>NC_143053.1:16115000-16740000 GCF_052426305.1 Pelodiscus sinensis | reverse complement strand
GTACTGTGGAACTTTTAGAGTATTATGGCATCCGTCAGATCTTTAATCAATATCACAGCAACAGCAGCAACATTAAGTTCCCTAGATGTGTAAAGAGCTATACTTTTCATGATATTCTTTAGCTGTCCTTCTCTCTCCCTCTCACTCTCTTTCCCTCTTTCCTGTACTCAAAGTAAAGCATTTTGGCTGCTGAGCATTTTTAAATTATTGACAAAATATTGTAAGGGGAGTGAATCTGGCTTGAGCCTTTGGAACAAGCCTTAATACATCAGTGTCTATTCTTCACCATCCATTACACTTTCTAATTTTTATTTTTTCATATTAAGTCTCTCAATGTTCTTGACTAGAGAGGATGAGAAGGGCCCCTGCTGTAGTGTTTCCATGGATGCAAACATGAAAAATAATGCCAAAAACATGTCAATGTATTGTTCACATTTGAGTTATTTTGTTCCTCCTGGTTTAATGCAGTTAAAATGAGATGATTTTCTGATTGTTTTGGTGTAGATACTGCAGATATACATGTTTCTGTTCCAAACTAGAATCTTTTGCTGTTAGGCAGCCTTTTCCAGCTACATCAAATTATATTGATGAAAAATTAGGTCCTAATTCTCCATTGCTCTCCTCTGTCTGCAGTCATTCACATCAATGCAAAGATAAATACCTGTCAGGGATGATCTCTAGATGGTGCTTGGTCCTGCCGTGATGGCAGTAGACTGGACTGTATGCGGATACAACAGTTCCGCTCTGTTTAAGTATGCTGTTGACTCTGAGTCATGGGAAATGGATGAAACTGAAGATTCCGATTACTACCACTTTTTAGCGAAGTTCAACAAATGTAAAATGGTTACCACTGTGAAGAAGCCAAAGGAGTCCGGAAGCCATCTTACCCGCAAACTCTTGATCTTCTTGCCAAGTGGACAGATATGGCAGCCAAGGGCGATGCCGGCCTAGAGAACAAGCTGCTCTGTAAAACGCTGAGGAGAAAGATGATAGAAGATTATGAGCAGTATCACCTTGCAAAAGAGCAAAAGGCAATTGAAAAGAAAACGAGTTTGCAAAGAGCATGGCATGAAATCCAGCTAAGCCAAACTCTTCTAAGTATGTTTGTTAACAAAAACAGTATAAAAACAACAAACAGACATGAAATGGAACAAATCTGCTGGCGCTTTTATAGCCAATTATTTTACTCAGCAATAGCAATGGAGGCATTATACTGGGCTCCATCACTCCCAAACCTGATGTGCTCTGTGAAGAAGGGGCAGTGGCCCTTCAGAAGATTAAATTGGGAAGAGTGGCAGGTTTAGACCAAGTACACATAGAAGAACTTTGTGCAGGAGGCAATATGCTTTTAAAAGCACTTAGTGAGATATTCTCAAGCTACGTTAAAGAGGGGAGAATCCAGAAAGATTGGAAGAGATCATGAACTGTTCTTCTGCTGAAAAAAGGCGATCAAGAAGACATTCATAACTATCAACCCATCTGCCTGCTTTCTCATCTTTATAAGATCTTTTTGAGAATGATCTGTGCCCATATTGGGGGTGTCCTTGAGGAAAATATGAGAAGGGAACAGGCAGACTTTCATAGGGGATTCTCCATAGTGGACCATATTTTTGTGGTAATACAGAGGACCGAAAGGTATGAAGAGTACAAGATCTCACTATGCTTGTTGTTCATTGACTTTAAAAAAGCCTTTGACTCAGTGGAACAAAATGCAGCTTTAAGGGCTATTCTTTCACAAGGTGTCTCCCCTGGGCATGTTAGAATCTTATAAGAGTCCATGATGGACGCAATTACAGAAATCACATTTGTTGATGATCTCTTGATCATTGAAGTTAAGCGAGGCATAAAACAGGTGAACATTTGTTCACCGTAGTTGCTTGCCAGCATCCTGGAAGACGTCCCATGGAATACTGAAGCGAAAGATGAATTTCTTATTGACATCACCCTAATTGTGTCAAAACCCGAAATATTGCAAATCCTCCTCAATGACATAGGTAAGAATATGAAGGAGATTGGCCTGACCATCCACACTGGACAAAGTGGATGAACAACGCCTAGGCTACTTCTAGACTGGAATGATTTTCCGCAAATGCTTTTAACGGAAAAGTTTTTCAGTTAAAAGCATTTGTGGAAAAGAGCATCTAGATTGGTATGGACACTTCTCCGCAAAAGCACTTTTTGCGGAAAAGCGTCCGTGCCAATCTAGACGCAGTTTTGCGCAAGAAAGCCCCGATCGCCATTTTCGCCATCGGGGCTTTTTTGCGCAAAACAATACCGCATTGTCTACACTGGCCCTCTTGCACAAAAGCTTTGCGCAAGAGGGCTTTTGCCCAAATGGGAGCAGCATAGCATTTCTTCAAGAACACTGACAATCTTACATGAGATCGTCAGTGTTCTTGCGGAAATTCAAGCGGACAGCTGGCAAGTTTTTCTGCAAAAGCAGCTGCGGAAAAACTTGCCAGTCTAGATGCAGCCCTATTGTTTAGAGTAAGCCATGCAACTAGGTGGACAGACTGCCGAGCTGGTGGATCAATATGTATATTTTCAACAAGGGTTGCAGATGGACAGTGAGTTGGGCCCGGAGTTGAGTAGGAGGAGGAGATCGGGCTGGATTGCCTTTGGGAGATTGAGTAACATTTGTGTTTATACCAAACTTTCCACTGCTGCAAAAGCCCATCTCTTTAACAACAGTATCCTTCTGCTAATGCTCTATGAATGTGAAACCTGGAACATGATGCTTACAGAAGAATTAAAGCTGCAATCACCCAACAAGCAATGGAAAGATGCATGATGAGTGTAAGTAAGCTACAGTATGTTACTATCAATGTTTTGTGCACAAGAAGTGGTGTCAACTATATCATCCAAATTATGTATGATCAGAAAAGGAGATGGGCTGGCCACGTAGCAAGACTGAGAGAACAGATAGAGAGCACATATACTCCATTGGTATCCACAAGATGTAAAAAGAATAAGAGGAAGTCCTTTATTATGTTGGGTGGATTCTTTATAGAGGATTCATGGAAGGACCTGGACAAGAACCACACAAAACAGGACGGCGTGGAAAAGTTGCAACCTGCATTGGTGGCGAGACTATTTGCATCAATGAAATTGTGGATTTTCCGAGTATTCCAAGCACTATGCTTTTTAAATTTGGGGTATACATTCATATTCAGCCTTTGTTGTGTTGTATTTAAAAATATCCATGGAGCTTGCAGGGATTTCAAATTTAGCACTGTACCTTTTAATTTCTGTTTAATTAACTTCCTCATTTTTGTGAGTTCCCCTTCCTGAAATGAAATGCTACAGTGGTAGGATGCTTTAGTGTTTCCTCTACTCCTCCCTTCCCCCGTCCCCCCACTATGTTAAATTTTATTATATTATAGCCACAAATACCAAGCATTTCAACTATATTCACATTTTGGCCTAAATCCTGTGGTCCATTCCTTCAACTTGTCACCATTCATATGCATGCAGTACTAAATGTGTCTTTCTTCCTCTGTTTATATTCCCTCTCTCCTTTTTATTGTACCGTAGGTTGGTTTACACAATATAAATAACTAAAAAGCAGTAACAGTCAGAAGTTTACTAACACAGCATAAATATTTATATGTAGTATTGAAGTTTCTTCTTCAGCTGCATATATTCATATGTTTAATGTGTAAATTTGTATGTTGTCATATAACAGAATAAATAGAGATAAGTAAGATACATGTTTTCATTTAACACACTCGTATCCAAGAGTGTCACTCTTATTTTTCCTTTAAAGTTTTGCACTTTTGTTGGCAGTTAGTTCTCTGCGCACATAGAACATGATAGTAAAGGTACACAGTGCACTAATCCTCCTCTTCAGGAGCATGGGTTCAAGTTCTGAGTTAGATCACACATGATAAAGGAGGTTAGTGGTTCCATCGTGCTCACTAGTGATTACTGGTCTGCTGAACAATTGGCATTGCAAGTTTGAGAGGGCCACAACTGAAAAAACAAAAACAAAAACAAAAACAAAAAAACATGCCCAGAGTGGCAGAGCTGCACGAAGAAATGCTCTTTAGGCTGATTTTGGCCAATTTCATTAATCTCTCATTTACAAGCATCAAAGCATAGACATCTTTTTCCTACCCTCACAAAATTCTTTCTGTATAACTTCACCAGCCAGACATTACATGTGCTTTTGCCAAGCCATTTTACTGTCATTTGTGACTTAAAATTACTGAGAGTCTAACCAACAAAGTACTGGATAATCATCCAAAAGTCTGGATATTTATCAAAGGCCTCAATCCAAAAGTCATTGGGGTCAATGAAAAAAGACTCATTGATGTCAGTGGACTTTGAATCAGGTTTGTGGGTTTGCAAATCTGGTCTGAAAATATCACAAGAATACACTTTCTTAAGCATTCTGACATTTCAGATGTATTCTGAGGTGAATTCTTGAAGGTAAAAGTTATGAGGAATAATAATAAAAATAATATAAACTTTTTTCTCATTGAGTAAACTTTTTAGCAATTCAAAAAAGGTTAAGTTCGAGTTACGAGTGAAGGTCCAAATCAGGTTTACTCACCCTACTTTAGCATTCCTTTTGATAGTTCAGTGAAATTTGATCTGAGATTCAATGAAAACAAGGGACTTGGCCTGATGGAATAATAAGGCAAAGGATTACTAACCCATTCATTAATCTCCAAGAAAGAGTTGGAAACAGACAGTAGCCTCATTTATCAGTGTTACTTCAGACTATCTCTGAAATATGGCTATATCTAGGGGGAGAGTTGCACTGATGAGTTGCAGAGATGTGGAGGAGTCAGTGCTGTGATTTCTCCTGTCCTAAGATTGGGAGCATTTGGACTTATGGACACAAGTGCCAGGGGCATGTGCTGCCTTAGCCTTTGCCAATTACCTGTCCAGTGGAAGTCTGGTTCTGGTGTGGTTCTAACGCCAACTCAGTGTTGAATGGAAGCCATCTCTGCCTCTGTCAACGGCAACCTGCTGTCTCCCTTCCCTCTGGCAATGGGGAATTGGGCCAGATGCTGATTGTTTCTAACTTTTCAGTGCTTTTGTATTGTGATCTTGGGGCTCAAATCTGCTGATAACACAACAGCACTCTCTAGGCTGCACTTCAATGAGTTGATCAGCACCATTCCCATTAAAAGATTTAACACAGAAAAAGTCAAAGTGACTCTGGAAACTTAAGTACTGTAGTCACTTTCAATTTCTGGAACATAAGTGGCCTGAGACACAAAGGCCCCTGTGGAAGCTGTGCACAAGGTGCTGAGGTGGCATTGTGCTGGTGGTGGACTTTGTTGCTACCAAAACAATGGTAGAAGCCAGTAAACCTTCAAAATGTTACTAGGATAGCGGAAGTTCAAGCAGTGCCTGTCCTCCTAGTTCAGACCTGGGCAAAATACAGCCTGCAGGCCGGATCCAGCCCACCCCAGGCAGGCTCCCCTGCTTGCCCCGCAGCCCTTCACACTGCTCAGAAACGTGTCTGCTGGGCTCCGTTTCTGTTTCAAATCTGGAGGGGAGGGGAGAAGCTTCAGGAGCTGCCCCCAGCACAATTCCATTGGCCGGTTCCTGGCCAGAAACTGGCCAATGGGAGCTGACTGTTTGAATAACAGGCAGCCAAGAAGAATCATGCCCCCTCTTCTAGGCTCAGTTATTCACACAGGCACATGGCCAGGCAGGCAGGTTGGCTGGCTGGCTGGCTGGGAAATGTTTTAAACTCTGCAAACCTTAGCTCTGCAGGCAGGCAGGTGGGCTAGTTTGGCTGCTGGCTGGTAAGTCTTCTGGTCAGAGCCTGCCTCTGGCACTCCACCCCCTCCCAATCCTTTCCCAACCCTCTGTCTCCCCAATCAACATACCCAAACCGTCTGTCCCTCTCTTGCACCCATTCACCCCAATCTCTTGCCCCAGATCACAATCCCCTCCTGCCCTAGGTCACATCCCAAACCTCTGTACTCCAGTCTCCTACCCTAAGTCACAAATGCCTCCTTCACCCATATTCCCTCCCAGACTCCATTCTCCCTCCTGCACCCCAGTCCCTTACCCCAAGTTCCCTTCTCCATCTCAGACCCCGCATCTCCTCCATTGATATCATGGAAAAGTGTGGCCCTCAACCACTTTCCAAAATCTTGGGGTGGCCTCCCATCAAAAATTATTGCCCACCCCATCCTAGTTGCTAACAAATAGGGCATGAGGAACTCTCTCTCTCAGCAATGGGAAAAAAGATGTTATGAATGAGCAAGCTGAGCTCTTCTACCCCATGGCATCTGCACCCTACCTGTGCCATTCTGGGGGACGGGCTCAAAGAGGGACTCAATATTTTTAATGTTTTTTTTTTAAATTGGCAAATCATGCTTTGAGAATGTGTCTTTATTTAATTAATTTTATCCCCCATGTTAACCTTCCACTAGATCTTCATCTTTAATTTTACTCCCTCCCTCCCTGATTTCCTCTTGGAGGTCCTGATTCAAAGCCTGTTGCAGTCAATGGAAATTTTTGCATTGGCTTCAATAGATTTCAGAATGTGTCCTGTAGTTCTAATCAATTTCCCCACTGTTGTTAAACCCCGGATTATCTGCAAGTCATCTTGTGTGTCAAACTGGCTCCAACTTTTTGGCTTTTGGCTGGAATTCTTCTCAGCTGGAAAACCACCTGGCATGGTATCACTTACCTTTGCACAAGCCTCATGTTCTGAAAGGCAGAAATGGTAAATGTCTCTGAAGTTCTAACAGGTTTCCAAGTTGCCTCTGGCAACAAATATATCTATCATCAGTCAAAAAGTGCTATATTAAGCCTTCAGCACTGTCACCAATGCCTCTTTGCTACAGACACCAAAACCAGAAAATTATAATCTTCTGTCACCTCAGGTCAACTATTTATTTCTGATGTCAATTTTCAAGTATGAAAGTGATGGGAGTGGAAGGTAAGCAACTTTAGGACTAAAATGAATGCTTTCCTTGAAAATGAGGGACATTGGAGGGGTATGTTTGCATTGAGCACTGTGGACTACTAACTAGCAAAGCAAAGAAGCTGAAACACAGTTGCCTGTAAATTTCCTTTCCACAAATCTCAGGCCTGTGCTACCAGAATAGGAGCTCTGAGTCTTTGTGCTCAAAAGCAGGATTGATGTGTCACCGTGTATTCCACTGTCAATGAGTCACTTGGGGAATGTTGAGTTGAGGAAAGGAGATACAGTAAACTTCTGATAATCCTGCACCTTTGGGACCCAGGGGGTGCCGGATTATCAGATATGCTGGACTATCGGAAGGGGGGGCTATGAGGAGTCTGGGGTGGAGGGTTGCCTCCCGAGACCTCTCATAGCCCCCCGTTCTGATAGTCTGGCTCTGCCCCAGGTGTCCCTGATTCAGCCGCTGCTGAAACTGACCAGCAGCGGCTGAATCGGAGACGCCTGGGGCAGAGCAGCTGGAGTGCTGCCGGGTTGGTCGAGGTAATGCCGACCCTTGGCGCAGCGAGACCAACCAGGCAGCACCCCAGCTGCTCTTGGGGATGCCTGGGGCAGAGCAGCTGGGGTGCTGCTGGGTTGGTCGAGGTAATGCCGACCCTTGGCGCAGAGAGACCAACCAGGCAGCACCCCAGCTGCTCTTGGGGACGCCTGGGGCAGAACAGCTGGGGTGCTACTGGGTTGGACCCGCAGCACCGCTCCTTGGCGCTACTGGATCAACCCGGCAGCACCCCAGCTGCTCTGCCTCAGGCGTCCCCAAGTCAGACGTTGCTGATACTGATCAGCAGCTGACTCCAGGAAGCCCGAAGCAGAGCTGCTCTGCCCAGGGCTTCCCGGAGTCAGCCACTGGTCAATTTCAGCAGCAGCTGACTTGGGGATGCCTGGTGCAGAGCAGCTGGGGTGCTGCCGGGTTGATCCAGTAGCACTGAGGAGCGGCGGTGCGGGACCAATCCAGCAGCACCCCAGCTGCTCTGTCCCAGGCATCCCCAAGTCAGCCGCTGCTGAAATTGACCAAGAGCTGACTCCAGGAAGCCTGAGGCAGAGCAGCTCTGCCTCGGGCTTCTTGGAATCAGCCGCAGGTCAATTTCAGCAGCGGCTGAATCAGGACGCCTGGGGTGCTGCCAGGTTGGTCCCGCAGCCCCCAGGGGCAGCGCTAGGGGACCTACCCGGCAGCGCCCCAGCTGCTCTGCCTCCGGCTTCCCCGATTCAGCCGCTGGCCAGTTTTAGCAGCGGCTGAATAGGAGAAGCTGGGGCAGAGCAGCTCCAATGGTCTGGCTGCGGAGCACTTCCGGGTTCCTGATGGTGCCGGACATCAGGAGTGCCGGACCGTCAGATGCCGGACCATTGGAGTTTTACTGTACTATAATTTAGGCCGTGTGGTGTTTCTACAATTCTGTCATTCAAGCAGATATTTCAAAATGTGGATGCCATAAGAAGTTTATTGTTATATTGCTCATTAATTATTTATAATGCTTATTTGTCTGCAGAAAATATGTTCATGAAAGCCAGTTAGAACGGACGGTGATATTTAGGGTATCACAATTCCAAAGGAGAAAGCTTCCTTCATAATTGCTTTCCCTCAAGTGCGTTTGAGCAGGGATTACTTCAGGGAAATAGAGAGCAGTCAGCAAGAACACACTCAGCAATTACTTTAATATAATCAAGCTATCAAATTACCTACGTGGCAATGTGCAATATTCCCAAGCTGGCTTCCTGGTGACAGATTACAATTTAGCGGGAATGAAAAGATTTCCATGTTTCTATCTTCTTGGTTTCAGATGGATGTAAAGCTAGGGAACACTATTTGTTTTTACTTCAGGTTGGTTTCCATATGAGCAACAGATGAATAGATCAGAAACCAGAAGTAGACAAAATCTGTTAGGTCAGCTAGTCCTTCCCTCTGCCAGCGAATGACCTTTCTAGGGCTTTTTCCATTTGAATTGCAGGATTTGATTCTCCCTTTACTTAATTCTTACATTATGTAGTTATTCCTGATTTACACCAGTGACAGTGAGGAAAAAAATCAAACCTGTAAAAGCATAGGTGCTGGTCTCTGTCTCCATCCTCTTTGTGCCAGGTTGGTGGAAAGCAGCCCTCATAGGACAGCTGGGGATTCTGTTGACATGGTAGGAATCCACAGTCGTGTAAACTTATCATCACTAGCTGGCTCTTGAGCTCCTGCCCAAGAACAAATGAGGTGTGTTTTGCCAGGCTGGGGGTGTGTTTTGGCAAGCCCTGCCTATGGAACAGGCCATATGGGAATCTCCTAGTCAGCAAGTGTTCAAACAACCCTTCATCATTGTTTGTTGACTGAAGAGGCAGGATTTATGCCCCATCTGGAGCTTGGTGAATGACTGGGTCTCTCCATCATGCACCATTCAAAATTTTGTAACAATTGGCATAGAGTTCAAGGAGACCTTTTATCAAAACCCTGCATCTGTTTTGCCAAAGAGCCCCACAGAAAGGCAGCTTCAAAGGGACTTGGCAAATGACAGGCTGATGGCAGCACTACTGTGACAGTGTCCATGGAAAACTGGTTTGATCTAAAGAACACTAAAGAGCCAAAACTGCAACAAGGACAAAAACAAAAATGCTATTTAGAAAAGTAATGGGACCTTTCTGTTAATCATTTAGTATGGCCAGTCCTGCACGCAATTGCCATAGGGTAAGCCCAGAACAGAGCAAAGAAGCTAAAACGTGGATGCTGGAATGGAATCCTAAATTTCTCTTTTGGGATTCCACATTGAAGAGCTGGATTTTTACGTCCCCTCTATTTGCAAGAGGAGAGGTTATATCATGAGGCACCAAGATGGTGGGAAATTGTCTTTTCTTCTGACTTGATTTTCACAGACACAGAATTTTCTCAGTTTTAACAAGACCTGTAGCACTCTTCTTCAGCCAGCTTGGATCAGTCGCACGTGGATTTTTTCCACATATGGATTGCTATGTGTCACGGAGCCTTCCCTATGCTGTGTGAAGATATGCCTATGAATATGAACATGCATAACTGCAAAATGCTTTAACAAAATAATCCTTGCAAGGTATCATTGAAATGCTTGTAAATAACAAAGGGTATGTCTACACTACCCCGCTCGTTCGAACTAGCAGGGTAATGTATGCATACCGAATGTGCAAATGAAGCCCGGGATTTGAATTTCCCGGGCTTCATTTACATAAGCGGGGAGCCGCCATTTTTAAATCCCCGCTGGTTCGAACCCCGTGTAGCGCGGCTACACGGGCTCGAACTAGGTAGTTCGGACTAGGATTCCTATTCCGAACTACTGGTACACCTCGTCCCACGCTAGTTCCACGAGAGCTAGTTCCACGAGGTGTACCGGTAGTTCGGAATAGGAACCTAGTCCGAACTACCTAGTTCGAGCCCCGTGTAGCCGCGCTACACGGGGTTCGAACCAGCGGGGATTTAAAAATGGCGGCTCCCCGCTTATGCAAATGAAGCCCGGGAAATTCAAATCCCGGGCTTCATTTGCACGTTCGGTATGCATACATTACCCCGCTAGTTCGAACTAGCGGGGTAGTGTAGACATACCCCTAGACTAGTAAGTGGGCTGCACGAGTGGCTCTTATTCTTCATAGTGAGCCATAAGATTATCATAACCAAGACAGTCTCCTAGAATAGGGTAGTTTTCATAGAATCATAGAATCATAGAATAATAGGACTGGAAGGGACCTCGAGAGGTCATCGAGTCCAGCCCCCCGCCCTCAAGGCAGGACCAAGCTCCGTCTACACCATCCCTGACAGATGTCTATCTAACCTGTTCTTAAATATCTCCAGAGAGGGAGATTCCACCACCTCCCTTGGCAATTTATTCCAATATTTGACCACCCTGACAGTTAGGAATTTTTTCCTAATGTCCAATCTAAACCTCCCCTGCTGCACTTTAAGCCCATTACTCCTTGTCCTGTCCTCAGAAACCAAGAGGAACAAATTTTCTCCTTCCTCCTTGTGACACCCTTTTAGATATTTGAAAACCGCTATCATGTCCCCCCTTAATCTTCTTTTTTCCAAACTAAACAAGCCCAGTTCATGAAGCCTGGCTTCATAGGTCATGTTCTCCAGGCCTTTAATCATTCTTGTCGCTCTTCTCTGTACCCTTTCCAATTTCTCCACATCTTTCTTGAAATGTGGTGCCCAGAACTGGACACAGTACTCCAGCTGAGACCTAACTAGTGCAGAGTAGAGCGGCAGAATGACTTCACGAGTTTTGCTTACAACACACCTGTTGATACAACCTAGAATCATATTTGTTTTTTTTGCAACAGCATCACATTGTTGACTCATATTCAACTTGTGGTCCACTATGACCCCTAGATCCCTTTCCGCCATGCTCCTTCCTAGACAGTCGCTTCCCATCTTGTATGTATGGAACTGATTGTTCCTTCCTAAGTGGAGCACTTTGCATTTCTCTTTATTAAACCTCATCCTGTTTACCTCTGACCATTTCTCTAACTTGCTAAGGTCATTTTGAATTATGTCCCTATCCTCCAAAGAAGTTGCAACCCCACCCAGTTTGGTGTCATCTGCAAACTTAATAAGCGTACTCTCTATCCCAATATCTACATCATTGATGAAGATATTGAACAGTACGGGTCCCAAAACAGACCCTTGCGGAACTCCACTTGTTATCCCTTTCCAGCAGGATTTAGCACCTTTAACAACTCTCTGACTACGGTTATCCAGCCAATTATGCACCCACCTTATCATGGCCCTATCTAAGTTATATTTGCCTAGCTTATCGTGGCCCTATCTAAGTTATATTTGCCTAGTTTTGCTAGCTGCACTTCAATCCCTAGAATTTGCTGGGAGGGAAAGGTGGGGGGAGAAGGCCTATTGAACCATAGCAGCACTTTGATTGGATGCAGAGGGAGTACACAGCTCTCACAATGTTGTGTGCAATCAACATGCACCTCACTTCACCTGCCCTTGCTTTAAGTTTATTGTCACTTTTGTAATACTGATAGGAAAAAAATTATGCAAATGAAAACCAGTGGAATGTGGTAACCCTGTGCACAGGCAACGCTAAACAAAATGTCTTGTAGGGCACACTTAGGACCCCAATGGGCCACAGGTGGGCAGATTGCCCCTCACCGTTGTAAACTGCTGACTGTGTACAGTCTATTTGTACACATGTACTGCTTCTATATCTGAAATTAGCAATAGATTTATTGTCAATGTTTTCATGTTGGGAAAAGCCTATTACCAGCCCATCAGAAACAACAATGAAGAAGCCAGACATAGAGTAACAGGCCATTAGCAAGAGATAATTCATAGAATCATAGGATTGGAAGAGACCTCAGGAAGTCATTGAGTCCAATCGCCTGCCCAAACCAGGACCAACCCCAACTAAATCATCCCAGCCAGGGCTTTGTCAAGCTGGAACTTAAAAACCTTTAGGGATGGAGATTCTACCACCTCCCCAGGTAACCCATTCCAGTGCTTCACCGCCCTCCTAGTGAAATAGTTTTTCTTAATATCCAACCTAGACCTCCCCCTCTGTAACTTGAGACCATTGCTCCTTGTTCTGCCATCTGTCACCACTGAGAACAGCCTCGCTTCATCTTCTCTGGAACTTCCCTTCAGGTAGTTGAAGACTACTGTCAAATCCCCCCTTATTCTTCTCTTCTGCAGACTAAATAAAACCAAATCCCTCAGCCTCTCCTCATAAGTCAATGAGGAAGAATAATCTTCCTGTAGACTTTCTACAAAGACATGTGACTATGCTGGAATCCATCTTGAATTTGGTATTTTTTAGCAAGGTGTGGGGAAATCGCACAAAGGCTTCCTGCCCTAGGGAAATTCTATATAAGACAAGTGAGATAAACAATGATTGTCTTCTGCTGGCTTTACAGAAGGCCTCCTCAGCCCAAGAGAATACTTGAAAATACCTGGAAACAAAAGGGCTGTAATTACAGGGATGGAGGAGAACAGAGGGATTGAGGTCAGAAAGGACATTTCAGGCCTGAGAAGGACTTTACTTGAAATAGGGACGAGGGTGAGAAATTATGATTTGTAACAAGTTCTCTATCAGAGTATTAAGCTAAATGTGTGTGTTTCCTTTTCTGTTGTTTGCTGACCTACATTGTTTTATTTGCTATCTCTTAGGGCCACCCAATCCTACTTTTTATACTTAACAAAATAATTTTTGTTTATTAATAAACTCAGTATAAATAATGATTACTTGGGATGGGGGGAAACAGCTGTGCATGTCTCTCATTGATAAAGAGGGCAAATATTGTATGAGCTTACTGTGTATAAAACTTTGTACAGAGTAGGATGGGTAAGGTGGGGTTCTGATCCTATGTACCTGGATGCTGTGCCAAGTCCCTCTGACAGTCATCCCAGAACTGAGCTGATGTCAGTGACTATTCTACTCTGCTGTAGGCTGTGACCACAACTCTGTGCCAAAGCTGGAAGGAACGAGAGGGTCTGACTCAACAGGGCAGAGTGATAGGGGTGCCCCAGAGGGTAGGTAGGTGAGCTCAGTGGTATTTCAGCACATCAAGTGACCGTTACAAAGGGATCTCTGTGTCCAAACCCATTACAGTATGTTCAAAATTTCAGATGAGACTTGGTGTTAAAAAATGCAAAGAACTTGGCAGATACCAAAGTGTGATACGCCTAACTGTGGTTATAGGACTACAGGCTGGAGAACTGTGGTTTGGTGTTTGTGGTTCTGAAACAATATTTCTCTGTTGCATGGGGATCCGGGCCTTTCTGTGACCAAGGAACAGCAACCATCACTGAGCAATTCACATAGCATGTAACTCGTAAAACCTTAAAGGATGGTTCCTGACAAACACCCAGCAATACTGAGACAGTCGCAGCAATCCAGGGCAATTACTTCCCTCAGTGAGGTCTTCAAGAAGCAACCTGAAGCCCTGCTGCCCCTCTTTCACCATCATTTGTCAGACCCTCCATGTTTGGCTTCTTGGAGAGGAGGTGGCTATGCCCACTCGCTGGTAAGCTACATTGTTCTAAACTTCTGGAGATGCTGATCTGCTTTCTCCTTGATTGTGATGCATGACAGAGGCTCTGTACATTTTAAGCATTACACACTGTGCTGTGTTCTTAAAAGGCAAAGCCAAGTAAGGGACCTTTGCACACAAGGGCATGGCACCAGTGCTGCTCGCTCTGCCTGCAAAGCATGCAGGTGAAAATGCCCCTGGATGTGCTGGGGGAATGATCTTACAGATCTTCGAAGCAGATCTTTCTACTCCTTTTTTTCTGAAGTTTACATCTTGTCTTCCCATGTCAGCTGGCAGCCCCCAGACTGTGCATGGCCCTGCCCCTCTCTGTAGGAGTTTTGATAGGTAGTGAATACGCCCCTGGACCATGCACTGGTCTCACACAAAGTCTGCTCTTATGATCTCTTCCTGAACAGGCAAGCATGGGGAAAGGGTTCCTTGAGTCTTGTGCACCAGAGAGCATATTAATAGAGTTGTGGCATACAGGGTTGTTAATATGGGGCAAGTAACCCTGACCCACAGGAGCAGGAGGCAAAAGTTATATCCACTCTTGAATGGCAGGTGGCAGCATCCCCTGACACTGGTGGCAACTGTTACAGCCAAAGCCAGAGCATAAAATGTCTGAATTTCACAGATTTTACAGGACCTTGAGTGTGTGACTTCTCATTCCTTAGGACCATTGTTCCATGGGCACTGTTCCCTGTGCGATCCTTGTCGCTACTTTTGCATTCAAAAGCAATTGTAGGGCTACGTCTAGACTGGCATGATTTTCCGGAAATGCTTTTAACGGAAAGGTTTTCGGTTAAAAGCATTTGTGGAAAAGAGCGTCTAGATTGGCACAGACACTTTTCCGCAAAAGCACTTTTTGCAGAAAAGCGTCTGTGGCCAATCTAGACACGCTTTTGCGCAAAAAAGCCCTGATTGCCATTTTCGTGATCAGGGCTTTTTTGCACAAAACAAATCTGAGCTGTCTACACTGGCCCTTTTGTGCAAAAGTTTTGTGCAAAAGAAACTTTTGCCCAAATGGGAGCAGCATAGTATTTCCGCAAAAAGTACTGATTTCTTACAGTAGGAAGTCAGTGCTTTTGCAGAAATTCAAGCGGCCAGTGTAGACAGCTGGCAAGTTTTTCCAGAAAAGAGGCTGATTTTCCGGAAAAACTGGCCAGTCTAGACACAGCCTATTTGTTTCCTTTTAACTTCTGTATCAGAAGCTTCTGTAGATTCATTTTCTGTTGCTGTCTGAATTGGACCTAGTCATGGAGTGTGACACACATTGTTATCGTGTGAATTAGCATGCCAGCACCGACCCCCATGATGGAAATGCCCATGTGAACAGAAGCAGAAGGCTAAACCAAACCCAAATTTGAGAGCAAAGGAGGTGTGTTTGACTGGAAAACTCAACAAGAGATAGCAAAAGGAGAAATTCAAATTAAGATTTGAAAAAGTAAATTTCCAGTCCCTTTCCTTCTGGCTGCCCTGATTGCAGTGGAGTGAGACAAATTGAGACAAAGTTGTAGCCATCCTATCACTGGAAGCTCTGATCCTGCAAGGTTCTTGCCTGCAGCCACTACCCCCTCATAGCTCCCATTGGCCAGGAATTCCAGCCAATGGGAGCTACAGGGGCAGTGCCTATAAGCAAGCATAAGGCAGTACAGCAGGCACTGAGCCACCTGCTTGCCCCATTCCACCAAAGGGGAGCTGCCCCAGGTAAGTGCCCTATACCCCAGCCCTCTGCTCCAGACCTCCCACACCTTAGCTCCTGTCCAGACCCCTCACTCCAATCCCCAATTCTGAGCCCTCTCTGGTTGAAGTCATCCCTATATTAGTGAAGCCCACTGAGAGCCTTCAAGCTGAATATTATTAGTATTTGCTTTCATATATTGGAATATGCTTTCTAGTTTATTTACCTTCCCAAGTCAAAAGGACTATATAAAAAGACTACATGTAAAGAAGTATCTTCAGACAGGATGCTGTAGAAATTAATCTTTCCTTCTTTTGCATTCATAGTCTTTTATTGTTGTGCAGCAGATTTCCTACCAAAGCTTCAATGAGCAAGTTGTGTGACTTCATATGTTGTTTGTCACATTCTGGGAACTATGCAAGTATAAATAATAGGTCTGTTGATTAATCATAGTTAACGCACACAATTAACTCAAAAATTAATCATAATTTAAAAACTTAATCCTGATTAATCATAATTTTCATTACACTATTAAACAATAGACTTACCAATTGAAATTATTAAATATTTTTGATGTTTTCCATAGTTTCAAAAATATTTATTTCAGTTACAACAAAGTGTACAGTGCTCACTTTATATTTTATTATAAATATTTGTACTGCAAAACTGATAAACCAAAGAAATAGCATTTTTCAATACACCTCTCCCAGTTAGTGTAGTGCAATCTCTTTATCATGAAAGTGCAATTTACCAAAGTAGTCTTTTTGTTGGATGTCATATACCTAGACTTTAGTAAGGCATTTGATACGGTCTCGCATGATATTCTTATTGATAAACTAGGCAAATATAACTTAGATAGGGCCACGATAAGGTGGGTGCATAATTGGCTGGATAACCGTAGTCAGAGAGTTGTTGTTAACGGTGCTAAATTCTGCTGGAAAGGGATAACAAGTGGAGTTCCGCAAGGGTCTGTTTTGGGACCCGTACTGTTCAATATCTTCATCAATGATGTAGATATTGGGATAGAGAGTACGCTTATTAAGTTTGCAGATGATACCAAACTGGGTGGGGTTGCAACTTCTTTGGAGGATAGGGACATAATTCAAAATGACCTTAGCAAGTTAGAGAAATGGTCAGAGGTAAACAGGATGAGGTTTAATAAAGAGAAATGCAAAGTGCTCCACTTAGGAAGGAACAATCAGTTCCATACATACAAGATGGGAAGCGACTGTCTAGGAAGGAGCATGGCGGAAAGGGATCTAGGGGTCATAGTGGACCACAAGTTGAATATGAGTCAACAATGTGATGCTGTTGCAAAAAAAGCAAATATGATTCTAGGTTGTATCAACAGGTGTGTTGTAAGCAAAACTCGTGAAGTCATTCTGCCGCTCTACTCTGCACTAGTTAGGCCTCAGCTGGAGTACTGTGTCCAGTTCTGGGCGCCACATTTCAAGAAAGATGTGGAGAAATTGGAAAGGGTACAGAGAAGAGCGACAAGAATGATTAAAGGTCTAGAGAACATGACCTATGAAGCCAGGCTTCATGAACTGGGCTTGTTTAGTTTGGAAAAAAGAAGATTAAGGGGGGACATGATAGCGGTTTTCAAATATCTAAAAGGGTGTCACAAGGAGGAAGGAGAAAATTTGTTTCTCTTGGTTTCTGAGGACAGGACAAGGAGTAATGGGCTTAAAGTGCAGCAGGGGAGGTTTAGATTGGATATTAGGAAAAAATTCCTAACTGTCAGGGTGGTCAAATATTGGAATAAATTGCCAAGGGAGGTGGTGGAATCTCCCTCTCTGGAGATATTTAAGAACAGGTTAGATAGACATCTGTCAGGGATGGTGTAGACGGAGCTTGGTCCTGCCTTGAGGGCGGGGGGCTGGACTCGATGACCTCTCGAGGTCCCTTCCAGTCCTATTATTCTATGATTCTATAACTGCACTCAAATACAATAATGCAAAACTTTAACACCTACAAGTCCACTCAGTCCTACTTCTTGTTCAAACAATTGCTAAGACAAATACATTTGTTTACGTTTATGGGAAATAATGCTGCCCATTTCTTATTTGCAATAGAAAATGAGAACCATTTTTTGAATCACAGTTTTGTCATTATTATTGCAAGGTATTTACATGACAGATATATAAAACTTTGGTCCACTACTTCATGCCTCCACCACCATTCAAAAGAACATGCTTTCATGCTGATGATGCTTGTTAATTAAATTTGTAACTGAATTCTTTGAGGGAGAGTTCTGTCTCCTGCTCTGTTTTACCCACATCCTGTCATCTATTTCATGCTATGGCAGTCTCAGATAATGATCCAGGACATGATGTTAATTTCAGAACACATTCACCACAGATTTAATGAAATACAAAGAAGGTACCAATGTGAGATTTCTAAAGATAGCTACTGCACCTGACCCAGCATTTAAGATCCCAGCTCATTCCAAAATCTGAGGGACGAGGTATGACACATGATTTTAGAATTCTTCAAAGAGAAACACTCTGATGCATAAATTACAGAATCCAAACCACCAAAAAAGAAATTCAATCTTCTGCTGGTAGCATCTGATGCAGATGATGAAAATGAATGTTTGTCTGTCCACACTGCTTTGAATCGTTACCAAGCAGAAGCCATCATACTCATGGATGCATATTTGTTTCTAGAAATGGGCCAAATTCCAAACAAAAATTATGGATGTGAGATTCAAATCCGAATTCCACGAGTACCCTCTGTCTTTAAAGGCCAGATCAAGGCACTGTGTCAGAATTCACCCAGCCTTCGGGGAGGTTCTAAATCTAAAACCAGATCCAAATGTTGTGTCTTGACATGTGTAATGATTTTTTGCTGTACCAGAAATAAATTTAGGGAAAGGTATAAAAACTCCAGAAAAATGTGAGATGGATTTATTCATAACATTCCACAAGCAGCTTTTGAGTCAATATTAAATGTCAATTTCTTTAAAAAAGAAATTATCTCCATGCTCTCCTGGGAGGACTTTTGTATTTCCATTTCCATTCACTTTCCAGTAATGTTTCAATGAAGCCTTTCATATGGTATTGATCAGTTGTAGCAATGACCACAGTATGATCCTGTTTTTCTGTGTACTGCTCTCCATGCTGTTCCTGCCTCCCTCCCTCTTCATATTCGGCCTTGTCCCAGCTCAATTGCAGCCTATGAGTCACACACAGTTTCCCAAAATGACATAAGTTCAATGATCCTAGAAAATAGCTACAAGACCACTGACCTTTAAAAGTGAGGAGTCTGCATGACAACATCTCTACATTGCCTTTGGCCGTGTAATAGGGTCTGATTAGAAAGGAAATGTACTACTACAGGTTTACAAATATGACTATGGTGTCTGTTGATTGATGACAAATCAAAGCACCAGCTTCATTGTTAATTAAATTGCCAACTGCAAAACTGTTTTAAAAAACCCTGGATTTTGTTGTCTACAAGGTTTTAGTGATTTTTGAAAAATAGCTTAAAAACATGTCATGGAATTTCTGCTGACTCATTTTATCTGCGTGAAATTCTGCTAACTCATTAATATTCTGTCAAGTGTTCTTTTGTTAACTTCCTTCTGGCTTTAAGGCAGATGGGAATGTCTCTTGGAGGTAAAAGAACTAGAGAAGGAGGGTACAGCAAGTCTAGGAAGGAAGCTGTAGGAACAACCAAGCTCAGAGCAGGAAGATTAAACAGATGTATGGGGTGCTTTTGTTTTTTGTGTTGCTAGTGTAACCAAACCCCAGGAAGGTGGGGTGTGTGAGTGATTTGTAATTGAATCACAGCTTGTTGGGATAGAAACTCAGCCTGTTCACAAACTAGATTTTATCTCTGGGATAATCTTTGAGTTGAGTCTCTACCACAAAATTCAGAGTTACCCCTAGATTTTAAACCCTCCAAATGTCTGGGGTGTTTGGAGCTCATGGTCAGTTCAGCCCACAAGGGACTGCCATGGGGCAGCTACAGAATTTGGATCTGCATCCAGGTGCAGATTATGAGTCTGGTCTCAACATTCAAAGAGGATCCTACAGAGGTATTCAGCAGAACCCATCTCCACTTAATTGGTATGGAAATCATCTCCTTGCTACAGGTAGCTACTACAAAAATAATCATGGGTAACTATATTCACCTCGTCCTAGGAATACTCATGGCTAGTTTCTTTGGCTGTTGTGCCTGTATTAGCGAGAAGTTCTGATGCCCTCGGCTTTAATCAAATGCTGCCTTACTGAAAAAGGAAACCTATCCTGAAACATAAGATAGCGGTTAGAGAGGAGAAATACACTGAAGCGTTTTTTATCTCTGTCTCCCATACTTCCTAAAATGAACTCCAGGTATGTGACGCATTTTGCAAAGGCATCAGTAGCAGCACACATACAGCATTGAACTGTTATGCCCGGCTAGCACACTGTCAGCCTGTATTTGCTAGCTAGCAAGCCAGCAGCAACATTTTTCTGCAGATCACAGAGTTCTTGCAGAGAGTGAGTCAGACATTCCAGCCCACGGACTATGAATAAATTTGGTCATTCCCTGCTTCCAGGATCAGCCTTACCTTCGGAGGTATGAATCTGAGGAAAAGGTATGCAAACAGGAACATCATCTGATGCATCTTTCCAAAACTTAGGCTATGTCTAGACTGCAAAGAAAAGTCAGAAAAAGATATGCAAATTGCAAACTGCAATTTGCATATCTTTTTCTGCTTATTTTTCGGAAGAGGTTTTTCCGAAATTTGGCCTATCTACACGGAGCCAAATTTCGGAAAAACCTCCTCTTTCAGAACATCCCTTATTCCTCACACAATGAGGAATACAGGGATGCCAAAAGAACACGTCCGCTTTTTCGGAAACTATTCCGAAAAAGCAGACGCATTCCTTGGATGTGGCAGAGCTTTTCCGGGACACCTCCGGTATCCTGGAATAGCTCTGCAGTGTAGATGTAGCCTAAGGTACTCAGCTAAGGCTGCTCTGAGAAGTATCTATCCATCCACAGCATTGACAGAAGCAGAAACAGGAAAAGCACAGCTGGCTTGTTGACAAATCAGATGAAGAATAATAAGTTCTGATAGAGACGCCCACAGCCGACTACTCACTTACCAAGACAGTAATGGGTTTTCCTTGACACCTGCACAACAGACTCTCTCATGGATATAAGAGCCTTGTGGCTTGACTTCTAGAATAAAATGAGAGAACAAAATTAAGAACCAGAATGACTCTGGGATGTGGATGAGGGAAGACACAAGGAGATTTCCTCTCTGTTGCTCACCCCATGCAATAGTAAGGATAATGGAGTGCAGAGACTCCTCCCTCTCTGTGCTCCCAGAGATACAGCTATCCCACAGAGGACAGAGGTGGGCGAGAAGTTGGGGCCATGGCACAGGTCTGTAATGGGAGCTGGTTGCATCATGAAATAGAGGATGCAGCATTCACGCTCCCCATTCACGCACTGGCTGGCATCGGGACAGTGCAGACTCACAACACCTCTAATGTGGGCTGGTGCCTAAAGCAGTTTGATCCCAGTGATCTGTACTCTCTACACAGGGGCTGAACTGAGGGGGAAAGGGTGATGGGACTCTTCCCAGCTCCACCCACAATATACGCGCTGCCCTCATAAGTCACCAGAATGAGTGGTGGCTCACAGCAGATTGTACATATGTTACGTACACATCAGCACAACTGAAACTGGGAGAAAACTGAATTTTTGGTTTAAGTTTTACAGCGCTTTATTATTTTTTTACATTTTACACCCAAAAATTTCATCGCCCATCCGGCTACGACTAAGTTGTTTAAACAAATGTGTTGCAAGGGTAGAAAAAAAATGGTATGTCTGAAAAGCGTAGGTACTGGGGTACTTATAGTGATTATTAATTTTTTTTTGAAAAAGGGGAACTTTATAAAAAAAAGGTTGAGAAACACTGGACTAAATGACTTCCCCACAG
Source organism: Pelodiscus sinensis (assembly GCF_052426305.1). NCBI lineage: Eukaryota > Metazoa > Chordata > Testudines > Trionychidae > Pelodiscus > Pelodiscus sinensis. The sequence goes on along the minus strand of NC_143053.1, from coordinate 16,718,442 downwards.
TCATAAATAAAATCTGTAAGAACAGGAAACTGAACTGAGAACTTCCAACTCCAAGACTAACACATGATGGTGGGTGAGGTATCAGTTTTCACAGTTGATTATACAGTTCTGTAATCCCTGTGCTCATTTCTAGCATGCCTTGTTTCAGCAACACTGTAATAATTAACAGTGGCAATACTGAAGTCATCATTATTGGGTTTCTGAGGGTGTGTCTAGACTACAGGGTTATGTCGACAAAAGTGGACTTTTGTCGCCAAAACTATACCTGCGTTTATACTACTGCTGAGTTCTGTCGACAGAACACGGCAGTTTTGTTGATGGCAGTAAACCTCATTCTACAAGGAAGAACACCTTTTTTCGACAGAGTTATGTCGAAAAAAGGCGGTATTGCATCTACACTGTGCTTTTTCAAAAGAAAGCGTCTAGACTCTCTGTCGAAAAAGCGGCTTGCTTTGTCGCCAGAACAGGCTGTAGTCTAGATGCTCTTTTTCGACAGAGGCTTTTCGACAGTGTCTGTTGACAAAGCCTCTGCTGACAAAAGTCTGTAGTCTAGACATACCCTGAGTGAAAACCTCTTGGAGATTGATGGGGAAGCTCAAATCTCTTGGCGGTACTTCTGTAGACTGTATGCAGATTTGGGAAGAAATCACTGTGTCAGATTCTTTTTGGGCCACACGGTTGAGGTTTTCTTTCAGATTGTAACCACTAGAGAGTTACATGTAGAAAAAAAAAAGAAAGCTGAGATTCTGAAGCAGAGGTGGTTAAAGAGAGGTGCTGGCATGCCAGACTGTTACATGTGAACCTATTTGGGTCCTTTGTCACAGCAGTAAGAAATATGGGTACACTGCAAAGTATATGCCTTTGTGCCAGGTAATGTGAATTCCGCTTTCACTAGTTACCTCAGCTCTTTTGCAATAACCTCAAGCTTCCAGTGAATGTTCTGCTCTGAGATTTATCTCATGCAGTCTAGAAACGTGAAATGGGTCAAAATAAAAATGTAAACTCCATGGAGTGAGATCTGAGGTCCTCATGCCATTCTGAACCATGCCCTTCAAATCCATTAACAGGCCTGTGCAGAAGGAGGACTCAGCTGCCTGTTCACATACACCACAGATAGGCTTCCATGGATTTGTGCTGAGAAAGAAAACATGCCATGGGGAACCCCCTTATTAAAGACGACAGATGTTGTAACCTTTGGGCTGATCCTCTGCACATCATAGAGTCCTAACTCTGCTTGAGGCAGTTCCAAGTCTGTTTGCTGATGAAGAATTCTCACAGGCACAATTCTAACATTGCACCTGTTTATCCTAGGGCTGGACTTGGTCTTGAGCAGTGAGACACAACCGAGTTTAGTGCGTGGGCCCCATCATCTGAGTGGCAGCAATGTTATTGTAACCCAGACAGTCTCTTGGTTCAAAGACTTTTGCTAATTGTGCCTGCATGTCTAGAATTTGTGGGGTGTGCCGATTGAACCCTAGCAGCACTTTCATTGGATGCAGAGGGAGCTAGCAAAGCTGACAGCTTCTGTGGCCTCCTGGGCACCCAGCCCTCTCTCACCAGAGCAGCTTGGGCCAGGTGAGAAATGCCTGTCCATGGCCACTGCAAATCTAGTGTGCACAACCGGGGGAGGGTGCATGTTCCCGGCTGAGGGACAGACAAACATGAAGACGAACAGACGCACAAACAGACAAACTCTGAAATATATAGTAGATAACTGTTCCTTTCTTCACCTCTGCCTGCTGCTGGCCCAGTGAGGTTATAATTATCCCAGTCTCCATCTTGGCCATCTTGTTACCCCCCTATGGTCATTCGGCCGTATAACTTTCCCTCTGACCAGACCCCCTTCCTTTCCATTTTATGAGAAACAATCGAATTCCAGGCACATCCCATTATCTGGCACAAACTCTGCTTCAAGTTATAAGAGGCAGTGGCATACCAAATTTGGTAGTCCTAGCTCTTACTGTTTAGGAAGAGTTCTTGACCAAACGGACTCACAGACAGACAGACAGACAACAAGCAGATGGCACATTTCTAAACTATACAGATAGAAGATTTCAACTAACCAAAAATTTATGTAATCCTTGTTGTGTAACTTGACTTCAATTTGTAGCAAATCTGTATACCCAAGGGTAACTTCTCTTTAACTTCTCTAAAAGTTGTTCCCACCAATGTCAAAAGGAGCTCAAGGCGCTCCCTCCTCAGCATCTTGCAACAATAGGTCTTAAGTCTGAAATTTATGGTTGTGTGTGTATTAAATTTGGAAAATTAAACAAACTCAGAAATTATGAATAAAACATTAACAATTATTCTACTACACTTTAAAAAGCAATTCTTTTTTCATCTGAATACACAGGGTAAAATTTTTCTATTAGTGTCTGGCAGTGTGTTTTCCAGAGACTATTTCAGTGCACCTAGTGTAAATATTTATGAGATAAGAAAAACGCTGGAGCTCTTTCAAGGAAATCAGATGAGAATGTGTCCCCTGTACTTCAAAAATGAATACATAATTTATACATTCAAACTGTGCTATTATTAAACTACAATCGACAGCGAGTTTAAAGGGAGATATTAGTAGTAAAAGTGGACGAACACTTTGTTACATGGGTATCACTCCAAAATTTGATTCAGTAAGCACCACAGAGATCCGAGTAAAAATGCCGCATTGATCCAACTGCAGCCTCTCAGATCCATGTATAAATCAGTCAGCAAGCAGCCATTTATGTGGCCTGGTACATTTAATATGCTAACATAAAAACTACAGATTCCAGAAGGTCCAGCAGTCTTAGGGTGTGTCTAGACTACTGAGTTTTGTCGACAAAAGTCCACTTTTGTCGACAAAACTATACCTGCGTCTACACTACTGCTGAGTTCTGTCGACATAACGTCGACAGAACTCAGCAGTTTTGTCGATGCTGGTAAACCTCATTTTACGAGGTATAACACCTTCTGTCGACAGAGTTCTGTCGACAGAAGGTGTTATTGCCTGTAGGGTTGCGTCTAGACTACAGGGTTTTGTTGACAAAGCAACTTGCTTTGTCGACAGAACTGAATGTGTCTAGACGCTCTATGTCGACAGAAGTTTTGTCAACAGATACTGTCGACAAAACTTCTGTCGACAAATCCCTGTAGTCTAGACGTACCCCTAGACTTCCAATTTAAATTATTGCCTTCCGAAGATGCTTGACATAACACATTGCATACTGGTCGTTATTATATATTATATAATGACCATCTGGTCATTATTCTACCCCAGTTAGGTCTATTTTCTGACACACTAATTCTGGTTCATTGATGTTTGGACTCACACTGGTTTGTTGACAAAGCATAACCTCCTTGAATTATGGTAATAGGCCTTTTTGTTTGGACTAATTCAATCTGCCTCCCAATTTGCAACTTTTCCCATGAAATATCTGTTGTTTTAGTTTATTGCAACTTATATTATGTTTATATTATATGTTTATGTTTTATGAATTGTTATAGTTTTACATTTGAGATCTTAGGGACATTAAATATATAGACCCAGTTATCACAACAGAGGTCAGTCCTGTGAATAGCTCCTCTCACCATTATATCTAGTCATGGGTAGTACCCTTGTCTTTAATTCTTACTTAGGCAAAATGCACATTGACTTAAGGTTTTGTTGGTACTATTAGGCCCTGGATACTTATGTTTAACAGTGAATATCTAGTGTCTCTCAAGAGGCCTTCCTATTGTGAGAAATAACAGTGCACACTCACAGCCTCTGAGGAAGCCAAATGTAATTTTAAATGATGTCTAATGAAGTTATTTGAGGTGTTTTGAGCCATTCCTCCCCCCAGCATTTAGCACTTCCTTTTTTAGAATCTATTGCTGTATTTTTATCAGGCATTATAGGTCACTGACAGATTGTGCATTTTTATAGAATTATCCTACAATCCCAGTCTTTTAATTAGGCCTTATTTTGGTATTGTATTTGAAGTCTTGCTTCCTTTCCGGTTGCTGCATTGTAACTGTGTGGGTGAGTAGATGATCTTTGCAAATACAATTGAAAAGTAATTCTTCTGGTAAGTACCTTCCTCTTTTTACTTGGTTGGAAAACGTTTGTCGAGGAGTATGATAATGATTAGTTATAATGATTAGTTATTGTTTGTACAGATTGAACCTCTCTAGTCAGGCACCCTCAGGACCTGACCAGTGCCACACCAGATAATTTGATGAACTACAGGAGGTCATTATTGTCTAGCAGCATGACCAACACTTCCACTGCTTACTGGGCTCTTAGAATACATTTAGGGGTAATTTAGAGCTAAATAACATCACAGAACACTGAGCTGTAAACAAACCTTATGGGACCACGGGAAACTTGGCCACCCCCATAATAAGTGGACATCCAGGTAACTAAAATCATGCCACACCACAGATGTGGCTGGACCAGAGAGTGCTGGATGAGAGAGGTTCAATCTGTATTGTGATATTGCATAGACACTCTCATGGTGGACCAGGACTCTATTGTACTAGGCAACTGTACAACTGACACACTATGAAACCCAACCCTCTATCTACCAAGTGTTAAGTGGTTAATATTTAATGGAACAAGATTTTACACAGTGAGATAAGTCACTCTGTCTAGATTTTTATGTTGGCTCCAAATATTATAATGTTTGAATGGCCACAGCATTTCAAAGCACCCAAGAAGACTAGATTCAAGGGGAAGCAAGACCATTCTCTCTTCCCTTCGTAGTTTGGATGGACCTTGGGGACAGGGAATGGCCAGAAAGAGAGCATGGAGAATAGAGGGAGTCTTCACTGAACCTCCTAATGCACCAACCAGCCTCGCTAAGTACAAGGGTGCAAGTGCAGGGGTGTTGTGACCTGGTACTGGCATAAATTGGAAGCAAATCCCTACAGGATGCAAGTAAGAGAGAATTATCCCTCTGCGTGGTATCTGAATCAGAGATTCAGAGATTTTAAGATTAATTTAAGATTATATCCAGTGCTTTTTTTAATGGTCCTGCCTGGTATGCAGTACCAGCACCTCCAGACACAGTACCAGCACCTCCAATCAGAGCTCAACAACTTTTTCCCCTGGAGTACGGACACCTTTTTTTTTAACAAAAAAAGCACTGAATATATCTATATATCTATGTACCTAGATCTAGATATATAGTTAGGCCCAAAGGGCCTTTATGATGATCTAATCTGATCTCCGGCATAACAAAGGCCAAAGACCCTCACCCAGTAATTTCTGCATCAAACATCTGTAGGCGATCGCATACATTTTAGAAAATGTATCCAGTCTTGCTTTAAGATAGCAAGTGAGAGAATCTACCACATCTCTGAGTAAGTAATGGAAATGGCTCATTGTCTTCATTTTAAAAAATGTGTGCCTGTTTACTTTCCAGTCTAGCCATTAGATCTCATTTTGCTTTTTTCTGCTGGATTAAAGAGCTGTCTAAGTAATCTCTTCCTTTCAGGTAGAAACCTGAAAACCATGGTCAGGTCACCTCTTAACTTTCTCTTCAATAACCGAACAGATTGATATTCTGTTGTCTCTCATTGTAAAGACTGATTTCCAGACCTATAATCCTTGTTGAAATGATCTCTTATTGCATAATGTGTTTCAGGACTATTCCTGGGGTTATGCAATCTGAACATTTCTCCTTGCTCAGGGCTATGCTTTGATTTTCAATACAGTCATTTATCTGTAATTTCACCTTGGTCATTTTGCAGAAACAGTGCATTTGCAGAAACTTACCAATTCTGCAGAATCTCACATACTCCCTCTGCCTGAATTCACTGGCTTATGTAAACAGAAAACTTTACAGTGTGACAGCCAAGCAGCAAAATGGAATTGATTTGTTGCAAATATAATGTGCTGGGGACACATTCTAGGTCACAAAATGTCTTATCTGCATGGCAGAATCATAGAAAGGAAAACAATAATGTTATATAAAAAAGAAGTAACATTTGACCTTCAGATTAATCAGAATCAAGAACCATAAATAGCTGCAAAAGAAACTCTGTCAAACAAGGATATCTGGAACTTCCAGTTACTTGTTTACAAAATGATTCACTGGAGATATTAAATTCCACATTTCCCACTCCCACAACAAAAATCATAATGTTCATTCTCTAACAGAGCTTAATGTTAGTAACCTTTCTGTTGCTTTGTAATTTCTGCCGAGTTTCATCCAACAATATAATTTTAGGTTATGGCTACACTGTGCTGGTTTTGCACAAGGAATATACAAATGAGGAATATCACCGAGCCTCATTTGCATAATTAATGAGCAGCCACTTTTTGTGCAAGAGGCTTTTGCTCAAAAAGGAGCTGTCTACACAGCTCCTTCTTGCGCAAAAACCCTCTCTTGCACACAAAGTAGGTGAGATAATATCTTTTATTGGACCGACTTCTGTTGGTGGAAGGGACAAGATTTTGAGCTTCGCTGAGTTCTTCTTCAGATCTGTGGAATATAACCAAAGTATCTGAGCTAAATACAAGCTGGGACAGATTGTTAAGCATAAGGAGTTCACACATGTTGTAAGAGACCACTGAAATTAAAGTGGGCAATGTAGGGTTAGAAGGCAGCAGCTTGTGTTGTAAGTTGTTGTTAATGATCCATAAAACCAGTGTCACTGTTTAATCAAAGTTTATTAGCATCTAGCAGAGTCATGAATTTAAGTTCCCAAGCTGTTATTTGGAAGGTGTTGAGAAGATTCAGGCTACACACCTAAACATACTTAAAATAGCCTTCCAAGGAGCCTCCACCAGACAAGTAGATCACATCATGGACTGGGGCTCCCAAAAAGCACAGAACATGCTTCAATACCGAAAAATTAAACTCACCGACCTCATGTTTCTGCTTGTCGCCTACCACCCCACACTGGAAGCCACGTGAAGGATGATCAGACAACAACAACATACTGATTGCGGACCACATCTTAAAATGTTCCTATTTTTGTTTATGCAGCTCAGATACCATGTCATGCTAAAGCTTAGTCCTGAGTACAGAGAACATCCCCCATATTAATTCTTTGTTAAAGGTGCTACACCAAGAAACTCTGTGGCTGAAATATCTGTCCATAGAATAGTAGGCAATGCAATATTCCCAGCACCACATTGCCAATGTACCCCAATCCTGAGTTGGAGGTATGAATGGGTACTGCAGTCTCCTGGAGTTCTCTGACACTGTAGCTGGATTATCACCTCTCTCCAACTCCTCATTCTATGAGGAGTACAGCTAGTTCGGATTAGGAAGCCTAATCTGAACTAGCTACTCCGTGCCGCGTGTAGCCGCACGGCACGGGGTTCGAACTGCCGGCATTTAAAAATGGCGCCGGCCGGCTTCATGCAAATGAAGCCCGGGAAATTCAAATCCCGGGCTTCATTTGCAAGTGCGGTATGCCTACATTACCCTCCTAGTTCGAATTAGGAGGGTAGTGTAGACATACCCTGAGTGAATTCCTTGTGCGAGAAAGTCGACCAGACAACCTCAATACCACACACAAATCAGGTTTATTCAGGTGGCCAATTCTTGCCTTTTGTGCGTGCTCTCTTGTTTTCTGCTTCTCCTACCACTTGTCTCCCCTCCCCCTCCCCACCACACATACCTCTTAGCAGATGAGCATGGAGCTTTGTTTGAAGGAGGCTGTTTTCATGAAATGTAAGTAGGCAAATTTGTCTGAATGTTGCTTCATAGCATTTGGGACTTGTTGACTTTTCTTGTAGGATGGGATTTTCCATAGAACCTAAGTGACAGGAGGATCAGACTTTCAATGCAAGTTGCACTCCCTAATCACTTAGGGACATTTTTATAAAGATAGTTAAACATTTAAAGAGGCAGATAGATGTCTAGTGGGATTTTCAATTGTGACTAATTGTTAAAATGCCATTAAACTTCTGGCCCTTACATTTAAAAATTCAGCAGGATTGTGAACCATTAATAACAACTCTCTGACTACAGTTATCCAGCCAATTATGCACCCACCTTATCGTGGCCCTATCTAAGTTATATTTGCCTAGTTTATCAATAAGAATATCATGCGAGACCGTATCAAATGCCTTACTAAAGTCTAGGTGTATGACATCCACAGCTTCTCCCTTATCCACAAGGCTCGTTATCCTATCAAAGAAAGCTATCAGATTAGTTTGGCATGACTTGTTCTTCACAAACCCATGCTGGCTATTCCCTATCACTTTATTACCTTCCAAGTGTTTGCATATGATTTCCTTAATTACCTGCTCCATTATCTTCCCTGGGACAGACGTTAAACTGACCGGTCTGTAGTTTCCTGGGTTGTTCTTATTCCCCTTTTTATAGATGGGCACAATATTTGCCCTTTTCCAGTCTTCTGGAATCTCCCCTGTCTGCCATGATTTTTCAAAGATCATAGCTAAAGGCTCAGATACCTCCTCTATCAGCTCCTTGAGTATCCTGGGATGCATTTCATCAGGACCTAAATAAGGCATTAGGTCAAAAAAGACACAGCATAAGGAGCTAACCAGGAGCTAACCCCATATCATAAGATACATCTCAAGGTGAAATGCTGTAATGACTACACTTCTGATCACAAAATACTAGTTTGTACCAGTTTGGGATATTTTAAGTTAGGAACATTAACAGAAGTCTGACCACAAAATTGTCATGGTAACTAATTGAAGTATATGCTAATAAGCTTGAGGAAGGAGCTATACGAGGGAAGAAAAATGCAGCTCCCCAGTATTCCAACAGGATGAACCAGAACCCATGACACAAGATTCAAAAAATTTAAGAGGGAAAACAAAGTGTCCTGGTGCTTTTATTTGTGACTTGTGCTTTTTATGAAAGTACTTTTTGCAGGATAGTCTGTGCCCAAATTGCAAGCTATAAATGGTGCAATCACAAATTCCTGGACCTCCATTGCTTTTCAAGAGAGTATATTGTGGAGGTGCTGTAAACAAAAGATTGGCCTAGAGGCCAGGAGGAGTCAATTATTTCAATAATACCTGGATTTCAACCCTGAGATCTGTTTTTTGGACTTGCCCCATCATTGCTGTGGGCAAATCACTTCACCTCTCTCTCCCGCAGGTGGCCTATGTGTAAAATGGTGGCAATAAAACATATCCTTCTTTAGGGCTTGAGTCTGCAAGGTACGGCGATCCCTCAATTCACATTGACCCGGGGTGATTCCAAACCAATAAACCTTACGTGTCTACCTGGCCAGCTGGCTGAAACGGAAATTTTTAAAAAAGCATAAAGCACCTGGAAGATCATTGTATGATAAAGTCTAATCAGTACAGTTCATGAGATGTTCGTTGAAGGACCAATAGCTCCACAGATAGTAGGAGGGGAAGCAGGAGAGGGAGCGGGAAGGGGAGAGGGAGTGGGAGGAGGAGCTACAGCTACAGCAGGATTGGGAGTAGAGGCAGGAGCAGGAGCAGGCATCATGCTGGCAATGAGGGAGTACACCTCTGTGCACATAGAGTGGCCTTGCTCCAGCAGCTCCCACCAGGAGTCTTGCCGCAGCTGGATGTCCTCCTGGAGCCTGCGGTCGATGGCCTGCTTCAGGGATTGGTGTGCTGCGAGCTGCTGCCTCTGGAACTCATCCATGGGTCTGTGGTGCCTGTGGATCCCTTGGGTTCGGGAGGCTGTCCCAGGTGGAGTTGACCTCCCCCCTCTCTTGCATCTGATCCGGCTGCGGAGAATAAAGAGAGATGGTCAGTCATCCCAGGGGACACTGTGCCTGAAGCCTAGCCCTCATCTGTGAGCCCAGAGCAACAGTTCTCAGCTCAGCCAAAGGCATCGTGCTTGGAGCAAAACCATGTGCACTCTGGCCAGTGGGCACATTCCTACAGAGGCCCAGATGTCCCCAGGAGTGTGTGCTGCCTCCAGAGTGCGGGCATGCCTGTGTGCCATGTGTGAAACTGATGAGTGTGTGTGTGTGTGTATGTCCCCAGCCTCCTCCTAGAAGTGGCTTGTAGAGGGAGGGTGTCCCACCCTGGGGTCATGACATGGCAGGCCTGTCCAGATACCCTGTGGCCAATAGCACAAGGGTCCTCTGTGGCAGTCTCCTGGGGCTGTGTGGTCTGGGGTGGTGCAACACATTCTCCTATGTGCACAGGCAGCTGTGCGATCCCTGGGCCAAAGGGCCAAGTGAGGGGTGGCCATCTACCACTCATCTCCCACCTCCTATGTGAAGGGAAAGTGATGGCACTCACATGATATTCCTTCCCTGGCCTCAGATGACACCTGGGACATGTCCACAGGGAGGAGGCCTCGTCTGGCTCCTTTTCCTTCTCCTCCTCCTCGTCTCTCCCCCCAGCAAGGCCGACAACGGGCATCTTGAGCCCAGAGTCCGCAACGGGGTAGGGGGAGGGACTGCCTACCCCCCAGGATGTGGTCTCAGGTCCTTGAAGTAAGGGCAGGTACAGGGTTCTGCCCCAGAGAGGGAGCTGCCCTCCTTGGCCCTGGCATATGCCTGGCAGAGTGCTTTAACCTTCCTCCACCCCTGCTCCTGTGTGCGGATGTGTCCTTTTGTGGTCAGACTGTTGGCCATCCGGCCATAGACATCGGCATTCCTGCATTTGGTATGGAGATCCTGAAGATTGGTCTCGTTATCCCAAACCTCAGCTGGGTCCAGGATCTCCGCACCAGACCAGGAAGGTGCTCGTCTTTTTTGGCCCCTGGCAGGCTCCTGGGAGCTGTCTGACTGCTCCCTGGCAGCAGTTGAGTGCTGGGTGAGAGCAGCAGATTGTCTCATTTTACGGGGGAAAGCAGGGGCAGCTGCAGGGTGGCTCAGCGTTGTTAGGGCCTCCTGCGTGCCACAAGCCCTTTCAGCCGAGGCTGCAGCTTTAAGGGCTCCAGGGGAGGGGGTGCGATAGCATTTGGCTGAGTGTGACAGAGCAGCCAGCAGGGCACCCGGGAAGGGCTGGAGATCCCTTATGTCAGAGTAACAGCTGTTGCCCTGTCTACACAGCCCCTATTCCAAAATAGTTATTGATGGCATTATTCTTCGTAGAATGAGGTTTATAGAAGTTGGAATAAGCCATCCATTATTTTGAAATTATTTTGAAATAATGGAGTTGCTGTGCCGTTATTCAGAAATAACTTTGCTGTGTAGGCACACTCAGAGAGAAAACACTGCACAAGAAAAACGAAAGTTCTGATCTCATCTGGAGCAACTTGATGAGGTCTAATCAAATACTCTGGGGCTACGTCTAGACTGGCCCCTTCTCCGGAAAAGTCATGCAAAGCAGGTAAGTCAGAATAGGGAAATCCGCGGGGGATTTAAATATCCCCCGCGGGATTTAAATAAATATGTCTGCCACTTTTTTTCCGGCTTGGGGAATAGCCGGAAAAAAGCGTCTAGACTGGCGCGATCCTCCGGAATAAAGCCCTTTTCCAGAGGATCTCTTATTCCTACCTGAAAGTAGGAATAAGAGATCCTCCGGAAAAGGGCTTTATTCTGGAGGATCGCGCCAGTCTAGACGCTTTTTTCCGGCTATTCCCCAAGCTGGAAAAAAAGTGGCGGACATGTTTATTTAAATCCCCCGCGGATTTCCCTATTCTGACTTACCTGCTTTGCATGACTTTTCCGGAGAAGGTGCCAGTCTAGACGTAGCCTGGGTGTGTCTAGACTATGGGTTTTTTTTCCAAAAAAATGGCCTTTTGTAAAAAAAAACTATACCTGCGTCTAGACTACTGCCGCATTCTGCCGACAGTAAATTGAAAGAACATGGCGGTTTTGTCGATGGCGGTAAATCTCATTCTACAAGGAATAACGCCTTTTTTTGAAAGTCATCTGTCATGATTATGAGGGTTAGCCAGCAGCCTGGGGATTAAGGGGTTAACTACACCTAGCCAGGTGGAGTGACCAGTAGGAAGGTAGGTGGGACTTTCAAACTGGGACAGAGGAATTTGGGTTTTTTCCTTTCTCCCTTTTGTCTCTCGGTGTGTGTTCTCTGCAGCTACAGACAAGCATGTCTCTCTTTCTCTCCAAGACACCATTCTTCATTTTCTGTAAGTAGGGTAAAGTTTAGGTAGTTTCGTTAGGCTTTATTGTTTTAAGGGTTGGGTATGGGATCTGATATCTGGCACTGCTTAAAAGATGTTTTGGCTTTTCTTTGTAACTAAGTTTAAGGCCCATGGAGTTTCTCCATGAGTATATTTTATTACCTCCCTATCTAGTCATTATGCTTGCAACAGGAATATTGTTGTAATAATAAAAGTTCTTTCTTTTCTTTTTATTAACCTGGCAGTGGTTAATTGTGTGCCTTGATTTTTATTTTAGGGGTGAGATTTCCCAAATGATCTTTCCCCTGATTTCTTTATCAACATTTGGGTGGTGGCAGCGGAAGTTTTAATCCCAAGATCTAGGTTTTTAAGATTTTGGGGGAAGTTTTATACCAAAGCCTGGTAGATAAGGCTTTGGGGTACACTTGCTGGCCCCCACTTCTGCATTTATCATGCCAGAGTGGGGAAGGAGCCATGACATCATCTTTTGAAAAAACGCGCGATTGCATGAAAACAGGGCTTTTTCGAAAGAGAGCATCTAGACTCTCTTTTGAAAAAGCGAGCGGCTTTTTCAAAAAATCTTCTTGTTGTCTAGACACACTTTTGAAAGAGGCTTACAGCTTAGACGTAGCCTTTGATATCTTGGGATAAAAAGGGATATTGAAATGATACTTTTGAATTTGGGGTAAAATGTCAGCACGAGTTTGAAAAACAGTGAAAAAAAATCTATATTTCTGTGATGGATTTTGCAAGGATTTTATCACAAAAGTTTTACAAAGTGAAATCCAAAAGTTTCAGCTGCCTTTAATTTCTATTCCATAAATGTGTTTCCTAGTCTTACTGGTTGCTAATACATTGACACTTTTTAGAACTTGCTAATTGGATTAATATACACACATTGATGCCTGATACACCCTTATTTGCATGTTGCTCTATATTTGTAGTTACAGTTAGCATCTTAGTCTCGTCATTTTTCTGTGATGCTTTGTAACCTTTCTATTAATGTTCCACACAAAGAGAGGAAAGGAAAAGTAACAGCTTGACCATATTGTTAGAATGGGTCATTTATACAACTTGAGCTGTAATCTAATAAAATATTATGTGGTAATGCTAGTTGGAGTCCCAGAGTTAATTCTTCATGCATCATGCAGAAAAATATACCTCATGTAAAATATACCTCATGTATAGAAAATTGCAAGACACTTTAAAGATGGAGAAATTCATTGAGGCAGAGATGCAAAAATTCCAAAAGGTGTCAGATTAGTCAGAAATATGATACCAGGAAAGATTTTGCCCCATTGATATGAATATCATAATTTCTTTAAGTGGAACTAATTTTTAGTTCTCGGTTTATACAGCGCCTAGCTCAGGGGGGTCCAGGTCCATAGCTGGGGCAGCTAGGTACTAATTCAATAGATATAAATAATGATCTATTGGACCTGATGATGGAAATTGATCTCAAGGTATCACATATAAAGGTGAACATAAATGTTTTATAATTTAAAGTCAATTACAAATAAAGCTGCAGATTTAAGTAGTCAAATAAGGAACTGTGGAAGTTAAGGATAAATATACACTATTTACTCAGCCCTGTCTCAGACAACAGACTTTAGTTACATATTTACATACTGTTTATTTTTCAGTATTATGACCCCAACTTTCCTGACACACTTGTAAAATGTGTCATAATGTGTTTAGTCATACTGTATACTTACATTATTCTGTGTGTTGGGTATTTTTTCAATTTTGCCATCACAAAATGTCAGACTTTGAAAAATGATAATGATTCCCCTTGAAGTGATAATGTATTATTGTCAGATCTCACGCGTATCTCAAACAAATGCACTTAGGATCTGATCTAAATCCTATAAGGTATGTCTACACTACAGCGCTATTTCAAATGATCTTATTTCAAATAAGCTAATTCGAAATAAGGCATCTATATACAAAAACTATTTTGAAATAGAGTTTTGCTATTTTGAAATAGCGCGTCCACACTGAGTGGACCCTGAACCGAAGTTAAGGCTGGCCGGAACCAGTGCCGGCAGGGCATCAGGTTAGGACTTAATGTGTGGGGCTGCTGCCTGAGGCTAACTGAGCTCCCTACTTAAAGGGACCCTACCCCCACCCCGGACAGACAGTTCTCAGGATTCCCTGCTACCTTGTCTACCTTGATGAGGGATAGCAAAGCATTCGGCCACATGGAGCCAGAGCTGCCCCTGGGCATGCTGGTGCATCCTGTTGGGGTCATTGCCATCAACCTGGCTGCACTCACTGCAGGCTGCCATCTGGGGGGTCCAGCAGGGGCTGTCAGGATCCAGGAGGCCCTGCAGGAGAGCGTCCACCCTGAGGAGCACTAAGAGCCTTCCCGATCCTCTCCACCGGGGGCTTGTGCCCCATTCCTCTCTCACGTTTTCCCACTGACCCCTCCTTAGCTCCCCCCCCCCCCGATGTCAAATAAAAGACACATATATTCAGAAATATGAACTGGGTTTATTGTACAAAACTGGGGGGGGGGATGTACCTCTGGGGAGACCGGGGAAGGGCGGGAGAGGGGAGGGGAAAACTTGGAGGAGGGAGCTGGAAGGGGGAAGCAAGAGGAAGAAGGGGGAAGGGAAGCTCAGGGCTCAGGGGTGGGGGTCTTGCCAGGCCAACTGCCTCCCAGTACCGTGCAGCTGGTGTGGTTGTGGAGAAAGAAGGGGAGTGGTCAGTTCTCCCTGGGGACGCAGTGGATGATGCCCAGCGCGAGGTGAGAACGACCGTGACCTGCACCGTCAGAACCGATGTGCTTACACAGAGGCCATGGTCGGGATGTCTGGCTCTCCCTGGGAGTGGGAGCTGCCCCAAGACTGCCCCTGTGCCGTGTATAGTGCGGCCGAGGCGGGGGGAGGGGGGGCATGTGTGCCCTGCCTGTGTATAGAGGGGGCATGTGAAGGGAGGGCATCCTGCTGGGTCCCATCCTGATGTCAGGAGTGTGTCAGGTCTCTTCACAAGCATGTGTGGCTATCCGGCCATGGCCCCTGAGTGGCACGCAGCTGGAGCCACCTGCCCAAGGGTGGCACGGCATGTGCCCGCACGTGTACAGGTGGCTGCATGATCCGTGGGAGGCATTGCCCACGTGCATGGCCCTTGGTCTATCTTCCCGCCCCCTCTCCCCCCAGGTAGGGGACAGTGATGACACTTACCTGGTGAGGCCTCCCCTGATGACCCTGCTGACACCGCTCAGGGGTCCTGCTGGCACGGTACCCTCCGTGCTGGCCCCTCTGCCATGCCCGGGTCAGGGCCCTCTGATCCCGGCTTGCTGCCCCCCAGGGTGGCGCGGACCATCCTGCCCCCCAGGATGCGGTCGAGGGCGGGGAAGTAAGGGCAGGTGTCAGCCCCTGCTGTGGCACTGCCTCTGGTAGCTTTGTCATATGTCTCCTTCATTTTGAGGCGCACCTGCTCCTGGGTGTGCCCGTGGCTCTTTCTGGCCATGGTGGCCGCTATGTGGCCATAGACGGCTGCATTCCTCTGCCTGGTGCGGAGATCATGGACATTGGGGGCCTCCCCCCAAACCTCTATGAGGTCCATGATCTCCGCACCAATCCAGGCAGGTGCGCACTGTCTACGGCCCCTGGCTGGCCCCTGGGAGTTGGGGGACTGGGTGGGGGACACTGGGCTGGCACTGGCTGCCTGGCTCATGACGGGGCCACTGAGTGCGGCGCTGGCAGTGCTGGCTTTCTGCAGGCAGGTCTCTGGCTCGTACATGCCCAGTAGCCAGACTCTACCCCTGTAAGGGCCCCTGGGCTGGGGGAGAGGAGAGCAGTTTTCCTGGTTGTGCTCGGAGTGGCCATCAGGGCTCCCTGGAAAGGGCTGGAGGCCCCCTATTTTGAATTAAGTGTCTACACAGCACTTAATTCAAAATAGCTATTTTGAATTTGGCGTTATTCCTTGTAGAATGAGGTTTACCAAATTCAAAATAAGCGCTCCACTATTTCAAATTAATTTCGAAATAGCGGTTTGCATATATAGATGCAATTAAAGTTAATTTGAAATAACGGCTGTTATTTCGAATTAACTTTGCTGTGTAGACATACCCATAGTAATCAATAGCAAAACTCCCATTGGCTTCACTGACTTTTGGATGAGGTCCTTATAAGTTTGTGTTTATAGTGCCTCTGTCTTATGAATTCTAGCTTAATTGTGTCTCTTTCATGTAGCCATTAAGCTAGCATGTCCTTTTTGTTAGATCCTAATCTACATTTCCAGAAAACAGAAATGGTTCATACAATTTGTCACTGTACATTGCAAATAAAAAATTAACTAGAAACATTTACGTCTGCTTTCTTCTTTATGAAAATATCTTATTCCTTACCAAAACAGATGTACTTCCAGGAGAAGGCAGTAAGAAGAAGACTCAAGGGTTTTTTCGAAAACAGTAGCCTTTTTTCGAAAAAACGTCACCTGCGTCTAGACTACAGCCGCGTTCTTTCGAAATTAAATCGAAAGAACGCGGCTTTTCTTTCGACGGTGGTAAACCTAATTTCACGAGAAAGAACGCCTTTTTTCGAAAGTGCTCATTTGAAAAAAGGCGTTCTTGAATGCAAACAGGGCGTTTTCAAAAGAGAGCATCCAGACTGCCTGGGTGCTTTCTTTCGAAAAAGCGGCTTGCTTTTTTGAAAGTACTGGTTGCAGTCTAGACGCTCTTTTTCGAAAGAGGCTTTTTCGAAAGATACTTTCAAAAAAGCCTCTTTCGAAAAAGGCTTGCAGTCTAGACGTAGCCACAGTGTTTACCAGCTATTCCCACACTTTCTCTATATTCTCCTATTCTAAGACCAGGGAAAATTCTAGTAAATTCAGATTCCATCATGCAACAACAAATACCAACTTTGATAAATTATATTACTATAATAATATATTTCATGTAGAGTGAATTTTTATTCTAAAGATCACAACTTTATTTTCAGAGGCACTTGTGTACAATAGCATGCATATTGGGATAAGATAAATAGTAGGCAAACATTATTGCCTGAATTTTATGAATTGGAAAATTGAGGCATAGGGAGATTATTTTTACCAATCATAAAGTGACACCAATCCCATTTATTTTGTTTATTCCCGTAAGTGCAGATTTATTTAGAGTGCTTAGATGTGCAGATGGCACTTGGCCATTGCAAATTAGCCCTCATTGTCTAATTGTGAGTAGCCCTTTTTTACACAGCACCTACTGACTGGTAGGAGTACACATATGTTAAATAAATGCATGTGGGGTAATGATAGAATTAAGCTAGAGAGCTATAAATTATGTCATAGCCCCATTACAAAGTCCATAACCTCTATAGGTCCATTCTAGTCAGATCACTAACTTTTTATCGTGCCAACCTAAGGTCATTATACCACAATCACATGATAAATCTTTCATTTGCCATGCAAAGCAAAGATGCTTAATTATTTCTCTTCACTGGAAGTTTATGTAATGGAAAAAATTATGATGATGTACCCAGCTCTGCTGTGTGCAAGTCCCAGTTGTTTGCAATATTTAAAAATGTTAAATAACATGCTTGTAGTATGCAAATCCTGATTGTGAGCAATTTTCTCCGGAAAACTGGGCTGGAGTTCAAGATGACTTGATTGTATTTCATATTATCGGAAACTGATGAAAATAATATCTTATTTGACTGTAAACATATTTTAGCTGAAGAGAAAAAGAACATAGGTTACTGGAACTTTAGTTAAGAATGGAAAGAAAGAGTAGAAAAAGGATTAATGGGTTTTTTCATTAGACGAGTTTAATGAAAAACCAAATTCACTTGCAGTGATAGATGATATAGTTCAGTTCCCCTCCCCACCATTCTCTAGCCACCTGAAGTAGACCTCATTTCCTTAGGTGCTGAAGGAAGGAAGGAAGAAAGAAAAGGTTACAGAGACAGGAGTGTAACAAGTAGAGTTGTTACACGCTACATACTTTATAAGGGAAGCGTGTTGAAGGCATGGACCAGTGACCCAGAGGGATAGCCAGTTATTTGAGCTCCTGGCACCTTGAAAAGCAAAACAAACAATATTTCATATAAAATCAACACAAAATTGACAACACACTCAATAAATTCTATCAATTCAGTACAGTGCACTATGGGAATTAACATGAATTCCTATAAAGCAATGTCTATTAACTCTGCACTTAACATAATCAATTCCCCAAATATTCAAGAGAGCTTAGGGTCAGGCAGCAGGCAGAGAAAGACAACAAATCCAGTCTGTGCTGGACCAAAATAAAGAAGGGAATTCCAAAGCTAAGGAATTCTACACAGAGGATACCCTTCTTGGACTTCTTTTAAAATAAAAGACATCTGGAGTGAGCCCCTCTGCTAGCCACAGTATAGCACAAAAAGAGTCTCTCAAGTAATCAGATCTCAAACCATTTAGGGTCAGACCTAGGATTTTAACTGTCTATGGGTAAAAGTTCATGGTTTGCAACTCTGTTCCAATGTATACCATTTCCGGAGATGAAAGTATTGCAACCTGGCCGAGTACCACTCTGTTCAAACACCAGACTGGTGAGAGTGGACTTAATTTGCTTGGTCTTCTAAACCCAGTGGCTGCGTCTAGACTGACAAGTTTTTCCGCAAAAGCTCCTGCTTTTGTGGAAAAACTTGCCAGCTGTCTACAATGGCTTCTTGAATTTCCACAAGAACACTGACAATCTCATGTAAGATTGTCAGTGTTCTTGCAGAAATGCTATGCTGCTCCCGTTCGGGCAAAAGCCCTCTTGCATAAATGCTTTTGCGCAAGAGGGCCAGTGTAGACAATGCGGTATTGTTTTGCACAAAAAAGCCCCAGTGGCGAAAATGGCGATCGGGGCTTTCTTGCGCAAAACTGCGTCTAGATTGGCACGGACGCTTTTCTGCAAAAAGTGCTTTTGCGGAAAAGCATCTGTGCCAATCTAGATGCTCTTTTCTGCAAATGCTTTTAACGGAAAACTTTTCCATTAAAAGCATGTGCGGAAAATCATGCCAATCTAGACGTGGGTCTGGGCTAAGACTGGTCACTGTTTTTAGCTTTCTAGCTCTGAGTCTATGGGGCACATTCTCAGACTCAGACCTCTTGTCTGAGCTCTTCCTTAGGGATGGAATTCTGCGATCCAGACTAGATCCTGAAACCGCTGTCTCAGATTGCCCAAGCCCCCTCAGCCATTTATGAGACAGACAGACAGACAGGGTAAAATATTCAGAAGTGACTTATTTAGGTGTCTAGATAGGGGAGTTGATCTGAAGCTTTTTGATGCATATGAGACAACTCTCTGTACAAAAGTTACCCCAATAATATGCACCCGGAATGTTCTGTTTGCACCATGTAAACACATAATGGCACTTTGCTGCAAAATGAGGGTGTACCATTCTCTGAGGCTGGCAGATCCAGTGCGAAGTATAAACAGACTCAGGAATTGTTTGGCCACCTACTCACTTTTTCAATGCGTGTAGGGAGGGAAAGAGCAACAACATTCCTGCTCAGAGCTGTCTCTGTTCCGTGGGTATCCATGGTCCTTTGCTTCGCTGCTCAGCACTGTGCAATCCTGGGATTGTTTTTTATGTGAATTGTGAGAATCTAATTGGGTTGATTTTTTAAAAAATCTTACGTTCCACTGTCTGCGCCCCGTGCTTTCTTTTTGGGCTCGCTCAGGCTAATTTGGAATTGTTGTCGGCCAGCGAGGACCCAACAAGGTTTTGCACCGCTATAGCGACAAGTGTGACTATGAACAGGCTACTTAGGCTGTGTTGCAGCACTCAGAGCTAAATGAATCCAGCCTTGGACTCCACCTGTCACACCACTGGGAGCAGGGCTGTGTCTTTTGGCAGCAGCAGTAGCTTATCTGGCAGCAGGAGGATACTCTACAGGGGCAGTAGCAGCACAAGGCAGAGCAACAGGACACTGAGCTGTTGGAACAAGAGAACCAGTTCCTGGACTCCCACATAGTGTTCAATGCCATTTTGTGTGCCAGGGAAGCCAGAATGGATTGGTGGGGGGAATCATTCTGCAAAGCTGGAACACCCAGTGGTAACGAGAGAATTTCAGGATAAGGAGGGCTAACTTTTTTGAGTCTGACCCCAGTGTTTCAGAGACAGCATACCAACAAAACAGGTTCATAGAATCATAGAGCTAGAAGAGACCTCAGAAGGTCATCAAGTCCAGCCCCCTGCCCAAGGCAGGACCAATCCCAATTAAATCAACCCAGCCAGAGCTTTGTCAAGCTGAGACTTAAAGACTTCTAGGGATGGAGACTCCACTACTTCCACAGGTAACCCATTCCAGTGCTTCACCACCCTCCTAGTGAAATAGTTTTTCCTAATATACATCCTGGACCTCTCCCACCACAACTTGAGACCATTGCTCCTTGTTCTGCCATCCATCACTACTGTGAACAGCCCTTCTCCAGCCTCTTTGGAACCTCCCTTCAGGAAGTTGAAGGCTGCTATCAAATCCCCTCTCACTCTTTTCTTCTTCAGACTAACCAGACCCAACTCCCTCAGCCTCGCCTCGTAGGTCATATGCTCCAGTCCCCTAATAATTTTGGTTGCCCTCCACTGGACACTCTCCAATGCATCCACATCCTTCCTGTAATTGGGGGCCCAGAAATGGACACACTACTCCAGATGTGTCCTCACCAGAGCCGAGTAAAGAGGAATAATCACATCTCTGGATCGTCTGGCAATGCTCCTTTTAATGCAACCGAGTATGCCATTAGCCTTCTTGGCTACAAGGGCACACTGTTGACTCATGTCCAGCTTCTCATACACTGTAACCCCCAGGTCTTTTTCTACAGAACTGCTACTTAGCCAGTTGGTCCCCAGCCTGTAACAATGCTTGGGATTCTTCCATCCCTAGTGCAGGACTCTACACATGTCCTTGTTGAACCTCATCAGATTTCTTGTGGCCCAATCCTCCAATTTGTCTAAGTCACTCTGGACTCAATCCCCTTCCTCCAGCATGTCTACCTCTCCGCCTAGCTTAGTGTTACCTGCAAACTTGCTGAGGGTGCAATCCATCCCCTCTTCCAGGTCATTAATAAAGATGTTGAACAAAACCGGTCCCAGAACTGAACCTTGGGGTACTCTGCTAGAAATCAACTGCCATCCAGACATCGAGCCGTTGATCACTACCCGCCAGGCCCGACATTCTAGCCAGCTTTCTATCCATTACCGTCCATTTATCCAATCCACATTCCTTTAACTTGTTGGCAAGAATGTTGCCATTGTCATCTGAAAAATAGCCACTCAAGAATGTCACCGTCTGTAGCCAACCAATTCACCAGACTCATGTTGTTCTCTTATGCTGATGAGAAGATGCTGCCTAACTAGGTCATTAAGCTAGGTAATGCTCAGAAGATACAATGCTTCTTATACATGGGGTTCCCAAACAGTATTGGGACGAATCATTGAATCCAGGTGTCTATCATTCTCTGTCCCCAGCCAGGGAACTGAATTTGTAAGCCAAAAGGAGTAATCCTCCATGGTGCTCCTAGGGCAGGTGCACCACTGTGACGTAAATGTAAAATGGCTTAGGGAAATCCATGAATCTAAGATCTTCTGTAATTCAATACCATTTACATTAATGGAGAAAGAACTGGTTGGCCCCGGAACCAATGTGGACATTAACAGAGTGGAGTTCAGTCCAGTTAGTCTGGGAGACTTGGCTTATTCCATGATGCCTTGTAATGAAGCCATACCCAGATCACTTGTCCAGAAGGAAGGAACATTTTAATTATAGCCTGTGTAGTTGCAAAATGGTAGCTGAGTGTGCATTTGGCTGTTTGAAAGGAAGATGGTGGTGTTCAGAGGTACTGGAACAATTTGTATAGTGGGGGTCCTGAAAGCCACTGACCCACACTGGAAACCCTGTATATGATGGAAACCATGTCAAGCCACGGGGTGCAGCAAAGTCCCAATAGCACCCCTATTTCTAGCACCTATGGTGCTGTTTATGGAATAAGTTGGCTGCTACAAGAAAAAAAGTTCCAACTAGTATAACTGCATGCTGTGTCTTGCACACTATTTGTGAGATCAACAGGAAAGCCTTATCGATGAGTGGGAGACTGAGGTACAGAGACTTGCTCTGAGGCTCAAGCAGCCAGTAAGTCATCTCATCTCATCCCCGGGGTATGTTGTCAGAGATGACTTTTGCTCATGATTTGAACCTTATCCCTGAACCTGCTAGCTGGAAGTGGGGAGAGGCTGTTGGTTTGCAAACCTTATGAGCACAGACTGAGGTACTGTGTATGTGTGAATGAAGTTTAACATTCCCTGTGTGCTTGTTGTGGAAACGAATAGTTATCCTCACAGCTCAGAGTGGTTGTGTGTGAGCCCTGTGGGTCCAATACACACTTACCCTATATTCTATACCCGCTTTGTACTCAAAACCAGTGTTAAGAGGAACTCTAGAGGTGCCCATGTCTTGTCCTGGCCTTCCTCACAGGGGTGAATTTCACAGTATATAGGAAACCAGATGGAGAACTCCCCACTACTGTGGCTTCTGGCGAGGTTTCATATATGGCCAGACCCACTGGTGATGGGTGGGCAAAGGGAGCAACTGCTCCTGGGCCCGGCAACTCAAAAGGGCCCAGGGCTCCCAGCTGCCATGACGGCTACTGCAGCAGTGGTGGCACTGGCGTCCCGGGTGCTTTAAATTGCCTCCAGAGCACCACGTGGCACACTTCAGGCTGCATTCAGGGTGGAGGGTTATGGTTCTGTCAGTGCTGAGGACTGGATGCCTCAGTCCCGCCTCTTCCTCCCGAGGCCCCGCCCCTTCTGGGAGCACGGAACCATTCCCCTCCCCCAGGACTCAGTGAGTCTGTTGGCTCCCCTGTACATGGCCATTTAGGGCTAAATATTTTATATAAAATGTGACGCCTGTTTCTTTTTTCCACTAAGGTCTGTTCATATTGCTCGGGGATGGGGACAGGAGCCTTAAAATGGGAGTGCAGGTAATTTGGGCCTATATTAGGTATAATTGAGCTGATCCCCATTTACACTTTAAGGCCATTTACACTGCCAGAGAATATAAAGGGGCCCCTAGTAGAAATGAACACCGGGCCCACGCTACTTTAACCTAATAGCTTTAACACTACTAAGAAATACAGAACCACTTTGTGATATATGATGCTATCCAAGCACTTTCAGATACATATTACATTTCTAGCTGGAACAGTGATTCTATGGTCTCTTTCTGTATAGAAGCCCATTTATCAATCTGTCTCAAGTGAAAGTGCTAACGAACCAATAAATGGCTGAGGAGGATGAAGAACACATCCCTTTAAGGAAGCTAAGACTAGTTTGCACAAATACAAAGCTCCTAGCTCTAGCTCCTGCACTGCACACTGTACATGAGCCATGCAAATGATCTCCAGAATGATCTGTAGGATGAAGAGGATTTCTTTGAATAGATAACCACTGCACTGCCAAGCACAACATGGCTGCATAAATAGGAAACCTCTGACATGTTGAGCTGGACTTCATCGGGTAGATTTATTGCACTCAATCAAGAGGAAAGAGATGCAGAAGATGAAACAATGTGTGTGGTTGGTCCTGAAAGTAATAGGTAGCAGGTTTACAAGTGTTCACAAGAGCTATTTTTTGGCATTTGGGCTCTGCAGTCATTGCACTGGGGTTCTGGATCGCACTTGCCCAGAAATGTCCACTTTTTGTCTCCCTGACTCTTTCTTGCTGGCATGTAACACCCCATAACTTCAGGTCGTGTGCTAATTCTTTGCCTCCTTATCTCAAGTCAGATGCTTCTGGGTACTTCAGTTCCTTGTAATACCCAGGAATAACAAACAGATGGTGGCCTGCTGATTTGCTGTGCTGTGGGACAGCTGCGGTGCTGAGACCAAAGCTGCTATTTAAATGTCTGCTGCAATGCTGAGTACTGTGGAAGAGCCACTTGGACAGCTGCACTGCCAGATGAATGGGAAACGTGTGGAGACCGTGTTACCTAATCATCAGTCATAGACGTCCAGGTCTTTAGTGCTAGGGGGCAAACATGGAGATCATTACTAAAGTTTCATTCAGTCCTTACTCCGGCAAACTCCCATTGGCTGGTTCTTTTCTTTGTCTTGCTTCGTGTCATTAATTATGTATTAATTAATTCTCCTCTTTTGTGAGTAATTATGCTGCGCAGCTAGGATGCTACTTAAAATATCCAGGTAGTCAGGCTGAAAATGAAATTTACTGTCCCTTCTCCTTTGTGTGCATGTGCACAAATACAAAATATATGATTGTGTGTGTGTGTATTGTACAGTGCCACTCACTGTGGACAAGAATGGTTAAATGCAGCAACAGTCACTATATATGACTCTAGTGACAATGCACAACAATTTCAATAATCTGTGACTGATTCTGTGAAGAATACAGGTTATTGTACTGTACACTCATCAGTAACCAAATGTTGTGTTATCTTTGGAGTGTAAAATAGTCCTTACAGTCAGTGTTGCAGCACTTTCCCCCATTTCTGCCTGCCCATTTGGTTCTAATTTCTCATTCTCTCTCCAGCAGAGCAAATGGTGACCCAGAAGCCCTCTGGTATTTTCAGAGATTTTAGAATAAATGGAAATCTATCTTCCCTTGTTTTTAGCCTTCAGAGTCACTAGAGGAAATCTCCCCACTTATCTGCCCTTTCTTCACTAACAGAGAAAGCATTGCTCCTTGTTCTGCACAGGAGGAAAGGGATCATGCTGATTGACTGAAGGAGGAATTTGGCAGAGAAGCTCTAGTACATGAACTGTTCAATTAATCAATTTCAATAAAAATACTATTTGTAGGAAAAAAATATTCCTTATAATACTTAGCTTTTACTGTCAAACAGGTTCGCCGGCTCCCTGCTTTTGCGGTGGGATTTCATCCCCGTTTCACTGATGGGGAAACTGAGGCATGCAGGGAAAATTCTTAAAGGACCCTCAGCCAAGACTTTGGGCCAGATTCTTGGATCCACCAAATTAACTTTCTGCTGTGTAGAGAATGGCTTAAGGCTCACTAAATGTTGCAAAGGGAACCTAAAGCCACCGGAAATTCCCCCTGGAGAATTCACCCTGTGTAGGGGCAATCTCAGGTGGCATAAAGCCAGGGGTGATAGCTGTGCTGCCACCTGCACCAGAACCACCATCCACAATGGAAGTGTAGGAAAGAGGGCATGGAGGAATGGCACTGGATGCCAGGAGACATGCTAGAGAAATGCTCAGCTGCTCCGAGTACTCCACAAAGACCCATGAGTGGTATACGGATGCTTGCCTGAGGTTTTAACTTGCATTGAGACCGGGCATCTGAGAATGCAGACCTAGCAACCAGCTCCCTTGAAAGCCCTTCATTCAACTGCCCCAAAGCAGCTTACAGGTATGGTGGAGAATGAAGCCCTGTATTTCTCTATGTATACACGCCAATTTAATGGCGCGGATTATGTAGGAAGTCGGGTAGTTAGAGATCTGCATGCTACCCCGTGTGCTGGCTGCGGATTGTGGGGCAAAAGTAGAAGGTTGAGTAGTTTAAAAATAATCACTTTCCTCTTTGGCTTGTCTGGCACAGATGCGGCTATTAGAGCTCCAAATGGAGGACCAAGCTCTACATCCAGGTCTAATATTGGCTTTGTCACTGATTCCCTTTGTCGCCCTAGCAAAAGCAGTTCACCTCTCTGCCTTACTTTCTGTATCTAGAACATGGGGGATACTATTTACCTGTCTCAGAGGAGTGCTGAGAGAAATATCTAGTTAAACCTTACGAAACGCTGTAAAAGATTAAAAGTGCTTCAAAAATGCTTATTGATATCTGCATTATCAGTACTAACAGCTGTGATTGTTAATCTGCAAGGGAAAGTTATAATTACACTTAACTGAGAAGGCAGCTTAAAACACAGGGCAAACCACTGCTGAAGCCATTGAGAATTGCATATACGCACTAGTGGCAGAAATGCATTATCTTGCCCATTACTGAATCAAGAGCTACATGACCATATAGATTTACTAGAAGATTTACCTGGCATTGTTTAGGGTCCTTACCTCAAATACATTTTGTTTTCCTTCATTTAAAGCATTGCTCTGGAGTGGGAATGGGGATGAGGGGTTCAATAGGCAGGCGGCCCCGGGGGAAAAGGACAACCCTAGCCCCCTCTCATTGCAGCAGCTTGGGGCCATGTGAGAAGTCCTGTCAATGGCTGCTGCAGCTCCAGAGGCACAGCCAGGGGAGGGGGCATGACAGACACACAGACAGAGAAACTCTCTGAAATATATAGTATATATTAGATGAAATATATAGTAGAAATATATAGTCTCTTTCTCCACTCCTGCCCCCTGCTGGTGCAACGGGGTTATAGCTGTTCCAGTCCTCATCTCTGGCCCCACCTGTGGTCATTCTGCAGGAAAACGCCCTCCTACCAGACTTTTCCTTTTCCATTTTATGAGAAACAGTCATATTCCCGGCATATCCCATTATCCTGGCACAACCAAACCCTGACCTTATTTTAAGTTATGATAAAAGGAAGCTGCTACCCAAATTTGGTAGTCCTAGCTCTTACCATTTAGGAGGAATTCTTAAACAAATGGACTCACACAGAGATGGACAGACAAACAGACCTAAAATTCCTAAATTATACAATAAGATTAGGCCAGAACCTCTGTTCTTCATGGCCCAAAAGATTACGTACAATCATATTGTATTTGTTGGGCTAATAAAACCTGTTATGATATCTCTCCAAATTTGTTGCTGAAATGAATAACTTCGAATAATTTGAGAGGAATAATTATGAATGAATAATTGATAATGGCAAATTTGTTCCCAGGCTAATTAATATCAAAATCCATTAGTAGTCTAGTTAGCTGATTAGCAGGTTAGTTGGCATCTTAAATTTGGACTGGATTCTTGCTGTGGAATTCACGACAAGAAGTCAAGTTGGCGGTTCCAAAACATTCTTTTAGAAAAGATGCCTTAAAATGTCTGTCCTGTCCTGCTGGGAAACTTGTTTTCATTGCATGACGTGTTCAAAAGCTACAGCCATAAATATGCACATGGACAACTACAACAGCTGTAGCTAATTCCCTTTTCTGTCCCAGGTACTGACTGTGTGAGCAAAGATTTAATGACACAAGTCACTGATAGTGATGAATGCCAAAGGATGCAAATTTTGTATCACAAACTGTGGGGACCAGGAGATATGTCTTTTTAGGCTTGAAAATTCTTGCAGAACCTCATTAACTACACTACAGACCCATGTATCATCATTTGAATATGTGCATTTACCTCCTCAGAACAGGTTTTGTATCGGAAAATCTGCAGACAGCCCTTGCTGAAATCATGCTTTTCTAGATATCCACAGAGGGCATGTCAACACTGCAGCGTTATTTTGAAATAACTCACGTTATTTCAAAATAACGAGGTGAGCATCTACACAGCAAGCCCGTTATTCCAAAATCTGGCTTCTTATTCCAAAATCTGTGACCCTCATTTCATGGGAATAATACCTATTTATTTCAAAATAGGGTGTGTGTAGACAGCACAGCCGTGGTTATTTCAAAATAAGTGGCCTCCTCACAGCTGCCCTAGTGGTCACTCTGTCCACTCTCATCAGAACTCTGTAGTCCCCCTTCCCCTGCAGCCCTTAAAGTTTGGCATGAGGCAAGCCCTGCTAACACTGTGCCACACAGCAGCACCCTGCTCTGCTTTCCCTGCTGCCATGGCAGACCCCAGCACTCCAACTGAGGCCCCCACCGCTGTCAGCACAGCTGCAGCCAGCTCCCAAGACCCTGTGCAGGGGTGGAAGAGAAGGTCCCCATCCTGGTCTGGTGCAGAGATCCTGGATCTTATTGAGGTTTAGGGAGACCCTGACATTGAAATGTTCCTTGCTGTGGTCCAGGTGTCCAGGGCAGGGCTTCATAAGCTATGGGCAGCTCCTGAAAGGCCCTGGCCAACTGCTCGGCCTCTGACCCCCTCCCCCACCCTGACAGGAATGTATCCCCTTTGTTGTCACAAATATTGTGCAGGACACCGCAGGCTGCCACCACCTGGGAGAAGTTCCATTCGCCAAGGTCCAGGTGGGTGAAGAGACAGCAGAACCAATTTTGAGGTGGCCGAAGGCATCCTCCACAACAATGTGGGCTCTACTGAGCCTGTCCTTGAAACATTCCTTGTTGTGGTCCAGGTGTCCAGTGTAGGGCTTCATAAGCTGGGGGAGCAGAGGGTAGGTAGCATCCCCCACAATGCACATAGGCATGTCCATTCCCCAAACTTGATGGTGCGGTCAGGGAAAAAAGTGCCGGCATGCATCTTCTGGAAGATGCTGGAGTTCCTGAACATACATACCTTGTGCGCGTTCCCTGAGCATTCAATGTTGATGTCTGTAAAGCGGCCTTGGTGGTCCATAATAACCTTCAGGACCATGGAGAAGTACCCCTTCTGGCTGATATACTCTGATTCCCGGTGGTTGGTGGCCCAAATGGGGATGTGGATGCAATCAGTGCCCCCTCCACAGTTGGGGAAACACATGGTGGCAAAGCCGGTGGCGATGGGGTCAATGTCAGCCAGGGTGATGACCCTGTGCAGCAGGATGGTGTAAATGGCCCACGCTACCTGTAGAAGAAGACAAACAGAGTATCAAAGGGTTGCTAGAGCCCTCAGGAATCCCCTGAGCCCAGCCTCTTTGCCCCATACCAGGATCAATCCCAACTTGCCCCATCCCTGACAGGGCTTTGTGAAAGCGGGACTGCAAAACCTCCTGGGGTTGGAGAGTCCTCCACCTCTGCCCATCCAGCAGTTCACCACCCTCCAAGGACAATAGCAAGAGAGTCATACCCGCATGAGCATGGCACTGATGGTCAATCTCCCCACACCGAACTGGTTTCCGATGGAGCGGTAGTGTCTGGTGTGGCGAGCTTGCAAGTGTGACGGTGAGCCGCTTCTGGAGGGGCATGGCAGGTCGCATGTGGGTGTCTTATCGGCACAGCCACACACAGAACTCCAGGAAGGTGGCCTTCCACATGGGAAAGTTCTGGAGCCACTGCTGATCCTCTCACCGCTCCATGATGATCCCATCCCCCCAGTCAAACTGGTGTCTCATTGCCAGAAGTGGCATTGCAGGGGAGAATGAGAAAGACTGTGCTGCATGAGCAGCATGTAGAGGGAGGTGAGGAGGTGCCCTGCAGTAAGCTGCAGGTTCTGGTCCTGCAGTGTCACATGGGCAGCCTGCAGTAACTGAACCAGGAGGTGCAGCATGAGGTCTAAGAGCTGGCACGTGCTTTGCAGCAGGTCCAGCTCCAGGGTTGGAGTGCTGTGGTGTCTGCAAGGGCAACCAGAGCAGGCAGTGAAATGAATTTTCTGTCCCTCGAGGAGGTAGGCAAAGGTGAAAAGCTTGAGACACGACTGTCTGTAGAGGGGAACCCCCTTTAAGCATGAGCCTCAGATAGCCTCAGGCAGCAGCTACAGGAAGTAACTGCTGTCCTGATGCCCTGCCTGAAGTACTTCCAGAGGGCTTTAAATGCAATTCAGGCTCCAATCAGTGTGGACATGCCATTTCGCTAGAGAACTGTGCTATTTCGATGGGCATTTGTGGTGTGGGCGCACCATTTCAAAATAGCTATTTTGGGAGTTATTATTCTGAAATAGCTTATTTCTAAATAAGCGCGTAGTGTAGACGTACTCTAATAGATTCCATTCATAGATTCATAGAGTTCAAAGCCAGAAGGGTCAATTAGATCCTCTGCTCCAGTGTTTCCCAAACTGGGGAACCAACCCAAAAAGTGGTTGAAAGATTATTGCAGGAAGGTTGTGAGAATGGCAGCTGCTGGTCGGGTGCCTATCTCTGAATGCAGTCCCACCACCAGTAATAGTGCAGAAGTAAGGGTGGCAAGGAGATGCAGTCCTTCATCCGTTATACAGAGCAGGAATGTTATCCCAGACCAGCTGTAAGGGCCAAATCCAACCCTGTCCCCTGCAATCTGCCATCAGATCTGCAAAAATGTTTTCTTTGTCAAGACGAAGACCAGATTAAAGGTGCATACAGTGGGTACATACCTTCAGCACAGTGGACAGGGAGTAGGCAAGACCAGAACAAGGAAAAACCAAGGATAGTCTGGAGCATCTTCTTCTGCATGGATATTGAGGCTCTGTGTCTGCAATAAGCAATTCCAGCTATTTAGATGGGGCTGGAAAAAAGAAGAGACAATTTAATGATTCCCTCCCCTAGTGCCGTCTTTCAAGCAGCAGTCTGCACCCTCTTAGTCACACTTCACTCACTTTTTATGTGTGAAAGCTACACTGGGATCTGCTCAATAGTCTGAATTTATTTTGATAAACTGCTGCCAAAAGATCAGCTGGATTTCTGGCAGCCAGAATGGGGGAGCTCCTGTCCCAAAAGCTCAGGGAACCTTACCAAGAGTAGAAAGGGTTAGAACAAAATAAACAGGCATGTTCCAAGCAGGTGAGAAAAGGATGTTTGTAAACTTTTGTGCTGCTATTGTCCCTTCTGCCTTTAGTGAGAACTACTTTTCACAGTGGAAAGATCTGTCTCCTAAAAAGTTAAATGGAATTGTCAGGTGTCCATTAGTCACCTTCTGTAAGTTGGTATTGGAAGATGACACATGGAAACACGGAACTCTAGTGGAACATTTTATATCGGCCTGTAGTTGTGATAAGTCACAGCATTCTAAAAAAGCAGCAGTTATAATTAACACTTGTTTTAAATGTAGCCAATGTGACATTCTCACTTAAAATCTCATGAGACAGAATGTGTTATGTGGAATTAACACCCTGACAGGCAATGTGCTTTTTAAAGCAAGTGGGTATCGTGCCAGTACTTCACATAATCAAGGCCCTTTCTCTCGGGATGCACATTTTAAAATCTTGATTTACAGTCTTTTATGGGAACAGCTGACAATGTTAATAGGAGCTGAGGGTCATGCTGTCACCTTCTCTCAGCCTGTGAGCCACCCCTTTCCCTCTCTGCTCTGTGCCCTACGGTTAATGCCACTTAAGGTCAGGCGTATTCAGGAGGGAAGCAGTGCTGCTATGTTCGTGGCTCTCTCAGCCTCTGTGGATGCATTCACAGGGAGCGCCTGTTTGCCAAAGTCTAAGGCTACGCCTACACTGGCATGATTTTCCAGAAATGCTTTTAACGGAAAACTTTTCCGTTAAAAGCATTTTCGGAAAAGCGCGTCTAGATTGGCAGGACACTTTTCTGGAAAAGCACTTTTTGCTGAAAAGCGTCTGTGGCCAATCTAGACGCGCTTTTCCGCAAAAAAGCCCCGATCGTCATTTTCGCGATCGGGGCTTTTTTTCAGAAAACACTACTGTGCTGTCTACACTGGCCCTTTTCCGGAACAGTTTTCTGGAAAAAGACTTTTGCCCGAATGGGAGCAGCATAGTTTTTCCAGAAAAGAACTCATGATTTTACATTAGACCGTCAGTGCTTTTCCGGAAATTCAAGCGGCCAGTGTAGACAGCTGGCAAGTTTTTCTGGAGAAGCGGCTGATTTTCCGGAATAACTTGCCAGTGTAGACACAGCCTAAGTGTTATGTAGCTATCAGGGCTCAGATGGTGCACACATGCAGTCTGAGTGAGAATGGCATCCATTCATCTGACGGACGTGGCCATCACCTTTAGACACTGGACCAACCTGCCATCAGTCCCTGGGCATGCAAGACACGGGAATAGTGGAAAAGCAGGGGAAAGCATCTATAGTTACTATCGAAACCAAACCCTCTTTTACACACACACGAGGTTGCACGGTGTTTTTTTTTAAAAGGAGCCAGAGCCTCCTGTGACTTAGCTGGTGTAAATCAGTAGAACTTACATTGAACTCAATATGTATCTAGAAGGCTGTTGTACTAAATGCTTTTTTTCACAGTTCATGTTCTACCACAATCATCACAAATCTGTGCTACGTGCCGGGTACGTTACACTAATTTTGAGTGGGTAGAAGTAAGTGTCAGGGCAAGTAATGGAGCAGAAGGAAGCCTAAGCTTGTGTCAGAATCTCATTTACACCACTTAGACTTGTCCCTTTTTGACAAATGTAAGTGGTATAAGTAAGTCTGGATGACTACTCAACTTCCTTAGTAAAGCATTTTGCAATCTGTGAATGAAACATTCCATAAGAGCTAAGTATCTATTATTGTTTTATTATTATTTTACACATTACCAACGAAATTGGAACTAACAATCTGGTATAAAGGGTTTCTAAGGCTATTATACTTGCACATGCCTTCCTTCTATCATCTTTTCTTCTTTTGATGATAATCAGAAGGAGCTAGAATTGGAAGATAGTGAAGAATTAAGAGATTAGCGATATGGAAAGTTTATACACGAAAAGCAAAGTCAAACAGTAAAGAAATTGTGATATGTATGATAATGTTGGAGAGGATACGATTCCCCTTTATGTTTCTCAAGCTAAAAAAATATCCACATGGGAATTCCACAAGGGAAAAAGATAGTGATGCTTACCTTCTGCCATGGCAAAAAACAAAGCAGTTAAGCTGTAATGCAGTTACAAGAAACGAAGCTATGCAACTTGGGATGGAATTCAATGTTCCTTACCAAAGATCACTTGCTGAGTTGTTGTGGTGCATTAAATGTGTGTGGCTATAAACAGGGAAGTGAATGACTTACTCTGTCCCAAGATAAAAGACACTTTGGAACTGATGCCTATGCTCCCACTTACCTCAGCTGGAGCTATGGGTGTGCAATACCTCTGAAGATCATATTTCATGGGTCATATCCTTAGATGATCCAATTTGGCATAACTCCATTAACTTTAGTGAGGTAGACCAATAGACACCAGCGAAAGATCTGGCCCGAAGTGTGTCTATAAGTGGTTGAAATGCATTAGCATGTGAAACACAGTTCTCTAGGCGTGAGAGCTTGTATAACTAAGGTTCCCCTACATATCTTTAATAGAACTGCTGCAAAATGGAATATTAAGAACTTGAAATGCACATAGCCCTCAGAGGTGAGACTGTACTGGGTTGGGGTGACTAGCAGAATGACTAGGCAAGGGCTAGCTAATGGTGAGGAACCAACTTAGCCAGTGGCAGGCTGAGTCCAAGAACAAGAGAGTGACCCTGGAGGAGCCCAGGGAGGGTAAGGCTGACAGGGGAGGGGAGGGAATGCTGCAGGTAGCTCTGATGGGAGGATTGTGGAAGAATAGTTGTAAGAAGTGTGGTAAATGCTCAACTGTATGAAGGCCTTGGAATAAGGGACTAGGAATCAAAAACAGTGTGTGTTTGTTTTCAGGTGGATGAGGAGCTTTGACAGTGGGCCCTGGAATAATGGCAGAGGAACTGTGTACAACAAAACCGGAGAACTGATGCTTTTTCCCTGGTTTTACCTCAGGGTTTATGATTTTAGTGACTGTAAAGTAGTATTAATAAATGGCGCCCAGATATGGATCTTGAAATGGACTTGGAGATGGCATCATTGCTTTCTTGAGCTGGTAGAATGACTG
This sequence comes from Pelodiscus sinensis, assembly GCF_052426305.1. NCBI lineage: Eukaryota > Metazoa > Chordata > Testudines > Trionychidae > Pelodiscus > Pelodiscus sinensis. Next base: position 16,685,027 of record NC_143053.1, on the reverse strand, counting down.
CTGGTTGAATTCATGGAGGAAATGGCCCAAGGGACAGCAAAGGGGAAACTGAGGCAGAACTCTATTGTCATGTTGTGGTCAATTACCTGGCAGGCCCTGTTATAGTGTACTTTATTATTTTGTATTCAATACTTAAATAGTCATTGGCCTCAAGAGAAACTGACTAGGGCACTCATCTATGAGAGGGGAGATCTAGAGTGCAGACCCTGCTCCAATAAATATTTCATACACAGTGGACCATCTTGAAGAAGAGAGACGGAGAGACCTCCCATCCTGAGATGCTATATTACACACTAGTTTGAATTGTCTGGGGGGAGATGTGGAGCCTTTTATATTTACATTTACATTTTTCTTGTGGGCTGTGCCTAGACTGGCAAGTTTTTCCACAAAAGCAGCTGCTTTTGCAGAAAAACTTGCCAGCTGTCTACACTGGCCACTTGAATTTCCACAAGAACACTGATGATCTCATGTAAGAAATCAGTGCTTCTTGTGGAAATACTATGCTGCTCCTGTTTGGGCAAAAGTCCTTTTGCACAAAGCTTTTGTGCAAAAGGGCCAGTGCAGACAGCTCAGATTTGTTTTGCGCAAAAAAGCCCCGATCGCAAAAACGGCGATCGGGGCTTTTTTGCGGAAAAGCGCATCTAGATTGGCATGGACGCTTTTTCCGCAAAAAGTGCTTTTGTGGAAAAGTGTCCATGCCAATCTAGGCGCTCTTTTCCGCAAATGCTTTTAACGGAAAACTTTTCTGTTAAAAGCATTTGCGGAAAATCATGCCAGTCTAGACGTAGCCATAGTGTTTCACTATCTCTGCAATACACCCTAAAATAATTATTACTCTGTTCCCATTAAACAGAATTCCTTCACTTACGGATCAGTATTGAATTAATTGATTATATAGTTTTGGTATTTTTTAAATTATAACACTTTTTTCAATTCGTAATTACATTGGTTACATCATATGCTTTAGGAAGAGTATCACGAACAGTGTTTTGCCTGGCTGGTAATCATGGTCCATTTGAAAATATTAATGTATAGTTTGTGATTTTTTTGCCAGTTCAAATTTGCCATATATAAATATGTAACATTTTTTGCATGTGGAAACAAATGCAAAAGTCTCATTTTCTATATGAGCACGCTGGCATTCTGTTTTTGACATAGCTATAGATATATAAGCAACTAGCTTTCACAGAGCATCATACTTTTCCAATATAACTGCTCCAAGATCTTTTCTGAAGACAATTTTGTAAGTTTGTTACTGTCAATTTAAATACAAGAGCTATTTTTATTAGTTGCTTAAACTGTTTAAATTCTTGCCGATGTTGGCATCCCATTTCCATTGATTATTTTTGCAAAGCAAAGCCCTTCCATTTGTTTTAGTTGTTTTCTAGGTTTATATATATTTCCTACAAAATGAAACATATGCAAAAACATCCTGGAATGACTTGATCTTTTGGTAAGCAATATTATCAATGGCTTGTATTTGTTGTGGGTCAATCTATAATCCCAGACTGGTCAGTTTTTCTCCTAGAAACTTTAATTCTAGCACATAAAATTTACATTTATTTTTGTGTGTGTTTCAGTTCTGCTTTTTTTGTAGATAATGCTTCATTTAATCTTATGTCATACTTCTCTAAAGCTCATCCCCATATTATTTTATCTATGTATACTTGTGTGCCATCTGTGTTTTCAAAAAGCTTTTGTATCACTCTGTGAGACACCTCTGGAGCAGAACATAATTCAGAAAGCAATCTTTTAAAACAGCCATGTCCGATAGGTGTGTTAAATGCACATAGCAACTGACTTTCTTGCTCCAGTGGAATTTGCTAAAATCCACTCTCAGCACCTAAAAAAGAAAAGTATTTTGCACCTGCCTTTTGCCCAAACATTTCTTCCCTGGTAGGTGTTTTAAAATTATCCCTTTTAATGTACCTATTTAAATCTTTTGCAGTGATGCACATAAAACCAATTTCTTACCAGTTGTGTGTGTGTGGGGGGGGGGGAACAAAATAAGGGGGAGATGAATGTGACCTCCCCACATGATCCTCCATGTGACTCCACCCTAGGGTCCCCACTCTGGGGGAAGGAGACTGGAGGCAGTATAGCTGTCAGAAGAGTTGCTAGTTTTCTGCTCCTTTCCCCACTGAGATGCCAGTCACACTCCTTGCTAATGGAGTTGTATCTCCTTTGGCTTTGTCTATACAGCAGCAGCCTGGCCAGAGTGAGGGAAAGACAGGGAGTTTTGCTCATTTCCTCACTGGGACTGTCCGTTTGCCTCCTTTGTCTTTTGATACAATTGCATTGGCTCCTTTATTTTCATTCAGCACTGATGCGTGTCCCTGGCGTATCCTTTCTGCTCAATGCCCTTTGCAATCTTGGCATAAATATCTGCATTTCTTTTGCTGGTTTGTAGTTCTACAAGAACAGATTCCTCTTCCCACACAGCAATGAGGTTCAGGACCTCCTGCATGCTCCGTGGTGGTACTTGTCTGCAACCCTGGGAACTCATGGTCAGGTGTGCTGCTCAGCTGTGCTCTGAGCTCTGCTTGCCACACTGGCCGCACAGGAAATGAAATTCAGATTTTCCTGGGGCTTTTCCTGTTCACCTGGGGTGTGTCTAGACTACATGCCTCCTTCGACGGAGGCATGTAGATTAGCCAGATCGGAAGAGGGAAATGAAGCCGCGATTAAAATAATCGCGGCTTCATTTAAATTTAAATGGCTGCCCCGATCTGCCGATCAGCTGTTTGTCGGCAGATCGGGGGAGTCTGGAAGCGATGCCCCGACAAAGAAGCCTTTCTTCATCGACACAGGTAAGCCTGGTTTCACGAGGCTTACCTGTGTCGATGAAGAAAGGCTTCTTTGTCGGGGCATCGCGTCCAGACTCCCCCGATCTGCCGACAAACAGCTGATCGGCAGATCGGGGCAGCTATTTAAATTTAAATGAAGCCGCGATTATTTTAATCGCGGCTTCATTTCCCTCTTCCGATCTGGCTAATCTACATGCCTCCGTCGAAGGAGGCATGTAGTCTAGACACACCCCTGGAGAGCAGGAGAGTTGGAAGTCATGGTCAGAGTGGTCACCGTGGAACACTGTGGGACACCTCCCAGAGGCCAAGGACTTCAACTTTCAAAGTGCTATGTCTGTACTACTTCAAAGTTGACCATGCAAGGTCAGATTTAGCAGATCCTCCTCTTGAAAGCAGTACAGAAATAGACTTTAATGGCCCGTAAAGTTGACAGGAAATTGACTGCATGCGGCTAAGTTTGACCTAAACTTCCAGTATAGACCAGGCCTCAGATATAATCTGGGAAATGACATACCTATTTCTTGTAGAATCATAGACTCATAGAATACTAGGACTGGAAGGGACCTCGAGAGGTCATAGAATCCAGTCCCCTGCCCTCATGGCAGGACCAAATACTGTCTAGACCATCCTTGATAGACATTTATCTAACCTACTCTTAAATATCTCCAGAGATGGAGATTCCACAACCTACCTGGGCAATTTATTCCAGTGTTTAACTACCCTGACAGTTAGGAAGTTTTTCCTAATGTCCAACCTAAACTTCCCTTGCTGCAGTTTAAGCCCAATGCTTCTTGTTCTAGCCTCAGAGGCCAAGATGAACAAGTTTTCTCGCTCCTCCTTATGACACCCTTTTAGATACCTGAAAATGTCTATCATGTCCCCCCTCAGTCTTCTCTTTTCTAAACTAACAAACCCAATTCTTTCAGCCTTCCTTCATAGATCATGTTCTCTAGACCTTTAATCATTCTTGTTGCTCTTCTCGGGACCCTCTCCAATTTCTCCACATCCTTCTTGAAATGCAGTGCCCAGAACTGGATACAATACTCCAACTGAGGCCTAACCAGTGCAGAGTAGAGTGGAAGAATGACTTCTTGTGTCTTGCTTGCAACACACCTGTTAATGCATCCCAGAATCACGTTTGCTTTTTTTGCAACAGCATCACACTGCTGACTCATATTCAGCTTGTGGTCCACTATGACCCCTAGATCCCTTTCTGCCATACTCCTGCCTAGACAGTCGCTTCCCATTCTGTATGTGTGAAACTGATTGTTCCTTCCTAAGTGGAGCACTCATGAATCAAAATGGCTTATGATTAGAGCCGTTAAAAATAATTCAAAAGTTTTTTCCCCCATTTAACTTCTTGAGTGAAACTAAAATCTCTCAAAAGTTGCATGTCATTTTGGTGGCCAGTATTCCTCATTTGTTTATGATGAACTCATAGCTTATTCTTTAACATCAAACTTATATGAATTATATAATGAAATTGCATCAGTATCTGCAGTGTTCAAAATGGGTGGCAATCTTTTTGTTCATCTTCCTTATGAGTATATCCTGCTGTTCTCAATAATAAATCAAATACTTTGCTTGAAACTTTTCAAATTTTCTGCAGCATTTCTCAACATTTACAGATGTGTGGGAACATGTAATTGATCTATCTTATTTAATCAAACTTGTTTTTCACTTCTCAGTAACTTTAACCTAACTTTTTTTAACTTCTTTTTTTTTTAACTTCCAGTTCTTTTTATTACTTTCTTCACTCCTGGTGCCATATGTTCTTTAGTATTCTTTTGCATTCACATAATCCACTAGTTTTAATAATTCATTGTTAGTAATTTAACAACAGTCTTTATGAGATTGTTTACGGAGCCTCTTATCTCAGGTCAGGCTCTCAGTTTAACCTAATGTTAATAGCATCCTGCCAATGTCTACTCCCACACTCTGAAGTGTCACCATCACAGCCTGCTTTTTAAAATGCCAAGGCCCTCATTCTGTTTCCCCTTTACATTGGCGTGAGTCAGGTGTAAACTCTTCTGACATCAGTGGATTATTCTTTTATCATCGTGGCAACCCCCATAGCGATGTCGCCTTCTTGTAGCTCAAGCACCAGTAGGAGGAATCCCTAGCTAAGTCCGAAAATATTCGCTCTGTGTCCATCTTTGACAATCTTATTACATCCCCAAAGCTTTAGCACCCACAGGATAAACAAACAAGGGAAATACCACCTAAATGGAGTTACTCTAAGGTGGATGCATAACTGGCTGGAAAACCATTCCCAGAGAGTGGTTATCAGTGGTTCAGAGTCAAGCTGGAAGGCCATAACAAGTGGAGTCCTACAGAGAACAGCTCTGGGTCTGGATTGGTTCAGTATCTTTATCAATTATTTAGAAAAGGGGTAGGGAAACTTCTTTGACCCAAGGGTCACACTGGGCACAAAAATTGTATGAAGGGCAAGGGAGAAGCTGTGCCTCCCCAGACAGACAGAAGTGGCCCCCTGTCTAATCCCTCCACTGCCTATCCACTGATCTCCCCAGGACCTCCAACCCATCCAACTTCTCCTGCTTCCCCCCACACATACACACACAATTGCCCTCCTGGGATCCCCGTGCCACTTAATTATCCAACCCCTCTGCTCTCTGACCCTTGACAACTCCCCTCAAGCCCTCCTCCCATCCAAACTCCCCTGTTCCCTACCCCCTGACAATGCTGCTTGTAGTGCTGAGGCTACTGCTGCATGACCCACATGGAGCTGCACCCATGCCACCTGGAGCATCAGGACTGTGCTACCCAGGCACATAACAAGCTGTGGCTGTGAGAGAGAGGGGGCAGCAGGGTAGAGGCCAGGAGCTAGCCACCCCTCAATGCCAGGCTTACCAGGCGTTGGGCTGGCTCCTTCTGGCAAGGCTGACCCAACCCCACTCCACAGCAGAAGCTTGGGAGCCAGCCTGAATGGTCTGATGAACCAGATGTGGCCTGTGGGCTATAGTTTGGATAATGGCATAGGGTATGTCTACACGAGCTCGTTAGTTCGAGCTAGGTAGGCAAATGAGGGCCACCAGAGTTGCAAATGAAGCCCGGGATTTAAATATCCTGGGCTTCATTTGCATGTTCCCGGGCGCTGCCATTTTAAAATCCTCCTTAGTCCGAACTCCGTGCCCGCGGCTACACGCGGCACGGAGTAGGTAGTTCGAATTAGAGATCCTAATTCAAACTACCGTTACTCTTCAGTCCACAAGGAGTAACGGTAGTTCGAATTAGGATCTCTAATTCGAACTACCTACTCCATGCCATGTGTAGCTGTGGGCACAGAGTTTGGACTAAGGGGGACTTTAAAATGGTGGCGCCCAGGAACATGCAAATGAAGCCCAGGATAGTTAAATCCCGGGCTTCATTTGCAACTCTGGTTGCCCTCATTTGCCTACCTAGCTCGAACTAACAAGCTAGTGTAGACATATCCATAGAGAGTACATTTATAAAGTCTGTGAATGATATCAAGCTGGGAGGGGGTGCAAGCACTTTGGAGGATAGGGTTAACTTTCAGATCTGAAGTAGACAGGATGAAGTTCAACAAGGACATGTGCAAAGTACTCCACATAGGAAGGAACAATCAGTTCACACATACAAAATGGAAAGTGACTGACTAGGAAGGAGTATAGTGGAAAGTTATCTAGGAGTTATAGTGAACCACAAGATGTATTAGCAGTAGTCTCATAAGCATGAGACTAGTCTCAACAAGGCATGAGAAGTAATCCTTCTGCTCCACTATACACCAATTAAGCCTCAACTAGAGTGTTAGGTCTAGTTCCAGACACCATAGCTCACGAAAGATGTCGACAAATTGGAGAAAGTCCAGAGAAGAGCAACAAAAATGATTAAACATCTAGAAAACATGACCTTTAAGGGAAGAGTAACAAAATTGGGTTTGTTTAATTTGGGGAAGAGAAGACTTGAGAGAGGAAATGGTAACAGTTTTCAAGTAAATAAAATGTTGTTATAAAGAGAAGGGAGAAAAAATGTTCTTCTTAACCTCTGATGAAAGGACAAGAAGCAGTGGGCTTAAATTGCAGCAAAGGATGTTTAGGTTGGACCTTAAGAAAACCTTCCTAACTGTCAGGGTGGCTAAGTACTGGAATAAATTGCCTCAGAACATTGTTCAATCTCCACTACTGGATATTTTTAAGAACAGGTTATACCAATACCTGGCAGAGATGGTCCAAATAATACTTAGTCCTGTCTTGAGTGCAGGTCATTAGGTTAGATCCATTCCATTCTTTCAATTCCATGATCAGATTACTCTGCATTCATACCAGCATCTATAAGGGTATGTCTAGACTGCATCCTTTTGTTGGCAGAGGGATGCAGATTAGGCAGGTCAACATTGCAAATAAGGCAGGGATTTAAATATCCTGTGCCTAATTTGCATAAAAATGGCCACCACGATTTGCTGACTCAGCACTTTGTTGGCAAAAAGCGGCAGTCTAGAGGGGGATCTGTCAAGAAAAAAGCCTTTTTCGACAGATCCCATATGCCTCCTGCAAGGAGGTTTACAGGATCTGTCGAAAAAGGCTTTCTTTCTCAGCAGATCCCCCTCTAGACTGCCGCTTTTTGCCAACAAAGTGCTGAGTCGGCAAATCGCGGTGGCCATTTTTATGCAAATTAGGCATGGGATATTTTACTCCCTGCCTCATTTGCAATGTTGACCTGCCTAATCTGCATCCCTCTTCCGACAGAGGGAAGCAGTGTAGACATACCCTAAGAGATGAATCAAGTCCTAAGTTCTACATCTACATCAGGCTTTCATGGAATCTCATTAACTGTCTATATGTAGCCAAATCCATCTGGTAAACCTTTTGCATCCAGATTGTTCTTTTCTGTCTAAATTGATGGCAAGATGTTTCATTTTCGCCTTCTCCATTGGCCCTCTGAACCATAAGCCTTTTTAATGAAATGAGCTGGCACATTCTTCTCATGTTTTGGCTGCCTAGCTAATGATCTGTGGCACAGATGGAATGGCATCATCAGAAGGGCTATTTGAATCCACAAATTATCAGGCAGCTAAAGGAGGCAGTTGTCAGGTTGTGTTTATGAAGCCTGGATATTTATAGCAGTTGTCACAGAATCTTAGGAAATGGTTGTTTCTCAAAGCTTGTCTTTTTTTGCACAGAAATGCAGTAATTAGAACTCTGAAATTTAGTTATTTGTTATTTTATGCCTTTGTGGATTTTCAACATCACTTTCTCTCAATTTTGCTTTCTTCTTCCTTTCAACAAAATGGCTATTATTACACCAAAAAGTGAAATTCCTTTTCTTAAAATCTGAGCCAATTTCAACAGAAAATTGACCTGCTTTCACATGAGAAATGTACATAATTTAGCTAAGTATTTTATAAGAGTTCACCCAATTTAGAGACAAGAATGCCCACCTTGCCAAGTTCTGGATATACCTGTTATAGTTGCTTGGAAAACGTTTTTCCTTTCGGTAATCTGCCTCTTCCATAACACCAGGCACTAAAATTTTCAAAAGCGCATTTTATTTTTAACCATGTCTAAGGCATTTAGAAAACTTATTCTCATAGAAAGTCAATAGGACTTAGGCTCCTAAAATGTCAGTGTTGCTTAGGTGCCTAAAAATGGAAACAGGGACCTAGTAGGGAAATTTCTACAAGCATCTAGACCAGTTTGCCGCATGTTCCTAGTTCAACTCCCTGCTTTACCTGATTTAGAGCATTTACATTTTTAGTAGTGACTCATAATTGACTTCAATTTCACAGCCAAGAGTTTAAAAGTTTTGTCTAGCATATGATTTCAAACATATTATGTCAAGTCCTGGTTACTCACAATTGCAATGTTACTCCTCGTGCAATGTTAACTGTTACTCCTCGTGAGTTAATTCAGGCTACTGGCATTTTAAAATGGCGACCGGCTACGAATATGCTAATCAAGCGCGGGATATTTAAATCCCGCGCTTCGTTAGCAACTTCGGTATGCTTCATTTGCCTCCCTAGATCCAACTAGGGGGCAAGTGTAGACACACCCTAACAGATTTATTGGATCATAAGCTTTCATGGACAAAGACCCACTTCATCAGGCCACGAAAGCTTATGCTCCAATAAATCTGTTAGACTATAAAGTGCCACAGGACTTCTCGTTGCAGTTGCTAATCGAAACTTGCCATTAATTATGTAATTACACCTGAGCCATTTAGCTAGTGCTGCAGCTAGGGAGAACGGTTTAATTTAACTAGTAAGAAAGGAAATATTAACGTGAATTATTAAACAGACAAAGCAAAGCACTTTAACTTTCTCATGTTTATCAAACTTCATTTTAAAGAAAGTAAAATATTAATTTATGTCCATCACAATAGGTTCCCTTGTTTTCTTTATTGATGGTAGGGGTGGGGAAACTTTTTTGGGAAAGGGGACCACTGACTCACAGAAAAATCAATTGGGGACCACGCAAATGAGAAGGAAAAAAACCCTCCAATAACCCCCCAAACCTCACTGATGTGTCCCCTAACTGAGACACTTCACTCCTCTGGCACTGTAGCCCACTGAGGGAGCAGGAGGACTGAGCTTCAGGGTTTCCCATAGATCAGATTTACTCTTCTGGGGTTCCAGGGTTACTTGAATTTGTGAACCACCTTAGGCTCTGGGGTTGGGACAAAAATGGTGGATTCAGTGTGTAGGACAGGAGTGCCAGTGAGAGGAATGAGGGTGCAGGATGTTGGTGGGAGGTGGGTTGCAGGAGGGGTGAGGGTGTGAGGTCTGGATGGGAGGAAAGGTGCAGGAGAGTAGGGTGTCTGGCCAGCGGGGGAGGGTGCAGAAGCAAGGAAAGGTCCATTGTGTGGCCAGGAGGGAGGGTGCAGGAGCAGGAGTGGGTTCAGAAGCAGGCTGTGGGTAGGGTGTCTGGCCAAGGGAAAGGGTGCAGGAGCAGTCTGGGGGCATGAGATCTCAGCAGCGTGGTGGTACATGAGCGGGCTAGGTTTGCAGGGATATAAGCATGAGGGAGTGGGGGGCACTTACTTTCCTTCATGCCCCACGCTGGTCTCAGGCACCGCCTCTGCTGCTTCCATTGTCCAGATTCTGTTGGAGCACCTGCACCGGCTTCCCACTGAGGGGCAGGGGAGGAAGAGAAACCCCTGAGCAATCTGGTTCGTGAGGAAGAAGTGCTCCTGTTCCCCTTTCTCTGGCTTGGGGGAACAGCAGCGTGGCTGCCAGGAGAGGGGGAGCGCTTCTTCCCCATGAGCTGAATTGCGCAGCGAGGCTCCGGGCTTTCTCTTCCCCCTCTCCCAGCAGGAAGCCAGTGCTGGCACTGCAGCTTCACCCTCCTGCCTCGTCCCCGACCACGGCTGGAGCACCAGCACTGGCTTTCTGCTGCAGGGTGGGTGGGAGAGAAAGCCCCGAACCTCACTCTGCGATCCAGCTCATGGAGAAGAAGTGCTGCCCACGCACTGCTGTTCCCCCAGCTGGGAGAATGGGAGAGGCAGCATTTCTTCCCCAGGAGTTGGATGGCGGAACAAGGCTTGGGGATTTCTCTCTCTCTCCCTCCCTCGCAGCAGGAAGCTGCTGTGGCCTGGCAGCTAGTGGTTCGTGGACCAGCACCAGTCCAGGGACCGGCGGTTGGGAACCACTGCTATAAATAATAAGAACATTTCATAGAACCATAGAGCTGGAAGAGACCTCAGAAGGTCATCAAGTCCAGCCCCCTGCCCAAGGCAAGACCAATCCCAACTAAATCAACCCAGCCAGGGCTTGTCAAGCTGGGACTTAAAAATCTCTAGGGATGGAGATTCCACCACCTCCCTAGGTAACTTATTCCAGTGCTTCACCACCCTCCTAGTGAAATAGTTTTTCCTAATATCTAACCTACACTTCCCCCACTGTAACTTGAGACCATCGCTCCTTGTTCTGCCATCCATCACTACTGTGAACAGCCTTGCTCCATCCTCTTTGGAACCTTCCTCCAGGAAGTTGAAGGCTGCTATCAACCCCCCCCTCACTCTTCTCTTCTGCAGACTAAACAAACCCAAATCCCTCAGTCTCTCCTCATAGGTCATGCGCTCCAGCCCCCTAATCATTTTGGTCACCCTCCGCTGGACCCTGTCCAATGCGTCCACATCCTTTCTATAGTGGGGGGGGCAATAATAAAACAAATATAGAAGTCCATTTTGTCAAATGAGGCCTGTGAAGAGACTTATAGAAAGCTCTTCAGATAATTCTGATCTATATCTACATATACATTTATGATATAAAAATCAATTCAAGAAAGGAGATGTGGGATTTCTGTGGCTTTAGGAGAGTAGACAGACTCCTCTGGGAGTGGGAGCTGACAGTTTGAGGTTGCTTTTAGGTTAGCCTGGTAGGGTGACCTGATAGATGAACTATATCTATATTAACTATGTAACCAATGAAAACTCTTGCACTACTAGGCTGTGTCTACACTGCACCCCTTTTCTGGAAAAGAGATGAAGATTAGACACATTGTTATTGCAAATGAAGCAGGGATTTAAATCCCCGCTTCATTTGCAATAACGATGTGTCTAATCTGCATCACTTTTCTGGAAAAGGGGTGCAGTGTAGACACAGCTCTAGGGTTTACTTAAATATAAAGCAACACGGAGGTAATTTAGGAAAGCGAGAGTCACTGCCCATTCATGGGGTATAAACTGTGGCTCTCAGGAAGAGGAAGCAGAAATGTCTACACCTTAATCTAGGAACTGAGCTTTCAAGCTGGGAGCTGGGACAAACTCCAGTCCTCTGTGGGTGGTACCAAGAGGGACACACCCCATATTGAGCCGTGGCTTGCAGAAAGGCAGGGAACATAAAAGAATAAGAGGATACTGGAAAAGTTACTATTCCTGAAAGATGTTTCTGGAGTAATTGCAAGAGCAGATTCTGCAAACAATAGTGTAAGTCTGGAGAACCTCCATTGATGCCAGCAGTATTAGTGTGGACATGGACCAGGATAAATCAATGCAATATTTGGCCCACAGGATTTGATAATGCTGCTGTAATTACCTCCCCTTGGTGATAGGTGCTGTGACCAGATCCCCAGAGTGCAACCTGGGACTATGGGACCACTTGACCCCTTATCTCTGCAGCCTGGGCTGTCTCTCACAATGCTTTGCTAATGACAAGTAGCAACCTCTTGCAGGTGCTGTGATCACTCAGCACTGCTGCATGTGGCAACCCGCCCCCAGCTAAATTGCATGCATGCTCCTATGACCACTCATGAATCACACAGAGAGGGGCAACAGCCAGACACATACCCTCACCCCTGCTCCCAGCCTTGTATCTCAGGAATACATCCTTTTGCACAGCTTGAGATAAGGAATGCAATTTTATTAATTGGCTCACCACTTCATCAATGGAAAGTGGATATACAGCAGCCTTTGTAAAACCTGAGCAAATTACCAGACACTTGATCAATGGAAAGTGGATACACCAGCCTTTGTAAAATCCTGAGCAAATTACCAGACACTTCAGGCAAATGAAATAAAACATAAGCACGTAGCCTAAACTCTTGACTCTATTAGACTGGGCAACAAGTAGATTAAGCAGTTTCTCATCCCACCGGAGAATGCAGTTCATAGTGCAGAGGTTTCCTTCCTGAAATCTAGACCAGTCTCTTCTGTTGGAGTCTTCAGTCTTCTCGGTGTCCTGGTTGTTTGCAGCATAGGTGAGGGCAAAAAAAAGGTGACGCATGCCCCCCCCCCCCCCACCGTGTGTTCTGTGTTATACCCTTAATAGTCCCCTGGGCTTAGAGAATACAAGTCCAAGTGTATCTCGTGGGCATCGCTGAGTCCCCCAAGCAAGATTGAGCAATTCTCCGGGTGTGTCGTTCTGCAGGTGAGTCATTATATTGTAACTCCCTTGCTGGACAATGGATATAAAAAGCTGATTAACACCAGACTGAGCTCTGGTTACTTTCCTTGTTGTTGTCTTTGTGGAGCTACTTTCTGTCTGATTCCCCAACTCATAGCATGTTTTAGTGACCACCATATAACACAATCTCATAACTTGATGATGTCGATCACTCATTGCCAAGTATGATCATCTTCCAAGGGAGTTGTGGACCCTCCGGTAGCTGATAAGGCCGGTTCTTGAACTACAAGTTCTATTACAGTGAGGACAGATCTTTCCAGGTACAACAGGAGGTTGTTGACCATGACTAGAAGCCAGTCTCCCCTTCCTTATCTGCCTCTTCTCCTGAGCTTGTTGGCGGGCAAATTCAAAATGCAGAGAGTCATTGCATAGGACTTCTCTCCATTTTGAGCAATCCTGGGTGAGTGCCTTCCAAGTGTCAACATCGATGTTGCACTTCTTTAAGTTATCCTTTAGCAAGTCCTTCCATTGTCCTCCCAGTTACAGTACCCTTTTTAAAGCTGAGAAAACAGGACCTGTTTTGGGATGCGATGGTCTGACATCAGAACAATGTGACCAGTCCAGAGAAGTTGTTGACAGATCATCATTGCGTCAGTACTGGTGGTCTTTACCTCTCCCAGTGCACTAATGTTAGTGTGCCTGTTTTCCCATTTGATCTTCAAGATCTTGCGAGGCAGTGCTGGTGATACCGCTCAAAGACTTTCATGTGATGGCTATAGGTTGTCCAATTTTCTGACCCACCCATGCAATAGTGTTGGGAGAATGACACTTCAATAGACAAGAACTTCATAATGCACTAATGACATAGACATTTAGGGTATGTCTACACTACCCCCCTAGTTCGAACTAGGGGGGGTAATGTAGTCATACGGAGTTGCAAATGAAGCCCGGGATTTGAATTTCCCGGGCTTCATTTGCATAAAGCCAGCCGGCGCCATTTTTAAATGCCGGCTAGGTCAGACCCTGTGCCGCGCGGCTACACGCGGCACCCACTAGCTAGTTCGGATTAGGCTTCCTATCCGAACTAGCTGTGCGCCTCGTGGAAGCCTAATCCGAACTAGCTAGTAGGTGCCGCGTGTAGCCGCGCGGCACGGGGTCTGACCTAGCCGGCATTTAAAAATGGCGCCGGCCGGCTTTATGCAAATGAAGCCCGGGAAATTCAAATCCCGGGCTTCATTTGCAACTCCGTATGACTACATTACCCCCCCTAGTTCGAACTAGGGGGGTAGTGTAGACATACCCTTAGACAGAACAGTGACTTTCATCTGATAATAACCTATGCCTTTATACCTCCCAAGCATGCTTTATATGCAATAGCACAATTATATATAAATGAAGATTATGAGGATCAAAGGGTGCTCCCTCCAAGGTATAGAATGTCACAGCTCTATTTTTATTGAGATTAATGTTGTTCATTACTATGCTACCACTTTAAGGCTCCCTTCACAAAAGGAAAGAAATCCGGGTGGTCTTGCTCACACTGAGTAGGCCTTTCCTCGCTGACATTGAGTGGCAGAAATCAATGGAAGGTAGGAGCCTACATACCTTTAAAAATCTGGCCCTTTAAACTGCTGATTCTATTTAATGTCCTTGTTCCATCTGAAAGGGGACTTGGGGATTTAAAGGATGGCAGTGGCATTATTAGATGCTGTGTCTCAGTCAAGCAGGTTAAAACACCACTGCTGTCTCTGTCTTTAATTAGTCCTGGTGAGTCCCAAATGAATCTGACCCAGTGGCTTATTTCCAGGTGTGTATCTCTTTCCCGTGGCTTATAACTCCATTTAACACCAATTGGTGTCCACTTTGTGAGGGCCGCCATCGCAGTCTGGAAGCTGGCCACCCCAGATAGTTACTGATCGGTGGCACACCAGTTCAGGGTGGGCAGATCCACCGTCGGTGTCGTCGTGATGGAGGTAAGTCCCAGAGGGAGTGGGAAGAGGGGTGGGGAGAGGGTGCTGCACTCCATGCCCAAGCGCAGCCAAGACTCCAGGCTGGGTCACCCAAGGGTTTGGGCCATCCCTCCCTTGCGCAGGCCTGCTGGTGGGGGGAGGGGGCTGTGGGGCGAGAGGGCCCTGGTGTGTGTGTGAGCATGAGCACAGAGGGCATCATGGAATGGAAGTCCAAGGGAGCGCACACTCACCCCTGCCTTATGTGATGTGTTCCCCTGTGTTTCTCTGCACCCTTCTGCAGATCGTCCACACCATTAATGACGTCCTGCTCCCGAGAGTCATCTGGCTGCACGATGTGGACACTACGGTGGCTGGCTTTGCTGTCCTCAGGTTCCCCAACTGCAGGGGAGCCCTGGATGCAACCCACATCCCTGTCCGGGCCCCGGAGCATCAAGCGGCCCATTTGATGAACAGGAAGGGGTACTGCTCGATCGTACTCCAGGCCCTCGTGGACCACCGTGCCTGCTTCCTGGATGTTTATGCAGGCTGGTCCGGCAGGGCACACGACTCCCGCATACTACGCAGCTCCGGCCTGTTTCACAGGCTGGAGGCGGGCACCTACTTCCCCTGGCAGGAGTTTACTGTTGGGGATGTGCCTATGCCCATCTGTGTCATCAGGGACAGGGCCTACATCCTGCTGCCCTGGCTAATGCGGCCCAACACGGGGAAGCCGGACCAGAACCAGGCCAGGTTCAACGACCGCCTCAACCAGGCCCGCAATCAAGTGGAGTGCGCCTTCGGCCACTTGAAAGCCTGCTTCCAGTGTTTGCTCACCCGTCTCGAGATGGGTGAGTGGAATATCACGGAGGTACTGGCCGCATGCTGCGTGCTCCACAATGTTGTGGAACGGAGTGGGGAGTCCTTCCTCCCTGTATGGATGGCAGCAGAGGGCCAGGCCTACGAACAGCCCCGCACAGCTGCCATCCGCTAGGCGCACCAGGATGGGGTGCGCATCCAGGAGGCCCTGACGGACATGTTCTACCAGGCCCCATAGTAGGGTTGTCTCGGTCTCCCTTTACAACTCCCTCCTATCCCCTACCCTTCCCCCTCCCCTCCTCTCCACTCTCTCTCCTCCCAATAAACACCAAACATAGTTTTTCTTGAACACAAAAACTTGTCTTTATTTTATTTACAATGGGGAGAGGGGAGATCTAGGATGGGAGGGGGAGGAGACCTTGAACTCGGAGGGGGAGGAGCTACTCCTGGGACGGGTGGCCCCTGTGACCGCTCCTGCGGGGGCGGACCTGCACATGGGGGTCAGGCCGCGTCGGGGTAGGCTGCATGGGGAGGGGGGCAGGAGCAGGAGGGACAGGGGCAGGAGCAGGAGCAGGCGCAGGAGCAGGAGGGACAGGGACAGGGGAGAAGCAGGAGGGGCAGGAGGGGCCATTGCAGGAGGGGGAAGGGGCAGTGCTAGGGGAGGGATGGCGGGTGAATGGGGAAAGGCCATGCCATAATGGATGGCATGGCCAATGTGGGCAGTGAGGGTTGCGATGGAATCTGCCATGCGGACGCACTGGGCCTGGAAGGAGACCCAGGCCTCCTGGCGCCACTGCAGGTCCACCTCCATGCACCAAGTGATGGCTGCCTCAACGCACTCGACGGCCTGCTCATGACGCCGAAGGAGCTGGTCCCGGTGGCGGAGCCGCTGCCTTGGTGGTTGGGCAGCTGGCGGTGCTGCTGCTGGTGCTGCCAGTGCTGCAGGACTAGAGGGTCCCCGGCTTGTGCTTAGTCCTGCTGCAGAGAAGAGAAGAAAGGACGGGTCAGTCAGGCAGCCCAGCCACTGTCCCCACACCTCATGCCCTCCACGTCTGAGACCAGGTGACACCACAGTAGTGTGGCTTGGGCCCACTTGGTGACCCCCTACCCCCCGTGTTGTATGTTTGCATACAGGACCGCCACTGGAGTAGGGTCCTCCTCCATGTATTGGAACCACTGGTCTGTGGCCTGGCCCTGTGGAGGGTGGGAGGGCGCTTGTGTTGTGTTAACCTATGGAACTCCCTGCCGGTGGAGGCTGTGAAGCTTTGGGCTAATCAATGGTGTTTGACAGGGAGCAAGATGAAGCCCCACACAGTGCCTGGGAGCACATCTGGCAAACGTGGTCTGGGTTCTCAGATCCCCATCACGTGGGATGTCTCCTGGACGAAACCAGGAGAGTGACTGGGGAGTGTACCATCCTTGCAGCAAAACTGAGGTGGCCCTAGGGCCGACCTGAGTGCTTCCCCCCTCCCCCTCCCGTTAGCCCTCACACACGTAGCCCAGGGACATGTGTGGCCGCAGTGGGGACTTCCCTCGGGGGGGCAGCCAAGGCACCAGGAACAGGCGAGAGGCTCAGTGGGGGCCACGTTCACAGGGCTGTGATACTGTGGTTTTCCCGGGATCAGCTGGCTGTGCCTCACAGCCAGGCATGGGACAGTGTGCCGTTCTCTGTGCTGCACCCTTAGGCTGTGTCTAGACTACATGGCTCCATCGACGGAGCCTTGTAGATGAAGGTTATAGGCAAAGGGAAATGAAGCGGCGATTTAAATAATCGCCGCTTCATTTAAATTTACATGGCTGCCGCGCTGAGCCGACAAACAGCTGATCAGCTGTTTGTCGGCTCAGCGCGCTAGTCTGGACGCTCCCGCACCGACATCAAAGCCCTTTGTTGGCAGCCCCGGTAAACCTCATCCCACGAGGAATAACGGGGCTGCTGACAAAGGGCTTTGATGTCGGCAGGGGAGTGTCCAGACTAGCGCGCTGAGCCGACAAACAGCTGATCAGCTGTTTGTCGGCTCAGCGCGGCAGCCATGTAAATTTAAATGAAGCGACGATTATTTAAATCGCCGCTTCATTTCCCTTTGCCCAATAAACAAATCTACATGGCTCCGTCGACGGAGCCATGTAGTGTAGATGTACCCTTATGGAGCTGCGGGCTCTGGCCTGAGTCTCTGGGGCCCTGGCTGGTTCCAGCCGGCATCCACCCTGGTCCCACTGGATGTGTGTGAGCAGCATGGTCCCAGGCATGCCCTGCAGCTGCCTGCCACGGCCACGTGCCACTCGGTCACCTGGTTGCACGTGCTGCTTACTGCCTAATGCTACACAGCGTGCAGCTCACGTGGCCTGAGTGATGTGCTCTCCCCCTCCCCACTCCGGGTGCCTGGCTCCCCCTCCTGCCCTTGTGAGTGCAAAGTGCAACACTCACCGGTGGAGTGGGGCAGGGCAAGCCGGTAGTCTGCTTGAGGCTCCCCACTGCATCACAGGCCAGATCCAGTGGCTTGGCAGGGTCCACACAAGTGAGAAGCAAATAAAAAAAACCCAAAACAACCAACAAAACTCTCCAAAAACCTCCAACCCTCACTGATGTGGACCCCAGCTGAAACACCTCACTCCCCTGCTGCTCCAGCCCATGGTGGCGGGAGGAGCAGGAAGGACTAAAGTTCCTGGTCTCAAGCCAGATTTATTCTTCTGGGGTTCTAGGATTAGTGGATTTTGTGGGCTCCTCCAGGCTCTGGGATGGGGCCAAAATGAGGGGTTAAGAGTGCAGGACAAGGCTGCCAGTGAATGGGATAGGTATGGGGATGCAGGATCTGAGTGGGAGGTGGGCCATAGGAGGGGGTGCGAGGTAGGGTGCAGTAGCAGGCTGAGAGTAGGGTTTCTGGCTGGGGGGAGGGCGCAGGAGTGGGCTCGGGGCAGGGTGTCCAGGCAGGTAGCAGGGAGCAGGAGTGGGCTGGGGACAGGGTGTCTGGCCGGGGGCGGGGGAGCGGTCTGGGGGCAGGATATCTGTCTAGGGAGGTGAGTTGAGGGGTGCAGGGTCTTAACATGAGTTTTCGGGAGCCACTTACTTGCTTTCATGCTGCATGTAACATGGTCTCCCTCTGCTCCCATTTGCCAGGAAGGTTTTGCAGGGGAAGCCTGCATGAAGTGCTTTCTCTGCATCCTGGAAGGGGGGGGGGGAATGGCAGCACGCATGGAGCCATTTTTGGTTCCTGGTTCCCCTCACACCAGGGGAAGGAAAAGGGCAGTGCATGAAGCCAAAAATGGTGGCGCTTGTCCCCACATGCTGGATCCGGCAGGGAGGCTCAGGGCTTTCTCCCCCACCCTCAGGAAGCCATTGCTAGTATTCCAATCTTGCAGGGGGCTGTGAGGCTGTTGCACCAGTGTTGGATCTCTAATGTGGGGCAGTGGTGGGGGGGCTGAGTTGGGGCTCCAGAAGAACCATATATGGCTTCCTAGAGAGCCATATTTGGCTTGCGAGCCATAGGTTACCGACCCCTTACTTAAAGCAAAGGCACGTGAAGTGAGGTGTGTACTGATTGTGCATAATATTGTGAGATAAATCCATGGAGGTCAGATCCATCAATGGCAATTAGCCAGGATGGCTGGGAATGGTGTTGTCGGCCGCTGTTTGTCAGAAGCTGGGAATGGGCAACAGGAGTGGGATCGCTTGAAGATTCCCTGTTCTGTTCACTCCCTCTTGGGCATCTGGCATTGGCCACTGTCAGCAGACAGGCTACTGGGCTAGATAGATCTGTGGTCTGACCCAGTATGGCTGTTCTTATGTTCTTATGAGAGGTGTGTGCTTTCTCTGCATCCAATCAAAATGCTGCTAAAGTTCAATCGACACACCCGACTTTTTGTAACCAAGTGTTGTTACTAAAACAACCTTATCCTGGGAGAGTGTCTTGGTTACAACAATCTCGCCGCACATTGAGATGAAGGAGGGCCACTTACTAGTCTACGATGCCCATTGCTGATCTTAAGTAAACTTGAACAAAAGCCCAATTCTCAGCTTAAAGCCCACATGCTAGTCACGTCCAGTTTTATAGATCCTGATCCACAGTTTCCTGAGCCTTTTCTAAGAGCTGTATATGTGGGTAGAATGATTCACTTGGAGCAACAACAGTTAAAGAAAAATGATTTAATATACATAGCAAGATGAAGCATTGCCCCTCCAGCTAGTTCCTAGGCATAAGAATATCAACAGAAAAATATTGTACAAAGAGATCTCACCATTGTGATCAATGGTAATAAAGAAAATACAAAATGTCAATACAGTGAATAAAATGTTCCTCGGACAGCTCAGAATGCTGTGATTGAGTTTATGCTTATTATATAAAGAGTACCTCCAGCCGACGGGCACGCTCCATGCAGAAAATTGAAGGAAAAGAACATTCTGATGTTATTAATACCCCTGGAGAGTAAGAAGGATCAGCATAGTGTTTGAATATAAAATAAAAAACTATCAAATGTCTTTGTGAAAAAGAAAAAGCCATACATATAATTCTTTAGCTTACTCGGAAGTGGATGCTGGGGTTTGTCTGATTGGTTTGGTTTACTTAATCTGGAAAAGGAATTTAAAGTCTCTCTCAATAACTGAGGATGGAAAAAGCCCATTAGACAGAGCAGAGAATTGACTATCATTAGTACCATGCTGCATTACCAGACAAGCCAGCAATTGCATGTTTACCTAACATTCAGAGGATGGCAGAACAGTTACAGAAAGAAATGAATGTCCCAACTTGCCTGATTACATGAACCACTTTTCACTTATCAAACTTTGTTGATGAATCTGCATGGAAACTTTTTAAGGGCACCATAACAGAGGCCCAACTTAAATGTATACCCCAAATTAAAAAACATAGCAAGAGACCTAAAAAAAGAGTCACCATGGTTTAACCACCATGTAAAAGAAGCAGTGAGGGACAAAAAGGCATCTTTTAAGACATGGAAGTCCAATCCTAGTGAGATAAATAGAAAGGAACATAAACACTGTCAAATCAAGTGTAAAAATGTAATAAGAAAAGCAAACAAAGGATTTTAGGAACAGCTAGCCAAAAACTCAAAAAGATATAACAAAATGTTTTTTAAGTACATTAGAAGCAGGAAGCCTGCTAAAAAACCTGTGAGTCCCCTAAATGATTGAGATATAAAAGGAGCAATCAAGGACGATAAAGCCACTGTGGAGAAACTAAATGATTTCTTTGCTTCAGTCTTCACAGCTGAGGACGTTAGAGAGATTCCCAAGTCTGCACCATCCTTTGTGGGTGGTGAATCTGAGGAACTGTCCTGGATTGAACTGTCATTAGAGGAGGTTTTGGAACAAATAGAAAACTTAATGTTTACAAATCTCCAGGACCGGATGGCATTCATCCAAGGGTTCTAAAAGAACTCAAATGGGAAATTGCTGAATTATTATTATCTGTTGTTTGTAACCTATCCTTTAAATAGGCTTCCATACCTAATGACTGGAAAGTAGCTAATGTGACACCAATATTTAAAAAGGGCTCTGGAGGCAATCCTGGAAATTACAGACAGGTAAGTCTAACTTCAGTACGGGGCAAATTAGTTGAAACAATAGTAAAGAATAAAATTGTGAGGCACGTGGAAGAACATAATTTGTTGGACAAAAGTCAACATTATTTCTGTAAAGGGAAATCATGTCTTACTAATCTATTAGAGTTCTTTGAAGGGGTTAACAAACATACAGACAAGGGGGATCCAGTAGATATAGTATACTTAGATTTTCAGAAAGCCTTTGACAAGGTCCCTCTCCAAAGGCTCTTGTGTAAATTAAATTGCCATGGGATAAGACGAAAGGTCCTTTCATGGACTAAAAACTGGTTAAAAGACAGGAAACAAAGGGTAGGAATAAATGGTAAATTTTCAGAATGGAGAGGGTAACTAGTGGTGTCCCCCAAGGGTCAGTCCTGGGACCAATCCTTTTCAACTTATTCATAAATGATCTGGAGAAAGGGGTAAGCAGTGAGGTGGTAAAGTTTGCAGATGATACCAAACTGTTTAAGATTGTCAAGAAGCAGAAGCAGAAGCAGAAGCAGAAGCAGAAGCAGACTGTGAGGGACTCCAAAAAGATCTCACCAAACTAAGTGATTGGGCAACAAAATGGCAAATGAAATTTAATGTGGATAAGTGTAAAGTAATGCACATCGGGAAAAATAACCCCAACTATACGTACAGTATGATGGGGGCTAATTTGGCTATGACAAATCCGGAAAGAGATCTTGGATAGTTCTCTGAAAACTTCTATAGTTCTCTGAAAACAGTGTGCAGCGGTGGTCAAAAAGGCAAATAGGATGCTAGGAATTATTAAGAAAGGGATCGAAAATAAGACACAGAATATCTTATTGCCCCTGTATAAAACTATGGTACATCTTGAATACTGTGTATAGATGTAGTGATAGAGATACAGCCGTGTTAGTCTGGGGTAGCTGAAACAAAAGACAGAACTATGTAGCACTTTAAAGACTAACAAGATGGTTTATTAGATGATGAGCTTTTGTGGGCCAGACCCACTTCCTCAGATCAATATGCGGAAGAAAATCGGCACAAGCATATATACCAAAGTGATACAATCAAAAAAATGAACGTATGTGAAATTGACAAATCAAATTTTAGAACAGAGTGGGGGTGAGAGAGGAAGGTTAGTGTCTGTGAGGTAATGACATAGGGGTGATAATAGGGGAAGTTTCCGTGAGGTAATGACATTAGAGGTGATAATTGGGGAAACTATCTTTGTAATGGTTGAGATAAATAGACTCTTTGTTTAAACCCATACATAAAGTGTCAAATTTCAGCATAAATAACAATTCTGAAGCATCGTCAGGACCTGTCTAAACCAGGGTATTTGCCAAACTGCAGGAGGTCAATATTGTCTAGCAGCATTACCAACACTTCCACTGCTTACTGGGCTCTTGGAAGACATTTAGGGCACATCTACACTGCACGCTTATTTTGGTATAAGCTATTTTAGAAGAAAAACTCCGAAATAGCTTATTTCAAAATAGAGTGTCTACACCACAAATGCCCATCAAAATGGTGCTGAGCTATTTTGAAACACAGTGTCCACATTCATTGGATGCTGAATTACTTTTAAGGCCACCTGGAAGCACTTCAGGCAGGGCATCTGGACAGCACACACTTCCCATAGCTGCTGCCTGAGGCTATCTGAGGTTTTTGCTTAAATGAACTCCCCCCCCCCCCCACCACCACCACACACACACACAGTCATGTCTCAGGCTCTTCACCTTTGCCTGCCTCATTGAGGGACAGCAAAGCCTTTTCTCTACCTGCTGTGGTTACCCATTCTTGCCATGGAGCTGGGCCTGCCTCCAAGCAGGTCTCATGCTAACCTACTAGTGCAGTTTCCGCAGGTTGACCTTGTGGCTCGGCAGGAGGAGGACCCCTCAGCTCATTGCAAGGCATCTCCTCTCCTCTCTCCAGGTGCTGCTTAGGCAGTATGAGCCCTCCCGTGCACACCATGCACTGTTGTTTCTGGTGACTATACACCAGTTCTGAGTGGTGGGACTGGATCATCCTGGAGTGGTGAACCACAGTACCTCCTGAATTTCTGAATGCAGAAGGACACCTTCCTGGAGTTGTGTGAGTGGCTCGCTCTGCCCCCAGGCGACAGGACAAACACATGAGACACGCCATCCCCCTTCAGAAGTGGGTCACCATCTGTGGAAGTTTGCTATGCTGGATGGCTACTGATCCATCGGGAGCCAGTTCGGCATGGGGAGATGGAGAGCTCACCCCTCTTGCAGCCGGTCCAGCTGTGTAGAACAAAGAAAAGGTCAGTGATCCTGAGAAATACTGTGCACAAAGTCTAGTCCTCATCTCTACGCCGAGACTCTCGGGTCATATGAAGGCGATGTGCTTCAAGCAAAGCCAACAGTGGCCTAGACAGTAGGCCCCTTCCTGCAGGAGCACAGATGTCCAAGGTGGGGGGGAGTCTTACAGTGGGGGAGGTATAAGTTGGACATTAGGAACACTATTTCACTAGGAGGGTGGTGAAGCACTGGAATGGGCTATCTAGGGAGGTGGTGGAATCTCCATCCCTAGAGGTGTTTAAGGCTCGGCTTGGCAAACCCTGGCTGGGTTGATTTAGTTGGGATTGGTCCTGCTTTGGACAGGGCGTTGGCCTCGATGACCTCCTGAGGACTCTTCCAGCCCTGTGATTCTATGATTCCCCTGTGGCTGCATCTTTAAAGCCTGCAGGAGGAGGGGGACTATAGAGTTCTGATGAGTTGGACAGAATGGCCAGCAGGGCACCTGTGGGATTTCCTGGAGGCTTCTTATTTCTAAATAACTCCAGCTGCCCTTTCTACACACGCCCTATTCTGAAATAGCTTTTTCGGAATAAGCGTTATTCCTCGTAAAATGAGGGTTACAGAATCTGGAATAAGATTCCCGTTATTTTGATATTATTTCAAAGTAACGGGTTTGCTGTATAGATGCTCACATAGTTATTTTGGAATAACGTCCGTTATACCAAAGTAACACAGCTGTGTAAACGTACCCTTAGAGATAAATAACATCACAGAACACTGAGGCTGTGTCTACACTGGGCCACTTATTCCAGAAAAGCAGCTGCTTTTCCGGAATAACTTGCCAGCTGTCTACACTGGCCCCTTGAATTTCCGAAAAAGCACTGATAATCTACTGTAAGAAATCAGCTGCTTTTCCGGAAATACTATGTTGCTCCCGTTCGGGCAAAAGTCCTTTTCTAGAAAAACTGATCCAGAAAAGGGCCAGTGTAGACAGCCCAGTAGTCTTTTCCGCAAAAAAGCCCCGATCGCGAAAATGACGATCGGGGCTTTTTTGCGGAAAAGCACGTCTACATTGGCCACGGACGATTTTCCGGAAAAAGTGCTTTTCCGGAAAAGAATCCTGCAAATGTAGGAGCTCTTTTTCCGGAAATACTGATAACGGAAAACTGTTCCGTTTAACCATTTCCGGAAAAGGGTGCCAGTGTAGACGTAGCCTGAGAGCCAGGACCAATGACTGTAAACAAACTTTATGTATCCATGGGATTCTTGGCAACGCTCACGATAAGTGCTAACTAAAATCATGCCAGACGACAGATCTTGCCCAACCAGAGTGCCAGACCAGAGAGATTCAACCTGCAATACTGCAAGACTGGGGACAGATCTTCAACCTTTGAATCTCCACTGAAATCAGTGGTGATATGTGAATTTACAGCACTTTAGGATACAGCCTGTAATATTTGCAGGATTTTGTTCACATTTTCTACACCAATGAATTAATATTTGCATGGATTTCTAACAGCGTTTTCTTATACAATCACCTCTCCTAGGTGATTGTATAAGAATGAATATTTTCAGAGTTCTAACAATGAATGAATGAATGAATGAATGACTAATGACTAATGACTAATGAATGAATATTTTCAGAGTTCTAACAATGTTTCTTACGGTATGTCTACACTACAGCGCTATTTCAAATTAACTTAATATGAAATAGTTAATTTGAATTATGCTAATTAGAAATAACGCATCTATACACAAAAACTATTTCAAAATAGCACGTCCGCACTGAGTGGACTCTGAACCGAAGTTAAGGCTGGCTGGAACCAGTACTGGCAGGGCATCAAGTTAGGACATAGTGTGTGGGGCTGCTGCCTGAGGCTAACTGAGCTCCGTGCTTAAAGAGACCCAACCCCCACCCCAGACAGACAGTTCTCAGGGTTCCCTGCTTGCTTGTCTACCTCGATGAGGGACAGCAAAGCAGTCCTGTCTTGGAGTGCCCTGAGTGCCTGCACTCGGGACACCACAGCACTAGGCCACATGGAGCCAGAGCTGCCCCTGGGCACGCCGGTGCGTCTCGTGGGGTCGTTGCCAACAGCCCAGCTGCAGTTGCTTCGGGGGGCTGTCAGGATCCAGGAGGCCCTGAGGGAGCGCGTCCACTCCGAGGAGCCCTCAGAGACTCCCCGGTCCTCCCCACCGGGGGCTCGTGCCCCATTCCTCCCTCACGTCCTTCCACTTAGCCCTCCCTAGCCCCCTCTTCCTGATGTCAAATAAAAGACACGTATGTTCAAAAATAGAAACTGGGTTTATTGAACAAAACTGGGCAGGGGGGATGAACCTCTGGGGAGACTGGGAAAAGGAGGTGGGAGAGGGGAAGACAGAGGGTGGAAGAGGGGAGGAGGAAACCTGGGAGGAGGGAGCTGGAAGGGAGAAGCAAGGGGAAGAAGGAGGAGGAGAAGCTCAGGGCTCAGGGTTGTGGAGATCTTGCCAGACCAACTTGACTTCCATGCTTGACTTCCTGGGTTCACATGTGACCTTTGGTGGCCAGGCTGGCAGCTATCCTGCCATAGACGGCCGCGTTCCTCCGTCTAGTGTGGAGATCAGGCTCATTGGGGGCATCCCCCCAAACCTGAATAAGGTCCATGATCTCCACCCTGGACCAGGAAGGCGCCCGCCTTCTCCAGCCCCTGTCAGGCTCCTGGGAGCTGGCAGATTGCTCCTGGGGAGCAGTGGAGGGCTGGCTGCCAGTGGCTTGCTGGCTCATGTTTTGGGGCCACTGAGTCAGGGGCCCCAATGGCCACCGGGCTGGCAGCTTGGAGCTGGCACAGGCACTGTGACCAGGGTCTACCCCTTTAATGGCTCCAGGGTTGGGAGAGAGGAGAGTAAGTTTTCCTGGTTGTGCCCAGGGTGGCCACCAGGGCTCCCTGGGAAAGGCTGGAGGCCCCCTATTTCGAATTAAGTCTCTACACAGCACTTAATTCGAAATAGCTATTTCGAATTTGGTGTTAGTGCTGTTATTTTGAATTAACTTTGCAGTATAGACATACCCATAGATATTATTTTAAAGAACAGATGGGGAAAGGCTACATTCTGTTCTCATTTCCGCAGATTTAGATCTGGAATAACACTATTAACTTCAGTGGCATTACTCTTGTTTTACTCCAGTGTATCTAACAGCTGAGTTTGGTCCCATAGTTTCTATCTCTAATTTGTATCAGCAAGTGACTGAATCTCACAGGCAGGAAGCAGGTCATTTATTAATGAACAGTTAGGTAGATAAAGCTAGAGGTACAAGCTGTAATTGTATATAAATAACACTTTTTATCATCACCTAGCTGGGAATCCTGTTAGGAATTTTAAATTAAATACATCAAATTTTACTACTTTATTAGTAAAGCCTGCGGCACTTAAGGTTGTGCTCATGTGAGTATTGGCCTCCACACTGGGTTCTTTATTAATATGCATTTTCTAATATAGTCTGAGAGATTTCACACTCATGGTTTAAATATATCTTGTTGATTCTATACAGCAATGAGTGCACTAGATTGAATCTTAATGTTGTTCTCCGTGGTTACCTAAAGAAGAAATGGCTCTAGACACCTGTCACATTTTCTCCAGGAACATCTGGGAAATAATATGATTTGTGGAGTATATTCAGTAGGTGATAAAGAGGCTGCTTGGTAAAGAGATATCTTCACTGCTGCGTGGCAACATGAACCAAGTGGGTATTGTCTACACTGGTTGAGCATGCAGTAAAGATCAACCACCTGCTTTGTCACATGCATCTGACGAAGTGGGTCTTTGCCCACGAAAGCTTATGCTCCTACACTTCAGTTAGTCTATAAGGTCTCACAGGACTCCTCGTCGCTTTTGCAGATTCAGACTAACACGGCTACCCCTCTGATACTTGACACCTGCTTTGTCAATAACCTTAATAATGAAGTTATGTTACACAAGGAACAAAAGTGGTCTGTCCATGCGTAGGTACAGTAAAACCTGTGTTATCCGGCATGCCTGGGGATTAGGGCGTGCTGGTAACCTAAAAATTCTGGTTATCTGAGGGGAGGGCGGGAGCCTTGCAGGGCCTAAGGGGAAGGGAAGAGCACAGGAGCCGTGTGGGGAAGGGATGTGGCCTGGTGCCGGGGGGGGGGGGGGGTGGAAGCCAGGGGGCAGGAGGCAGAGATGGCACGGGCAGCCTGCCGGGGGAGGGAGCCGTGGGGGGACTGGCTTACCAGGGGTGCCAGGAGCCGCAAGGAGAGCAGAGATGCTTGCTGCTTGCTCCCAGCTGCCGTTCACCCCTCCTCCAGGTACGTGCTACACTCTAGTCTGAGGAGCGGTCCGGTATTTAAAGGGCCAGTTTCCTTTTTTTGTTTGTTTGTTTTGCTTTTCCTGGCTTCAGAAAAAAGTAGAAAATTTGCTGGTTTCTATAGTTTTCCAGATGCTTAAGTTCTGGATAGCACAGGTTTTACTGTACATTTTTCTTCCTGTGTTATAAGCCAAGAGCAACTGAGACTGAAATGGCTGCTCAGCCCTGCCCCTGGAAGAACTTTTGGAAGGCCAAATACACCATTTCCTCAAAGGAAAAGTGGATCCGTTTAACAGTTACATATAAATACACCCTGAAAATGTATTTAAAATATTTCTGACCTTTGTGATGCTTTATCCTATTAGGAGTGTAAATCTGTATAAACACATATAAATTCACATGCACGCACGCACACACAGTGTGATGAAATTTATGTAATAAAACACCAAGTCCTATGATAAATGCAGAGCTGCATGAAACTGTATTTATTACACACCTTGGACTGCTTCTCATGTTATCCTTTCGCTAATCCCTTTGCACCAGAACTACTTTAACATTCCTTTAAACTTTCATACAAAACTTTCTAATATAACAACTGGCTACAAATGTGTTCTTGTTTACCCCAAGTATTACACTTTGTTAAACAACGAAGAGGACAATATTTAATACTGGACTAATGAGTGGTTTCAGCTCAAATATTACATGAACAATCAGGACTAAAAATATCCCTTGTTCTCTGGGGATAGAACAAAAAGCAATGGGCTTAAACTGCAGCAAGGGAGGTCTAGGTTGGACATTAGGAAAAAGTTCCTAACTGTCAGGGTAGTCAAACACTGGAATAAATTGCCCAGGAAGGTTGTGGAATCTCCATCTCTGGAGATATTTAAGAGTAGGTTAGATAAATGACTATCAGGGATGGTCTAGACAGTATTTGGTCCTGCCATGAGGGCAGGGGACTGGATTCGATGATCTCTCGAGGTCCCTTCCAGTCCTAGTATTCTATGATTCTATTATATGTGTTTTAAAAGTATAATAATTGAGTGAATAACTGTGGGTGAGATATTCTGGTAACAAACTTTTTCTGCTCACAGAATATCTGTGAGGAAACTATTAGCTCCCTGAATCTATTTGTTGCTTAAAATTTCACACAATTTCTGCAAAAAAGCAATACAATTATTCTGAGTTAATCACAAACATTTATCTGCAAGTATTTGCTATTCAAGCTGTGCTTCTCTGCTGTGATTGGTGAACTAGATTAGTGTGTTTTCTGGTTTGTCGTTGGATAAAGTGTTGGATAAATGAATAACAAATATTTTCCTGTGCAATTTCACAATCTGATTCCATGAACACTGGGATATATGGTCTTCTCCAATTGCTTTATTTTAATTTTACCCAAAGGTTCAGATGTTTAAAATGTTTTTTTTTCTTCTGAAATTACAAAAGTAAACACTTCCTGCATGTGATATGTCTTCCACTGAACAAATATGTTAGCTTCAAGGAGCAATTTCCTTTATTTTTCGACTGATGATGTTTACCTTGTTTTCTGTCTAAATTATGTCCTCCTTGAAAATTTTTGTGTTTAAAACAATTTTCATGTGTTTATCAATGAGCAAATAAAAAGCTCAAGTATCAGATTATATGACCATAAACTGGCTGTTTATTGATCATAGGAACTGGCACGTAGCTGATATAGTCCAGCATACCAGTGGCAAATTGATATGAAGCGATATGATACAGGATAGTAACATATGGAAATGTCAAAGGGAGCTATAGGAAAAGTACGTGTCCCACAGATTTTAGAAACAGGATATTAGCTGGTTCAAAATATAACCCTTAGAATGGCCCCTAACATAGCATTCTTAAAGTGCCAACACAGACCTTTTTGGTGTTTTTAGTGATACTTGATTGCATCAGTTTGGAGCATGTTGGGTTTATTTGATTTGAAGGAAGAAATCAAAGGGACATTAAGTAACAGTTTGCAAGTTACACCAAACTGAAAGACACTGCAAACACATGAGAAGGCAGGAAACTTCAGAAAGACTGATGATGAAATTCATACATAAAGGTTAACAAATGTAGGCTAATACATTTGGACAAGAATAGTCGTAGAGCAGGCAGGATGTGATTAGAGAGCTGTAATGATGAGAAACCTGGGAGTCAGAGTGAAAAACACATTGAAGAGGCTGTGTGTGGTGGTGACTAAAAAGGGCAGTACAATTTTGGGTTTTTTCCAGAGAACGGATATGTCTACTCAGCAACATTATTTCAAAATAACTAGCGTTATTTCGAAATAACTTAGTCCACGTCTACACAGCAGGCAGTTATTTCAAAATAATGTTAAAATACTGTCAAGCTGGAGGACTTCTTACTCCAACTCCTGTAACCCTCATTGTACGAGGAATAAGTGAAGTTGGAGGAAGAGTGCTCTATTTCGAAATAAGTGCTGTGTAGACGCTCCCAATTTCGAAATAAGCTACTCAATTGAAGTAGCTCAATTTGTGTAGCTTATTTTGAGTTAAGCCCTGCTGTGTAGATGCACCCAAAGACATCATATCAAGGACTAGCAAAAGAGGTAATGACACTTCATACAGCACTGGAGTGACTATTGTTAGACTACAGTAAACAGCCTGGACCATCACAATTTGTAAAAGACAAAATGTGGGCAGGGGATCCAGAAAAGGACAACGAAGGACTTGTCTGCTGCATGGCTAGCTGGTTATAAATCTACAGTGTGCCAGTTTGAAACACAGAAACATCCTGTGTGGACACTGCAACAGTGCTGAGAAATTCCAGAGTGTGGCATGTGGCAATATTACCTACACAGGATGTTACCGCACAGCAAACTAGTGAGCTGTAGACTCTCACACTGGTTTGCCATGCAGTCACATCCAATGTAGACCAGGATGACTTTTGAAATAATATTTGATGGGGAGGTTTATGCAAAATGTCATACCGAGTCACATTTGTGGGTGAATATTGATGGTGGCGAGTCTTTGGGATGGAGGTGCAAAGTGTTTCTAATTCCTTCAGCTGAAGGTGAAACTCTGCTTCTTAAACATGCAGGGCTCGTCTACATTGGCCCCTTTTCCGAAAGGGGCATGTTAATTTCAGAGATCGTAATAGGGAAATCCGCGGGGGATTTAAATATCCCCCGCGGCATTTAAATAAAAATGTCCGCCGCTTTTTTCCGGCTTTTCTAAAAGCCGGAAAAGAGCGTCTACACTGGCCCCGATCCTCCGGAAAAGGGCGCCCTTTTCCAGAGGATCTTATTCCTACTTTGAATAAGCGCCCTTTGAAGTAGGAATAAGATCCTCCGGAAAAGGGCGCTTTTTCCGGAGGATCGGGGCCAGTGTAGACGCTCTTTTCCGGCTTTTAGAAAAGCCGGAAAAAAGCGGCGGACATTTTTATTTAAATGCCGCGGGGGATATTTAAATCCCCCGCGGATTTCCCTATTACGATCTCTGAAATTAACATGCCCCTTTCGGAAAAGGGGCCAATGTAGACGTAGCCGCAGGCTATGTCTACACTCGCGGCTTCTTGAGCGAGAAATATACAAATGAGGCTAAATGAAGAATATCGCTGAGCCTCATTTGCATACCTAATGAGCTGCCATTTTTGCAGAAGAGGCTCTTGCACCAGAAGGAGCTGTCTACACTGCCCCTTATTGTGCAAGAAAGCCCTCTTGCGCAATGCCGTTATTCTTGAAAATAATCGGCGTAACGGCATAGCGCAAGAGGGGTTTTCTAGCGCAAAAAGGGGCAGTATAGAAAGCTCCTTCTGGTGCAAGAGCCTCTTCTGCAAAAATGGCAGCTCATTAGGTATGCAAATGAGGTTCAGCGATATTCCACGCTTAGCCTCATTTGCATATTTCTTGCGCAAGAAGCAGCGAGTGTAGACATAGCCTCAATGTGCTGAGTGTACTACTCTCACTTATTAAATCATAGGGGTTTATTGGAACCCTATGCATACCAACTCTAAAACACACAAGCAGCTCTGAACTTCTAGCTTAACCCACACACCCCTCCACTGACCAGGTACAATAATAGAAGACAACAACTTAGCACTTGGATAAGCACCATCATTTGGAGGAAGTGCTGTCTGCACTGATCATGACATGATCACTTAAAATATAAGAAATAAACCAAGTCCCTTTCCCATCACTCTCCTCTCCCTAAAGAACAAGTAATAAGTTCTTAAAACCTGGAAAGGAATGGGCTAATACAGCTCATTATGAAAAGTATGATTCTACATGTTTTCATGCAGCATCCATGACTCAGCAGTGGCACACATGAACCTTGGAAACAGGCACTTGATTTTGTGTTTTCCTTCTAGCTAAATGTTTGGGAAGATACTAGCTACCCTGGCAAACATGAGGCCATTAATACCAATAATATTTCCCCATATGATCTCAATGCAATAGCCTCACCTATCAGTCCTTTTTTTATTTTTCCTTGTTTGCATCATTGGCAAACAAGTTTTCTAAATAGAGGATAGTCAGGAGTTAGAGTCACAGATGACGGATGAGAATTCTGGCAAAGAGTAGCTCTGAAACAAACAAAACAAAAAAGGAATATTTTTAGTTTTTTCATGGTAGGTTTTACTGTTATTTTACTACATCCTGAACACTGACTTGACTCAGCAAGTTGACAGATGTATGACGAAAAACTGTCAACTAATATCCACCAGAGGAGAAAAATCAGCTTTCACTTCATTTCAGAACAAGTGATGGGTGTGAACCAGATCTGTGCAGCCTCTATTTTAATCCCCATTTTTCTGTAATCAGAAGGGAGATGGGCCACTTTTCAATAGTCAGAAATCAGTGCCTCTGCCCACTGCAAATGAATCTGAGATGAGGACAGTGCCACATTCACCTTGTCAATGGATCTTCATCCTGTCATTTTCACCAGTTCTGCTGCACACCAGATAGCATTTCTCAGCAGTGGGAATAGTAGGCCACGGAATAAATTCTAAGTGAATATATAAACTTCACTGGCCAAACAAATGGAGAATATTTGGGGGGAAAATAACCATGTCTTCCCAATGGGAATGAACAAGCTGTCCCATCATTCTGGGCAGTTCTTTGCTGTCTGTTCTTTCTACCAATAATATTTCTATAATTCTGGTCCAAGTTGCAAAAACCCTCTGACACAGGATGTAATGATGATATAGACTCCTCTTTGGCAATACTATGGGTAGGTCTATACTGCATCCCATTTTAGGAAAAGAGATGTAAATTAGACGTATCAAAATTGCTAATGAAGCAGGTATTTAAGTATCGCACACTTCGTTAGCATAAAAATGGGCGCTGCTTTTTGTCGGCACAGAGCTTTGTCGGAGAAAAGCAGCAGTCTAGAGGGGGATCTTGTGCTAAAGAAAGCCTTTTTCGATAGATCCCTTAGAGCCTATGTACCTCGTTTTATGAGGCATAAGGGATCTATCGAAAACTGCTTTCTTTAGCGAAAGATCCTCCTCTAGACTGCTGCTTTTCTCCGACAAAGCTCCATGCTGAAAAAAAGCAATGGCCCTTTTTATGCTAATGAAGCATGGGATAGTTAAATCCCTGCTTCATTAGAAGTTTCAATATGTCTAATTTACATCTCTTTTCCAAAAAAGGGATGTAGTCCAGGCGTACCCTACATATGGCAGTGGCCATGACTATCAACTTTCTTTTCTCCCTTGAGAATTGCTTCCTTGGTAGGGTGATGTACAAACCTTTATGGTAAGTTTCAAAGAGTTTGCCAAATTCAAAGCAAAGGCTACCTCTCTTCTCCATGTTGGACAACACTTAGATCAATGGAGTACTGATTTGTGACTGAGGACCCTTTGCAATATTTCAGTACCAATAAGAAATAAACACAATAACCCAGAACAAAAGTGTCCTAGAGGGTTACATCAACACTTCATCCCATAGCTGAACAGAACAGACCTCATGCAGAGATGTAGAGAAGGAGGAAGATCTGCTAAGTAAGTGAATACGGGGTTGACTGCTTCTATTCCTTTGAAGATTCAGTCTCCTCCTATTGGTTGGCTGTCAGTGCTAGGTGGATCATTTGGGATGGATGATGACCGATTGGATTTGGAGGTGTCATCATTCCTCAACAGGATCCTTAAGTTCTTCATAAAGAAAACACATAACCCTGTTTCATCAGAAAATCCCCATTTTTTGAACAACATCTCAGCCTCCAGGGAACTATGTTTGGGATACTTAACATGTGCCAGATCTCACCTCCTTGACCTCTCCACTATTCCCAGCACCATTATCAATAAACTCCTGCTTCACATCTTCCCCTCCTTTGGGCTTTCCTGACAGGTTTTATTTGACAGTCTGTATCCTGTTAGCCTATATCTTCTCCCAAACCTTGCCTGCAGCTTATATACTTTCCAAAACGTCAACTGTTTAACTCTGTTTTAGCAGTAATGCAAGGAGCCTGCAGAAATCTTATTTCTGTAAGAAGTTAGCTTTGGCAATAAACTAGGTAATAAGTAAGATGGAGTAGAGTAAGTCATAAGTTCATTAGCATGTGTGGAAATTTCCAGTTTTGTCAATAAAGCTGTGTCAAAACCACAAAGGGGGCCTAGAGTGCTAGCCTAGACTAAAAATACATATTAGATACCTTGTTATTTTGTATTACAAGATCAGAGAAACCCAAAAATATAGGCAAGGTGTCCTGTTTGTCCATAAGAGGTGAATGGTGGACAACATCTTTTAGTTTTAGAATTTTCAGTGTCTTGCCCATTTTTGGAGTTGAGATGTACTCTCTCCAGACAAATATGTACACCTTCAGATCTTAAGGTATTTAATGGGTAGCAGGTTTAAAACTAATAAAAGAAAGTTCTTCGTCACACAGCATGCAGTCAACCTGTGGAACTCCTTGCCAGAGGAGGCTGTGAAGGCTAGGACTATAATAGAATTTAAAGAGAAGCTAGATAATTTCATGGAGGTTAGATCTATAAAAGGCTATTAGCCAGGGGATAAAATGGTGTCCTTGGCCTCTGTTTGTCAGAGGCTGGAGAGAGATGGCAGGAGACAAATTGCTTGATCGTTGTCTTTGGTCCACCCTCTCTGGGGCACCTGGTGCTGGCCACTGTCGGCAGACAGGATACTGGGCTAGAAGGACCTTTGGTCTGACCCAGTACGGCCGTTCTTATGTTCTTATGTTCTTATTGAAATCTGTTTTGGGGTTGGTTTTTGGGTAATGTAAAAATGCCAATAAAAAGGTTACAAATGCTCAATCTGGGGTCAACGTTCCCCTATCTTTCTTTGCTTTTCATATTGTCCTTTACACTCACTTCTATTCTTTGCTACCATATCTTCTTGTTCCCCCATGGAGATCCCCACTCTATCTGCAGAGTGAGGCTGATTCCTTCATCTCCTGAGGGTTTTCAGGAGGGTTTAAGTATGGTGTTATGCTAGGCCATGAAATACTCAGGATATAAATATATATATACACACATGCACACATGCATACATGTTTCGTCTTTATGATACACTGACATTAACGGTACGACCAGAGGCAAATGCCACCATAAATGAGGTCATCATTTTAAGCCTTTTATTGCATATAATTTTAATACTCCCTATATTAAAATCATTCAGTTTTTATTGTCCATGGTCTAAGTGTCATTGTTGCTGTCAATCCTGAAATCTGCCTGCTGATACAGAGCTGTCCAACTCTTAATTTCTGTAGCCCGGGGGAAGGAGAAACCTAGAAACATTCTGGTCAAATAGGTGAGCCTTCCCATAGAAAATTCCCATAAAAACTCCAGTCTACACAGTCCATCACACAGCTTTTGTCAGGGATTGTCTTACTCATTTGAATACATAACATGGGATATTTTCAGTAAAGATGTTTCAGGGTACGTTCTACTATAGTTCTAATTGTTCTTGGTAACAAAGTTTCTTTCTAACAACTTTAAAGGATTGCGTTTCATCATGTGTTCAAATGAGATGCAGTCTCTGTGTCATTCCAGGTCATCAATATAACAGCTTCCTGTTCAATAAATATTCTATCTTACAATTTCAGAGATAGTTTTGAAAATATTGGGCTGAATTTTCCTCCTACTGTCAATCTGTAGTAATTTCCTTTAAATGTGAATAATTACTTAAGATTTTCCATAGTGGTAACAGAGTAGATTTGACTGCCTTCAGCGATTTGACTTTTCTTCATTGTTAAATGTGATTAGAATGTCTTGTATATTCTAGTACTATTTTCTTCTAGTTGCTGGTTATTCATTCTACTTGGTGCTCTAAATTGCACCTCTTATCTTAAAGTACTATAGCACTCTTCATCATTCAACATGAAATCTTTTATGAAAGGCACAATGCTATGTGAATGCTAGCAGGGTTTTCCTATCATTCTGCTGGTATTCAATAATTTAAAAAAAAGGGAGCTAAGAACTTTCAACTCAGTAACATTCAGAAACTTACTGTATTGTGGTTTTCAATAGCCTTCAGTGGTAAGTAAATACACTGGAATTTGAACAGCCAGGTCTTTAAAACTGAGGGTCAATAAACAAACTGTGATGTATTAAAGGAATAACAGGAAGGGCACATTGAGACAAGGAACTAACCTGCTATGGTTTTTTTTAATGAGATTACAAGTTTGGTTGATAAAGATAATAGTGTTGGTGTAATATACTTTGACTTCTGTAAGGTCTTTGACTTGGTACCTACCTCGTGACACTGTGATTAAAAAAACAGAATGATATTAAATTAATATGGCACATGTTAAAAGGATTAAAAACTGACCTACTGAGAGACCTCAAAATGTAATTGCAGGTTTTTGTCCTTATGCTGTTTAATATTTTATTGATGAGCTGGAAGAAAACAAAGATCAGCACTGATAAAGTTTGCAGTTGACACAAAAACAGGAGGAAGGGTAAATAATGGCACAGGTGTGGCCATTATGAAATACTACATCCAATTCTAGTGCCCATGGGTCACTGATCTGGATTGCGTGGTAAATTAGGCACAAGCAACAGTATGCATTTTGATGTGGTTAAATGCACATATATACAACGAAGAACAAAGGCTGTGGGCCATATACACAGGTGGGAGACTCTGTCTTGAGAACCAGTCACTCTGGAAAAGATGTGGGGGTTGTAGAACGTGCATTCCCAGGCTCCAGGCATCCTAACAATCACACCTGACCTACCGCAGGCTGCCTAATTGGCTACACCACCTGACTAATGGGAACAGTCAGCAGACAAGCTCTTTTACCCCAGCAGCAGCTCAGGGGCTGCTCAAAGCATTTGCTCACAGCTGCAGTAGTTTCTGAGGGTTTGTGCACCACCTTGCCCCCTGCCTTGTTGCAATACTTAGTCCAGACTGTGTCCTGCTATGGAGCCAGCCCTGCTCTTGTCTTAGACCAAGCACTGCCCACATCTTGCCTTATGCCAGGTAACCCAATTCTGATCTTTGGCTCTCTTTCTGAACCTCTGACTTCAGCTCTGACAACTGGTCTCTGACTGAGGCTCTGATTACTGGCTCCTCATCCTGGCTACCAACTCTTACATGGCCTTGACTCCTGCTCCAACCATGATGTGTATGGCCCAGTCTCTGACAGTGGCACTGTGGCCAAAGCAGCTAATGCAGTCTTGTGATGCATAAGGGCAATCTTGAGTAAGTGTAGAGAGGTTATTTGACCTCTGTATTTGGCCCTGGTGTGACCACTGTGAAATATTATATCCAATTCTGGTGCCCACAATTCAAGAAAGATGTTGATCAACTGGAGATTGTTCAGAGACTGAGGCCAGGTCTACACTCATAGGGAAAGTCAAATGAAGACACGAAAGCTGTGCTAATTACATAGCTAGAGTTGATATATCTTGTTTTGTGTTTCCCCGCCATTCCCCACAGCGGCAGGCCAATGGGAACAAACATGCCCATCAGCTCTCCTTACTCTTCACGAAAGCCCGAGTACCGGCCATCCACAGAGGCACCCTCTGAGTTTGATTTAGCAAGTCTTAACTAGACTCACTAAATTGAACTCCAGAAGATTGATCATGGCAGTTGTGATCTTCCATTTAGTGCAGACATACCCTGAGCAATGAAAAAGGTCACAGGTTAGAAAAATGTGATATTGGTAGATTCAAATAGTTCAATCTATTTAGCTTGACAAGGGGAAACTAAAAAAAACCCCACATTCCCATGGCTGGAAGTTGAAGCTAGACGAATTCAGACTGGAAATAAGGAGCAATCTTTTAAAACAGGAGACTAATTAACCAACTGGAACAATTTCTCCAGGGTAGTGATGGATTCTCCATCGCTGGCATTTTTAAACCAAGACTGGGTTTTTTCCCCTTAAAAGCTCTGTTTTAGGAGTTATGCTGGGGAAGTTCCAGGCCCTGTGTTATACCCGTGCTCGGACTAGAGGATCACAGTGGGCCCCTCTGGCCTGGGAATCTATGAAAAAAAATGATTCAGAAGCCATAAAAAAGGGAGCTGGATTTTAAAAAAGCAGCTGGATTACGTCCAAGGAAAAGCAATGGGAGACACGGTTGCTAGAATGTCAATGAATCTGTAATTGGAAGCATAAAAAAGCAAAGAAACCTGAAATATATAGTACAGTAAACAGAAATCAGCCTGTTCACACCCCAGATCTACAGGCTCCACAGCAACCCCTCAAGACAAGGGATTAGCACCCTTTTCACTAGCCTCCCTGCTCCAACCCCTGGGTACCCTCCCCTCTAGCCTTGTCACTGAAGACCATGCAGTCATATTTCCTGGGCCCTGGGGCACAATGCATCCTTAGGGCTTAATTCTTTGCTGCCTGAACTGTAGCCAGAAGTATTGGTGGCCAGTGGCAACCTAGTGATGTTGGCTGCCTTTTGACATTGTGCGGGCAGGATGCAACAAGCTTCTTCCAGCTATATATGGGGGAGGCAAGGGAGGAGCTCTGCAAAGATAAATGCCAGGTCATCCCTTCCCCCACCCCCTTCCCTGCAACTCAAAAGCAGCCCCTGGCCCTTCCCTCCCAGGCAGTGCCAAAAGGCTGCTACTCGTCACGTTCTGGTATGCACCCTGAAAAAAACCTGGGAAGGGATCATGTGAACCCATCTGCCCCTCCATGTATTGTCTCAGGAAGAGGCAGCACAAGGTACTGTTTTTCCCCCAAAAAAGTTCTGTTTTAGGAGTTATGCTGGGTATGGGGTTATACTAAGAGAGATAGGTGCATCCTGAGGACCAATCCAGGTAAAGGGAGTGGAGAGCACCGTGTAGGGGGGCTTTGGGTTGGCCAGTCACCCCCCGCTCCGTGTGAGAGAGGTGTATGATATGCAGTCATGTGCATGTGTGTCACCTCTCCCTGTGTCTGGGAAGGCAGAAGTGTATGTGTTACCCCTCTGAGTGTGAACCCTAATTCCTTAAAGATAAGAAGGTAAATAAAGGAATCCAGCTATGCAAACAAGGTGGGACTCAGTCAACTTGTTATTAAATTGAACATTTGTACTGCATAGTTCTCATTGATGACCACTGAACTCACTTGAATACAAGTAATTTTATCAGGTGTCCCATATTCAGCATAAGGAAATATGGTAACCCTAGTCCTGAACCACAGGCGATCTTAGAAATAGTAATGAACATCTGTCACCAGTGTGCCTGGAGTGAGCCCCTAGAGCAGTGTTTCCCAACCAGGTTTCCACGAGAAATCGTGGAATAAATAAATAAAAAATTTGAAATACCGCAACAATTCTAAATATCCCTTGAAATATTGTGGGTATTTTTGTCCGGCAATTGGCAATACTGGAGTAATCTTCGTACGCTACCAACTGCCTCTTTGTTTTGTTTTGGTCAGTTCATATCTAAGGTTATATTTAGTTGTATTGTGCCAGCCCTTCTGCTTCCCAGAATTCTCTGCATTTCTAGTCTTTTCTAGCACACGTTACGGTCATTCGCTATTTTGTAGATTTGTAGTCTTTGCACAAAAAGAAACAAGCCCAAGTGTCACACTGAAAGTAAACTTTATATTGACTTTGGATGTGAACTTTATTTTGATGTTTAAGTAAACTTTATTTTGATTTAATATTTTGATATTTGAAAAAAAGATTAGATAATACAAAAAAGACAGGAAAAATGCTCCAATTTTTTTTCTTACAATGTAAGCTGACATATTATATATATATAGTAACCCAATGTCTGAGAGTCTGTAACGCTGAAATGCTGGCTGTTCCCTCTGGGCAGCGCTGTTGCCAGAAATGGTGGCTGTTCCCTCTGGGTGGCGCTGTTGCCTGAAATGCTGGATGTTCCCACTGGGCGGCGCTGTTGCTGAAATGCTGGCTGTTCCCTCTGGGCAGCCCATGCTGCATGGGGAGTGCAGGGCCCAAACGGACGCATGCGCCGCTTGCTCCCCCGCAGCGGCCCAGCTGAGCGGTGCAGAAGTTAGCCGAGCGCCACAGCAGGAGGGGAAGGGGGGCGGGGCGGTGACGTACGTGGCCAGGGGGTGGGACCTGGACAAGCGTGCATCCGCGACGGAGACAGAGGCGGCGGAGGAGAGCGGAGAGAGCGTGAGAGACAGGAGGGGGAGAAGAAAGAGAGAGATGGAGAGAGAGGCAGGAGGTGGAGGAGAGCTGAGAGGGGGGGGAGGCAGTAGGGGAGAGAGAGAGAGAGAGAAAGACAGAGCGAGAGACCGGAGGCTCAGGAGAGAAGAGCAAGATAGAAAGGGAATAGGATGTGGAGGAGAGACCCGGAAATCCTGTCTTAACAGACTATTGGCTAGTATATATATAATAACTCTTTACAAATAAATTTTCGTGACAATAATTTAGCAGTAATTGAATTGTGCTCCCTGCTGTCAACTTTTTCTGGCCAAGCAAACGTTTTCATAGGTAGGTGTTCCTCAGGATATGAAACATTATGTTAGGGGTTCCTCCATGGGAAAAAGGTTGGGAATCACTGCCCTAGAGGATCAGTGGGATATTACACTTTAGTTCATAAGAATGGCCATGCTCTGTCAGACCAGACGATTTTACAAAAATGGGGGAATAGGCTTAAAATCGGAATAGACTGTGGTATTAAGATTTGAGATAGCAGCCAAATAATCACCTCCCAGTAAAGATAAATTATTTGTATTCTAGCAAATTTGAACACCATTTCTAGGTCAATGTTGATGAAAATGTTGCAATGTTTCAAAGACTGCAAAAACCATCATTCAGCTGAACACCTACTTTGCTTCTCTCCCTGGTCCCTTCTTTCTCCCTCTCCCTATTCATATATGTCTTGTATTTTATTCCTATTATCCTCACTCTAATGCAGTCTGTCTATGTAGTATTGTCTGGTTTTGTATTGTCTGATCTGGCAGCTTTTGACAAGTTGTAAAAGTGTCTGATTACAAAATGTTATTGAAGATCCCATGAAGCATGGATATTTGGAAACATATACAAGCTGTAAATCACTTAACTTTTTGTATTGTCCATTGTCCATTTCTTTATGACAATCAATAAAAAATTAATCACAAAAATAGATGCTCTGCTGAACTGGGGCTGTGATGCTAAGAATTGCTCCAGAGAGCTAGTCTTCTCCAATTAGTGACTGGCCTTTTCTTCTCCATGGAGAGACACACAGCAGGGACAGCCAGTACCAACTCCTGAGCACATTAGATTTAGTAATTACACAAGTCAGAAATAAAAAGCAATTCAGACTCTTCCTGCAGTTCTCGGGCTGCACACAAAAGATCAAAGAAACATAAGAACAATATACACTGGAGAACAAAGGCTAAGCTTCCATCCGCCACATAGTTCATGGTAGGATTAGTTTAACAGGGGTTTTTTTCCCTTTTCCTATATTGCTAAAAATGTCTTACATTCTGTTTTTGTGCATAGATATATAGCTAAATTATACCTCGGTTCTATAAAATTACAGTACATGTGGACTGGGGATCACATTGTATTAAGTAGCTGCCTTTAACCTCTGGGATTAAAAGTAAGTGGAAAATGTGTAGTGATTTTTAGTACAGCTCAGTATTAAGAGCACTTCTTAATATGGAAAACCATAATTCAGCATAATTCCTTTAATGCTTGATCACCAGGTAAAATGCTGTACAGTTTTCAAGGTCTCATGATGCTTATTTAGGATCTGGTGCATTCAGATAGAACAGCATAGTAATAAGACATAACATTAAGCCTGTTTCACTGTCTGAGAAGCGGTTGTTTGTCATTGTCTAGTGGTTCAGACTTGTGCATGAGGAGCTCCTGTTTCCTATGAAGCAAGTTTTCACTGCATGGCAATTTACTTAATTATGTCTTATGGGATAGGCAGACTTTGAGACAGGAAATCCCTGGGGTCATATAGAGCATACTCATATCATGACAGCTGAGGTGTTAAAAGACTATCATGAATGCCATCCCAAAGCAAAGATGTTCTATTTGCATTCCAGCAAAACTTCTGGGTGACTTCCAGATAAAGTACTTTCTATTCAGCAATTGGAACATAACATATGAACATAAGAATGACCATGCTGAGTCAGACCAATGGCCCATCCAACCCAATAGCTTGTCTTCTAACTGTGGTCAGTTTCAGATGCTTCAAAGAGAATGAACAAAACAAGGCAACTATTGAATGAGTCTTTCCCTGTTATCCAGTTTCACCTTCTGGTTAACACAGGCTTAGGGACACCCAAATATTGGGTTGCATCCTTGACGATCTTGACAAAAAGCCATTGATGCACTTACCTCCATGAACTTACTTCGTTTTTTTTCTGAAGCCATTTATATTTTTAGCCTTTGCAACATGCCCTGGCAATGAGTTCCTCAGGTTGACTGTGCATTATGTGGAGAAGTACTTCTTTTTGTTTGCTTCAAACTTGCTGCCTATTAATTTAATTTGCTGACCCCTACATCCTGTGTTCTACGAAGGAGTAAATAACACTCCCTTAGTCACTTTCTCCACAATAGTCATGATTTTGTAGGCCTCTATCATATTCTCCCTTAGTCGTCTCTGTTTTTGTAAAATGAACAGTCTCAGTCTTTTTAATCTCTCCTCGTACGGAAGCTGAGCTACACACAGTACCATGAGTTTATAGGACGGCATTATGATATTTACTATCTTATTATCTTTCCCTTTCCTAACAGTTCCTAACATTCTGTTAGCTTTTTGGCTGCCACTGCATATTGAGCATTGTGGTCTCCATTAGCATAATAGCTAATAGAGACCTCATAATTTTGTTTGTAGTGCTATGAATATTTTTCCCAGGATGCATTACCCTGCATTATCAATATTGCATTTCATCTGCCATTTTGTTGCTCAATCACCCAGTTTTATTGAAAGTCTTTGTAATGCATCACAGTCTGCTTTGATCTTAACTATCCTGCGTAATTTTTATCATGTGCTAATTTTGCCACTGTTTACTCTTTTTTAGATCATTGATGTATATGTTAAATGGCACTGGTACCATTTCAGATCCTATATACCTCTCTCCAGTTTGAAAATTGATCATTCATTTCTATATTTATACCTTTGCTCCATACTTACATTCTTTACCATTTGCTTGGTACTGAAACGAGGCTTACCAGCCTGTAACCTTCCTCCAGCATCATTATGTTTCCAGAATTTTATGTAATTTTACAAATGCTGGACAAGATCCTCTTTGCACTAAATCTTCTCAGGGCTGTCATGGAATGGTTACAGATTTTTTAATTTATTTTCAAACTGTTCCAGACCTTTCAGAAATTTAGTGGTGTGGAAGCCAACCAGACAGTGGGAGCTAGACTGGGACTGGGCAGCTGAAGGTTCAGTTCTGAGCCCTGCCACAGGCATGTCATGTGAATTAGGGAAATAACCTACATTGGGATATTAGGCGTGGCTATAGGACTGAGGAGCACAACTCCCATTGGTTTTCAATGGAACCTGAGCTCTAAATTGACTTAGAGTTCAATTAAAAAAAACCAGAGAACTGAGTCTCAAAGCATGAGTAGACTGGCTTAGGCTTGTGGGGCTCACACTGAAGGACAAAAAATGGCAATGCAGATGTTCAGACCTGGACTCTGAGACCCTCCCCTCACATGGGGTCTCAGAGTCTGAGAGCTGGCCCACGCCCAAAC
Source organism: Pelodiscus sinensis (assembly GCF_052426305.1). NCBI lineage: Eukaryota > Metazoa > Chordata > Testudines > Trionychidae > Pelodiscus > Pelodiscus sinensis. The sequence continues at coordinate 16,641,507 of NC_143053.1, read as the reverse complement.
ATCTACACTGGAACATTTAGCCCCATGTGCCTGAATCAGCTGACCCGGGCCAGAAGTCCTAGCCGGTGGGTCTCTTACTGCCGTGTCAATATACACTTTTGAAAACTGTCCCTGGAGTCATTCTGAATCTTAATTCCATATCTGGAACATGGAGGTGATGGTGCGTCCCTATACCACAGAGATGCTGTAAAAATTGATACAGTAAAGCTTGTGAAGTGATGAGATACAGTGGTGAGGGGCATTTTATAAGTATCTGAAAAGGAGAATATATTTTAGATTGTAGTTCTTGTGGTGATTTTATACTTTCTCTGAGTGATTTATACTTTATTATATAAATTAAACATGTGTATACAATAGTCAGAGCCAGGGAATTGCCAAACTTACCACATGCTACAGATGCTTCTTTTCATATATGTGTACAACCCCCTCTGATGGTTGTAACAAGAGTCTTGACTTCTACATCGATTGCTTCCACAAACATGCACAGGCGTCAGCAAGCATCAACATGTGATATGTAACCTCAGCCATGCAGAACACAATGCTATACACAGCCTCAAAAACAACCCAGACATTATAATCAAAGAGGCTAAGAAAGGGGGTGCTGTAGTCATCATGAACAGAACAGACACTAGATTCTACAGGTCTCTCTCCTCTGATCCCACTAAAGAATACCCTCCTCCAAAAAAAAAAAAAACCCTAAAACAACTGCTCTTGAAACTTTCTGCTACAACTTAGCAACAAATCTATACTAACATCCCCCCAAATCCCCGACCAGGTGTTCTCTATCTGATACCCAAGATCCACAAACCTGGAAATCTTGGACTCAGGTATTGGCACAATTACAGCAGGATTATCCAGTTATGTTGACTCTCTCCTCGGACCCTATGCTACCAGCACACCTAGATTTCTTTGAGACACCACCAACTTCCTGAGAAAACTACAGAACATCAGTAATCCTCCTGAAAATACCATCCTGGGCACAATGGATGTAAAAGCTCTTTACACCAACATTACACATGATACTGTATTACTGGCTGTCAGGAACACAACCTCTGATGATGCCACTGCAAACCTGGTGGCTGAGCTATGTGACCTTGTCCTCACCCACAACTATTTCCAATTTAGGGACAATTTGTACCTTCAAGTCAGCAGCACAGCTATGGGAAACCTCATGGCCCCACAATATGCCAACGTCTTTATGGTTGACTTCGAACAATGTTTCCTCAGCTCTTGCCCCCAGCACCTTCACTCTAACTACGCTACATTGATGACATCTTCATCATATGGACCCATGGGAAGGAGATCCTTGAAAAATTACAGAGATTTCAACATCTTCCACCTCACCATCAACCTGGACCAGTCCACACAAGAGATCCTCTTCAAAAACCAGCTGGAAAGAGAAACTGCAGAAATCATTTTCATCTGCAAATTTGACACCTTTAATCAAGGTCTGAACAAAAACTTTATTTGGATGGGGCACTACATTTAACACCCTAATGACATTACACGTTAAACATTGGGCATTTACAGCTCACTTAATTAGCCTAATTTAGCACAGACACTCTAATTGACAATGTTTTCTCTTCCCTTTCCCTCCCCATCCCCTCAATTGACAATTTTTTCCCTCCCCATCCCTTCAATTTATATTTTTTTCCTTTCCAATCCCCTCTTTTTCTGCTACTTATTTGCAACTCTGGACCCTTGCTCCATTCATCTAAAGAAGTGGATTGTGCCCACGAAAGCTCATGATACCATCTACATTTCTGTGAATCCCTAAGATGCTGCAGGACCATTCATTGTTTTTACATCTATACGCAGTATTCAAGATGTAGGTGTACTATGAATTTATATAGAGGCAATAAGGTATTCTCTGTCTTATTCTCTACCCGTTTTTATTGATTCCTAACATTCTGTTTGCTTTTTGACTGCTGCTGCAAATTGAGTGGATGTTTTCAGAGAACTATCCACAATGACTCCAAGATTTCTCTCTTGAGTGGTTATAGCTAAATTAGTCCCCATCATTTTGTATGTATAGTTGGGATTATTTTTTCCAGTGTGCATTACTTTGCATTTATCAACATTAAAATTCATTCGCCATTTTGTTATACAATCACCTAGTTTGGTGAGATCCTTTTGAAGTTCTTCACACACTACTCTCTTCATAACTATCTTGAGCAGTTTAGTATCATCTGCAAATTTTGCCACCTCACTGTTTACCCCTTTCTCCAGATCATTTATAAATAAGTTGAATAGGATTGGTCATAGTACAGACACTTGGGGGACACCACTAGTTACCTCTCTCCATTTCAAAAACTGACCATTTATTCCTACCCTTTGTTCCCTGTCTTTTAACCAGTTATCAATCCGTGAGAGGAACTTCCCTCTTATCTCATGACAACTTACTTTACTTAAGAGCCTTTGGTGAGGGATCTTGTCAAAGGTTTTCTGGAAATGTAAGTACACTATATCCACTGTATCTCCCTTGTCCACATGCTTATTAACCCCCTCAAAGAACCTTAGTAGATTAGTAATGCATGATTTCCCTTTACAGATCCATGTTGATTTCCCCCCAACAAATTGTGTTCATCTATGTGTCTGACAATTCTATACTTAACTATAGTTTCAACTAATTTGCCTGGTACTGATGTTAGACTTACCAGTCTGTAATTGCCAGGATCACCTTTAGAGCCCTTTTTAAATGTTGGCATTGCTTTAGCTATCTTCCGGTCATTAGGTACAAAAGCTGATTTAAAGGATACATTACAAACCATCGTTAATAGTTCTGCAATTTCACATTTGAGTTCTTTCAGAACTCTAGGGTGAATGCCAGCTGGTCCTGGTGACTTGTTACTGTTAAGTTTATCAATTTGTTCCAAAACCTCTTCTAATGACACCTCAGATTTGTCACCTAAAAAGAATGACTTGGGTTTGGGAATCCCTCTAACGTCCTCAGCCATGAAGACCGAAGTAAAAATTCATATAGTTTCCTTGCAGTGACTCAGTGGCAGATTTAGAGTTAGTGGGGTCCTGTACTCAGCTTCATTTTTGGGGGCCCTTGGGACCCAGCCCAGAAAAATAACATTCACTCTTCTTGCTCCTCCCATTTTTCTTTCTTTTTTCTTCATCCTCCTCTTATATTACAAGTAATAAGAAGTAAATGAAACTAAAGTGAAGTGCCTTGATTGTTTTTGTAGTCTAACTTTTTTTCACAGATCACTTTAAAATTGCTGAGAGTTTTGGTGGACCACTTAATGATCTTTTTGTTTGTACCATTAGCTAAATATTGTAAAGTGCTTTGGATAGGAGCATTTATTTATATTTATTTATTATAAATAAAACATAATAACCTTTCCTCAGTCCACTTGAATGGAGGTCTCAGAGCACAGTTTGCTTATTTGCAATAAGGTAACATGAAAAATGTGTAAAAATAAAATGTATAGATGATGCATGGATGGAAAAATAAAAGTTAACTTCCTCTGAAGAAACTTATACAAACTTGAAAAACAAATCAGATAGCTTTCTCTCTCCACGTTTTCTTTACAAAATCGTCAATTAAGTCATCATAAGTAATATTTTGTAAAGAGGCACTTTTAGTTGTCAATATTGCTGATCTTGTCAAATGTTTCTCACACATCATATTTTGCAAATAATTTTAACTTGTTTCAATACAGAAAAAGAACTTTCACCAGAAGCATTTGTGACAAGTATTTCAGAATGATTTCTACATTTGGAAAGGTTGCCTGCAAAACTTCATGTACTAAATCTATACAAATCAGCTATACAAAGCACAGACCTCATCATTTTTTATAAAATGAATGAAACGTTTCACTTCATCTTCAGAAATCTTTGTAGGTAGTCTTTGCCATAGAAATCACTTAATTCCTTATTGTAATGGCTTTTAGCATCTTTATCCATTCTTCTGTCAAAAAACATGCAAAATAGATCAGCAGTGTTCTTTAGAATGTCACCTCTACACTGTAATTTCACTATTATTGTGTGTCAGATAACATTGATGATCTCAGTGATGAACTTCTCTTTCCCTTTTAAATTTATTTCATTGTCTCTAGTTTAATCAAAATAAAACTTCTTGGGTTTTTTACACTTCCCATCAGATATATCAGAGGAACCTATATTGTTTATTAATGTTAGTGCCTCTGCTTCCATGGACCTATTGTCATTTCAAAGTTCCATTAGAAAACTTGTAACTGAGGCTAACAATAACTTTTTATCAGCTTTTTGCAGTGATTGGCTGATGTCATTAATTCTTTGAAGTAAACAGTTCCACAAAATAGAAAAAACAGCAATATCATGCTTTTCAAACTTTTCTGCTAAGGATTTTACTTCAGTTTTTGCACATGGTTTTTCAGAATTTGATGTGGCTATGTCTAATGAGGTTATCTTGATCACATCATAGCTCATTTTCAAAGACAAAACAACATCTGCATGAGCAGACCACCTGGTGTCACAATTTCTTTTGACTGTGAGATGTTTTACATTTGCGTGCTCCATGCATTCATGTTTTGAATATAGTAAAAAAAAAATGTGTAGCTCCCTCATAGGATGCACCTACAGCTTTGCAGATTAAATTTAAGGAATGACTGGAACATGGTATGAATAAAGCAGAGGGATTTGCATTGTTCAGCCTTGCCTGTAGACCTGAATATTTTCTTGCCATATTTGACATATTTGTGGTTTTATCAAAGCTCTTCCCGTGACAATTTTTTATGTCTGAACCTAAATTTGCAATGATTTCCAAAACTGTTGTCTCCAGACTAGGGGTGAGGAACCTCCAGCCCACGGGCCAGATCCGGCCCCCCAAACAATTTAATCCAGCTCTCGGGAGGTCCAGCAGCTGTGAAATCCTGCAGGGGGATCCCTGGATCTGCTTCAAAATTTTCCCCCAGACTCTCCTGCAGTGTGGGCCAGACACTTCAAGTTCTTCTCCTGCACATGGGAGAGGTGTGCAGGAGACCTGGCCAGAGGGGGAAAGCTCCATGTGCTGGAGCTCTTGAGTAAACAAGAGCTCCAGCTTTTCTATACTTATTGCCCTTCTCTGATCTCCTCTCCCTCCCCGTCCTCCCACCAGGCAGTTGTGAAGGTGTAGCCAGACAGGAATCCACCCCCCCCCCCACCCCCATAACATCCATTTTTGCTTGCCTGGAGCATACAGGGCATAGAGAGAGCAGTAAGATCAGCATAGTCTTTGAAGCCATGGCAGAAGGCTCAGATATGCTGGCTGCTGTGACCCTGGATGGCTGTAAACATAGATACGCCAATTGCTGAACAAGAGGCTGCCGAGGAGTGCCCTTGACTGAAACCTATATTGATACGAACACACACTCATCCGGTGGGAGGAATCTCTCACCCAGTAAAGAATGTCCAGTACTCACAATTTAGTTATCTCTCTTGCAAGTGTAAATTAAGTTGAAACTACCTTGTAAGAACTGGCATCACAAAGACGGACCAACACAATTTGGACACAGTGAGGGAGAGATGGGTGTTTGGATCATGTTGCCTCCAGGGGACAGATCCGTAGGGGCACCCATCGGCCTCCCCTAAGGCCGCCCACTGTGACAGGACCTTGTGTGCCAGCAGTTGAAGAATCGGGTGTATAACACACACAGCCCCAGTCTCTTCCCTGCATAGGGTGGCCACACGCTACCAGCAGAATCCCCTTAACAGTTAAGGAGGTATGTTGGGAGGGAATTCCTTGCAGGAGTGGGAGGGAAGGGAAATCCCCTCCCCAACCCCTTTCCTGCATTGGGTGCCTTTAGGAAGGAAGAGGTGTCAAGGGGGGGAGGGGTTGTGTGTGTGCATGCTTTTTTTTTTTTTTTTTTTGCTTTTCACTTTTGTTCAGTCCCTGACTGATATCTTGGTGGGTTAGTGGCCCTGACCCAAAAAAGGTTTCCTATCCCTGCTCTAGACATTCAGAAGTATGGGATTTTAGTGGAACAAAACAAAGAAATCTCTCTACAACTTCACCGTTGCTGGTCACATATATTAAAATGAATGTTAATTGAGCTACATGACTCACATCTGGTGTTGAATCGACTCTTATGGAATAGTACTTGGTATCCCTTACTTCATCAGGTTTCTGAGCTGCTCTGCTATTATAGTAATGAATTCATTGTAAGTCTGGTGCATTAAAAAGTTGGTCTTTCCTGAGACACAACACTGATAATTTTTAAATGTTCATTGAGAAAATTGTAAACTTCACTAAGATGTTTAAGGCTGGTTAAAAAATTACCTTTTCGATTTGACACTGAAGACTCATCATCTCCTCTTAGAGGTAGTCCCAAAGAAGACAGCTCTTTCACCATAGCAACAACATGTCTCGGCTCTTTCCTCCAATAAAAACACTCTTCAAATTGAGCCAATAACACAGAATCAATTCTTCCAGATAATTTACATCTTTGAACAAATTTACACATAGCATTAATATGAGCTTTGGAAGTTTTGTGATCAGCATTATCTCTTGCAACATTTCTCCAATTAGAGTGCCCTTTTGACAAATGTTTGTTTTCCTTAACTATGGTCAGGGAGTAATTTGCAAACATAACAGTAGACTTTTACCTGTCTCACACCCCCTGGAGGAAGAGGAGCATCTCATCCCCTAAATGAAGCAGATCCCTGGGACTCATTCTCATTGCATAAGAAACTTCAGAATGTCAAGTGCTCAGTTATTGGTGCTGTTACTTCACAGTCACATGCTATGGCTGTGGCAGCTGTTCTGTGCTTGATACCCTGTTAGTGTAAACCTAATGGGTCTAAGGCTTGGTCCACATCTGAGTAGACGTTAGAGGGGGCTGGGATGCTGAATAATCCCTCAAAAGGAATGCTTGTGGATTCAGAGTTCTTCCAGATGACACCCACAAAGCATGCTTTTCTGTGACAACTGCACTGTCCTGAGAGAAGGAGGTGGACGATCCCACTCTGCCTAGCCATGTGAGTTGATCTGCTAAGTATGAAGACAAGTCTATAACTGTGCCCTGCTCCCCTCCCAGCCAGTTCCTTTGGAAAAGACTAACAGTACTGGCAGGACTCATAGACTCATAGACTTTATGTTCAGAAGGGACCATTATGATCATCTAGTCCGACCCCCTGCACAATTCAGGCCACAGAATCTCATCCACCCACACCTGGAATAATCCTCTCAGCTATATCTCAGATATTGGAGTCTTCAAATGGTCTTCAAATGGCTGTGATCTGTACCCCATGCTACAGAGGAAGGAGAAAAATCTCCGGGGGCTCTGCCAATCTACCCTGGTATCTTTCAGCTGCACAGTTCTATGACAGGGAAAGATCCTCCTTCCTCCCACTCTGCATACAGCGGCTACGTCTAGACTGGCATGATTTTCCGCAAATGCTTTTAACGGAAAAGTTTTCCACTAAAAGCATTTGTGGAAAGGAGCATCTAGATTGTCATGGACGCTTTTGCGCAAAAGCACTTTCTGCGGAAAAGTGCCCAGGCCAATCTAGAAAGCCCCGATCGCCATTTTCGCGATCGGGGCTTTTTTGTGGAAAACAAATCTGAGCTATCTACACTGGCCCTTTTGCACAAAAGCTTTTGCGCAAAAGGACTTTTGCCCGAACGGGAGCAGCATAGTATTTCTGCAAGAAGCACTGATTTCTTACATGAGATTGTCAGTGTTCTTGCAGAAATTCAAGCGGCCAGTGTAAACAGGTGGCAAGTTTTTCCGCAAAAGCAACTGCTTTTGCGGAAAAACTTGCCAGTCTAGACACAGCCAGCCTGTAATAATCTAATCAAAGTGGTTCTTTCTATCATTATAAAACACACAGAGAGACAACAGATAGTATCAAGAAGAGTGAATTACTGAGGATTTGGCATGGCTTGGACTAAACAAATAATATCTGTCCAGTGCTTCCAGGATGAAAAGTGCTACAGAAATTTAAAAAAAAAATCACAAAAGATTGGGATCTAGGCACGTGAGTGCTTATCCATCTTCTCTAATGACTGCCTTCTGTATGCATGTATGTATAACTTAATCTCTCCTTCACATCTTCCCATCTGTAAGATGTGAGTAACAATACTTACCGTAGTCGCTTGCCTCACATGGTTATTGTGGGGATGAATGGTTTTGAAGCTAGACAGAGATATAAATGCTGCCTCTTACTAGCATTTCTTTAAGGCATTAGCTATGATGTTTTCTACAACTCGTCTTTCTCCTGGGATGCTTCAAATGAATATTACACTGGAATGCTGCCATTAGGATCAAACTAAGCACTGCGTTCCTCTGTTGCTGACTCCATCCAAATGAGCAGGTGCATGAAACAATGAGCTTCCCAAATCTGCTAGGAGTAGCATCTTAATAGCAAGTCAGGTCAGGTAAGTTATAATTGGCTCTCATTGGGATGCCTGTAAAAATAACCATTTTTACATGCAGACAAGTGGCTGTTGGGAGGGAGAATTCCTTCTTCCCTTACAAAATATCAAAGAATAGCAAACAAAACAAACAAACAAATAAACCCTACACCATCTGAAGCTCTTATGGAATAAAATCCTAACAAGGATTTCACACAGTGTAATGTTGCAACCCATATTCTTTATGGAAATATGCTTATGAATATGACAATCTGAATGTGCTTTATGCAAAATACTTCATGTAACGTATCATTTAAAATGTTATAATCTGCTGAATGTGTGTATTCTGTTGTGTGCATGTATCACTCCTGTATTTGATGTTAGAAATATGAAGTGTAAATCTGTTTTACTAATCTAGACATGCTATATAAGTGCCATTTATAGTACTCAAGGCATTTAATGGACAGTACCAAGGAAAATGATCTGTGAATAGTCTTGTTTTTCCTGTAAGCCTGGTTCTACTAAGACATATGGCCAGGTCACCCTCCGTTGACTCAATGGTATTTCAGCATATCAAGTGACAATTTCAAGGGAATGTCTGTGACCAAACTTGTCACACGTTGCACCACCACTGTAAGCCCTTATCTACCATACTGAATGTTCATTGCAAATGAAGATGAGTAACAGTGAATTCCATCGGCGCAACACATACCCATTCAAACAAAATTGTAACACAAGTACAAAGTATTGACAGATGCCTAGAAGTCACTTTGTGCGCCCAGGATGAGACGCACGAGTTTTATGAGGACAGGTGCTTGGTACTTTCTGGAAATTGAATTCCTATAATGTCTGAGTTTTGGATCATAACTTGTAGCACCCAAAATCACTCATCACTTTGGAAAATGTAGATCAGAGCCTGTTAAACAGTAAGTTCATTTTCATAGTACTTGGCAACACTAGAGAGTTTGCAGAGGTGCAGCTGCACTGATGCAAAAGTGCCACTTTAAGCTCTTTACTGTAGCCTCTCTAAGCTGACAGAAGAGAGTTCTTTTGTGGGCTTAACTCCTCCAGCCCCTGTGAGCATCAGTAGCTATGTTGGCAGCAGATCTCCTGTCAACATAGCACAGTCCGTTCTGGCACTTTGGTCAGTGCCACATACATCACATCATTCAACCCCCTAGTGACATAAGTTACATTGACATAAGGGCTGCATCTAGACTGGCAAGTTTTTCCGCAAACGGAAAAACTTGCCAGCTGTCTACACTGGCCGCTTAAATTTCCGCAAGAACACTGACGATCTCATGTAAGATTGTCAGTGTTCTTGTGGAAATACTATGCTGTTCCCGTTTGGGCAAAAGCCCTCTTGCACAAATGCTTTTGTGCAAGAGGGCCAGTGTAGACAACGCGGTATTGTTTTGCGCAAAAAAGCCCCGATAGCGAAAATGGCGATCGAGGCTTTCTTGCGCAAAACTGCGTCTAGATTGGCACAGACGCTTTTCTACAAAAAGTGTTTTTGTGGAAAAGCATCCGTGCCAATCTAGACGCTCTTTTCCGCAAATGCTTTTAACGGAAAACCTTTTCCATTAAAAGCATTTGCGGGAAATCATGCCAGTCTAGACGTAGCTAAGCTGTGTGGTAAACAGATTTTAGAGGCTGTTGGCAAAATAGCTTCAGTTAGGAGTGGGCCTACTGAACATTCAGAGCACACAGAGCAAGATGTATTAACCAAACACAAGGACAGAGAAGTGATATGTTTTAGCTGCATGTTTATGAAAGATGTATGGCTCTAAGTAACATTTCTCTGGGTAGTTTTCCAAAGCAGGCCTCACATATAGTCACTTGGCCCTGAGGGTGATTCCAATGGTTTCCACATGGCAGTTGATTCACTAATCATTTTTCTTTTCTGGAGCAGAATGACGAGGCCAGAACTATTGCATAGAAAGGTCTTTTATTAAAATTCACCATCATCAATCTTAACTTTAATGTTTTGGGCTTAGCTCTTGATTTATGAAGACATATGCTGCCAAAAAGAAGCCCCTGCTAAACAGAGTTGAGATGGCTCCTTATCAGACATTTCTCCTGAGCAGAGTTGAGTATGGCTCCTTTTTTATCAGGCATTCACTCCCAAAAGATAGTTATCATTTCTAACATTACATGGAATCTTAGAATATTTAAGAGTCAGTCATTTCTCTAGTCACTAATTCTGAAATATATTTGACGGGCTTTATGCTTCTATTTACATTGCACCTATCACCATAGAATCTGAGCATTTTCCAGAGAGCCATTCAGTGACATGACTGGTATCTGCCACGTATGGGTCCTCCTCCATTCTTCTTAAGCTAGTGGGACAGCAATAATATGCTATGGAGTAAAGGAAGTATGAGGTTGTAGGGCAAGCACAACAGTAAGAGGGTGATTTTTCATAGGTAACTGGCAGAAACCTATGGAGATTGCAATTCAAAACAACACACTTCAGGGTATATTCCAAAAACGTGTAGGATATTTTGTATGTATATCAGCTTCCTTTGTCCTACGAGAGCTACGTGATTCAGTATGTTCCAAATGAGTGAAAATACTCCTATATATACTCTCACTTGATAATACCCTTAATATAATTAAATTTCACATCTTTGGAGGGGGAAGGGAGTATAAAACAAACCCACAACAGTAACATTTAACTTCAGACAGAGGAACCAGACAAAAAAAGGGAAGCTAGTTAAATTGAAATTTTAAAAATGTGCTAGAGGGAAATGTCTTCCAGCTGCATGGAAATTGTTTTAAAACACCTCAATAGAGGCTCAAATTAAATGTATACCCCATACTCAGAAAAAAAGTAAGAGGACCAGAAAATGCCACCACGGAAGAATAACAGAGTAAAAGAGATGACTAGAGGCAAAAGGCATGCTTTAAAAATGAAAACTCAAATCCTAGTGAAGAAAATAGAAAGGAACATAAACTCTGGCAAGTCAAATGTAAAAGCATAATTAGGCAGACCAAAACATATTTGAAAGCACAACTAGTGAAATACTCAGAATCTGACAGCAACATCTATGTAAGTACGTCAGAAGCCGGAGGACTGTCAAGCAATCGGTGAGGCCACTGGACAACTGAGATGTTAACAGAAGACTAACGGAATTCAAGGCCATTCCAAAGAAGCTAAAACAATTCTTTACATCAGTCTTTACTGTGACAGAGATGAGGGAGATTCCCACACCTTAGCCTTTCTTTGTAGGTGACAAATCTGAGGAACTCTCAGAGACTAAGGTCATTAGAAGAAGGTTTGGAGCAAATTGTTAAATTAAATAGTAATAAGTCACCCAGACCAGATGGCACTCATCCAGGAGTTCAGAAGAAAGTGAAATATGAAATTGCAGAACTACTAACAGTGGCATTTAATTATAATATAATGATAATTATCATTTAAATCAGCTTCTATACCAGATGACTGGAGACTAGCTAATGGGACATCAGCTATTTAAAAAAGGCTCCAAAGAGGATCTTGGCAATTACAGGCTGATAAGCCTAACTTCAATAGTAGGCAAATTAGTTGAAACTATAATAAAGAACAGAATTTTTAGACATAGATATATGAAAACAATTTGTTAGGAAAGAGTCAAAACAACTTTTGTAAAGAGAAATCATGCCTCAGCAAGCTATTAGCATTCTTCAAGGAATCAATAAACATGTGGACAAAGGAAAACCATCAAATACAGAGTACTGCAGCTTTTAGAAAACCTTTGATAAGGTCTCTCATCAAAGGCTCTTAAGCAAATGAAGCTGTAATGTGGTAAGAAGCTTTGTCCTCTCATGGATCAGTAACTGTTTAAAAGACAAGAAACAAAGGGTTAGAAAAGTCATCATTCACAATAGTCTGAACCAGGGCCGGTGCTGTTCAACATATTCATAAATGTTCTGGGAAAAGGAGTAAACAGTGAGGTTGCAGAAAAAAGATGATACAAAATTACTCAAAATAAATCCAAAGTTGACTATGAAAAGTTTCAAAGGGATCTCACAAAACAGGGTGACTGAGCCACAAAATGGCAGATGAAATTTGATGTTGATAAATGCAAAGCAGTGTACACTGGAAAACATAATCCCAATTATACATATACCATGATGGATTATAATTTAGCTATCGTCACTCAAGAAAGAGAACTGGGAGTCATGATGGGAGTTCTCTGAAAACATCTGCCCTATGTGCAATGGAAGTCAAAAAGGCTAAACAGAAGTTTTGGGACCATTAGGAAAGGAATTGAAAACAAGATAGTAAATATCATAATGCAGAGGTCTCCAACCTTTTTAACCATAAGATCACTTTTTCAGTTTAAGAGCAATGCAGGATCTACATCAAACCCAAATACCCTTGTCCTGCTTCCTTCCAGCCCCTTCTTTGAGCCCCTCTCCTGCTCCACCCCTTCTCCGAGGCCTCCCCCTGCTCTCTCCATCCCCCTTCCGTGTCCTCATTCACCTTCACCAAGTTGGGGTAGGGGTTGGTGTGCAGGCTCTGGTCTTGGGCCAAAGGGTTCAGAATGGGGGAAAGGCTCCGTTCCACGAGGAGTAACGGTAGTTCAGAATAGGAAGCCTGATCCGAACTACCTAGTTCGTGCTGCGTGTAGCCGCGGGCATGGAGTCCGAACAAGCAGACATTTAAAAATGGCGGCGCCCGGCAACATGCAAATGAAGCCCGGGAAATTCAAACCCCGGGCTTCATTTGCAACTCCGGTTGCCTACATTACCACCCTCGTTCGAACTAGGGTGGTAGTGTAGACATACCCCTCCAGATTAAACAAAACAATTTTTTTCAATGTACCCTCATAGCTCAGATTTTCTATACCTTTAATAATATTTGTTGCTCTTCTATGGGCATTCTCCAATTCATCCACATCTTTCCTGAAATGTGGCACCCAGAATTGGACACTCCAGCAGAGGCCTAACCAGTGCAGAGTAGAGTAGAAGAATTGTTTCCTGTGTCTTGCTTACAACACTCTTGTTAATGCACCCCTCAGAAATGTCTGCTGTTTTTGCAACAGAGTTACACATTCGACTCATAATTAGTTTTTGAGTGACTTCTTTCTAGGCAGTCATTTTGCATGTGTATTCTTTTTTAAGCGGGGTACTTTGCATTCGTCCTTATTGAATTTCATCTTATTTACTTCAGACCATTTCTCCAGTTTGTGCAGATTTGAATGTTAATCCTGTCTTCCAAAGCACTTGCAACCCCTCCCAGCTTGGTATCGTCTGCAAATTGTATAGGTATATTCTCTGTGCCATTATCTAAATTATTGATGAAGATATTGAACAGAGCTAGAAGTGGAACTAATCCCTGCAGACCATCACTTGATATGTCCTTCCAGCTTAACTATGGACCACTGATAACTATTCTCTTGGAACACTATTCCAATCAAGGGTGCCATTTCGGGTGACTAGGGGGGGCAGCAGCCATGCACTCTGGGACGCGGCTAGTTTTTCATCCCATTCCCCGGATGCTAAGGGAGTGAGGAGAAGGTGCCTGCATTCTGTGCTTTCCTCTCACACCTAGTTGGTGAAGGGAGCTCTGAACTAGGCACCCACAGTTGTAAGCCACTCCAGACATCAGGCCAACAAGAACCAGAAGTCACCCAATGAAATTAAAAGGCCATGGGTTTAAAGCAAATAAAAGGAAGCAAGTTACTGTAAGAAAGGTCCATCTGTGGTTGTTAGTGAAGATCGTCAGGGATGCAACCCCAAGCTCAGGGTGTCCCAAAGATTCTGGCTGTCAGATGCTGGGACTGAACAGGAGACTAACCACTTGATAACTGCCTTGTTCCACTTCTTCCCTTTGAAGCATCTGGTATTGACTACTTCTGGAACACAGTATATTTGCCTAGATGGACCATTGGTGTGATCCAGTATGGCCACTATTGTGTTCACTTTTCTATGAGGAAGGTCTTATGGATAAAGACCAGAAGGAAATGTGAAAGAGCTGGGTTCTGTTCCCAGCTCTGTCAGGGTCTTCCTATAACCCTACCAGTCACTATCATGCACCAGGCAGTCCTCTGTTTGCTAGTGCCCAGCTTTCAGATGTCTTGGGCTTGAAGTGAAGTGAATAAGAGCTACAGATGCTCAGCACCAGTGAAAACCAGGTAAGGGCCATCTGAAGCTGCCCTTTCAAAATTATTGGTTCCTTTTGAAATGTGGCTATACCCTCTCAATGCCACATTTTCCCATCTGTTACAGGGGAACAATACTCACAAGAATCGGGATGGTTGTGAGGCATATTTCATGAATGCTTGTCAAATGCTCGTCAAATGCTCTAATTCCCAACCTGGGGTCCGCGGACCCCTGGGGGTCCACACTTGTATTGCAGGGGGGTCCATGAAAAAAATAAAAGATAAATAAAAATGATCATAGAAAATAATTTTTAAATAAATTGAAACGTTACAATAAATTATTATTGTTAAATTAAATATCTTCCAATAATGTTATTCATTGCTGTCCTAAAATCTGTGTTGTGGTGCCTTTGTGTGATGAAACCATCAAGACGGTTAGAAGCATACAAACGTTAGCCATATGTTTAACATGGATCTGTGGCTGAAATCGGGCTCACCAAAGAGAACAGAGACTGATGAGTGGAGTGAAGTATCCACAAGTAGAACATCTAATCGAAAAGTGAGAAAATACTCTGCTGACTATTTAAAGTTTGGAATTATTTGGTCCAGCAGTGAGGATGAACTGTGACCAATGTGTGTCCTGTGCCACGAAGTGTTAGCAAATGAAAGCCTAAAACCAACCAACCTTCACCATCACCTAACACAGAAGCATGGTGAATATGAGTCTAAGACTCTTGATTTTTTTCAAAATAAGCTTACCGAGTTCAAGGAAAGCAAAAAGATTATGATGATAATGGTAACAGGTAGTGACAATACAAGGGCAATGGAGGCCTCCTACTGGGTAGCCCAACTAATAGCCAAGACAGGAAAGCCACACACAATCGGCGAGGAGCTAACATTACCAGCAGCCAGGACGATTGTAAATACTATGCCTGGGGAGAGGGCTTGGAAACAAATAAGTCTGATCCCACTGTTGAATAATATAGTTCAGCACAGAATTGAGGAAATGGCTGAGAACGTGAGGGAACAGCTGATGAACAGAGTACACCAGAGTCGCTTCAATGCGCTACAAATGGATGAAACAACTGACATTGCAAACCTGGCACAGCTTCTTGTCTTTGTGAGGTATGAACACAGTGGAGAGGTTAAATGAGGACCTACTTTTTTGCAAACCACTACCCACACACACAACTGCAGAGGCAATTTTTGATATGCTGAACTGTTTTATTGTTGGAAATAATATTGACTGGAAAAACGTGTTGGGGCTAGCACAAAGGGGCTCATGGCATGACTGGTCAACACTGTGGAGTTGTCACTCATATTAAATCAGTCGCTCCATATGCAACAAGCATTCAACGTAGCATTCACTGTGAGGCCCTAGCCACTAAGAAAATCCCTGCTGCCTTAAAGAGTGCATTGTATGAATCTGTGAAAGTTAACTATATCAAGGCCCATCCTTTCAATTCAAGATTGTTTGCGGTTTTATGTGATGAGATGGGCAGTGATCACTGTCAACTGCTGCTGCACACAGAGGTTTGCTGGCTCTCCAGAGGGAAAGTCCTGATGCGTATTTTTGAGCTGTGAGACAAAGTGAGAATTTTTCTGATGGACATAAAGTTTGAGCTTGCCCATTGCTTTCATGATTTTAATTGGTTGGCTATATTGGCTTACTTAGCTGATGTTTTTGGACATCTTAATGGTCTCAACCTGAATCTGCAGGAAAAAGCAGTAACACATTTTCAAGTTCAAGACAAAATTGAAACAATGATTAAGAAATTAGAACTGTGGTCCAGTCAAATCGATCAGTCGAACTACGACTCATTTAGCAATCTTTCTGACTTTTTGATTACATCAGAAATGCAGCTCCTCAGCTATGTTAAACATACAATCAGGGTGCATCTGCAAAGCCTCAAAACTCATTTGGAAGAGTACTTCCAGTTCCAGAGACCAAAACCGACTGGATTAGAAATCCCTTTGAATTTGTTAACAATGAAATCCTTGCTAGTTTAACATCAAAAGAGCAAGGTAATCCAATCAAAATGTCTTGTGACAACATATCAAGCTGGTCTTCTCAGAAAAATTTCTTACTAGCTTCATGTTGTCATGGAGTATCCAGAACTATCTGAGAGGGCCACATGATTTCTGATGCCTTTTGCCACAATATGTATGTGCGAACCAGCTTTCTCAGCTCTCGTGGCCAAAGACCAAATATCAGAGTAGGCTTTGTGTTGAATCAGACCTATGACTGAGACTGTCCTCGATCCAACCTGACATCCAGTTTTTGAAGTCAGTGAAACAACATGAAGGATCTCACTAGGTAAGCCAAAAGTTTATAATTTGTTGCTATGTAGGCCCAATCGTGATAATTTGTTGTGATGAGATGTGAATTGAATTGTTGTGACATCGGAAATGAGTATGCATCATTTTACATGTTAATTATTTATGTTTCCTTTTTCATTTAATTAAGTGTACATTGCGGCTAGAATTGGCTTTCATGGTGGTCCGTGAATTGGTTTGGGGGGATGATTGGGGGTCCGCACTAATGAAACGGTTGGGAACCATTGCTCTAACATCCTTGGATGAAGAGTATTCTATCTATGCTAAGCATTATTGTTCTGCACTATTTGAAATTAAATAGTAATTAGAGTTGTTTTGTAAGCCTGGTGCAGTGATTGGGGCATGCACTGGGAAAGAGGAGATCAGGGTTCTATGCCTGCTTTGCCATTGACCTGCTAGGTAGCTTCACCAAGGACTTCATTTCTGTTCCTGTTCACTCTTCTGTAAGAAGGAGATCATGGAACTTATCAGCCTTTGAAAAGCACCATATTAGAAGATGCAGAACCTGAATTAGAAGGAGCTTTAACAGGGTCAAACTGCTGCTCCTGCAAACCTTCTGTGTGCAGAACTCCTGCTAACTTCCTATGGAGCTCTGAGCTTTGTAGAATCATGCTTAAAGAGGCATATTCCACCCCTGGAAACTTATAAAGACAGAGAGATACTGTAATTATTTCATTTCTTCTGGGAGCTCAGAGGAACAGTCTGTATATAAATTCACCACTTTGGATGTCTGCACAGAACTTATAGATTGTCCTTAATCATACAAAATACATCTTTTATATCTTCTTTAGGGGTAAGTTTATTGAACACAGTAATCTATCTATTCTTTTCTAAGGAGAACAACACTTTATTTTACTTTGGATATACAGGTGCATTAATAAGTCTTGCCTAATTTTAACAACACATGCTTGAATTTTTACTGTAAGATATTACTGAGGCAAATAAATGAATATAGTTCAATAAAGGATTAGAGATTTATATTAAGAACAGCAATTGTAACCACACTAGCTAAGATGAAAATATAAGGGCCATTTGCATCAACTCTTGGGGCAAACATCAATCAATAGATAAAATTAGAAGAAAGTTTTTTTTTCCCTTGTCCTCAGTGGTATTAGAGCTTAATGCTTTTTATTTTTTTTTTGAGTGTGAGAGGATGGCCCTGTGGTTAAGATGCCTTGAGAGATCCATATTCAGTACCCTGCTCTGATGGGGTACATCTACACTACAACGTTAATTCGAACTAACTTAGTTTGAATTAGTTAATTCGAACTAAGCTAATTCGAACTAACGCATCTAGAACTAAACACTAGTTTGAATTAGCGTTTTGCTAATTCGAACTAGCGCGTCCACATTAAGTGGACCCTGAACCAGGTTTAAGGATGGCCGGAAGCAGTGCCGGCAGGGCATCAGAGGAGGACTCAGAGCGTGGAGATGCTGTCTCAGGCTAGCCGAGGGCTGTGCTTAAAGGGTCCCAACCCCCACCCCGGACAGACAGTTCTCAGGGGTGCCCCGCTTGCAAAGCAGTCCTGGCTTGGAGTGCCCTGAGTGCCCACACTGGGCACATCACAGCACTCGGCCATCAGCCCGGCTGCACTTGCCGCAGGCTGCCATCTGGGGAGAGGCGGCAATTGGGGGGCTGCAGGAGAGCTTCCACCCCCAGAAGCCCGCAGAGCCAGCCCAGTCCTCCCCATCGGGGACTCGTGCCCCATTCCTCCCTCACCTCCTTCCACTTACCCTTCCCTAGCCCCTTGTCTTGATGTACAAAATAAAGATAACGTGTCTTCCAAAATGGAATCTGTCTTTATTGAACAAAACTGGGGGAGACTGGGAAAAGGAGGTGAGAGAGGGAAGAGAGAGGCTGGGAGAGGGGAGGGCAACTAAAATGATCAGGTGTTGGGAACAGGTCCCATATGAAGAGAGGCTAAAGAGACTGGGACTTTTCAGCTTAGAAAAGAGGAGACGGAGGGAGGACAGAATAGAGGTCTCTAAAAGCAGGAGTTGGGTGGAGACGGTGCATACAGAAAAGTTCTTCATTAGTTCCCATAAAGAAGGACTAGAGGACACCAAAGGAAAGGAATGGGTAGCAGGCTTCAAACTAGTAACAGAAAGTTGTTCTTCACAAAGCAAAGAGTCAACCTGTGGAACTCCTTGCTGCAGGAGTCTGTGAAGGCTAGAACTGGAACAGAGTTTAAAGGGAAGTGAGATCAAGTCATGGAGGTTGGGTCCATGGAGTGCTATTAGCCAGGGGGTAGGAGTGGTGTCCCTGCCCAAGGTTTCTGGAAGGCTGGAGAGGGATGGCACGAGACAAATGGCTTGGTCACTGTCTTCGGTCCATCCCCTCCAGGGTCCCTAGGGTTGGCCGCTGTCGGCAGACAGGCTACTGGGCTAGATGGTCCTTTGGTCTGACCCAGGACGGCCATTGTAAGTTCAGGGCTCAGGGTTGGGGGTCTCAGTGGACCCCCTTGATTCTCTTGCACACCTGCTCCTGGGTGGCCAGGCTGGCAGCTCTCCTGCCCAACCCGGCCACTTTCCTGTGCCTAGTACGGAGATCGTGGACGAGGTCCACGATGTCCACACTAGCCCAGGCGGGTGCCCGCCTCTTGCGGTCCCGGGCAAGCTCCCGGGAGCCGCCAGCCTGGTCCCGGGAAGAGGGGGAGGGCTGGGGGGCATCGGGTGGCTGGCTCGAGCCGTGCCAGGTGCAGGGTCTGCTGGCTGGGTGCTGGCAGGCTTGCACCTGGCACGGGCACCGTAGCCAGCCCGTGCCCCTTTAAGGGGTCCGGGGCCGGGAGGGTGGCAGACGAGTTTCCCTGGTGTTGGCCAGAGTGGCCACCAGGGAAACCTGGGGAGGGCTAGCCTCCCACTAGTTCGAATTAAGGGGCTACACAGCCCTTAATTCGAACTAGCTAGTTCGAACTAGGCTTAATCCTCGTAAAATGAGGTTTTCCTAGTTCGAACTAAGCACTCCGTTAGTTCGAATTAAATTCTAACTAACGGAGCGCTAGTGTAGCACCTATGAAAGTTGGTTCAAACTAACGTCCGTTAGTTCGAACTAACTTTGTAGTGTAGACATACCCATGAAGATTTTCTGCAGGACTTTGGGCAGGGCCTTAGTATCCCTCTATGCATTAGCTCCCCATCTGTCAAATGGAGATATAGTAATAGTACTTCACTGCCTCACAGGGGGTGCTGAAGACAAATAGGTTGAAGCGTGTGAAGTGCATAAATGCTGTGGCAGTGGAGGCCATGTCAGTTCCACAAACAGGATATTCACCCCTATTGGAGACAGCATTTTCAGACTACCACAAAGAGATAGTCTGGCTTCATCTCAGTATCAAAATTATAACTCAAACTCCCAGGCTTTAGCTGAATAATAAATACAATAGATATACCCAAATCACAACATGTGGATGAAGATTCATTTCTGAATTGAAACTTCTCCAAAATTTGGGAATTAGGTGCTCCAATCTGGCTCATTTCAGAGATAAGTCACATCACCTCACATTTGTCTCTCCTTTGAAGCCAAGGGCATCAAGAACTCTCTGATTGAGAAGAAATTGTGGAGGAAAAAGCAACAAAGTTGATGAGTTTTGGATAGGAAAGGAGACAGGAGCCAAAGGGGAAATTAGAGCTGGTAACAGCTCACCAATCAGGAGGCAAAGGGGGACGTTGCCCCAAGGCCTGGCGATACAAAAGGACCCGGGACTGCCAGCTTCTGCCATGTCCAGAGTCCTAGGCCCTTTAAATCACTCTACGTGGCTCTAAGAGCTGGGTGGGGGGGGGGGCGGTCACTGTGGCATGCTCCAGGCAGCACTGAGAGCTGTCTGGCCTTTGCCCCACCTTTAGATTGGATGATCACAGTGGTCCCTTCTGCTTTGGACTCTATGAAAGAGTTTATTATTAAAACTATTGGAATAAATTGCCAAGGGAGGTGGTGGAATCTCCCTCTCTGGAGATATTTAAGAACAGGTTAGATAGACATCTGTCAGGGATGGTGTAGGTGGAGCTTGGTCCTGCCTTGAGGGCGGGGGGCTGGACTCGATGACCTCTTGAGGTCCCTTCCAGTCCTATGATTCTATGATTCTATGAATTAAATGTACATAGAACCCAATCCTATAAAAATTCATTTAATTGATATTATATTATTAGAGAACATGACTTTAAAAAAACAATCTTGGTTAGCACTGTATTAGCACTAGCACATATCATGGCCTGTACTGGTATGCACTGCTACATGTATTCCCCGCTACTTGCTCATCAGTGTTCTGTTGCTACACTGTGACATATTTCCTGAAATATACTGCCACCTACAGGAGGCACTTTAGGTAGTGCTGCCCTGAAAATAATGCCCAATACGGTGAATAGAAGCTGTATGTTTTTTACTTCAGTAATGCAGGAATAAAAATAATTAACTCCAGAGCCCAAACCCTTTACTCACTTTGAATCATTGTTCCCTTTTTTGACAAATCTTGTTGACTTCGGCGGGTGAGGTGGCAGCACAAGTATCAGAGTGTACCCAAATACTGTATCTCCTGTGATGCTGTTTCTTTCAGATCAGGTTCCTAACTCCCACTCAAGTTCTGACTCCTTTGAAACTCCCACTCACAAAGTGTAAAGCAGAGATATCTCCAGCTCTTTGATCAATCTCTTTGACTCTCTGAAAGGTAAGGCCTGAGTTACTCCTTTTCCATTAGCTTGGAAATATAGAAAAACTAAGAGGCTGGCTGCAGAGAATATAGACTTGGCCAATTCAAAAGCATCCTAGGGTTGGACATTGCAAAAAGCAAAGCAAGTTTTATTGAAAAATACGTATCCCCTGCTGTGCTGATAAACTCATCAATGTAGTTTATGGGCAGCTAAATCACTTTACATATTTTTGCTCTTGATGAGCTAGAGTTTACTTACATTCATTCTATCTCCAAAGCTTTCTTTGCAAAAAATCTCATTCTAAAAGGGACCTGATTTAAAACTTGAGATCTGAACACCCTCAAAATATGGATGTGGCTCTGAACTTTGATGTGTATCCCTCTTTCTGTACATCTTTACAAGTAGCAAATGAGTGTAATTAAGGTCAAGATAATAGGGACAGATTGAATTAAGGGATAAAATTGAGTTATGTTTGTGGTATAACTTAAATTACGTAGCTTAGATCTACTTACTGTGGTATACACACCACGCTGGGTCAACAGAAGAAACTCTCCCATTGACTCCCCTTACTCATCTCATCCTGGTGGAGTACCAGAGTTGACAGGAGAATGATTGGTGGTCAATTTAGTGGGTCTTCACTAGACTTGCTACATCAACCATCAATGGATTGATTACTATAGCATCAATTCATCCCATATTGTAGACAAACCCTAACAACTGGAGGAAAGGAGTTGAGAGAGGCCCAAGAATAGGACTGTGTGATGTCATACTAACTAACTATAACCAGAACTTCTTTGTTCCATGTCATTTTTAAGCTTTTTTTGCCTTTTTTATTTTTTAATAAACCAGTGTTTTCAGGGGAGTGATTTTCAATCTCTTTTAAACATCTCTTCCTATTTTGTTTTCTTTGCACTATTCCAGTGGCCCAAAAGGAAAGGGATTCTCACCCTGACTCCCCTGCTGGGAACATCCAAGTATGGGGAGTCCCAATACAGCCAGCTAAATTGGTTTCCTACACCATCTTTACTATAGCTCCTAGCATTTGTCGGGTTTGGGGAGGGTCATGGGAGCTGATGAGTCAGACTAAGTCACATGTGGGGATGATTAATTCCTGCTTTAGGGACAACCCATCCACAAGCCAGGAATTGGTCTGGTGACTCAGAGAGAAACAACAGCTCAATCTAATCAATATTGCTTTGTGGCCTGGAATTATCCTCTGCCCAATAATTGTGACAGACTCAATAGGCCTCAACCTACTCTAGTTCCAATCTAGCTCTTTGCCCTACGCTTGTGTTGTTCCAGTCCTGCTCTTGACTTTTGCTCATCTGGCAAACTGTTTTTTAGGAACTATTATCGACTGATGCCAATTAGAACAGACTGGAGGCTACTGCATTCTCTGTTGAGTCTGGGGTTTGGACAGTGAGTTATGGAGCTATAAACAGTACCTGGACACTCACCCCAGTTTTTCAGGATCTATCCCTCCCTCTCCCCCATTTTTATTTTGACCCTTTCTAAAAGCTCTGCCTATTTCTATTCTGACAGAATTATTGAATGAGGTGCCAGAAGTAATTTTTGAGTGTGTCCTCTAGAAAGAATGTAGCAAAGGAAAAAAAACCCAGCTGACAATCAGGGAGAATGTCCCAATGGTGAGATTGAGTAGGCTGTGGAATAGTTCAAGGAAATGGTGGAAGTGACGTCACTAGAATTCTAGCAAAAATGTGGGCAGCACAAGCTGGAGCTGTAGAGAACAACTCTGCTTTGGAATGGGAATGGACCGGGGGAGCTCATTCATCTTTATTTTCTACAGGCCAAATTTAAGTATTCCTTCAAGCAAAACTCACCCCAAAGTCAGGAAAAGTGTTGCCTCTCCCATGGAACAAATTCAACCCTGGGACAAAAGTGTGCACCATTGACCTCAGTTGGGCATGTGACTATTTACAACATGGTTTAAATCCTACAATATCACCACTACTACTCAATGATACATCAGCAGGTCTCAAGCAGGGAGGCTAGGGGATCTGTACTTCAGAGCATTTTGCTATATCAAGCTAATAATATTGAATATGGAATAAAAGTCTCTGAAATCATAACCTACACAAGAACCAGTCCACGTTCAATGAACTAGGGCAAAATAAAGAGATTTTCTATTATGGCTTCCATAAATCAAACAAAAATGAGGAGTCCTGTGGCACCTTAAGGGCTAATACATTTATTTGGGAATAAGCTTTTGTGGACTGAAGGCCACTTCATCAGATGCATGAAGCGGAAATTTCGGTTTGGCAGGGATATATAGAGACTTACAAAGCTGAGAGTGTTATATTACTATGTGGAGGACTGTGCTAAACATGGCCAATTCAATGAGGATGAATGTGTCTCACTCCCGACAGCTGATAAGAAGGTGTAAATACCAAAAGGGGACATTTCTTTTTGTAGTGAGCTAGCCACTCTCAGTATCTATTTAGACTCAGTATGATAGTGTCAAGTTTCCATATGAGTCCCAGATCTGCAGTTTCACACTGCAATCTGTTTTTGAAGGGGTTTTTTTCCCTTCAAGTATAGCAACTTTCAGGGCTTTAAGGTGTTGTAGGATGCCTCATTTTTTTTGCTGAAACAGAAACCCTCTGAAATAAACCAGACATAATATCAAAGATTTGCTCTCCAAGAGTGTGTTACAAAGGGCCCTAAATTGCATGGTACTGGATGCTGAGCTGCCTCAACTCCCACTGACGTCAACAGGAGTGGAGGAAGCTGAAGGAATTGCACTTGATAGTGCAGCTAAATTGGCAGTGAACACTGCTTCTCCACCCTGTTGATGCTGCTAACTTTAACAGCAGCCATGTTTGTCTACTTATCAGGTCAGTGCAGAGAGTGCTTGTCTTTCTCCTGCTAATGGCAGTGTAAAAATAACATAACACAGGCTTCGGACCAAAATCATTGTGGCAGGAAGAGCATGTTGCAAGTCACAATACAAATAACTGGTCAGGCTGTTGCAATTCTGCTCCTTATAAATCAGAGCCAAGAGAAAGCCCTGGCTGACCACTTTGTGCACTAGATGGCCATTTGTTATCAGGGAACATCTGTCTCTCCTCCTTTCTAAATCCTCTTGTATACAATTTAAGCTATGACCTAGCATGGGATGGGGAGTATCCTGGTAGCATTAGAGGATCTGGGGTTCCCAACTACTTTAAAGCATGTCTTATTTGTTCTTGCTCCTTTTCCTGAGCATCATTAACCATTATTGTCCATTTCCCTCCTGGTCCACCTACTGCATGACCAAAGCAGTGCAAACCACGATTGCAGTACAACACTTGGGCTAGGTCTACACTACAGAGTTTTGCGCAAAAGCAGCTGGTTTTGTGTAAAAACTCACAGAGCATCCACACCTTAAGCATGTTTTTGTAGTAAAACGAAAGAACAGAGGGGTTTTTCCTGTGCAGCCATTCCTCCTTCTACAAGGAATAACTCCTTTTTGCACAAGAGCTCTTGCACAAAAAGGTGTATGTGGACAGGGAACAGGGGATTTTTGCACAAAAAGAGGCAATCAAAAAAAGCAGAAGTACCCTGGTAGCAATTCCGTAAATAGCAATCAGAGTTTTCTTTTGAGAAAGTGTCCATGCAGTCTGGATGCTCTCTTACATAAAAGTGTATCGCTTTTTCAATACACTTTTGCAGTGTGCACATGCTCTTGCACAAAAAGTTTTTGCAGAAGATTTCTTCCCCAAAAAGCTTCTTGCCCAAGAAATCTGTAGTGTAGACATAGCCGTGGTCACACCAAGCAGCTGTTTCCTCTTTGGACATGCAAAGAAGGGATGAAGTATGCATTGCTATATCCATTGAAATCATTAGGGCTATGTCTAGACTGCAAGCCTCTTTCGAAAGAGCCTCTTTCGAAAGAGAGCATCTAGACTGCACGCGGAATTTCGAAAAAGCAAGCCGCTTTTTCGAAAGAAAGCACCCAGTGAGTCTGGATGCTCTCTTTCTAAAAAGCCTGTTTGCTTTCAAGAACGCCTTCTTTCGAAAGAGCACTTTCGAAAGAAGGCATTCTTCCTCATGGAATTAGGTTTACCACCGTCGAAAGAAAAGCCGCATTCTTTCGATTTAATTTCGAAAGAACGCGGCTGCAGTCTAGACGCAGGTGAAGTTTTTTCGAAAAAACCCCTGAGTCTGGACACAGCCTAGGAGTGCAGAAAACCAGGCATCCAGGGAGAAACTGTGGAATCTGTGTCCTAATGTAACCTTGAGGCAGCGAATCAGGAGGTGGCTGCTTGCACAGACGACTGATTCCAAGTGCAAGGCTCAGGGAGCAAGCTAGGAATCCTGGGACCATAATGCCTCTCTTACATCATAGCATGACCTCACCTGTAGAAGAAAACTAGGCAGTCACTGCAAATCCATGTTCTGCCATGAGTCAGCTGTCCAGGCTAGCTGAAGTTTTCTGCAGTTGAGGTGGAGTTTGAAGTATGCTCAGTACCCTCCATTTCCATTGAATTTAACAGCCCTTAGCACTTCAGAGGAGACATACTGCACCCTACTATATAAAGACAAAATCATCACATTGTTGTGAAACCGTTATCCTTTCTCAATCCTGTGAGACACAAAAAGCCTCCTTGTGCCATTCAGGGCTCTTTCATTCAGAATTCTTTTGCTTGTCTATTTAGCTTGTTAATGATTATAATAGCAGCTAGATCAGAGCTAAGCTCAGGACACACAGGCTATGTCTAGACTGCATCCCTCTGTTGACAGAGGGATGCAAATCAAGCATGTCAAAATTGCTAATGAAGCCAGGATTTAAATATTCTGCACCTCGTTAGCCGCTTTTTTTCAAAATGGAGGTTTTTTTCGAAAAAAAAAACGGCAATCTAAACGTGGATCTGTCGAAAATAAAGCCTTTTTCGACAGATCCTGTATTCCTCAAAAAATGAGATTTACAGGATCTGTCGAAAAAGGCTTTATTTTCGACAGATCCACATCTAGACTTCTGGGGCTTTTTTTGAAAAAACTCTGTTTCGGAAAAAAGCGGCAGCCATGTTTATGCTAATGCAGCACAGGATATTTAAATCCTGGCTTCATTAGCAATTTCGATGTGCCTAATCTACATCTCTCTGTCGACAGAAAGGTGTAGTCTAGACACACCCACAGTTCGCAAGAGGCCGTCCCATCCCCAAAGAGTTTACCTTCTAATTGGGCAGGACCCCAGGAGAGGATCTATTAAGCTTTCCATGCCTAATTTCTCATCTGTAAAATGAAGGCTAAGTGACTGGGGACTTTGTAGCAGAGCTGAAAAGTGAACCTCAGTCTCCTAGGCCAGAGCCTTAACCAAATGGCCATGGATGTGTTTTGGAGCAAGGATAATGTTATCCTCTGGTTTGTATTAATTCAAACAAGAACAAATGCCGAGAAGGGCTACTATGGTCTCTTGATTCTTTCTTAATGGAAGTTGTTTAGACTAGCAAAACAAAGGATGAGAAAGGATATGACTCTCCACAAATAGATCGGGGCATATGTCAGGGAGGGAGACCTTGTTTAAGCTGAAGGACCATGCTGGCACAAGAACAAATGGGTGTAAATTTTCTGAACAAATGAAAGCTGGAAATCAGAAGGCTTCTAACCATCACAGAAGTGACGTTCTGGAATAGCCTCCCAATAGAGTAGTGGGGGCAAGCAAGCTAACAAGTTTTAAGGTAGAGCATAATATATTTATGAATGAGATTATCTGAGGGGGTTATCTGCAATAGCAGCAGCTGGACTCAGTGATCCAGAAAGTTGCATTCAGGCCTATGTTCCTATGTATGTTCCCAAATGGAAGCACAATGTCCGTGGTAAACAAACAAATGAACAATGGCAGCATCAATGGCTTTGCAACGCCTAGCTGTGCAACAAACTGCACTGGCAGGTCAACCTCAACAAACGCTGCAGGTGAAACTCTTGACAAGCAGCTCAATGCCTCCAGAGTCCATGGGTTAAACTTCCCAGAGCATTAAATGCAAATGACAGAGTCCTGGTAATTCTGTATTAAGCAGTGAGAGGGGGAGAATATGCACTTCCAGTTATCTTCAATAAAGTATTAATATTAAATATTGGTAGCGCCTGCAGACTTCCAGAATTTGTTTATTAAGCAAATATTTGTTCTCCTGTAATCTGTATTTTCCCTTGCACCTTTCAACTGTACTTTCTTAGTTCTTCTGTCTGATGTGATTAATCCTTGTCCTCAAGAGTGGCACTGAGATGCACAAGCTCTTACAAGAATGTTTCCTGTAAAGCATCTTGGAAATTATTACTTTCTGTTGTCCTTCCTGAAATATTCTGAGCCATGAAACCCTCCTGGAATAAAAGATCTTAGTGTCCATGGAGATCTTCATATCCCTCTAGGTTTGGGACACTTAGGGTGTGTCTACACAGCAAAGTTATTTTGGAATAACGGCCGTTATACTGAAATAACTATGCCAGCGTCTAACATTAATTTGAAATAATTTCAAAATAATGGGAGGCTTATTCTGTCTTCAGTAAACCTCATTTTACAAAGAATAATGCCAATTCTGAAATAGCTATTTCAGAAGAGGGGCTGTGTAGACCTCCACTTCTGCTATTTCGAAATAGCCCCTCACTGGGGCCATTCTAAGTTATTCCTCCCCAGTGCCTCCTGGGGCTCCAAATCGAAATAGCACATCTACATTAGGGAAGCCTGCCTCAGACTAATTTTGAGGCTTCCCTGCAGTGTAGATGTGCTATTTCGAAATAAACTATTTCAGAATAACTATTCGAAATAGCTTATTCCAAAATAAATGTGCAGAGTAGACATAGCATTAGAGAGACTGAATTGCCAATGCTTTCAGCTCCTGAGCTGTCTGGTGGTGCTCACCTACTATAAAATGATCAGCTGATTACAATCAAAGCTACAGAGTCTGCATGAGAATCAATTGTGCTTGGGCATAATCAATATGTAGGTGGCACTGAGTCAATACTAGTTTACAACACCACTTCTTTAAGAAAACTTATTTAACTCTTCCCTCTCCAGGGAAGGCATGGCCTCGGCTCCCTTATGGTCCAGACTGAAGACCGAGAGAGAGGAAGGAAGAGTGGGGACAGGACTACAACTGCACAAGATGCAATTAATTGGTTTCAGGGGATCTGAAGTTAAATGCCCATCACGTTTTCTGTATTTGGCACTGCTGCTGCCATTGCAGGAATCTTTTGTCCAGTTCTGGTGTCTATCATTCATGCAGGGTACTGATAAATTGGAGAGTTTCAGAAAAGAGCCACAAGAATGATGAAAGGTTTATGCAACATGCCTTGTAGTGAAAGACAGGAAGAGCTCAATTTGTTTAGCTTGATAAACACAAGGCATTGGGGCCTATAAGTATCTGTATCGGGAACAAATATTTTATAATGGGCTCTTTGGGCTAGCAGAGGAAGGTAAAACTATTCCCTAGCTGGAAGTTGAAGCTTGACAAATTCAGACTGCAAATAGGCATAAGTTTTTAACAGTGAGTTTAATTATCCATTGGGGTACAATACAGCTATGGTTCCATCATGTACCTGATAATTACCCGTCAGTTGAAATCAAAGTTGCAATGAGCAAACCAAATCTATAGGATCCTGGTTACTGTGAACCTGGAAAAAAATAAGGAAATGCTATAAATAGGGCCTAACCAAATTCACAGCCATGAAAAATGCATCATAAACCATAAAATCTGGTCCCACCACATGCAATCTAGTCTTCTACAGATTTCAGAGAAGACCAGCACTTCTCAAATTGGGGATCCTGACCCAAAAGGGAGTTGCAAGGGGGTCAGAAGATTATTTTAAAGGGAGGTCAACGTATTGCCACTGTGACTTCTGTGCTGCCTTCAGAACTGGAGCCCAGAGAGTGGTGGCTGTTGATCAGGTGTCCAGCTCTGAAAATGATGCCCTTGCCAGCAGCAATGCAGGAGTAAGGCTGGCATGTTATGCTATTGCCACCCTTATTTCTGTGCTGCTGCCTTCAGAGCTGGGTGGCAGGAGAGTAGGCAGCAGCACAGAAGTAAGGGTGGTAATACCTTACCATGCCACTCCTACTTTTGAACTCCTGCAGGCAGCAGCTCTGCCTTTAGAGCTTGGCTCCCAGTCAGCAGCCACTGCGCCCAAACTGACCAGCTCCAAAGGCTGCACCACCACCAGCAGCAGCACAGACTAAGGCTAATAGTACCACAACCCACCCTACAGTAACCTTGTGACCCCCACCCCCACAGCTCCTTTTGGGATCAGAACCCCTACAATTACACCACCATGCAATTTCAGATACAAGTAGCTCAAATCATGTGAAAGTGACTACAACGGACCCCAGATTTGGTAGTCCCCTATCTATAAATATACCACTAGCTCA
This sequence comes from Pelodiscus sinensis, assembly GCF_052426305.1. Taxonomy (NCBI): domain Eukaryota; kingdom Metazoa; phylum Chordata; order Testudines; family Trionychidae; genus Pelodiscus; species Pelodiscus sinensis. The sequence continues at coordinate 16,611,752 of NC_143053.1, read as the reverse complement.
ACAGTTAAATACTGTTCTTGAAAACACTGACACCTGACCAGCACCGTAATTAGGTATTTTTGCACCCAGGGCAAAATATTAATTATGTGTCCCCTCTCATAATAGCACGTCACGCTCTTTAGTTTTGCAGCTCATTATTTTTACTGATTGCATCTTTGCACCCCTGATTATGATGCGCCTGTGTGAGTGCCCCGTTTGCCCCACCCTTGTTACAGCCTTCCTCCTGACACAATGCTAATGTCATCAGCCTTCAGGAAACACGGGTTCATTATTTTCCTGTGGGGCTCCCTGGAGGTCTTCTCAAGCTGAACATTGTGGACTCAGAAGTGATTGACTGGCTCAGGACTATTTACCTGTTTTCTAAATCTAGCCATGCTTGTCTTGCCCATGTATAGTCACTCTCTAACAGGAGAGGAGTCACTTCCTGTGCATTTCCTAAATGGTATCATACAAAATGTTGCACGGTCTGCTGGGGTTCCAGACTGTGAATGTATGCTATTGCCAGCTTTTCTGCAAGCCAGCCGATCTCTCTGTGCTGGTGAGAAAAACATTTTCTTTTGGTACTTTCCCTCATTTCTGCACATCTGCTTTCAAAAAGAAAAAGTGAGGCAATTCCAGAGAAAAACTACAAGACAAGACTTTTATAAATGGGAGCCTGGCATAAAAAGTTAGGAAATTTTGTTTTATTGTTGCTATTACAGAATTATTATTTATAGAATGGCAGTTTCCTGCTAGCATAATTAGATGTGCTAAGTACTGTACAAAGGGAGGTAGACCCAGGCTCTGCCTCAGATCACTTGTAACGTCAAAAAGACAAAAAAGATAGAACATATGGAAGGAAGTGGAGAAAATCAGACAGATACATTTGTTTTCTATCTACCTATCTACCTATCTATCTGTTATAGATAGATAGATAGATAGATAGATAGATAGATAGATAGATAGATAGATAGATAGATAGATAGATAGATAGATAGATAGATAGATAGATAGATAGATAGATAGATTTCTATTTTTTTGTATTACATAGTGGTTGCAGCAGAAATAGGTTTTAAATGAATTGCAGATCAGTCTGGGGAGGGCATTAACAATGGGCAGTAAGGAAGAAAGCAAGATGTGTTTTAAGCACACAAGCAGACAGTTGAGACTGGGAACACTGGTGGAGCAAAGATGGCCTGAGGAATACCAGCAAGGAATAAATAATAGTTTATCTGCAAAATAAAAAAACATACTGAGGTTGGTTCAACTTAACTCTGTCCTCTGACATAGATCCATACTACTGGCTTTATTAACTGTGGCTAAGTGATGACCCTAACCTAGCAAATGCATATTCATGTGCTTAAATTTCAGGCAAACAAGTCTGTGACCGGGTGAGGTCACAGATGATCCTTTGGGGGTGATTCCCAGTGTGCTTTCTTTCCTACCCAAGCCTTCCAAAACCAGGGCTGTTCCTCACCCTGAGGTCTTTGGTTACTTCCCTGGGGTGTGCCAGCCAAAGAGAAAAGAGTCCTACTTTCCTATTGTTTTTAAAGATTCCCTTATTGCATGAGGAGTCACCTGGCTCATCCCTACCAATCACTGCTAAGGCTTAAGGTCAAAAGTCTATTTGCATATGACGGCCCAGACACTTGATTACTTTCATTCACATATTTAAAACCCATAGACTATGTCTACACTGTGCATTGTTGTGCAATAAAATATGCAAATATGGCACGGAGATGAATATTGCTGCACCTCATTTACATACCTAATGAGCCGCCATTTTTGTGGCATGGGCTTTTGCGCAAGAAGGAGCAGTCTACACTGCTCCTTCTTGTGCAAAAACCCCCCCTCTTGCACAAAGCCATTCTGCCACTTATTTTCAGGAAGAACGGCTCTGCGCAAGAGGGGTTTTTTTGCACAAGAAGGAGCAGTGTAGACTGCTCCTTCTTGCGCAAAAGCCCGTGCCACAAAAATGGCGGCCCATTAGGTATGTAAATGAGGTGCAGCAATATTCATCCCCGTGCCTTATTTGCATATTTTATTGCACAACAATGCACAGTGTAGACATAGCCATAAAGTATTCCCTACTCCATATGTCTTTTATTACACACAAGAATGATACACACACCATAGTAAGATAAACAGATCTAGCAGATTAATACATGAATATTGATGGGTTACATGATGTAATTTACTCAAAGCATCTTTGAGTCATGTACATTTATGTGCATGAGTCCATTTCATAAAGCATGGAGGAGGGTGAACCGTCACAAAGTCATTCCATTAACTTCAATGAGCCTGCTCATGTGCTTAAAATTAAGGAAGAGTAACTGTGTTTGCAGGCCCCAAGGTCCTAGATTAGCTTTATAAATTGTTTTTGCCCCTTCTACTTGGGATTATCTTCCTCACTCTGCTCCTTCCATATAGACCTAAGCCATCCAAATACCCCCCCATCCACTTTTATCTGGATAGGCTCACAGGCCATGCATTAAAAGTGTTTATTTTTTAAAGCATAAAGACTTGTCTAGTAAATATTTCTTTTTAATTAGCTTTGTGAGGTATGATTTGTGCTCATCTCATTGCAATGACAGACAACACCTAATTTTCATGTTTTAGCCAGTGCTGCAGTCTTGGCAAGAACAGTGAATAATAAACCGATTGGGCCAAATTTCTCCCTGGTGCAATACTATTAAAGTGATGAGGGATGGAAGTTGGACTCCTCTGAGACCCGACTAGATGTTTTAGTGGCATTGATTTCCTAACTGGACATATTTCATCAGCAAATAAAACTAATCCAGGTGCCAATTAAGATCCAATAAAAAGTGAATTTTAGCATTGTATAATGTATCACTTTTTCTACGTGGCCTCTGCTACTACACAGTATTTCAGTTACATAGCACACTGATGTGCCAAAAACTGTTCAGGAATAGAAAGTACAGTGATATGGAACCTTCGCGTCAGATGTTTTCCTGCTCCAGGCTATGAGATTTGGAGCAGAGCCACATAATTCATTTTATGTCTTCACCAGACCTGATGCTGCAACTCATGGAAACAGAAGACAAGAAAGACTGAGATACCATAATCCTAACCCATCTGTAATAACAGCAAAGCCATTGTCTGGCTACACCCATCCTATCATAACAGATGAACCCTGTGTCCTGAATATGTAATTCCTTCCATCACCTCCACACAGTCGAAAGGAAAATTCCCCCATGCTCAAACTTTTGCTTTAATGAGGTCAACAAGAGGCCTCTGACCCCTGAGCATCATGCCAGGTCTCACAATGAGGGACACTGATCTATTTCAATTCATAATATTGATGTATAAATAAAAATTAAAATACATTGAAAATATTTCAATGTTCACAACTGTTGAAAATTATGGGGGGGATCATGGAATTATGTAATGAGCATAAATGTTGAGATTTAAAGTGTTACGACTTTATAAACATTAACACTTGACTTGTCAGTAACTCTTGTCAAAATATACTAGATAAATATCCCTAAATCATACTCTAAATTATCAAGGAACATTTTTCTTACTTTGCCTACCTGTAAATTGTTATTATCAATTAGAATATTTTGTCATCATTTTGTGTGTGTACCTCTACCTCTGTCTGTAACTCAGTCACCACTAGAGGGGGACAAACACGCTCTGCTTACACTTCTGGACTTATCTACCAAGAAACGAATATACCTATTTAAAGATGCTCATCCGACTTTGCTATTATTCCCTGAAATAATGGTCTCTAAAGATATGGCAGTCCAGATCCTCACATGTATTTATACAGGTATAAATCAAAGGGAATTAAGTTCCTAAATTCCTGTCAGGATCTGGCCCTGTTTTACCCTCCCTGACCATTGGACACTCCTAGGTAACTTCAGAAAATCCTTCCTGGTCACAAAATGCACCTTCAAAAACACACCTGTCTCAGCACATCATGCCCTTTGTCTTGTTTGTATTTTCCTGTGTGGTTATATAAAACTCTCAATGGCACTTGATTTGATTTAAAAGAAAAAAAAATGCGTTAGTAAAAAGAATAAAATGCAAAAAGAACTAAAGTGCCCAGATGTGGGGAAAATGAGTGCCAAACTGGGCAAACTGTGGAAGGACATTTATAAGACATGTGATACTGAAAGCCTGGCAGCATGTATTCAGCATTTATATTTTGGTGCATGTTAGATGGCATTTGATATGAAATGATAAGAAAATGCCATAATTGGTCATATTTTAGACAGATTATTTTGGAATATAGGAAATGTTCATGGAAATCCAAAGGAAGATGGTGATTACTTCATCCAGTTAATAGGACCAGGGCTGACTAAAGTAGCAGAGGAAAGATTTGAATATGTTGCAGGGCCAGTACCCCTATCACCATGGGCTGGAATAAGGATGGACTAGTCTCTTGGCAGAGCCCATGAGGTTGCACCCTGATTGAGGGTCACATAACCCCAATGTCCTGAGTTCCAGGGACTCCTTTTATCTGCAGAGGCGTGAGGCCCAAAGGCGAGAGTCCTTATAGGGCAGCACTCAAACACAGGGTGACACAACCTAAAGGCTAATGTCAATATGGTGGCTCTTAAACCCAGGGCAGAAAAATCTTAATGGTTTGAGTCAATATGGCAGCTCTCAATCCCAGAGTAGCACAGACAAATTACCAGAGTCAATAGGGCAGCCCTTGGGCACAGGGCTTTACAGCTTAATGATTAGAGTCAGTATGATGGCCTTCAGCACAGAGCAGCACAGAGCAAAACAGCCTAATTACCAGGGCCAATATGGAAGTCCTGAGACACAGAGCAGCACAGCCGAGTGGCCAGAGATGTGGGAAAAGGTGGAGGCCACCACCGTGGGGAGGTGAAAGCCTAGGTAGAGGGCCTGGGTCCACCTGACTCCATTGACCCAGGGCCCTAAAAGTGATGTAGCATGTCACTGGGTCAGTGGGGAAACCCACCACAAGATGCTGACCTCAGGCAGATGGGGAGATACCACTCGCTCACCCTCCCTAGGTCACTTCCTACCATATATCCAGAAACTATCAAAACTCCTTTGTTAGACTGAGTGTGAACAGGAAAGTTGCCCCCCTAATCTCTCTAATAGCTCCTCCACCAAGGTATCAGATATTCATTGAAGCATGAGATGGCATCAACTTTCAGAAAGTTTATAATAGAGTGGATGGTCCTGTCCAGCTTCAGGACCAGGATGATTCTACAAGCCCTAGCTTCAACATGGTATCTAATCCCTGCTGAACAGCCTCCCTCATTTTTCTCAGCGGGGGTTTGTGGGTGTCTCAGACCTTTTGACCTGGTAGGGTAGCTATATGGTAGTGTGTGACCCCCCTCCTTCCATGGTGGGTGGATAAGACTTCTGGAAAGGCCTTCACAACCTGCTTTAGCTGTCCTGACTTCTAAGGGCTCAGCTTGGCACCCTTCGTGACTAGCCCTGACCTTAGAGGTCCATTGACCACAGGTCCCAGTTCAAACTCTGGAGGGAAAGGGGTAATGAGCAGGTCTTTCCTTGCCTCCACACCCTTAGCAGGTTGACATGGTACATACACAGTTCTTACTGCCTCCCTGATAGCTGTACTTCATAGTCTACCAATCCCACCCAACTGGTGATCTCGTAAGATTCCTGCCACTTGGCCATCAATTTGGACCCAGAGGAGGATAACAAAAGCAGGACTCAATTTCCCAGCTCAAATGTGCAGAGTCTGACATCCTTGTTGTAGTGCATGAGTTTCTCTGGGTCCTTCTTTCAGGTCTGGGGAAAGGCTACCCATACTTGGCCATAACTGCAAGCTATGTATGATCAATATTGGCAAAAGTGTCCCACTTGCCCATTGTCATGCACCGATCCCCGTCTCCCCTGGATAGTGCATCTGTCGTTGGTGAGGGTAGCCACGCTGAAGAGACTCTTTTCTTCCTGTCCTGCCCTTAGTCTCCTGGTCACCTTTCTTCAGGGCCTGGGGTTCAGGAGAGGTGTTGCACCCTCTGGCTCCCTCTGGCTGACCCATCCTTACCCTTCAGGGTTGCCAATTGGGAGGATTCTGGCCCTGGGGTACTTGCTGCCAGGTAGTCGTCCATTAACTTGACCGCTTCAGTGAGGGTCACAAGCCTTTGTCTATGCCAGTGGACCCACTCCTTCCCTCCACTCCTTCCCTCCAATTTTTTGGCCACCTGGGGCCCCGAGTGTTTATCAGGGTTATGCCACCACCAGGCACAGTTGAGCAATCACCTGGGGCTGGACTCCAGGTGGCAGTAGGTCTCGGGACTAGTAGATGTTTGATCTAGGACTGCTGTTTTCACCTTCTGGTAGTCAAGGGCAACTAGCATATTCATATTCCAATAGGAGGATCCTTCATTTGGCCCAGTATCTGGAAAGCCCTTGTGCAGCTGTAGCCATTCTCTCAAAGGTTATTAAAAAGGCCTTCAGGACATCTCCAGGCCCCATCTTTATGAGTTGCACCGGGAAGCTGGAGGGAAGGATTCTGGCACGTGCTTCCACAAAATCAGAAAGGGGGGCGAGGCTCCTCTGAGCCACAAGAGTTGGGCCATTTGGTGCATCAGCTGCTAGGGCTGCATGTGGTGTAAGTCGTCCAGCTCATGCATCAGCTATTGTTGCTGGGGGGTGATCTTTATCTGTTGGGCTTTTGCTCTCACAACCACTTAAACAATTTCTTGGTCTCCATCTTGTTTGGTAGTTGTTCACAAATGAGGGGAACCCTGAGCCTGCCTTGGGCAGTCCCCCCTTGCTCAGGGGGCTTCTAGCAGGTTGCCCAAATTCTCCACCATGTGTCAGGGGGCCAATGCCTCCATCACCATAATGTGGAGTGAGAGACTACTAGCCTCTCAGCACAGCCTAGGGAATTGACCCCTACCTCAGGGTCACATAATCTCAAAGCCCTGAGTCCTGTGGACTCCTCTTGCCTGCAGTGGCGTGTGGCCCAATGGTCAATGTCAATATGGTGATTCTCAAGGGCAGCATGACCTAAGGGCTAGAGTGCACATGGTATCCCTCAGACCCAGAGCAGTTTAGCCTAATGGCTAGGGTCAGTATGGAGGCCCTCAGACACAGGGCAGCACAGCGTACTAGCTGGAGTTGTAGAGGAAGGTAGGGACCACCACTCGGGTGGTGACAGCTTAGGTGGAGGCGGGGGCTGGGCCTAAGAGTGACAGAGGGAATCCCATCAAAACATGTAACCTCACACAGGTGGAAGATAGAATTCAGTAACCTGCCCTGAGTCACTTCCAGAAGCTGCTGTCCATGGGCTGTCAGGGTCCCCAAGTGCCTCAGGGCGGGTGGCCCTCGAGTCCTCATATCTGGCACGCAGGGTCTCTGGCTCTTGCAGGCATGGGCTGTGGTGGCTCTTCGGCTGGAGCCTCGTCCAAAGGTTCTTCCCCTCAGGCAGTCTGCCCAAACTGAACTGTGCTGCTCCCTTTTATACTGCAGCAGCAGATGGAACATGCCCAACAAGGAGAAAGGGACAAAGAGGGTCACCTTAACCCTTTCTCTCCAGTATGGGGCCAGTACATCCTGTAACAGGAGAACAGAATGAGAAAGAAGAGTGCATGGCATCAGAGATGACATGAGAAGGATCTAGAAACATCCTGAGGAGAAACAGGGTGCTAAAAGTTTGGTTATAATTAATTAATGGAGAATTTTAATAGGAACAGTGTGAGAAAGAGACCATGGTAGGAAAGAGATGATTATACTTCCATGTGTAATTAAAGGCTCCATCTTGCGGAGTTCTGAGTGTCCTCAGCTTCCTCTGAAGTCTGAGTGAAGGAGCAGGCCCAGCGTAACTGCTAGCAGAGTGACTGGTCCCGAGAGGGTAAACAGCTATTTGTTGTTCCAGTTAAAGGGCAATACTGTTCTGACAAATGTGACCTCTAACTTTAGGGCTTTGTGCCACGTGCGCTTTACAAAATCTCGTAAACAGGCTAGGTAGCTAACCTGCATTGATTTTTGAGCACCTGAGACAAAAAATGGCATAACTGAGAAATAGGCTGTGTATGCTCATTTGTCTTGCCTCTTACTCTGGCTAAAACATACCATCGAACATGCGCAACATTTTGTACAAATATTAGTTAGTGAATGTGAAAATCTGAACTCCTTAAAGAGACTTTGGCTAATACAGAGGCTGATTGCTATTTTGTTGTGGCCTGGACCAGAACAAGTGGGGATCCCTCTATTCCTCTTTTGCCTGCTTTCCTATAACCCCAGCACTCCAGCCAGGGAATGTGGTAGGTGTGTGCAGGCTTCCCCCACATCCAGAAGAAATATTTGATGGGTGGTGCGGGTTTTGTGGCCTCCAATTGATTGGGGTCCATAGACACAGGCTTCTTTGGCTGCTCTGGTGTTTAAATAAGACAGCAGTGCTGATGTCCTCTTACATTATTTACAGAGACATTTTCACCTAAAACAGTTTGTAATAAGGACACTAGGTTGATTTTGCCTGATTCTTATTTTTAACAACAGTGTGAATTCTGTGAGAGCAGAATGAGGCTAACTAGCTACTTTTACAAACACAGTAAAAACAATGTAAAGAATGACTATAATAAATGTGTTACACAAAACTCTTCATTTAATACACAGTTCAAACTGTCCTTTTTTCCTCCCTCTAATAGAAGCAACTTTAAACCACAACATATTTACAGAACCATCTTCCAGGGCTACCCCAAGAATGTTATGGAACAAGCTACTGACTATACTAGCACTAGTAAACTTCCCCTTCTGCTTCACAATGAGAGAGTCAAGGGATCTTGTAGAAAATCATCCCCGACTTTAACTATTAGCGGATACAATGGATCCAGCAGCAAATGGAATCTGTGCCAAGAAAACGTGCTGACCCATTCCTGGGAAATGAACAAAGCATTCATTTACCAAACAGAGTTTTTATATAAATAGAATGGCAGTCACTAAGAAAGTAAATGGTCTCCTGGGAAGATAAATAGGTGGTTGTGCTCCAGGCAGTAAGAACAAAGCTGAGAGAATAGTGTTCCCACTTATTTTATTCATAACAACAGGAAAGTATTACTGAGAGAATTGTTTTCAGAGGTGGTGTTTGTCTGGTCTGTTTGACTGGGAAGCACAAAAAGGGCCAGAGGACAGGTAGTGCTCCTGCCCACTGCAGCTTCAGAGCTGATAGATCCCAATTCACCTCACGCTTATCCCTGTGTATCTCTATTGATTTCAATGGAGAGTAGGTACTTTCTATAGTCTGAGTTAGAAAGCAAGTCAGACTACATGATTATCTGTCTTTACAGTTTATGACTCTCCAAAAGACCATGGCCAGGTTATATGGTCCCTTCAGATGCAGAGGTGCAAGTAAAATACATTTTTTACCAGTACTGGGGATGAGGGATATACTAGCGAAGGGAGGGCCACATGACCTCCCCACATAACCCTCCATTTGTCTCTGCCCTGTCCCCAGTCTGGGGACTCCATGCTCTTCCTCCATCCTCCCCATCCCACGTTACTTGTGGGAGAGGCAGGTAGGGATAGGGTGGTATAACAGCCAGAGGAATTGCCAGCAGTTCTCAAACCAATCTACCCACAGGTGCTGACTTTCCCTGGGTCTGCCCTGGGTCCTGATTCCCCCTCTACCCTTTCCCCCAAGGCTCACCTTCTCCCCCCTCTTTCTGACTCCACGCCACCCCTTCCCTGCCTCTTTTCACCGAGTTCTGCCCTCTCCCTCAAGCACTGCACATCCTCACTCCTTCTCCATGAGTTGTCCCATCCATAGGATGCTTCGGGGGAGCTGCTAGGACCTGTGCGTTGGGGGGCCCTGTGGTGGCCACCTCAACTGTCTTACAGATGGGTTGGAGGGCAGCCTGGAGATTTACCTCACTCTACTCTGCCCTGCACCACTTCCCTTGTGGGAAATGGTGGAGTGTGAGTGGGGCCTGTGGTGGGGGGATTGCCTTGGGTCCCATGCCTGGACACATGGGGGGGGTTGCCCCAGGCCTCTCGAAGGACAGCCCTGCCTTCTCCTCTCAGCCTCTCTGCATGCTTCAAAACAACAGTTTGCATTGGAGGGGAGACAAAGGTATAAAGAGGAAGGAACAGATGGGAAGGGCTCACTGGTGGGCCACAGGTGCTAGGCAGGGGCGTTGGTAGGGGCACCCAACTTTTTTCCCTGTGGATGCTCCTTTCCTAGAGCACCTACAACTCTGGCACCTATGCATCTAGCCTAGTATCCAAGTGGCCAATGCTAGGTGCTTTTTTCAAAAAAACTTCCCGTGTCCAGACTGCCGCTGATTTTTCTTGAAATTAAATTGAAAGAACACGGCAGTTTTTTCGACCATGGTAAACCTCATTTTACGAGGAAGGAGGCCTTTTTTTGAAAGAGCACTCAAAAACCTTGCCTTTACAGGCTCTGGTACAAAAACTTCCCCCAAAAATCCTAATACCCAGATTTTGGGGAATCCACTGCCACCATCAAGTGCTTTTGAACCCACAAACAGGGGTGGACACTTAAAACCAACCCGAAGAGTTCCCCCAAGCTCTTTTCCCCCAAAAGAGCTTGAAAAAGAAAAGAGAAAAACAAGCTACAATCTGTGGGAGTCGAACCCTCAGTCAGGCATGCAGATACATACAGACAGACCTTCCAGAACACAAAAATCAACCAATACCAGCTAATTAGAAAAAAGAAACAATAGTTTATTATCAAAAGAAAGCTGCAGTTGCAAGCATAGTAAATTGGCTAGACAGAAAGAGCCACCATTTGATATAGATATTCAGGGAAAGTCCCTGGGCTAAAGACTTAGTTACAAAAGGGGAAAAAAAACACTTAACAAGTTCAGACATTATTTCCACGTCCCCAAACAAGGAAAACAATAAATCCTGACAGACTAGCTAAACTTTTCCCTACTTACACATTGTAAGAAGTCCGTTCTTGGAGAGAGGAGTGTCTCCCATCTCCCTCAGTACTTGGAAGAAACTGCTCTAAATCTCAAACAAAGGACACAGAGATAAAACCCTCCTTTTCCAGTTTAAAATTCCTACGTGCATTGTTATTGGCTGACCACCCAATACCTTGCTAAGTACAGAGTTAACCCCGTAGTCACCAGGTGCTGGTCAGCACTCCTGGTTAGGACAGTAGTATTTCTGAAAATTTAAATGTGAACTCCTTGGGTGTGTCTAGACTACATGCCTCCTTCGACGGAGGCATGTAGATTAGCCAGATCGGAAGAGGGAAATGAAGCCGCGATTAAAATAATCGCGGCTTCATTTAAATTTAAATGGCTGCCCCGATCTGCCGATCAGCTGTTTGTCGGCAGATCGGGGGAGTCTGGACGCGATGCCCCGACAAAGAAGCCTTTCTTCATCGACACAGGTAAGCCTCGTGAAACCAGGCTTACCTGTGTCGATGAAGAAAGGCTTCTTTGTCGGGGCATCGCGTCCAGACTCCCCCGATCTGCCGACAAACAGCTGATCGGCAGATCGGGGCAGCCATTTAAATTTAAATGAAGCCGCGATTATTTTAATCGCGGCTTCATTTCCCTCTTCCGATCTGGCTAATCTACATGCCTCCGTCGAAGGAGGCATGTAGTCTAGACACACCCCTTCAGAACTCTTGTTCTCATACCTTCTTGTCCTGGTGACCTGTTGAATGTATCATTTTGTTTCAAAACCTCCTCCAAATCTGGGGCAGTTCCTCAGATTTGTCACCTAAAAAAAAAGACTAATGTAGGAAAAAGAAAAAGCTTGAAGCATGAAGCTGGTGCTTGAACCAAAGTAAGCAAGAGTTATACTATGAGTAATAGACAGGCCGTGTTAAAAGCAAATGTTTGCCTGCAAGTCAGTGGCTCTCGGCACTAGAACTGCTAGCACTGATAAAAGCACATGAAGTACGTAAATAAATTCCATCAGGACAGTACAGGAATACCCAGCTGAGTACATAATAAAATGGCTTGAAACAAGAGTTAAAGGATAACAAAGGGCAGTGAATGCTTTGGAGGAAAGTACAAGGGGAGGTACCAAACATGTAATTAATGCATAAGATGATACATAAGGTGTGTATCATAAATTATTCATTTCTGTCTATAAATATTGGTGTACCTCGACTTAATTATTTGGCCAGCCTAGGGGGCAATAGTAAAATCCATACTATCAATTAAGCCATGTTCATTGTCCCACATAGAAATATGTAGGGGCTCAAAGGCCATTTGGTTACCAACACCTATTGATGTACTTTGTTCAACAATAAACTTAACTCGGGTACCTTTGTATCTTATCTAAGTCTGTGGTCTTTTAAAGTCTATGATGCTAGCTATCTGCGCAGAGCTGGCATAATATATTAAGAAAGCATACAAAAACGCACGCAGCTGAACATTTATCATCACTGATGGAGCAGGAGACTTGTCAGGATGCCACACCAGTAAATCCTAAAATTACTGTATTGCTGTCCTAAACTACTACAACTTAGGTGTGGGACTCTCCCTCACATCCTTCACTGTGATGTCTAATTAAATGTCTTTCATTTAGTTTCTCCACAATGGCCTTATTGTCTGTGAATGCTTCTTTAGCATCTCCATCATCTATTTGCCCCACTGATTGTTTAGCAGGCTTCCTGTTTATGATGTACTTAAAAGAATTGCTGTTACTTTTGTATTCTTTTGCTAGATGCTCTTTAATTGTTTTTATTTTTGCTTGCCAAATTATACTTTTACACTTGACTATGCCCTTTCTATTTTCCTCAGGCGCATTTAACTTCCAATTATTAAAGGATGCCTTTTTGTCTATAACTGCATCTTGTATTTTGTTATTTAGTCATGGTGACTCATTTTTGGCTTCTTACTATGTTTTTAAGAGACTACACAAGACACTCAGAAAACTTAAAGGAAGTGGTTATTTTGGAATTTATTGTTATTTTCATCTTGGTCTCTTTTCTTACCTCTTACCTAATGTTAATAGCTCATATCAGTTGATATGAGTCAGAGAATATTGACTAATTGCAATTTGTGAATTTTCTTTTTGATAACCTGGGCTAAAGCTCCCCTGCTTGATCTCAGAATAACCTATCCTAGAAATCCCAAAAGTTGCCTTGGATCCTAACTTCTCAATGACTTTTTTCCTTCCTCCTCTCCTTCCTCACTCCCCAAAAAGAAAAGAAATTAGATCATGGTCTACACATAGTAAGACTCCCACCATCAAAACATGGTCTCTTGAGCAGAAACCTCTCCTCAGATTAAGAAAACAAAAATGCTGAGGCTGATGTAAAGGTGTGCCACAGAGTCAGCATGTTGATACTAAATGTTCCATGCTATTAATTTGCCATGTTATTATTTGCCATGTTATTGATCAGCAATCTCATTAATCAGATTAAAATCACTGGAGCCATCCTAAGGGTAAACATGTATGAGTACAGTGAAAGAGCTGTGTAAAAAGACTTTTATCAGACTTCTTCCCATTCTATGCTCACTCAAAACTGGTCCAGGGTTGATCAGAAGATTTGGAACTTTAGGCCATCTTCTGATGAATCTGTTCTGATCTTTGAGTTGGAACAAAAGCAAATGAGTTGAGCAAGTTTTGTGGTTTCATCAGGAATCTTTCATACTGCTTCTGCTCTCATTCTCATTAGTTACACCAATTACAATTCTGGATCTGATAACAAGCCCATTCTTTTAGTTGTTTCACCCTTTTCGCCCAATGTAACTTTGGGACACATCAATAACCAGGGTAACTTTATTGAAATACGTACAGTTACAGATGCAATTTATTTGGTCCTTTATGTATTTTGTTGCTTGACGGTGGAAGATTATACACCGCTGGAAAATGTTAGATTGACCCCAATTCAGACCTGAATTTCCATTCATTTCAGGGGAGTTTCAGTCACTTTCAGCAAATGTTAATCTGCTGCAGTGAATTAACTATGTTTGCAAGCAGAGTTGAAAATAGAAAGCTCAAAATTAAAAGGTTAAAGGTGGATTTTTAAGACCTTAGTTGCACACACTGCTAAAAAACTTCCATTAAAAGTAGATATCTTTGCTTGATTGGTATTAATTAGCCTAAATTAAGCTGTTTTACATGAAGTAGACTTGGAAATAATACTACTGAGAATTACAAATGGGCCCTTACTACTGATAGATAAACTTAAGGGCACAGTTGGGATAAACTATGGAAAGACTGGATGCCTATCATCACTACTTTCCCTCTTCCACACTTATACTCTAATCTCTTCTTCCCCCAGATTGTCACAGCAGGGTCAAGGGCAAACAAACCTAGTAGTTAGAACCAGATTCCCCAGTCAATCAAGAGGTCAGAAGCAGGAGACAAACTAGAAATTAGGATCCATAAGTGAGGTGCCAGGAGTCAAGCTGGGTCACTATGCTAGGAAATCAAGCCAAGGAAGCAGGAGAAGGTAGACAGTAATAGCAATGGGGAGTAGGAGCAGGAAATAAAGTATATACAGAGCAGGGTGGAACCCAGTTGTTTGGACAGTCTCTTGTTGCTGCTAGCATAAGTGCGGTCAGTGGACCAATCAAACACTCTGGAATTCCACTAATTGGATCTAAGGGGTGGAGATTCACAATGGGGATTGGCTTTCTGCACCCAGGTCACCTATAGTCTGCAGGGTACCAGATCGAGGGATGGAGGATGGCTCTTTCCCTTGAAACTTGCAGGCCTGAGTCCAAAACCTGTGTGTCATGACTCTAATCTCTTCCACCATTTTCCTGAATTCCAATAGGGTTCTTTGGGAGATTTCAGTGAGCGCCAAAGGTTAAATGCTTTGACACTTATGGCACCATAACTCATTAATCAATTGCAACTTCTTTGACCTAATGACTGAACAACTTCAATCTACATGAACTCAGCCCTTTTCTTAATCCATCAGTTTCCAATAAATGGGCACACTTTTCTCCCCCGACCCCCACCTCAAATAAGAAGAAGTATTCCATATACCTATTACCACAATCCACTCCATTCTCCAGAGTTGGGGTGCTCTATTTGTTGTGAGCAACAAAAAGAAAAAGAAAATGTTTGAACTGTTTCCAGCATTGTGTATATAGATTCATTTTACACTAACCTCCTAAAAACTTCTGGACCTTTGTAGAATAGTGTGGAATCTTCAAGATTGTTTTCAGTCATGCCTGTCCTGCTATTACGGGGTGGGGCATCGCCAGTCAGTGAGATATAAGAGTGAAGTGAAGTGAAGTGAAGTGAAGTGAAGTGAAGTGAGCGCCCAGCTGTAATATTGTGAAATTTGTTTTATTGTGCAATTGTGAAAGTGTACTTGTGTTTTAAGACTTAGAGGCTGTGTCTGCATTGCACGCTTCTTGTGCAAGAACAGCCGTTCTTGCGCAAAAACTTGCCAGTTGTCTACACTGCACGCGCGTTCTTGCGCAAATAAATTTACAGTATAGCGTCAAAAAACAGGGCTTCTTCCGGAAGAGTTATTCCTCTACCCACAGGGAATAAGCCCTCTTGCACAAGAGCACTTCCACAAGAGGGCAGTGTAGACAGGCAACATTAATTTATTGTGCAAGAAGCCCCTATGGTTAAAATGGCCATCAGAGCTTTCTTGCAAAAGAGAGCGTCCACACTGCCATGGATACTCTTGAGCAAAAGCACATCTCTTGTGCAAAAGCACATGGCAGTGTGGATGCACACTTGTGAAAGATTTTTTGCACAAGAACTCTTCCGCAAAACAGTTCTTGTGCAAAAAGCCTGTATTGTAGATGTAGCCGAAATATATAAATAGTGTGACAAACCTCCTTCTCTGCCTTGGTGGGCCCCACGCTTTTGGGCAGACTGCTCACATTAGAGGCTCACAGAAGCCCTGGAGTTAAGACTCTTTTCCCAGAGGTACAAACTTGATGTTTACTTGGTCACTCTCAGCATCGGCCAGCCGGGAGGAAAAGAGAGAATACCAAACCCCATAGTCCCTGTTACTCTTACCCAAAGTTGTCCTTTCCCTGTGGTTTGTCTCACTGTCTGGATCAACTCTCCCATGGTAGAAAGGGAGTTCTGGAATGGGGGAGAACCTGGGCCCATCCCCTACTCTAGGTTCCAGCTCAGCAGATCAGTTCAGCAGATCCTGGTTTATGGCCAGTGATCCTAAGTTCTGCTGCTATTAATTATGCAATTGCAAATGGGTGAGGCAAAATGGCAGATATGACATTTCCAGCAAATTAGTAGAAGTGACCCTTCTCCTAGTCACGCTGTGGAAGAGTGCTCGAGAATGGTGAAAAACTGGATTGGCATTGGCTAGTTTAACTGAAATCAACTGTCAAAGTGTTCTGTTTTTGTTGCAAAGTATTTGACAGAAATGCCATATCATTGCTTGCACTTTCTGGATACAATTCCTGGAATAAACTTTGCTGATGCTTTGAAGCAACATGAAAAGTCATTTGGTCATTTTATATCCTACTCCAAATGGATGGCAGTTGAGTCCAGACTCAAGCCAGATAAATGCACAGACACGGCAAACCAATGCATTTTTAATGTAGAAATCCAGCATTGGAGGAACATGCTCAGGCATCAGATATCAATTATCCTCTTCCTTGCAAAGAATAATTTGGCCTTCTGGGGCTCATTGGATATGTTGTTCACTGAACATAATGGTAATTTCCTTGGTTTGTTAGAGCTCCATGGGAAATATGACGATGTTGTGCACGGCCACCTACTTCATAAAGATGCTATGAACCATTACTGCAGCAAAACAATTCAAAATTAATTGGTTGACCTTATTGCAAGGCAGGTGGATAACATATTGATGTAGCTCGGCAAAGCAAAGTACTGCACCCTAATAATGAACAGCACTTACATTAGTCATAGTGAAAAGATGTTATTTTGAGTCAAATTTATTGACGATGAAGATGGCTTTATGCAAGTAAAAGAATATTTCCTCTGTTTCCAATCTGTGGACCACTCTATTTAGGAATGGTTTGAATTAGAATAATATAAAATAAAACATCAGGACTGCCATGGCAAAGGCTATGACAATACCATAAACATGAAGGGAAGAAGCAGTACCCTTCAAGCAGAGATCCTTGCACTGAATCCAAGAACTTTCTTCCTGTCTTGTGGCTGCCATTCCCTTAGCCTGGTTGTGTCAGATGAAGAGCCATCTTGAGATTCAGTATCTTTTTCTGGAGAACTGTGAAGTATATACATCCTGTTTTCAGTATTAATCATCAGGTGGAAAATGCTCACGGCTAATGTTACAAATCTGACTGAGAAGCTGCTAAATGATACTTTCGGGACAGATCGCGGTCTTCAAATTTCTGGTCTTAATTGTGGTTTGGCATGATATCCTGTTCCAAGTAAACACTGTAAGTAAGGCATTATAAACTCTGATAATAGCTTCTCATCGAAGTAACAATGGCTATGGTGCCTGTCTTGATTTCATTGTGGTCTACAGAGACAAAGGATTTGAAGGTGCTATCACTGCTGCCAAAGACATGATGGAAAACTTAGGAGTTGAGCCCATCTTCATGGAAACTCATATTCACCACAAAAACAGTTTGGTTATAAGGGCAGAGATGAGGTGATAGGTAGCTCAGAAGAAAAATTCAAGAGGGAGTTTTTTTCTCTCTTATTGACACTGCTTGAGTGTCCATCAAAGAGAGGTTTGTACAAATGAAACACCATGAAAAGGCCTGGAGGTTTTTGTATGACCTTAATAAGCTGACAGGAGACAGAAAAACACTCTTGAACAAGTGCATGGACTTTCACTGGACACTGGCACATGAGGAGCACAGGAAGTGCAAGGGGCACAATCGCTGATCCTTAAAGCCATGTGCTCTGGGGATGGGGAGCAATGGGGGGGAGAGGGTGGGTGAATGGCAGGAAGGGGTGCAGCTTGAGGGCCAATAACAGACAGCCCTAACTCCCAGTCTGCCAGAAGTCCCAGGCCAGATAGTACAATTGCTCTGGACAGGTTGGCTTGCATGCTAGAAATTTGAGACCCTCTGATCTTGATGTTGAATTGTGCAACACCCATCACATTTTGCAACATGAGAAACACACTACACTACAAGTTCTCCAATTCATTCATGATTTGGGGATAGCTTTGAAGATTCTGCTCATACTGCCCATCATGATGGCCAGATGACATTGCTTGCTATTATATCACTATAAAATAACCCATAGAACTTTCCCATAACAATTCCTAGAGCAGACCTTTTAGAAAAGCATCTAATCTTGATTTTAAAATTCATAGCGATGGAGAATCCACTGAGTAGATTTATCACTTGTCTGGATTTTATTATCCTTGTGTATTACAAATTTGATTAAGAGATGGCCACTTTTATCAAAACTACAATTAATTTTTAATTCTGTGATCAGTTCTTTTTTATCTGTCAAAACAAGATCTACTATAAAACTCCCACATGTTGAATCAAATACTTTTTGAATTAGGTAATTGTTATCTAGAATATTTAGACATTCCAGATATTTTAGCACTGGCAGTATGATTACATAGCTTTTTTTCCTGCATATTATAGGTATGTGCATAAGAGGAAGTCACCAATACCCCATCTTGTGTTTTACCC
Organism: Pelodiscus sinensis; assembly: GCF_052426305.1. NCBI lineage: Eukaryota > Metazoa > Chordata > Testudines > Trionychidae > Pelodiscus > Pelodiscus sinensis. Next base: position 16,593,273 of record NC_143053.1, on the reverse strand, counting down.
TGTTAGGACACTGAACCATAAGCATTCACAATCATTTTCCTTCAAATGATCAGACTCAGAAATAGGTAATGCCATTTTTTACATAGAATGCTACTCTCTGTCCTTTTGGCCACTCATTCTTTCCTAAATTCGTTATAACCATTGATTTTAATGTGAATCATCCCTCCAAGTTTCTGTAATACAAACTAGATCAAATTTATGCTTCTAAATGAGCAATTCCAGTTATTCTTGTGTGTTACTATGGCGCCTAGCATTGATGTCTAGCCAATTCAAGAATATTTTTTCTTTGTATCATTTGGTTCAAATCAGACAATCCACAAAGTTTTTGGAGAATGTTGGGGATAACTTCTTGGAATAAGTGCTGAAGGAACCGATCAGGGGCCACACGCAGCTTGACCTGCTGCTCACAAACAGGGAGGAACTAGTAGGGTAAGTAGAGGTGGGTGACAACCTGGGAAGCAGTGATCATGAGATCATAGATTTCAGGATCCTGACCAAAGGAAGAAAGGAGAGTAGCAAAATAAACACCCTGAACTTCAGAAGAGCAGACTTTGACTCCCTCAGAGAACTGATGGGCAGGATTCCCTGGGATTCTAACATGAAGGGGAAAGAAGTCCAGGAGAACTGGCAATATTTTAAAGAAGCCTTATTAAAGGCACAGGAAGAAACCATCCCCATACACAGAAAGAAAAGCAAATAGGAGACCAGATTGGCTTCTGGGGGACATCCATGGTGAGCTTAAACCCAAAAAGGAAGATTACAAGAAGTGGAAACTTGGACAGATGACTAGGGAGGACTATAAATATGTTGCTCAAGAATGCAGGGGAGTTATCATGAAGGTGAAAGAGCAATTGGAATTGCAACTGGCAAGGGATGTGAAGGGCAACAAGAAAGGTTTCTACAGGCATGTTAGCAATAAGAGGGTGATCAGAGAGGGTGTGGGGTCCTTACTGGATGAGGGAGGTAACCTAGTGACAGATGATGTGGGAAAAGCTGAAGTACTCAATGCTTTCTTTGCCTCTGTCTTCACGGACAAGGTCGGTTCCCAGACAAATGCACTAGGCAACGCAGTATGGGAAGGAGTGGACAGCCCTTGGTGGGGAAAGAACAAGTTAGGAACTATTTAGAAAAGCTAAACATACATAAATCCATGGGCCCAGATTTAATGAATCCAAGGGTACTGAAGGAGTTGGCAAATGTCATTGCGGAGCCTTTGGCCATTATTTTGAAAATTCGTGGAGATCAGGGGAGATCCTAGATGATTGGAAAAAGGCAAATATAGTGCCCATATTTAAAAAGGGGCAAAAGACAATTCAGGGAACTATGGACCAGTCAGACTTACCTCAGTCCCTGGAAAAATTATGAAGGCAATTCTCAAGGAAACCATTTTGAAGCATTTGGAAGAGGGGAAAGTGATCAGGAATAGTCAACACGGATTCATGAAGGGCAAGTCGTGCCTGACCAATCTGATTAGCTTCTATGATGACGTAACTTGCTCTATGCATATAGGAAAGTCAGTGAATGTGATATATCTTGACTTTAGCAAAGCTTTTGATACAGTATCCCACAATATTCTTGCCAGCAGATTAAGGGAATATGGATTGGATAAATGAACTGTAAGATGGATAGAAATCTGGCTAGACTGTCAGGCCAACAGGTAGTGATCAACGGCTTAATGTCAGGTTGGCAGTTAGTTTCTAGTGGAGTGCCCCAAGGATCGGTTCTTGGACCGGTTTTGTTCAACATCTTTATTAATGACCTAGATGAGGGGATGGATTGCACCTTCAGCAAGTTTGCAGATGACAATAAGCTGGGGGGAGAGATAGATATGCTGGAGGGAAGGGATAGGATTCAGTGTGACCTGGACAGATTAGAGGATTGGGCCAAAAGAAATCTGATGAGGTTCAACAAGGACAAGTGCAGAGTTCTGCACTTGGGACGGAAGAATCCCAAGCATTGTTACAAGCTAGAGACTGAATGACTAAGTAGCAGTTCTGCAGAAAAGGACCTGGGGATTATAGTGGATGAGAAGCTGGATATGAGTCAACATTGTGGCCTTGTAGCCAAGAAGGCTAATGGCATATTAGGGTGCATTAGGAGGAGCATTGCCAGCAGATCTAGAGAAGGGATTATTCCCCTTTATTTGGCTCTGGTGAGGCCACATCTGGAATATTGTGTCCAGTTCTTGGCCCCCCCACTATAGAAAGGATGTGAATGCATTGGAGAAGGTCCAGCGGAGGGCAACCAAAATGATTAGGGGGCTGGAGTGCATGACCTATGAGGAGAGACTGAGGAATTTGGGTTTGTTTAGTCTGCAGAAGAGAAAAGTGTGTGTGGGGGGGGGGATTTGATAGCAGCCTTCAACTTCCTGAAGGGAGGATCCAAAGAGGATGGAGAAAGGCTGTTCACAGTAGTGATGGATGGCAGAACAAGGAGCAATGGACTAAGGTTACAGTGGGGGAGGTCTAGGTTGGATATTATGAAAAACTATTTCACTAGTAGGGTGATGAAGCACTGGAATGGGTTACCTAGGGAGGTGGTGGAATCTCCATCTCTAGAGGTGTTTAAGTCTCGGTTTTAGAAAACCCTGGCTGGGTTGATTTAGTTGGGATTGGTCCTGCCTTGGGCTGGGGGCTGGACTTAATGACCTTCTGACCTTTATGCTTCTTGAGGAGAAGTACACAAAATGACAGATGACTACCTTCCCATCAACTGATGGTGTCTTCATCAGACCTACTAAATTAACTCTTGCTGTAGTAGTGGAAATCTACCAGTAAGTGAAGACATACCCAGAATTGGGCCTCCTCCTTTTAAGTTCCCTCCGTACTCCTGATAACTTGCTGCAGATAGCAGGGTGAAGTCAGTTGTTCCCACAGACTCTTGTTATCCCCCTCTCTGCCAGGGAGTGGCATATCTAGCCAATACACAAATTGGTTCCCTTTAGGAATACTGTCCATCTACAAGGTGTTGTTTCTAAGATCTTCTCAGCCCATTGATGAGCTATAGGACATTAAAAATAAAGTAGAAAAACACTTAGTTGATATTGTTTATATTTTAAGAGCTCCCTGTTAGCTGAGGTTGCCTTCTGTCTTTCTCCATCAGTGGCTAAATCTTTCTGGGGGCCTCTCAGTCCTCTGAAATTGCTGCTGCTGAGCCCACCCGCCTTTAAGGTCTAAATGTGAAGATATCTGGATTATACAGATGTAGCTTCATTACATTCTCTGCCAAACTTCATTGATAAAACAGCAGTTGTATGGGAAAACAGGCTATAGATGCAGACAGCTGATATCCAGGAATACTGGATTAAGAACATTTTGGGAAGGAGCAAGGGGGGTTGTAGTTACTTGTATTATCCTAATTTAGTTAGTCCCTCATGAATGGTTTTATAATAACATCAGGGCATAGAGTAATTGCAGTTGAATGTTGCACTGTAGATTATGCTCCAAAGAAAAGAGGGAAATAAGTAATTTTATAGATAGAGCTGTTTAAAAAAATATTTCCAAGTTGGTTTGCCAACTTCCAGGTTCAAATTCCACCCATTGTTGGTTTTTCACTAACTATTTTGCTTAACTTTTTTACTGCATTATTCCTCTAAATATTGGGAGACATTTATTTTATTTACTGAAAGCTGGAGTAAACAAGACATTTTATAATCCTTTCTATAAGCTATTTAGCAGGTGCTTTGGTGTTGAAATTGGTTTTGATTAATTGTTTAAAATTAGTGGAAAATGAAAAGGTTGATAACGTCAGTAATTTTTCATGGAGAGAGAAATCAATTTCTCATCCAGATATTTCTGTAACAGAAAAACACCTTTGATCAAAAAATTTCAACTACTTCTAATTGTTAAAGGATTGATCCTATTCTCATTGGAATCAATGGTGCAGATCTCATTGACTTCAGGGGACCCAGATAAGGTTCTAAGCTTGGAAATCTGTGGATCTACTCATCTGAAGAAGATATCACATGCTGCTGAAAGCTGTAAGACCAAATGCTTCCCTTCTGCTTGGAGCTAAGAGGAGAAAAATGATCCATGAAGTCATTTCATCCAAAGGAAAAAGGGAGCATTCTCTCCATACCTTGCTCCTGACTGCTACCAAGGCCAGGTCTACACTGGCAGAGAAAATCAATCCAAGATACTCAAATCCAGCTATGTGAATTGCATAGCTGGAGTCAACCTATCTTGCATCAATTTTCTGGGGTAGCCCCCCAGTAAGAGGTCGATGGGAGAAACTCTTCCGTCAACTTCCCTCACTCCTCTAGACAGCTGGGAATATTGGCGCTGATGAGGGTGCCCTCAGCATTCGATTTAGTAGGTCTTTAGTAGATCGTTGGAGTATGGATCCTCTGGTAAGTGGAGACATGGCCCATAACTTCTCCAGGAAATAACCATGTGGTAGGAATTCTTCATATCTGGCAAGGGGGAAGATTGAACATGACAGATACAAGCAAGAAGTAAGAGCCTCTCTCTAGTATTATCTTCCTATGAACTTTGTATGTGCCCATATAACGCTCACCCAATCAGCATTTCCTGTGCAGGTGGCATTCCCACCATAACTCAAAAAAATGTTTATGGAGAGCCATAGGGACTAAAGGGACATAGTCAACTATGAAAATGAAAGGAGTAGTCTGAAGGAAACTTTATGAGTGAGAACTCAGAGGATTTCCCGACTCCTTTCTTGCAAAACAGTCAATTCGACCCTTAAACATGATAAAGAAGAGAGATACTATTTGTTATGGATTATACACAAATAAAACCTGGTGTAACTTCATTGAAGGCAGAGAACTACAAACAATGTTAACGTTTTAGGACATTGGCTGTAAATTCCTCCCTGGTATAACTTGAAGGCAATGGAGTTACACCAGGGAGGAATTTGCAGCCCGTATCCAAAAACATTTAACATTATTTTCAGTTCTGTTAGACAAATAATTAATAAACTGTATTATTACAAAATGATGAATTCCTGAAACTGAGGGGTTTTTTTTAATCCTGTTCAAGTTCAGAGATGGATCTACATTCTGGTGTCAGGTCAAATCCAAATTTTTCCTGATTTTTCTCTGCAAAATTATTGAAATTCTATGAACTGATGTTCTTAGCCACAGGTGTTCTTTCTTGTAACTTACAAAGAGATTGGTGCATAAGTCTAAATGTATCATAATGTAGTGGGGCTGGAGTCTGAAACCCTTATGATGTCAGTAGCCCCTGGTCACAGAGGTAGTCCCACTGACCATTAATAGGATCACTTGAGTGAGTCTGAATTGCTGCAGGGTTAGTTAGGTTCTGGCATGAAGGCCAGGGACAAACAGACACAGAAAAGTTCTGTGCCCAAGGGATAGCAAAGCAAGTGTCTGGGAGCACAGCTGAAATACCTAGATATTCATCCTAGTTGCTAGGGAACATAAAGTATTTTTAAGTATGTGAGGTTACAAGACTACCCTAAAGTTAGACTAATCCTGTATAGCATTTCTATGGCAACCAGGAGCGAACGGCATGTGAGGTGAAAGTAAAGGGGAAGATAGCATAGTCATCAGCACTACAGAAACCTTGACAGGGCTTAGTCTGATTATGTTGTCAACCTGTTAAAGAATGTGAGTGCCCTGCTGTAGTCCAACAACTCGGCTGGGAACAAAATTTTGCCCTGGCAGGTCCAGAGGAAATGACATTTTAAAAGTAGAAAGAAAATGTCTGGGGATGCTGACAGTTGGAAGGGCTGAATGAGTAAAGGATGAAAGGAGAATAACCCCTATGCAAGCTACAACATTAAAGTCCTTCTACCTTCTTACTTAGCAACGGGAACCAAATTTCCATAGCTGTTCTAACTACATTGCCCACCTTTGAAACCTTTCCAGTTTCACATGGGATAATGAGATGCTGCTGCCGTGTTATCAGCAGTATTCCCTTTGCACCACTGAAACACAGTGTATAGGATTCAATCAATACTCAGGTATTGTTAAAATAGTTAATGGAACTGGTCATTATCATTCTCCAAAGAGAACAGGAATACTAAGGGCCATGGTAAACAAAATGTGTTGTGGACCACAAATAGAACCCCAAGAGGCCGTATGTGGTAGTCTGGCCACAGGTTGCCCACCATTGATTTACAAGATAATGGGCAGCCCATGGATATGTCAAACATTTTGTATCTGTCTATAAAGCTGTATCTCAGAGGCAATGTCTTTGACTGAGAGGAGAATGGGAAGTCTCGCCATTGACGGAGACGGTCCATTGTCCGAAGCATGCAACGCATTAGTGTACCTGAAACAAGAGCCATTTTGGGGGGAGGTGCAGGGCCTGGGGCAACTCCCTCACTTCCCCAGGTGTGGGACCCAGGGTAACCGCCCCCCTGGCCACAGGCTCCACCCCCATGCCCTCCCTTCCCCCAAGTCCTACCCCTACTCTCCCTCTTCCCGCCCCTGTCCCCACTGCCTTCCCCAAATCCCCCTCCCCCAGGCAACATAAATCTGGGGATTACCAGGCACCACATGCAGCAGAGGTCGCCCTCACCACCACCACAGGGCAGAGCAAAGCAGGCAGCTGGGTCACTCCAATTTCCATTGCCATGGTGAGTGGTTGGGTGAAGCTCCCACTGCCATCTCATGCCAGGTCCCCAGGTAATCCCCAGGCCACCCTGGCCCAAACCATCCTATGGACGAGACAGTTCTGTCTGTACCATTGAGCTAGGGTATTAGTACCATGCCTCGTCAGCAAAATACCTGACCAACTTCCTTCATTGAAAACCAAGTGCATGGATTTCATGGGCAGTTTGATTGGAGCCTACTGCATACGCTATCTGGCTGGACTCAAAACAGCACAACACCTCAGTGAGACAGTGAAGAGTTTTCATTCCTGTTTAATAGGTGGCAAACTGAGGAGACAAAGATGTTAACTAATTTGTCCAAAGGCCACAGAGTAATTCTGTGGCAAAGCAGGGACTTCAATCCAGATTTCCAATATCCTAGATTTAGGTGATGTCTTAACCATCAGATCATCTTTCCTCTCTATCACGTTATTCTGGGAAACCTTCAGAAACAGGAAGGTTACTACTCTTCACTACAGCGGCTTTGCCTTCATGACAGAATATGAATAAGGTAGTGGACCCTACAGCCCTTTTATCCAGTGAAAGAAAAAAAATAACCCAAATACTAACTGACTGAAACTCCCTGAGGTCAAAGAGAGTCTTAACACTGACTTCAGCAAGCTATGGATCAGCAATAAAACCTCTAACATTCATATTAAGAGTCAATAGCCCATAATACTGCATGTGGAAGGTCTCATCATAGAATTAATCTAATATGTTATGACAGTCAAATACTTGTATTCTCCAGAAAACCAAGGATGCCAAACTGTTTTATGCTCCAGTCAAGACATTCCAGTTCTTAAAAATAGTTAGCATTAAATTTACATTTCCCACAGTAACATATTTAATACTTTGTTGACTTGGACTGATAAATTTATTTCAGAAAAAAATCACCAAGGATCTTGCTAATGAAAATAATTAAAAAAGACCCTAAATTGCTCAAAAATCTCTCATTGTTTTGAAAGTAACTGGACAATTATATTGAGTAAATAAGAATTGGTTGTTCAAAGTGACTAATTATAAGTGGTTAATTATAAGTTTAAATGCAGAGGAGCTATAATTAACAAATTACTGCATATTTTTATTAAAACGTCAACACTTGGGAAAAATGTAGAAAGGGCCTGATTTGAAGTCAATAGAAAGAATCTCAATGACTCCCAAGGGCTTTTGGATCCAGCCCACACAATAACAGGCGATGCTTTGGGATCCTACAGGACTGAAGGCATTATAGAAAAAAAATGATTTGTTATCTTCAAAGGGATGCAATCCAAAATTGTGGTAGATGAGCAAGATGCTATCAAAATTAAGTGGGTATCTTGAAAAGATTTCCAGTCTGGAAGCTCCATCGCCTGCAGACCTTTTCTGTGATACATAGCATTGGCCTTCTAGGGGAAGGAACAGCTTGCTATTTTAAGCCTGTGAAAACTGTTATCAAAACATTTCCAGCCCTTAATTGGTTCTCTGCTTTTAACTTTGCAGTTAGGCTCCAGCTACAGGAAGAGCTTCATTTTTTTAATAAAAGCCACTTTAAAAAAAACCCTCCACCTGTCTCTTTTAATTAATTGATTTCTAAAAACTCATATTCAGGAGAGATTTCATTCCAATATGTGCTGATGTCCCCCTCCCTGTGTCACCTCTGTCAGAGGCTTTTTACATTTTAAATGCTTACACGTCATGCTCTTTTTTGTTCTACGTTTGCTTTTGGGTGAGGTTGGCATACTTTTTCCTTGTTGCATTAAAATGTTCTCCATGGATGAAATTTGTCACTGTGCAGACTGGAGGGTCTCGGGGGTAGGGGCAGCACAAAGCCCCATGGGGGGATTAAAGTTTTTTGCTTGACTTCTGCATAGGACTCTACCTAATGGAACTGTATTCTGATGACCCATACAGAAACCTTGAGTTATTCTCCTTTAAGAATAAACATGTTTTAACACCAAAAGAGTTAGACTAGATGGGGTGTTAGGCTAGATGACTCTTGTGATCCTTTTCTCCCCTACGATTCTAGGATAGGTTGTTTCTTTGATGCTAGCGTGATTGGGAGAAAGCATAAAAGTACCTCCCATACAAACATCCTGAGTGGAGGCCAGGATGGGGAAATTCAGGGATTTCTCCTGCTAACTCTCCCGAGAACACAATACACTGTAAAAGGGATTGGAAGGGGGAGCCAGAGACATTACTACACCTCCCTCTCTGCACTGGCTTGCATAACTAGCCAGCCATACTGGGGGAATCTAAAGAAATGGTGCAGCAGACACTATGCCTCTGCCCTAGGGTATGAGAAAAAGTGCATCTTCTGGAGCTCCCCAGGGGGTGCTACTGCCCCCACTACTACAAACACAAGCTTGTGCCTCTCAGGCCCAATCTCGCTCATTAAGTGTGAATGTATGACTCTTGAGAGACCTGAAACAAGTTCCGTGTGTGTGTGGGGATTGGGACATGATGTGTTTCTCATCACAGAACCAGGAAAGGGGCTAGGGAAAAGGCATGATGACAGGTGAACACCAGGAAGGAGTCCCTGGAGGTAGTGGCAACATGTCAGACACAGCTGACTTTGGCCACTCTTCCTCGGGTACGTGGACTGACACCCAGTGTAGAGGGTGAGCCTAGGTTCCCCTATCAGCTTACCAGCAAAGGTGGTAGGAAGCCCACTGATGCAAGAAGACATTGGAATTTGAAAGCCCTGAGAAAAGGATGTGAGGAACATGGTGCCCAGAGTTTAGGGGCAAAGACCAGATGTACGTGCATATTTGTTCAACATCTTGTTATTCTGGAAGGGATGGAACTAGAACGTGATGTGTCCAGAGGGACAAGCCATGAGAAGAGGCAGAGTGAACATCATGAGGGGGCATTAGAGAGGCAAGAGATGCTATGCCACACCCATCAGCAGTGAGTCTACTCTTCTATTCTTCCCAAAGCTCAGCCCTAAGGGGCAGGTTCAGGAGCCTATCCCAAGAGGCTCTGTTATGCACTCCCCAGTGCTGACTGCCAAGACGGTTGATGCCTTCCTGAATGTGCCAGGGAGGGAAACAGCAAACACCATGGGAAATTTCTCCTCTCCCTTGCCCATAATGTAGCCATGCTGGAGCAGCCTTAGACTCATCAATAATTTGGGAGCATGTAACTCAAACCACAGTAGCTGGCTGGCACCAGTGAGCTAGTGACATGCCTGAATCCACCAGGACACTGTTAGCAACTCTAGGGGTGTTAACTCCAGCACCTGGAGAAATTCTAGTTGGGATATTACACTGCACCTACCCCCAATTTCCATTGGCTGGAGTATGTCATTCTCACTCACTTGGGGCTAGACCCCACAAGGTGAAAAGGTCTATCTCAATGTAACAAGGAGATGTACAACTGGGCACTATTGACATATCACTACCATTGACGTCAGTAGCATTTCACAATTTGCTCCTCCATTTAAATCCTTCCAAACTGTGCTCCTTTTTCATTCTTTATTGTACTAATTGTACCATATATAGAAATGCAGATTAAATTTTCACATTGCATTTTTAAAAGTATGATATGCAAAGAAAAGACACACATCCACAGGTAGAACACCACCAGTTTCATTATTCATTTCACAGTTAATTCCACCGCTAATAAAATTCACACCAGGCATAAACACTCCCCCATTCATTTCTTAACTTCTTAGCCCTCTACAGTTTTCACTGATTTACTGTATCATTGCTGGAGAGTAAAATTAAAGTAGTCACTAAGGAACAGGCAACTTTTTTATTGACCAATTATCTTTCCATCTGAGTTGAGTGCTGCACTGCTGGTGGTTAACACCAGCAATACATTATCCCTCAAAGGAAGAAGTGCAGTTTCGATTAGTATCTTTTGCAGTATTATCAAGGGATAGCAGTCATAGGATCTGTTGAAGACTTATCAAGGGAGTCATAGTTCAGTGTGTTTCATGTTTGGTTTGGAGTGCCAATAAAGACCGAAACCTTTTTTGGGCAGTCCTTATTTGGCATAATCACATGTAAGTCATTCTCTGAATGGGTTTCTCTTCCTGCCTAAATTTATTCTGGGAAAAGTTATTGCCTTTCCTCCTCACTCATTAATAACAGGAGAGATGGAAATGAGTAGATTTTTTTAAATGGAGCACTTTTTATTGGCAAGATAATTAGTAAAGGTTATTCTGCCTGGCAACCCTTGTTATCATTTAGTACTTTAATTCCAAAGAAGGCCATTTCCTCATTTCCCAAATGACCTTGAGAGTTTCTGTTTGAAACTTTCCCAGGAAACTATTATACAAGCCACATTCTCTGCATAGTCCATCATTTAATCACAGGATTCCCCATCTGCCCTGACTTCTATGTATGCTTTCCGATTCTGTCATCTTTACAAAGCTGAAAAGAGAAATTTTCACACCATCTACCCCAGAAGAATAAAAAGAAGAGTCCCCATGGGACTGTACAAGGAAAAACCTTGGTTGAATGAATAAACCTGTTCTATCTACAACCTAGCAACATCAGATAGGTGTGCAAAAGGGATGATTAAGATACAATAAGATTGATCTTGTGGTCATAGCACTGGACTGGGACTCAGGAGAGACTAGACTGAAATTCTGGAGAGATCTTGGTTCTGCTAGACACATCCTGTCTGGCTGCAGTCTAGTGTGTACTCTTAGGTTGTGTCTAGACTACATGCCTCTGTTGGCAGAGGCATGTAGATTAGACAGATCAGCAAAGGCAAATGAAGCCGCGATTTAAATGATCGCGGTTTCATTTACATTTACATGGCTGCCGCGCTGAGCCGACAAACAGCTGATCAGCTGTTTGTCGGCTCGCCGCTAGTCAGGACGTTCCCCCTGTCAACATCAAAGCCCTTTGTCGGCAGCCCCGTTATTCCTCGTGGAATGAGGTTTACCGGGGCTGCCGACAAAGGGCTTTGATGTTGACAGGGGGAACGTCCAGACTAGCGGCGAGCCGACAAACAGCTGATCAGCTGTTTGTCGGCTCAGCACAGCAGCCATGTAAATGTAAATGAAGCCGTGATCATTTAAATCGTGGCTGCATTTGCCTTTGCTGAACAAACAAATCTACATGCCTCTGCCGACAGAGGCATGTAGTTTAGACATACCCTTACTGTGCTTGTTCCATTTCTGTACAAGAAGCAAATGTTACCTCCTTTCTCCTAGAAATTATTGGTATAGTTACAATCTGTTCCAGGTAGGGGCTATCTCTAACTAAATGGCTGTGTCTTCACTGGCATGAATTTCCGGAAATGCTTCAAACGGAATACTATTCCGTTTTCAGTTTTTCCGGAAAAGGAGCGTCTACATTGGCAGGCTGCTTTTCCGGAAAAGCCCTTTTTCCGGAAAAGCGTCTGTGGCCAACGTAGACGCGCTTTTCCGGAAAAGACTACTGGGCTGTCTACACAGGCCCTTTTCCGGAACAGTGTTCCAGAATAAGGACTTATGCCCGAGCGGGAGCAGAATAATTTTTCCGGAACAGCGGCTGATTTTGTACAGTAGAGCATCGTTGCTTTTCCGGAAATTCAAGGGCCAGTGTAGACAGCTCGCAGCTTATTCCGGAAAAGCGGCTGATTTTCCGGAATAAGTGGCCCAGTGTAGACACAGCCTATGTGTGTGTCAACTGCCAAGTACAATGGGGCTCCACATTTGGTGGGGGCTCTCTAGCCAATACTCTAATATAAACACGCAATAATTTCATTGAACTTTATACACAATAACAGGTACTACACTAGTCTCATAGTTGGAGTTGCATACTTTAAGCCAACTTTCTCCCCCAGTATAGACCTGGTCCGAGACTTAGTCAAATCTTAATCAGGCAAAATCCCAATGGCTATAATCTGAGCACTTTTTACTTCGTTAATGTAAGGATTCTGCATGCAGCCTCTAAATACGGACATTGAAATTTGGCCCAAAAAGCCAAATAAAATTCAGCTCTAAGGGCCCTGCAGTGGTAATAAAAGCCAAACAGAAGTGACGCAGATGCAAAATGGGTCATTTTTACAAGCACTTGTCTCACCGTATTTTATACACCCCATGAACGGATGCTGAGTTGCATTAAAGTGTAGTTCAATGATCCCTAAGAGAAATACAGATGGCAGTGAAGGAAATAATTAGCTCATGAAAAGTCACAACCTCTTTGGCCTCCTTTTACTCATCCGCAAAATGGATTTTCTCACCTTTCGTAGGAACATTAGGAGGCTGAATTAATTCATATTTGCAAACTGTTTCAGAGCAGTGGGAGAAAGGTGCTATAAAAATGCACTTTTTTTATTATTATAGGGGAGCTCTCAGCGGAGTAAAATGCAAAGCAGCTTAAGCATGAACAAGTCTGTACTTTGCGAATGCTGCATATATTTAGTGTGGCTAGTAAGTGCTGGTCTGCCTCATCCTTTCAGCTGTGGAAATCATCACTCAGCACTAATTACAGCTTTTCTCATCTGAAAACAGGTGTGCTGGGTATCTCTACAAGTTCTAGAAAGCTGGTGGCAGTTTGTCATTTTGGTGTTGACACATTGTTACATAAGGCTTCACAACGTAATGACATGATACTGTGAAATGATGACGTGAAAATTAGTGTGTTCACTTCTCTCCCCTAATTTGGTGCCATCAGTAAATGTAACTAGCTTTCAGATTTGTCCTTCACTCTCTACACAGGGCTTTAAACAGAATGCTTCAGTGCGTTGGCCTGAATGTGTCCCTGAACTGAATGGGTAATGTTGACAAACCCGTCATCTGCAGGCAGAATCAAACCTGGGACATCTGGTGCATACAACATGAGCCTCTACCTCATGAGCTAAAAGCCAGATGGCTGTTAGCTAAGGCTGTAGAGCAGACTCATTATTCTCTCTGCAAGTGGTCTCAGTGCTACTAGTTGAGACAGTACCCAGGTGTGTGGGTTGCAGATGTACTCATATCCCTTCGCAGATGATGACCTGGCCTTAGTTATTAGAGATTTTGTTACTATATATCTATGTCCATATCTATATCTATATCTATATCTATGGTCAAGAAGACAACAGCTCCTGAGACACTCAAGTATCACAGGACATCTCATCAGCAAAATGGGTAATCATGTGGACATCAGAGCTGCCTTCTGCATCTTTATACAGTATCAATTCAAGCTCAAATTATCTTCAAGGCACTCCCATGGTCTACTCCCCAGATATCCAAAAGATCATCCGAAGCTGCAGGGTGAGGACAGTGGTGAACAGCTCTGCTGTTCAGATACAATGGAGCTGTTCACAGCAAGGTTAAGTCTCATTTGTGCAGAAAACAGATTTATCAGGGGCCAGCCCAAGGCTGTAAAACATGCTTTCACAGGATCTAAGACCTGCCTCAGATATCACCGCTTGCCATTCCAAGATCCAGTTGCCTAACTTTGACCTGCCAACATATTCAGTAGACATTAAAGAAAAACATGCTCACAACATGACCACTTGGGGAAAAGAATGAAAAAGTCTAGTTATTCTTGCTTATTGCATAACTGAGAGGCCCTCAGATTCTATAGTGATGAGGGCAAGGCAAGAACGGAACAGAATAGGTGTAAGTCCTCTAGTAAACTCTGTGATGTACATGCAATCCTGCTGCTATTCACTACCTCTGTAGCCTTTCCTGTTGGATCAGGTGAAGGAGTTACCAGCTAGATGTTATGCCATAACTCTCTCAGCTTCCCACTGCAGCACATGGGTAGGGGAAGGAAGGAAAGGTGTAAGCCCGTTACACTGTTCTACCAACTTATTCCCAGTTGGCAGACCAGGCTCTGAGGCTCCATAGCCAAACAATATATATTGCAGTAGCTCTAAGGTTACTTATCCCAGGATCAGCACACAACAGGATGTAGTAAATGGTGATTTATCATGCACACCTCTGTTGGGTAGGGCTGGGAGTTTAGTCCAACTCATTTCCAAAGACACTCCCAGTATACCAACTTAGGAAAAAATTGGCCTTTGATATTTCCATAGTCCATACACAATGATGCTATAACAGCAGCAACTGGTCACAATCACAAAAGGTAATGAAATACCAAGTCTTTGTTGCTCCATTCCCCAATAGCCTACCTGAGGCTGGATGTTTTTAAGAAATATAATCGGGCAGCAAATGTGTGGTTAGCGTTCTTGGATTTCATAAGTGGGCTGGAAAGTGCTAGTGGACTAATGACTCATTCTCTCTCTATCTCCAGAACATAGATAGGAACAGCCGGTGTTTATTTTTTCCCCTGCTGGTGCTGTGTCATTTAGGAAGAAATATGTGTTGGAAGATGGAAAGAATAATAAAAAGATACATTTTTTGGACATGACACAGGTAATTTGAGATGAATTGATCAAGAGAAACTAAAGCAACTGAATTTTCAAAGCAAACAAAGCTTGCTAAATGGTCAAAAGGAGAAAGAGTGTTTCACATAGGTGGATAGTAGGGCAATGACCCCACTCTGGCATGGAAATGGCTTAAAGCAGGCCAGAGAGGCTGCACAGAGCTGCAGCCAACCAGAAAAGGGCTTATTGAGAGCCAATGAAGTGGAGGCTTTAAAGCAGCCGATCAGGGATAGGGTGGGCCCTATAAGAAGGCTGCAGAGTTGAGGCAAGCTGAGTTTCTCCCCAGAGAGGAAAGGGAGAACAACTGACTCTGAGAGAAAACACTTAAGACAGCGCAGTGGTGGGCAGGGTCATTAGAGGCTGGGAGAGCTCTAGGTTGATAACTCCAAGACTGGGGCCCTGAAACAAAGGGTGGAGAAAGTGCTGGGGCTGCGAGCAGATGGCCCAGGGAAGCAAGCAGTAAAGGAGAGTTGGAGCAGGGCTGCCACTAGAGAGTCCTGAGTCAGGGCCCAGAGTAGTGGACAGGCTTGGGCTCCTTCCCCCTCCCAGCCAGTGATGAGTATGGCTCAGCCAGGCTGCCGTTGGTCCATGGAGGAGAGCCTAGACTGAAGCCTGTAGTGAGTGGCAGAACCAGAAGCTACTTGTCCCCTGGAAGGGTGGGAGGCAGAGCCAGCAGGGTAAGCACAGCTGGAGGGCAGCAGCCAGAAGTGAACACCGCGGCCCAGGAATGATGTGCGTCTGACTGCGAGGATGCTGGAGAATAGGAGAGTAATTGTGAGTGAGACCCCACAAGGGAAGGTGCACTGCTGAAGGAACTAATTCCCAAAACAACCATAGGAGGTACCACTGTGGTGTGTCTGGCCCCATCACACAGCTGTTTAATAATCATATATGTTTCAGCTAGCAGCTGAGAGTCCACAGAGGCACAGAAACCCAGGCCCCAAAATCAGCTACAGTAGGTCAAGAACCAGCAAAAGTGCATGAAAGAGATTTTCATAAGCAAATGTTTTAAGTCATTCATATATAATAAAACACTAAGAAATACTATAACAATTTAGCACTTCAATCAAGGGCGTTATGCACCTAAACACCTTTAAGGGCTTGGTCCATTGAGATAATTGGCTGACATCTCCATGAACACTTATATGGATTCTACTCTACTATCACTGTAGTGTCTGAGCACCTCTTAAATCCATGTGAAGTTTTGTATAACAGATGGAGCACCGAAGCACAGAAAAGACAATGATTCACTCCAGATTGCTCAGGGTGTCAGTGAGGATGCTGAGACCTTATCTGAATTTCTTGGGTCTCTTTCCAGTGTGTTAACCACAGAATCTTTTTTTCCCTCCCTGTGTAACTGCTAACTATATAATTAGAGGGTCATGTATATATTTAGGGTAAAACTTAAACTTTACTGTATTCTACACTCTGAGAATTTAGCCCTTAACATCTTCCCTTTTGCACTCTTACCTCTTCTGTAAAATGAACAACTATTAACTTGCATTACATCCCCTTTCTCAAATATACTTCTTATACAAGTCATGTTTACACTCACATCTTTACTGTAGATCTTAATATCTTTTCCTAAGTTGAAAAATTAATTATTTTCCTAAGTTCTCTTGCTGTTGTTGTTACCTTTATTTATCAACTGGTTACCAATGCTCCAACCTAATTTCTCTCAGTTATTTTCCACAACATTAACTGTGTGAATTTTCTGTGCTTGGAAGGCTGTTTATCTGTGTTAAAATGCAGAATCTGTTAGCCAGTCAGAATAGGAAAAAAGACCAGATGGCATCTATAACTGTTAATATACTCCCATGCTTATGCTTCTGCATGCATCTAATAGCTGGCTTAAGTGTTAGCCAGTAATATTCTTTCTGTGCAATTGTTTGTGTAGTTTACATTTTAATTAACCATATGCCTTTAGGGAGATATTACAAGTATGAGGTTCTTGCATATACCCTTCCTATCACACACAAACACCCAAAATAACTCTGACTCAGACATTTAGATATGAAATTAAAGGATTTTGGTAACAAGACTTTTTTGTTTCTTTTTCAAAAAGTGTGGGCAGTTTGGGTCTGCCTGCCACTGTAAAAGCCTTGGTTTGGGAGTTCAGGAAGAGGCAAAACTACTACGGAGTTTGGTGTAGACACAGTTTATTTAACAAGAGTTTTATTAAGCAAGATTTTCCTCAGAAGCAGGCCTGCCAACAGGACGGAGGCAAATGGGGCAGTTGCCCCAGGACCTGGCTATACAAAGGGGTCTATGGTTCCCAGCTGCTGCTGCTGCTGCTGCTACTGTGGCAGCAGCAATGGCCGAAACCCCGAGCCCTTTAAATCGCTGCTGGAGCACCACCTGGAGTGCTCCGGGTGGCTCTTAGGGCTGCCTGAGGAGATGGGTGCTCCATGCCATGGACTCCGGACAGCTCTGAGAAGGGGGGGGGGGCTCACTGCAGTCTGGGCAGCACTAAGAGCTGGCTGCCCTTGGCCCTGCCCCTTCCATCTGCGGCCCCACCCCTTTGGGGGTGCAGAGCCGCCTCTACCACCTTACCCGGGGGCCTGTGGAGGTTGTCAGTACCCCTACTCAGAAGCAATCCCCTGTATAGAGACTTTGGCTGCGTCTAAACTTGCCAGCTGTCTACACTGGCCGCTTGAATTTGCACAAGAACACTGACGATCTAATGTAAGATTGTCAGTGTTCTTGCACAAATACTATGCTGCTCTCATTCGGGAAAAAGCCCTCTTGAGCAAATGTATTTGTGTAAGAGGGCCAGTGTAGACAGCTAAAAACTGTTTTGCGCAAAAAAGTGCTGATGGCAAAAATGGCGATGGGGCTTTTTTGCGCAAAACAGTGTCTAGATTGGCACAGACGCTTTTCCGCAAAAAGTACTTTTGCGCAAAAGCATCCGTGCCAATCTAGACACTCTTTTCCGCAAATGCTTTTAACAGAAAAACTTTTCAGTTAAAAGCATTTGTGGAAAATCATGCAAGTCTAGACGTAGCCAATTGTGTGTGGGAGGCCTAGAAGATAGAGCACTGGAGTGGATATCAGGAGGTCTGAGTACTGCCCAGCTCTGGGTATTACCCTATAACAAATTTTTTAAGGAGTAAAGACAATCTATTTGCCCCTCTAGTGTGTGAGGTATTAGTATTAAGGGGAGTTTCCTCACCGGCTTCACTGCATCCTAGCTAGAAGGGAAAGAGAAATCAAAGTGGGGCCCTTGATAGACAACATCTCTCTGCTATTGTGGAAAAGCCCCTTTAAAGTGCAAACAATGGTGTTGCCAAGACAACTAGTTTCAGAAAGTGAAAAACAAAATGGATTCAGTGAAAGCCTGTTCCGTTCCTTTGGAGAACAGGGAATGAGAGGAAGCACTGCTGGATTGATAGGCAAATGCTAGCTGCTGTCGCAGGAATGGAGCTTTGTAAGAAAGCATTCACACGTACATCTCACAGAGTTAAACAGGTTAAAGGTTTTCTAGTCCCAGCAATGGATCAAATTCCTCTATCATGTGGCTAATTGGATAAGTCCTCATGGGCTCACACACAATCCCAGAATTTAATACCCTATGTATAGGATTTAGATGACCCACGTGCTGGTGAAGTTTACTCAAAATCTAATTACCTATCCCTCTATCTAATTGGTATATTTAAATTCAGTAGTGCAGCAGGTATAAATACTTGTTTCCTCTTCTGTAGCATTTTTCAACTGAGAAACTTAGACTATTACAAACCCAAACAAATCATGTCTCCCACCACCTGAAGTAGATCAATATTAGACAGATTTATTGACTTGCATTTATCAAATTATTTACTCTACGTCTGTATCTGTGAGTTCAAACTTTCAACTCTCCAAATTAGTTTGAAGCACTAAACCACTACCTCTTCTCAAAAGCTCAATGATAAGACAAAAGTTTCCAAAATAACTTTTTTATTTTGGAAGGCCCTTTATCCTATTATGATGGTGGAAAATGATTATTCTGTTCTTTCTGTCATGTTTTATCTAACCTCACTGTCACTAAGGATCTTATCTGAATGCTTTTTTTTTCCAGCAGGAAATATTGTCAACAAACGTTAGGTGAAGATTTTATCATGAGCTTCACATTCTTGTTATGGAAATTGCAGTTGCATCTAGAAGATTTTAAATATGTCAGGGCCACATTGTGGTAGGAAGATGTAAACCATATACTGTAGTAATAGTCCCTGCCCCAAAAAACTTACAATCCCTGCATATAAGCCAATTCCCGGGGAAGTCAATGGAATGACTCCTATTAAATTCAGATGCTAAGGATGAAATTCTGGCTCCACTGAAGACAATGGTAAATCTTCCTCCCAAAGTTAACTGAAGTAAATGGGAGTCTTTTCATTGACGGTTGGTGGCCTTCAAATGGAGTTCTAAAAGACTAAGACATAGTCAGTGGGTAACAAACAAATGGTAGATGGGTCTATAAGGGTATGTCTAGGTGGCAAAGTTATTTCAAAATAACAGCCGTTATTTTGAAATAACTTTACTAGCGTCTACACAGCCAAACCGCTATTTCAAAATTAATTCGAAATAGCAGAGCTCTTATTTCGAATTTGGTAAACCTCATTCCATGAGGAATAACGCCAAATTTGAAATAGCTATTTTGAAATAAGTGCTGTGTAGACACTTATATCGAAATATGGGGCCTCCAGCCTTCCCAGGGTGCCTTGGTGGCCACTCCAGCCTCAACCAAGAACACTCCTCTCCCTCCCCCCTCCCCGGAGCCCTTAAAGGGGTTGACTCTGGCCACAGTGCCTGTGCCAGCTCCAAGCCTGCCAGCCCAGAGCCAGCAGTCACTGCCCCTGATCCAGTGGCCCCAAAACATGAGCCAGCAAGCCACTGACAGCCAGCCCTCCACCACTCCCAAGGAGCAGCCTGCCAGCTCCCATGCGGGCACCTTCCTGGTCCAGGGTGAGATCACGGACCTTATTCAGATTTGGGGGGGATGCCTCCTACGTCCATGATCTCTGCACTAGATGGAGGAACGGGGCCGTATGTGGCAGGATAGCTGCCAGTCTGGCCACCAAAGGACACATGCAAACCCAGGAGCAGGTTTACATGAAAATCAAGTTGGTCCAGTGAGACCCTCCAACCATGAGTCCTGAGCTTCCCCTACCCCTTTTTCCCCTTGCTTCCCCCTTCCAGTTTCCGCCTCCCAGGTTTCCCCCTTCCCTCTCCCACCCTCTCTTCACCCCTCTCCTGCCTCCTTTCCCCAGTCTCACCAGAGTTTCATTCCCCCCACCCCAGTTTTGTTAAATAAAGAGAGTTTGTGTTCATGAAAATACGTGTATTTTATTTGCCATCAGGAAGGGAGGTTAGGGAGGAGTAAGTGGAAGGACATGAGTAAGGAATGAGGCACAAGCCCCCAGTGGGACAGACCACGGAGGCTTTTAGTGCTCCTTAGGATGGAAGCTCTCCTGCAGGACCTCCTGGATACTGACAGCCCCCCGATGGACCTCCTGGATGGCAGCCTGCAGAAAGTGCAGCCAGGCTTGAAGCAACGTGTCCACGAGAAGCACCAGAGTGCCCAGGGGCAGCTCTGGCTCCATGTTGCAGAGTGCTGTGGTGTCCCGAGTAAAGTCAACCAGAGCATACAGAGACAAAATGCTTTGCTGTCCCTCATCGAGGTAGGCAAGCAAGCAGGGAAAGCTGAGAACTGGATGTCCGGGGGGTGGGGAGTGTCCCTTTAAGCACAGGTGTCAGATAGCCTCAGGCAGCAGCCACACAAAGTAACTCCTGACCCGAGGCCCTGCCAGACCTGGTTCCGGCTGGCCTTCAATGCGATTCAGTGTCTACTCAGTGTGGACATGCTATTTCGAAATAGCAAAACACTATTTTGAAATGCATTTTGTGCATAGATGTGTTATTTCGAAATAACTTATTTTGAATTATCTATTTCTAAATAAGATATTTCAAAATAACACTGTAGCATAGACATAAGAGAAGATGGGGTAACAATGATCATAGGATTGTCGAGCATGGAATAGCTAGGTGCATTATAGTTTGTCCAAAGCACCCTTGTGAGTTTAGACAGAAGGATACAGTGCTTACTAATGCACTCTGAGGGTATGTCTACACCGTGGCACATACCTCTAAATATGCTATGCAATCTGAACCATGCAAATTGTGTTGCTTATTTTGAAATTTGAAGTTTGGCGCTGTCTACACAGCGCTAATTTCAAAACAGATCGTTATTCTGGCGTCTTCCTTAATCCTTGTGCAACGAGGTTTGCAGGAAGCCGGAATAAGAAGCCTGTTATTTCGAATGTCTTTTGAAAAAACGGGTGTGCTGCTAAGACACGCAGAACATTCATTATCCCAAAATAGCACCACCGTGTAGACGTAGTTTGAGATATAAAAGGAGAAGAAGATTGTTTTCTGTTAGTGAAAGGAAAATCTCTCCTCTCAACTTCAAATGTCCACTGACAAAACCACTGACAAGCCTGCTAAAATATCTGCTCTGGGGGGATTGCTCAATTTTTTTTTCCTATACACCTGACACATGATCAAGGAGATGCAGCCCTGGCTTTTCCCTTTGTGTATCCCTTGTTACATTTTTTATCTCTCTCCTTTTGTCTTTCTCTAGCCTGGATAAAAGGCATCTGTTGTCTTGACAAAGAGAAAGGAACATCCTTATCTATCATGCTGAAGTGATCCAAGGCCAGCCCATAAGAACCAGCATCTTCATCAATCTTTGTCAGTGCTCTACAACTGCCCTCGCAATCACTCCTGACATGTTTTTTGCTCATTTCCCTGTCTCCAGTCACTGGTATCCAGCCTGCAATGAGTTAGACTAGCCTCTCTCCACCTTACCTTGCTTCTGTGATGTGACAGATGGCAGTGGATATTACTGGCTGCCCTGAGTCTGCAAGGAGAAATGCAAACTTAATGGGATGGAAGCATTTGTATCAGAACACTACAAAGCTGCTTGTGGTTTCCCCTACACCTCAAATGTCTCAATGACCACTCATGTCTCCTGGGTACATTTTCCCATTCAGCCAACCAAACCCCATGAAAACTGTGCAGAGAAAAGTGGCTCTGCTAAGATGGGTAGAGCCCTGCATATCCATGGATATCCACGTCATAGCTGCAGATAATCGCGTCCAGTAGTAGAGTGGATGCGAATACCCACACAGCGCTCTCCGCCTGACCACCAGGCAGAAGGGGGATACCAAGTAGGCCCTCTGCTGCCTGCGGGGAAGGGACACAAGAGGTTCCTCTCACTCACTTCAAATACCCCTCTCCCTGCACAGGTGGCCTAGATCCAGCCCTGCTCAGGGTTCCCTACTTGATGAACACTGACTTGTAGGAGCCCCGGTCCCAAGTCCAGCTCCAGGAGACATGCCACAGCTGTTCTGTGTGACTGGCTAGTGCAGGTGGGAGCACAGGTAGGGTGCCAGCTGACTCCTGAGAGAGGAGAAGAGCTCCCAGCAAAGCAGCAACCTGCCCTGTTCTGAGGGTGGACATCCGAGCTTGGTGGGGCTGAAGCTGAAGGCGGAGCAGAGGCAGCACCCTGGGCAGTTGGACCCACCCCTGTCACAGGGACTAGAGCAGATAGGCCTCCAACTCTGTACCCCTTTGCTTTGCTGTGATATGGGAGAAGCTGCCGCTGCCGGGTGCCATCACCTTTGAGCCACCAGCAGCAGCACACAAAATATCCATTCCCTTCTTCCCCATCCCTGACCCCATGTGGCCCCTTACCCCTCATCCCTGCTTTCATGCTGCCTGCCTCTTCCCTGCAAGACCGGTTTTCTCTCGCTCATCTGTACTCCCTTCCCTCTCCCCTCTATTTGGCTTACTTCTGTGGGGTGGATGAGGAAGAAGATAAAATCCATCGAGTGGATCCCAGGTTGGATGAAAGCTTGAGCCTGGTGGATGTGGATCGGATGCGGATCCACATTTTTGTATCTGTGGAGGGCTCTATGGACAGGTCCAACATGTTGCTAGCGTGATTGTTTTATATTGTTGCACAGACAGCAAGGGGAGACTCACTTTTCTTCCTAACTCTGCGCCCTTGGTTACCAACCCATTTGTCACTTTAGTTCCCTTGTCACCTCCTTGCTGACACCGTAAACTTCGTTGGGGTGAGACTGTCTTCTTTACTCATCTGTACAGCGCCTACCACTCTGGGGCCCTACTCCTTGACAGAGGTTCCTAAGCATTACTGTAATATAAGCAATCATAGCAATACCACCACTGAAGTGTTCACCACTGAGCAGACACCATTCACAGCATTAACCGAGTTATTTCTTACTGTCCATTTTTGGGAATACAGCTCTATGTCTGGTATAACAGCAGGCAAGGGAAGGTGAACATGCTCTTGCATATGTGTGATCATGATTCCAAATGGCCTGAGATAGGCAGTTTTGAGCATGCTATTAATTTCCTTGCTGCTCTATCAAACACAGTCACTCTCAGGAACCTTTTCACAGGTGACCACACACTTTTTGTGACCTTTTTGACAGGGCCTGTAAAGAATGCTGTGTGGGGAATGCTGTACAGGTTCTTTGTGCTAATATAGGCCAGAGGTTTGGGTGGAATGGGCTCCAGCTAGCCTCTTTAGCTTCCAGAGCTTAGCAAGAAACCATACCAGAAATGCACCTCAGATTCTCTCATGAGGCTGTGACTTCTGGGGAGGAGATTATTGCACACAGCATGTTCACTACTATTACCCAAAGCTAAAGGACTAGAAAAACAATTTAGTAGTCCTGTGGCATCATAGAGACTAAAAAAAACCTAACGAGGTTCAGGATCAGTCGGCAAAAGCTTCCCCAGCCGACAGATCCGCATCTAGACTGCCACGCAGTGCTGGATCAGCTGATCGTCGGCACAGAGCGGCGGCCATGTTTATTTTAATGAAGCAGGGATTATTTAAATCCCCACTTCTTTGCCTATGCCGGGTAAACTAGTTTACATGGCTCCGTCGACAGAGCCATGTAGTCTAGACATACCCTAAAGGACTAGAGTAAATCTTCAGGGTGTCAGTTTAAACAAAGGGAAAAGCAATTTTCTGCAAAACCCAAATAGATAGAAACCATTGCACATTACTGTATCATGTCATTATCATGGCCATGACACTTGGCCTTTCTGAATTACAAAAGAGAAAATTTGATGTCCTCAGCCTAAACATATCCAAAAACTGCAGCACATATTGCATATAGAATAGTGCCCCAACACATTCCCTAATGATGGTTTAATCTCTGGATCAGCTTTAGTTAAAGCCAAACACACATTCCTTGTCCCACATGAGCCTAACATTTAGAGCTTTACATTCATACTTAGAGCAGCAACCTTACTCATATGGATGAGAACTGAGAAGGTGACTGCTAAAGAAACAGGAGGATGAAGAATAGATTGCCCGAAATCCATGCAAGTCATCATCAGGCAAAACACTATGGGCATGTCTGCACTGCAGGGCAAAAGTTGAATTAAGCTACGCAACTTCAGCTATATCAATTGCGTAGTTTAAGTCAAAATAGCTTAATTCAGCCTTCGGCGCTGTCTACACAGCAGGGAGTCGAAGGAAGAACACTCTTCCTTTGACTTCCCTTACTCCTTGTGAAATGAGGGTTACAGAAGTCGGAGTAAGAAGTCTCCATCTCAACATTATTTCAAAATAACGGTTTGCTGTGTAGAAACGCACTGTTATTTCAAAATAACATCAGTTATTGCAAAATAATGCTGCTGTGTAGACGTACCCCATGAGAGGCAACAGCAAGAAATATTGTCATATTATTTGTATTGTTTTCTGTTGCTTTTCCTCTAAGAACTGGTTGAATAATAGAAGGAACTCACAGCAACTATTTGTTCGGATTTTAAATGAATTCATTCCCATTGTGTTCACACCTCTTTTGTGTTTCTTTCTGCAAATGTTCAAGCAATTTAAGTTTACTGTTGGTCAAAAGCAAATTTTAGAGTTTATGAATTGGGTTTTCATGAACTCTGAAGTGTCAATTTGTATGCACAAGTACTTGTGCCTAATACGATAGGGTGCCTATCCAACCATGGATCAGAAACACCTTTTGAGTTTTGTAATCAGAACTCAGCAATACAACACAGATTTTGAATATTTCTGATAAATCCGTACAGTTAAAAATTGGAAAATAGTCACTGAATGATTTCACATCTTTTATATATTTTAGAGAATTTGTCTATTTGCCTGTTTGATCAAGAATTCCTCCTAAATGGTAAGAGCAAAGGACCACTGAATTCAGTAATTGGATTTTATTAGAGACCAAACTGACTACAACCCTTTTTTGTTTAAAGATAGCAAATACTAAGGATTTAGAAAATAAAGAAAAATACACTTGATGGAATTCCCATTAAAAAACTTTACGACTATCCCTTTTAAAGAAATCCAACATAAAAATTAACTTCATAAAGATAATACTGTATTTTTGTAAAACACAATCGTTTAAATATATGTATGTTTATCTTTTACTTTAAAAGATGTTTCCCTTTTACTTTAAAAAAAATTGAGTTATGTACCCAAGCAATGATGAGTAAATCTGCTAATAAATAAATAGAATATACTATTCATATGACCTATCCCACAATTGATTTCCTCTGTACATGTCTTTTGTACAAGAAAGTTATCAGCTGCCTCAGAGTAAATGATATACTACTGGGAACATGACTACATGACTTTAGATTCCATGTCCTTAAGTGAAGGAAGAATTGGTAGAATTACACTCTGTACACTGCCTACTAGCTGTGTTATTAAGTACTTGGGGAATTTTTCCCTCAACAGAGTCCATCAACACACTCACAAAGTTTCTGGAAGGGAATCTCACTGTTAGAAAGTAATCATTTGAAGAGTAAGACAGTGGCATTTCCTAATGGAGTATTTCAGGTCACATTCAGCATCATATATTCTTTGGTTCTAAAGTAGAGCTACATTACATTTTGGATGGGGAATCTTCAGCTGATTCCATGAGATACATGCAAGACTTGAATATTCAAGTTATATATGAGACTGGGGTATCTCCCTGTCAACTTGGTCACTTACATCATCCATTTCTATCATTTGCTTTTCTCCAGTTATTTGGCATGGCAGTTGCTCTGAAGTTTATTTCTCTAAACACTACCTTTGCTGGATAGAACCTTATCCCTCACATATTTAACAAACCCCCTTAAGTGAGTGATAGGGGTATTATTAGTTGGAGAATGTCTATTACAATGTTATCACACGAGTGACCTAAATAATTTATACTCACAAGCATTCAGTGATATTGTAGTTGACATTTCTCTTATTAGATTCCAACAGAGGGACTTGGAACTCTTTATAGTGAACGAATTCTGCAGCAAGCATCTGGTTCAGATAGTCGTCCTAAATAATTATCAATGATCATCATTATTTATCTTCTGTTAGTACAGTGCCCACCATGTGCTAGGATCCTTACTAATGAGGAGGCAATGGGCAAATTAGCTGAAAGACAATTAGACAGATTAGACATATAAATAATTAGAAGGCAATAAAGCACGTTTGCAGCTTTCACAGCCAATTCTATGCTAGATTGTAAGAGAATGATTAGGTTTCAAATATGTAAATCATGCCAATGTTGAAGTTAATGTTAGTAGCAATATATTATAAACCAGAAATTAGGTTACACAGATTATGTTTTCAGTCATCTGGGTAGCTTTCTTTTGTAGTCTATTAACTATCATTTCAGACATTATAATGAAGTCTTCACCATCTTTCACACTTTATCACTTTCTACAGCAGGGGTGGACAATAATTTTTGATGGGGGGCCACTCCCAAGATTTTGGAAAGTGGTTGAGGGCTGCACTCTTCCATGGTGTTATTGGAGGAGATGCTGGGGTTTGGGATGGAAGTTGGGTGCAGAAGAGAGCTTGGGGTAAAGGATTGGGAAGCAGGAGGGAGAATGAAGTCTGGGAGGGAGTTTGGGCGAAGTAGCTAGTTGTGATCTAGGACAGACAACTGGGTGCAGAGTTTTGGGATATGACCTAGGGTAGGAGGGGATTGTGATCTCAGGCAGGAGATTGGGGTGGCAGATCTGGGAGGGGGTATGGTACATGTGGAGTAGCCGGGCAGGAGTGTGGAGCAGAGGGTTGGGAAAGGAAGAGGCTGAGGTGCCAGAGGCAGGTTCTCACCAGCCTGCTTGCCTGCCTGCAGAGCTAAAGGTTTACAGAGCTTAAAATGTTTTTGCCTGCTCTGCCACATGCTTGAGTGAGTGAACAGGACAGCTGTGCTTTGTGGCTGCCTGTTATTCAGACAGGAAGCTCCCATTGGCCGGTGTCTGTCCAGAAACCAGCCAATGGGATTGTGCTGAGAGCAGGAGAAGCATCTGAACCTTCCCCCGTCCCCTCCAGACTCAAAGAGAAAGAGCCCCACAGCTACATTTCTGAGTGGCCTGTGGAGCTATGGGGAAAGCAGGGGAGCCTGTCTGGGGCTCCCCACTGCTCCATGGGCTGGATCCAGTAGCTTGGCAGGCCAGATCTGGCCCACCGGCTGTATTTTGCCCAGGCCTATTTTACAATCTCTCCCACCTTCCATGACTTTTCAAAGATGATAGCTAATGGCTCAGATGCCTCCTCAAACAGCTCCTTGAGTATTCTAGGAGCATTTAATCAGGCTTTGGTGACTTGAAGACACGTAACTTTTCTAAGTAATTTTAACTTGTTCTTTTCCTATTTTAACTTCTGAACATACCCCATTATTCACTGTGTGAGGCATCTAGTCACCACCAACCTTCTTGGTGAAAACTGAAACAAAGAAGTCATTAAGCTCCACTGCCATTTTCATTTTTTGTTATTGTTTCTCCCTCTTCACTAAGCAATGGACCTCTCCTGTCCTTGGTCTTCCTCTTGCTTCTAATGTATTTGTAGAATGTTTTCTTGTTACCCTTTGGCTACGTCTACATTGGCAAGATTTTGCGCAAATACTTTTAACCCAAGAGTTTTTGTGTTAAAAGTATTTGTGGCAGAAAGCGTCTACACTGGCATGTGCCTTTGCACAAAAGCATCCATGACAGTGTAGACGCTCTCTTGTGCAAGAGAGCTCTGATGGCCATTTTAGCCATCTGGCTTTCTTGCGCAAGAAATTCATGTTGCCTGTCTACATTGGCCTCTTGCACAAGAACAGTTGCGCAAGAGGGCTTTTTCCTGAGTGGGAAGAGCATAGTTCTTGCGCAAGAAGCACTGATTTCATACATTAGAATGTCAGTGTACTTGTGCAAGAACTCCCCGCCAGTGTAGACAGGCAGCATGTTTTTGTGCAAAAGCAGGTGCTTTTGCGCAAAATCATGCCAATGTAGACACAGCCTTTATGTCTTTAACTAGACTGAGCTCGTTTTGTGCCTTCACTTTTTCAATTTTGCCCCTACGTACTTGTGTTATTTGTTTATAGTCATCCTTTGTACTTTACCCTAGTTTCCACTTTTTATAGGACTCCCTTTTTATTTTTAGATCAGTATATGAGACAAGCTTTACTCATATGAATAGTCTTAGCTATCTAACTAAGTACATATTGGCCCCCATAACCACAGCATATGAGAACCAACCTGGTCATTAAAATCCCACTGTGACTCTTGAGTTATTGTGCAAGTGTTTACAAGATCAATCTACAATAGTAATACTTTATCTACAATTAAATATATGATTAGTTCATTTTATCTTAACACTGCTATTCTTTCAACTCTAATTTTTGCAACATCCAGAAGTGAATGTAATGTCCCTAAATGTGTCCTATTCTAATGTGGGTTAGCGTAACTGCAAATCTGATTGCTAGGCATGGTATGTCCGTTGTCACTGCATGCACGTTTGAATTCTGTTTTCATCTGTTAGAGAAAAGTCTGTGTTCAGTTCCTCACATAGTATTTCTGACATGCTATTCAGACATGCTATGTTCCCTCCATAAATGGGACTTCTACTCATGGCAGTTTAAGTTCTCTAGATTTGTGGATTCCAAGGCCAGATGGAAACATTGTGATCATCTAGTCTGACCTGCCTGTACAGCACAGGACACAGAACTTCCACCAAATAATTCTCAGACCCAGATGCTTTAGACAAACATCCAATCTTGATTACAAAATGGTCACTGGCAAATTGCTCCAAAGATCAATTACATTCACTGTCAAAAATTTGCACCTTATTTCCAGTTTGATTTTATCTAGCTTCAACTTTCCAGCCTTTGCATCATCCTTATACCTTTCCCTGCTAAACTTAAGAGCCCAGAGGAGCAATGAGTAAATTGGCAATGTCTCCTCCTTGGTACAGTCATTCCTCAATTTGTTTTTCCTTTGTATGTGAGGATTTAACCTGACAGACCTCTCTGATTGTTTGCATTCCAGAGAACCCTTCACTCAGGTAAAACACAAGGACTCATCTCACTTTTCTTCAATCTTTTTTATGTTTTTAAAGGAAGCATTAGTTGATTTAGGATGAGAGAAGCATGCCCTTGAAAAGGCATCAGCAATGAAGTCTTGGAAGACTTATTTGTAAATTAAACACCAATGTGCTTTCTCCTCTCTTGTAAACTTTCAAATGTGAAAGTAGAAATGTCTTTTGTCTTTCAAAATTGTTTTTAATTGTTTGAGTCATTGGATTATTTCCCAAAGACATAAATTACAGTTTTATCTTTCCTGGAAGACAAACTCATCATTCATGTTCAGGTTCAGGCTACGAAAATACAAACAAAGAAGTGGGGGGGGGGGACACTTAAAATTACTCATTTACTTCTCAGATCACTCACTCTGCTGCTGATAAACAGGTTAACTATGTTGGTAACTTGGACCTTGTTTATATTGGAAAAATGTCCCATTGCTGTTAGTGGGCGTGAGCAATGGATGCAGATGAACTGATGCTGACCATGACTTAGGAGTAAACAGAAGCAAAAAATAAACATACTCGCTGCTATTTCAGAAGCTGAAGTTTATATTAGCCACAGCTAGGTGCTGGAAATGGTTTTCCTTTCTTTATACTTGCAGTCAGAGACATCCCATCCATTGGACGATTCAGGAAAAACAACTTCAGAGGTTGGGCTCGCTCCTTTATTCACTGGCGGTGGTGGGAAGCAGAGCCACCCAGCTCCAGTTGCTCCACTCCCTCAACCCCCTGCTGTGTCACTCAAGGAAAGGGGCTCAGAGGAAGGAGACTGGGGGAAGACATGGAGTGGGAGTGGGGGATGGGGTGGATGAGGCTGAGGTTGTCCCAGGCCCCATACCCGCCTATGGACAGGTCTGCTTCCAGTTACACCACATTTTTCTAGCATAACAAACACTGAAGAGCAAAATTTTCATCTCAGACCAACAGACTGGTTTGGGAATTTGATATTCAGTTACCAAAAAGCTACAGTCAAGGAAGAAGGTGGAACTTAAAAAGACCTGGTTTAAAGGCAAAGTGAAGGCATCTAAAAAAACATTTGAAAAAGCAAATGGAAGAAAAGACAAGTTGATAGTAATGAACAGGAATCAAAATCTAGCAACTGCTGAAAATTGCAAGAAGGGAAACAAAGGTGACACAAAGAGAAATCTATAAGGGGCAGGCAGAGAAACCTATGGCCCGCAGAATTCAAGATTATAGAATGGAGTTTTTTAAATAAATTAGTGTGATGGGGTATACAGACCATATACTAGGACAGAAGTAGTTAAAGGCCTATACTGGGCCCAGTTAAGCTCTTCCTCGTTAATCCTTCAGAACATGTTTCCACTGGAGACAAGGTAGAAAAGGGAGCAACCCAGTTGAGAAGGAAGTGGCTGAGGAGGCATACAGACCTAACCTGAAGGTTCCTGCCAAAACAGGCTTGAGGGAAGCAATGGTAGGAAGCAACACAGGGAAGGCAGCTCAGAGGGCCCCTGCCAAAGGCCAAATGCTGTTGACCCACCTAGGGCTTTGGGTCGAAGCCCGATGAAACTGATGGGCCCAGACTTCCCACCACTGGCCCATGACTAAACCCACTGAGGACCCTTTTAAAATTAGAAACTAGAAGAATCTTGAAAATGGTATTGATCCGTTCCTAGATGGAAATGGGATAATTATAAATAATGCAGAAAGAGCAGAAGTTTTCAATAAATATCTTTGTTCTATATTTGGGGATGAAGTTGATGTAGTCGTATCCTATGATAACACTTTTTCCATTCCACTAGCATCACAGCAGGATATTAAACAGCAGCTACTGAAGTCAGACATTTTTAAATCAGCTGGGCCAGATAACTTGCATCCAAGACTTGGAGCTGGCTGAGGAGCTCACTGGACCGTTGATGTTGATTTTTCGATAAGGCTTGGAATACTAATTTTGAACCTCAAATAGCACCAGTACTCAGTGAGCTCTTCCTGAGAACTCCACAGGGTGGAATGCAAACCACAGGGGGAAATCTACCAAGTGTATTCAGATAAAGAATAAAGGTGAGGAAATTGGGATCTGCTTGTCTGTGTCCGTGAACAGGGGACAGACACAATGACAACACTGCAAATAATTCATCCAGCTGTTCTGTTTACATTTTCATGGATTACCCTACCTCTCTCACCCCTCTCCTTTAATCATTTTCTATATTCTGCCCTGCACATTACCTGGAGTTTGGCGATCAATACAGTTCTTTACTTCCTATCCTAAATATTGTTGTTTAGTGAACTATGCTTTGTTAACATCTGCTGCGCTCCCAGCCAGCAATAAAGGTATTTTGGTTCAGTGGTGGATGAAGTGATTCTTGTCTACGATTTGTAAAGAGCTTTGGGATAAAAGGCAAGACAGTCTATCATTAATTATTGAGGCCTCTCTCTGCCCTTTTATTCTGGCACTGTAAATACCTTTACTCATAAGTGGCTTAAAAAACTTAATCAGATGAATAAATAACTGCAGGCTGAGTGCAATGTATCACTTTGATCTATTTCTGCCCACAGACCTCTTCACCCGCACATAGCAACAACATCCCCAAAGTGTTTTTCAGATCTCCCTCTCTTCACACCAGCTGCTACACAAGACTAAGTGACTATTTCTCTTCTGGTTGTTGAGCAACATCCTGTTCGCTTCTCATTTTATAGCTCTGTTCAACTCTCGTGCCACCACATCGCCCCACCCAAGACTTCATAATGTGAACCCTTACATAGCTCATGCCTGACAAACTGTGGTGGGGCACACATTCAGCAAAGTGCTCAAACGTGATTTTTTTTCTTTGGGCTTCAGCCTTGAGTTGCTTGTATGACTCTTTCTTCTGCTGGTGTAATTGTCATTTTTGCCATACACGATGAGCCAAAATCAACAGTGAGATCCAGCAAAGAAGCCAGTGCTTAAGAGCTTCTTTTGGGAAATTGCTTGAAAGCATTTTCACAGGCCATGATCTCTGGCAGGACACCAAGATCCAGGTTTATAAGACAATTGTTATTCCTACATTCCTTTTATAGATGTGAAACCTGGGTAACCTTGACAGTACTTCAAGAATCTGCAGAGATTCCACCAATGATGCCCTCAGAAGATCTTTTGATCAAGTGGGAAGAGCTCTACACTAATGGCAGCAACCTCACTGGAGCCAATGTCACCAGCACTGAAGCAAGAATCCTCATGCATCAACTCTGCAGGGCTGGACATTGTACTCAGATGCCAGACTCTCACCAACTAAAACAAGTCCTCTACTCTCGGCCTATCCATGGTCAGATATCTCATGGTTATCAGTGGAAACATTGCAAAGACACACTGAAAGCGTATCTCAAGAAAACCGATGTGGACATCACAGGTGGAAAGGAGCAATCCAGCAATCAGCTTCAATGGTACCACATCCTCCATCAGACAGTGGCCTGCTTCAGGGAGAAGTGCCTTGCCTTCAAATCTGGAAAGAGAGAGAGAGAAGGGAGGAAAAAGAATGAACTATCTTCCAGCAGGCAGATGACCCACCAAGAAAAGTTTGCATCTACCGAAGGCAGTTCTGAGGTTCCAGGATTGGACTCCTGAGTCATCTCAGGACCAATATGTAAGTCTGTGGAAGAGAACATCCTTGAATTGATGGATTTCAAATGATGCCACTGCTTAAATTCATCCATATGTAGAAAAGGCATAAATTCAATGGGACTTCAAGCAGGTGCTTAAAATTAAGTATGTGATCAACTGCTTTGATGAATTACGCACTGTGTCCTCATGAACTCCAGGGGTAGGATTATTTTAAAGGCAGCTATGGATATCTAGATCATGTTCTTTTATGGCCACCATCATTGTGGCATCTAGGCAAGCAGAATACGGAGCTCTGTCAAGAAACCCAAAGCACTGGAAGCCTCCACTGAATGGTCTTTATCAGATATCTATAACATAAGGGTTTCCTGGGATGTCCTTCTCCAAAAATATCCCTACCACTCATCTGGCAAAATTGTGCAAGGATTTCTATCATTTTCGTGTAGATCATGTAGCGACCTTACATTGACATGAGTCAGATTCCTAGACAGCAGATAATGTACTATGGTCATTAATTAAAAATAAACCAGATGTTCCACATTTCTCAGGAGCTGCAACAGAGCCTCAGTAAAAGAGGAATGCTCCGCCCAAGAGAAACAGAAGTGTGGATAGTTTATCTTTTCATTATAAAATAACTAATTTGTACCTATTTTGATTTAAGATATTGTTGTGACCCTCAAAGGTTATTGCGAATCTAAAGCAAAGAAAATTTTGTGTTTACTCACTCCTTATGAACCCTAAGAACATGAGACAGCCATACTGGGTCAGACAAAAACTCCATCTAGCCCAGTATTCTGTTGCCTGACAGTGACCAATGCCAGTGTTTTAAAGGGAATGAACGGAACAGGTAATCATCAGATGACACACCCCCTGTGATCAAATGATCACCCTAACACTTCAAGGTGAAGCATTATTGAAATCTCTCAAAATACACCCAAGTACCTTACACTGATACAATCTTTATTCTTGTAATAGCTTTAAGGGGTGGGGAGGTTACAACATTTTTTGACTGTGAATAAGGGTTCATCAACCTCAAAGTAATGAGAAACACTGGTCTCAGCCAGTCGATCAATACTACTTTTAAATATAGGGACTGGAAATCCATGTGACACCCACTATAATTCCTACCACTGCATAAAATGGATTACATGTAGATTTTTTTTATATTGGCAGCTAGAGCCAATGAAAATATGCAATTGCCACTGCTGAAGTTTTTAATAAGGTCATAATGAGGCGAAGTTAATGTTTGCAAAACATTCATAGAATCATAGAATCATAGGACTGGAAGGGACCTCGAGAGGTCATCGAGTCCAGCCCCCTGCCCTCAAGGCAGGACCAAGCTCCGTCTACACCATCCCTGACAGATGTCTATCTAACCTGTTCTTAAATATCTCCAGAGAGGGAGATTCCACCACCTCCCTTGGCAATTTATTCCAATATTTGAGCACCCTGACAGTTAGGAATTTTTTCCTAATGTCCAATCTAAACCTCCCCTGCTGCACTTTAAGCCCATTACTCCTTGTCCTGTCCTCAGAAACCAAGAGGAACAAATTTTCTCCTTCCTCCTTGTGACACCCTTTTAGATATTTGAAAACCGCTATCATGTCCCCCCTTAATCTTCTTTTTTCCAAACTAAACAAGCCCAGTTCATGAAGCCTGGCTTCATAGGTCATGTTCTCTAGACCTCTAATCATTCTTGTCGCTCTTCTCTGTACCCTTTCCAATTTTTCCACATCTTTCTTGAAATGTGGCACCCAGAACTGGACACAGTACTCCAGCTGAGGCCTAACTAGTGCAGAGTAGAGAGGCAGAATGACTTCACGAGTTTTGCTTACAACACACCTGTTGATACAACCTAGAATCATATTTGCTTTTTTTGCAGCAGCATCACACTGTTGACTCATATTCAACTTGTGGTCCACTATGACCCCTAGATCCCTTTCCGCCATGCTCCTTCCTAGACAGTCGCTTCCCATCTTGTATGTATGGAACTGATGGTTCCTTCCTAAGTGGAGCACTTTGCATTTCTCTTTATTAAACTTCATCCTGTTTACCTCTGACCATTTCTCTAACTTGCTAAGGTCATTTTGAATTATGTCCCTATCCTCCAAAGAAGTTGCAACCCCACCCAGTTTGGTATCATCTGCAAACTTAATAAGCGTACTCTCTATCCCAATATCTACATCATTGATGAAGATATTGAACAGTACAGGTCCCAAAACAGACCCTTGCGGAACTCCACTTGTTATCCCTTTCCAGCAGGATTTAGCACCGTTAACAACAACTCTCTGACTACGGTTATCCAGCCAATTATGCACCCACCTTATCCTGGCCCTATCTAAGTTATATTTGCCTAGTTTATCAATAAGAATATCATGCGAGACCGTATCAAATGCCTTACTAAAGTCTAGGTATATGACATCCACCACTTCTCCCTTATCCACAAGGCTCGTTATCCTATCAAAGAAAGCTATCAGATTAGTTTGGCATGACTTGTTCTTCACAAACCCATGCTGGCTATTCCCTATCACTTTATTACCTTCCAAGTGTTTGCATATGATTTCCTTAATTACCAGCTCCATTATCTTCCCTGGGACAGACGTTAAATGACCGGTCTGTAGTTTCCTGGGTTGTTCTTATTCCCCTTTTTATAGATGGGCACAATATTTGCCCTTTTCCAGTCTTCTGGAATCTCCCCTGTCTGCCATGATTTTTCAAAGATCATAGCTAAAGGCTCAGATACCTCCTCTATCAGCTCCTTGAGTATCCTGGGATGCATTTCATCAGGACCTGGTGACTTGCTGACATCTAAATTTCCTAAGTGATTTTTAACTTGTTCTTTGTGTATCCTATCTTCTAAACTTACCTTCTCTCTGCTTGTATTCACTACGTTAGGCACACCTCCAGACTTCTCAGTGAAGACCGAAACAAAAAAGTCATTGAGCATCTCCGCCATTTCCAAGTTTCCTGTTACTGCTTCTCCCTCCTCACTGAGCAGTGGGCCTACCTTGTCCTTGGTCTTCCTCTTGCTTCTAATGTATTTATAAAAGGTCTTCTTGTTTCCCTTTATGCCTGTAGCTAGTTTGATCTCATTTTGTGCCTTTGCCTTTCTAATCTTGCCCCTGCATTCCCGTGTTGCTTGCCTATATTCATCCTTTGTTATTTGTCCTGGTTTCCATTTTTTATAGGACTCCTTTTTTATTTTGAAATCGTGCAAGATCTCCTTGTTAAGTCAAGCTGGTCTTTTGCCGTATTTTCTATCTTTCCTACACAGCGGAATTGTTTGCTTTTGGGCCCTTAACAACGTCCCTTTGAAATACTTCCAACTCTCCTCAGTTGTTTTTCCCTTCAGTCTTGCTTCCCATGGGACCTTACCTACAAGTTCTCTGAGCTTATCAAAATCTGCCTTCCTGAAATCCATTACCTCAATTGTGCTGGTCTCCCTTCTACCTTTCCTTAAGAGCATGAACTCTATTATTTCATGATCACTGTCCCCCATACTGTCTTCCACTTTCAAGTTCTCAACTAGTTCCTCCCCATTTGTTAAAATCAAATCCAGAACAGCTTCTCCTCTGGTAGCTTTTTCAACCTTCTGAAACAGAAAGTTGTCTCCAATGCAGTCCAGAAACTTATTGGATAGCCTGTGCCCCGCTGTGTTAGTTTCCCAACATGTGTCTGGATAGAGATTCAGAAGGTTGCACCTCAGGAGTATTTCTAGACTACATCCCTCTGTCAGCAGAGGGATTTAAATTAGACATACCAATATTGCTAATGAAGTGGGATTTAAAAATCACGCACTTCCTTAGAATAAAAATGGCCACCACTTTTAGCCGATGTGGCACTTTGCCGGCAAAAAGCGGCAGTCTAGATGGGGATTGGTCGACAAGGAAAGCCTTTTCCGACCGATCCCTTATGCCTCGTGCAACGAGGTTTACAGGAGAGGTCACAAAAGGCTTTCTTTGTCAACTGATCCCTGTCTAGACTGCTGCTTTTTGCCGGCAATGTGCCACGTCGGCAAAAAGCGGCAGCCATTTTTATTCTAATGAAGCACGGGATATTCACGAGGCGTACAGATAGTTCGGATTAGGCTTCCTAATCCGAACTATCTAGTCCGTGCCGTGTGTAGCTGCGCGGCACGGGGTTCGCACTAGCCGGCTTTTAAAAATGGCGGCACCGGCTTTATGCTAATGAAGCCCGGGAAATTCAAATCCCAGGCTTCATTAGCAAGTTCGGTATGCAGACATTACCCCCCTCGTTCGAACTAGGGGGGTAGTGTAGACATACCCTAAGGTGCCAAAGGACTCCTCGCCGCTTTTGCAGATTCAGACTAACACAGCTACCCCTCTGATATCAGTACCAGACAAATTAGTTGAAACAATAGTAAAGAATAAAATTGTCAGGCATGTAGAAGAACGGAATTTGTTGGACAAAAGTCAACATGGTCTCTGTAAAGGGAAATCACATCTAACTAATCTATTAGAGTTCTTTGAAGGGGACAACAAACATGTGGACAAGGGGGATCCAGTAGATATAGTGTACAGGCAGTCCCCGACTTACGCGGATCCGACTTACGTCGGATCCGCACTTACGAACGGAGCTTTCTCGCCCCGGAAGTCGGGGCGAGAAAGCCCCGTTCGTAAGCTGCTCCGGTGCCCCTGGTCTGCTGGAGACCGTCTCCAGCAGACCAGGGACACCGGGCGGGTTCCCGCGCTTCTGAGGCTTTGCCAGAGCAAAGCCTCAGAAGCGCGGGAACCGCTGCTGCTGCCCCTTGAGACCCGGTGCCTGTGGTCTGCTGGGGACGGTCCCCAGCAGACCACAGGCACCCGGACTGAAGCCGCAGCTGCGGGGGGGTCCCGCGCCTCTGAGGCTTTGCCAGAGCAAAGCCTCAGAGGCGCGGGGAACCGCCGCTGCTGCCGCTTTGACTGAAGCGGCAGCAGCAGCGGTTCCCCGCGCCTCTGAGGCTTTGCTCTGGCAAAGCCTCAGAGGCGCGGGACCCCCCCGTGGCTGCGGCTTCAGTCCGGGTGCCTGTGGTCTGCTGGGAACCGTCCCCAGCAGACCACAGGCACCCAGACTGAAGCCGCAGCCGTGGCGGGGTCCCTCGCCTCTGAGGCTTTGCCAGAGCAAAGCCTTAGAGGCACGGCACCCCGCTGCCGCTGCGGCTCTGCTCCCCGTGTCCCTGGTCTGGGGGGGGGGGGCACAGCTAGTGTGCTCCCCCCCCCCCCCCCAGCAGACCAGGCTTTTGTTTTGGACTCTGGGGCAGAGCAGCTGGGGCGCTGCCGATTTGTCCTGCAGCGCCCGTGGGCACTACTGGACCAACCCGGCAGCACCCCAGCTGCTCTGCCCCAGGTCCTGATTCAGCCGCTGCTGGTCAGTTTCAGCAGCGGCTGAATCAGGACGTCTGGGGCAGAGCAGATGGGGTGCTGCTGGGTTGGTCCAGTAGCACCCCAGCTGCTCTGCCCCAGGCGTCCCCAAGTCAGCTTCTGCTGAAACTGACCAGCGCTGACTACAGGAAGCCCCAGGCAGAGTTGCTCTGCCCCGTGCTTCCTGGAATCAGCTGCTGATCAGTTTCAGCAGCAGCTGACTTGGGGACGCCTGGGGTTCTTAAGTTGATTCTGTATGTAAGTCAGAACTGGCGGTCAGTTTCAGCAGTGTCTGAATCTGGACGCCAGTTCCGACTTACATACAGATTCAACTTAAGAACAAACCTACAGTCCCTATCTTGTACGTAACCCGGGGACTGCCTGTAATTAGATTTCCAGAAAGCCTTTGACAAGGTCCTTCCCCAAACGCTCTTACATAAATAAAGTTGTCATGGGATAAGAGGGAAGATCCTTTCGTGGACTAAGAATTGGTTAAAAGACAGGAACCAAAGGGTAGGAATAAATGGTAAATTTTCAGAATGCAGAGGGGGTAACTAGTGGTGTTCCCCAAGCGTCAGTCCTAGGACCAATCCTATTCAACTTATTCGTATATGATCTGGAGAAAGGGGTAAGCGGTGAGGTGGCAAAGTTTGCAGATGACACTAAACTGCTCAAGGTAGTTAAGACCAAAGCAGACTGTGAAGAACTTCAAAAAGATCTCACAAAACTAAGTGACTGGGCAACAAAATGGCAAATGAAATTTAATGTGGATAAATGTAAAGTAATGCACATTGGAAAAAATAACCCTAATTATACATAAAATATGGTGGGAGCTAATTTAGCTACAACTAATCAGGAAAGAGATCTTGGAGTCATCATGGATAGTTCTCTGAAAGACATCCATGCAATGTGCAGCGGCAGTCAAAAAAGCAAACGGGATGTTAGGAATCATTAAAAAAGGGACAGAGAATAAGATGGAGAATATCTTCTTGCCCTTATATAAATCCATGGTATGCCCACATCTTGAATACTGCATACAGATGTGGTCTTCCCATGTCAAAAAAGATATACTAGCATTAGAAAAGGTTCCGAGAAGGGCAACTAAAATGATTAGGAGTTGGGAACGGGTCCCAAAGGAGGATAGATTAAAGAGATTAGGACTTTTCATTTTAGAAAAGAGGAGACTAAGGGAGAATATGATAGAGGTCTATAAAATCATGACTGGTATGGAAAAAG
Organism: Pelodiscus sinensis; assembly: GCF_052426305.1. Lineage (NCBI taxonomy): Eukaryota > Metazoa > Chordata > Testudines > Trionychidae > Pelodiscus > Pelodiscus sinensis. The sequence continues at coordinate 16,553,879 of NC_143053.1, read as the reverse complement.
TGAATAAGGAAAAGCTATTTACTTATTCCCAGAATATAAGAACTAGGGGTCACCAAATGAAATTAATAGGCAGCAATCTGTGGAACTCCTTGCCTGAGGAGATTGTGAAGGTTAGGACTATAACAGGGTTTAAAAGAGAACTAGATAAATTCATGGAGGTTAAGTCCATTAATGGCTATTAGCCAGTATGGGTAAGGAATGGTGTACCTAGCTTCTGTTTGTCAGAGGGTGCAGATGGATGGCAGGAGAGAGATTGCTTGATCAGTACCTGTTCAGTTCACTCCCTCTGGGACACCTGGCATTGGCCACTGTTAGCAGACAGGGTACTGGGCTGGATGGACCTTTGGTCTGACCAAGTATGGCCATTCTTATGTTCTTATGGTATGTTCTTATGTTCTTGTTGGGCTAGATGGAACTTTGGTCTAATCCAGTCTGACCATTCTAATGTATCTTTTAGAGAAAAGATCTATCCTGATTTGAAAACAGTCAGTGATGCAGAATCCACCACAACCCTTGGTAAATTCTTGCTATAGTTATTTATACTCTTTTCAAAAATTTGCAATTTTATTTCTTGTCTGGATTTTTCTAGCTTCAACTTCCAGCCATTGGGATGAGGCATACCTGGGTGGTCAACAAATGCCTTTGATGGTGACACCCGCGTGTCCAGACTATCGCGCTGAGCCGACAAACAGCTGATCGGCTCACTGCGGTAGCCAGGTAAATTTAAATGAAACGGTGATTATTTAAATCGCCGCTTCATTTTCCTATGTCTGGTAGCCTAATCTACATGCCTCTGGTGACAGAGGCATGTAGTCTAGACGTACCCTAAGCCTACTCCCTGACAGTGTTCCTTGTAAGCTGTGCACTTGTACGGCCGCTCAAGAGATAGTCAACTATCATCCAGCTAGGGGTTTTTTCTCCTGGTGGTGCACATTTGCACATGCCTCAGTGCACATGAACATTTATTCCACACATGGATGGAAAAGATTATTGGGAATATTGCTCCCTGCCTACCTCTTAGCATGAGTGGAACCTCCCACTATCTTGGGAACTTTAATTGATCTTTGTATTAGAATGGATGATCAGCTAACAGAGGGAGCCCAAAAAAACCCACACTACCTGATCTCCGCTGGCCAGAAGTCTTCTCTCTCCTGAGGCCCTTCTTGCTCTGCCAGACTCAAAATCACTATAAGTCAGCTAAGCCTGTCCTCACCTCCCTGCTGATGAAAAGAGTTGTCAGCAGGATTAAGGCTGTGTTTGTATTGTGGGATGTTCAGGCATGTTGCAACTGGGTGACCAGCCAATATCTGACCAACCTCCAGGTTGTCTCCTAGCTATGGCTTGCTCCCCAGCCATGATTCTAGTTCTGCCCTCTGATTCTATATTGACAAGAAGGGCAGATTACTATCCCAAACATTAAACCACAACACTTTGGCTACATCCACACTGCACAATTATTTTGGAATAAGCTATTCCGGAATAGTTATTCCAAAATAGCTTATTTCGAAATAGCACCTCTACACCACAGGGAAGCCTCAAAATTAGTCGAAGGCAGGCTTCCCTAATGTAGACGTGCTATCTTGATTTCGATCCCCAGGAGGAATAACTTAGAATGGCCATGGTGAGGGGCTATTTAGAAATAGCAGAAGTGGAGCATCCAAACAGCCCGGCTGTGTCTACACCGTACCTTTTTCTGGAAGATCCCTTATTCCTCTTAACATCAGGAATAAGGGATCTTCCGGAAAAGGCTTTATTTTCCAAAAGATCCCTGTCTAGACTGGCGCTTTTCTCCGGCAAAGCCCCGAGCCGGAAAAAAGCAACAGCCATGTTCATGCAAATGCAGCGGGGAAAATTTAAATCCCCGCTGCATTTGCAATTCCGACTTGGCTAATCTGCATCCCTTTTCCGGAAAAGGGTGCCAGTGTAGACACAGTCCCCCTATTTCTGAAATAACTATTTTGGAATAGGCGTTATTCTTCATAGAATGAGGTTTACAGAAGTCGGAATAAGCCATCCATTATTCTGAAATAACTTTGCTGTGTAGACACACCCATACACCCTGGTTGTGACAGCTGTCACTATCTCACTGCCATTGTGCAGGTCCAGTGACAGACCTATAGAACAGTGTTCTTTCCTATGTATAAAACTGTTGTAATTTGTCCCACTAGTGGATCGTCCCTCACTACTGCCCACCACCAGTAGTCTTGTAAAATCATTAGGCCACATATACTTTAGGTGAGTTGGTATTTGAGGGTGGTTTCCAATTTCTCCCAAAGCTAGAAAAAAATTGAAAGGTATAAATTGGGAAGGGAGTTAACAAGAAATATTCGAGGTAGAGCTGGCGGATCAAAGACAACTGAGGAAGGCTGATAATAAGCATCCCACTCCTGAATCATATTTGATCCCAAAGATATTGCAACTGAATTATTTCATGTCTCGATTTCTGACATCACACAGGGTTTTATTTGTACGTTTGAAGCAGAGCAAACTCTTTCAGAGTAAGTGTTCTTCAAAGTAATGTATTCCAATTACATCACATTACAGAACTTCAATAGTCCCATTTATAAAGGAATAGATAGATGGAACTGGTTTATCACACACCAATAGGGCAATCATTTGCCAAATCAAAGATCCCAAAATTGAAGGGGACACTTGCTTGTACAATAATTATTGATTCCTACCCCTCAACAAAATCCAGAATAGGAGATGTTCCACCGTGCAGCTGCTTAGTCATTAAAAACCCTGCAGCAGAAAGCATTTCAGACACATCTCCGCAGCAAATGCAATGGCTTGTTCCACCTCATTCACCTCACTGGCTGTAGAGGGACCATTTGGGACCCTCCTCTTCTTGCCACAAGGCAGGTGGGGCCTTGATAGTACTTATATTTTGCCAACTTACAATGGCTATTTCTGTCTCTGCTATACAAATAAATAGACCACAAAGGGCTGATCCTACATGTGTGGTCAGGGCAACATCACACTGAAACTGCATTGCAGTCATGGTGTCCACTGCAAACTATTGTAGCCATATTTACATTATACTGCCCTTGTGCTGATACCAGTGCCACTTGTTTCATTGACAGTGTTATTTCCACTGTGGCTAATCTGCCCAACTCCCTACTTTCTTCCATGGCATGTCAAGCCATATCATCAATGGAACAGGTACAGTCCCCTGTAAATGATGAGGAAGAACACGGGGGCTCTCCTAAGGGAGTTTATTTTGGGGGCAGAGGGAGAATCTGTGCTCTGTCCACCCTAACAGGTGGGTGACTTGTGGCTTGTGAATCCACTGGCAGATTCATTAGTCAAACTTACCCACCTGAGAAGTGGTGGATTAACCACTAGGCCAATGGAGTCTGTGCTCCAGATCCCTGACTACTGGGGATTCCTGGAAAATAGGCACCACTGCACCTCTCTGGCCTGCTCTGCCAAGTGCTCCTACCGGGAAGTGAGGTTAGGGCATGAGAACTTGCTCTGTTCCACCTCCTTAGTGCTCCTGCTGTGGAATGGGGGAAGCCCCCACACCGTGACCCCACTTCCCTGGCAGGCACGCTGGGGGAAGAAGGTAGGCAAAAGAGCCTCCGCCATTTGCTCTAGCCTAGGGCCCCATACAAGCTTAATCGGTTTCTGACCTGTGCAGCTGCAAAGGTGAGGAGCGACCGTAGAGGCTGCAGTGTCTCTCTGCAATTGTTCCACAGGCTGGAGAAAGGATTCCGCTCCCCCCAAGTGCTCTCCCTTCCTTACGATTTGCAGGAGGGACAGAACTGAAGCCAGACTAACAACTGTCCCTTAACCAGAGAAGAACAAAGAGACTAAAAATGATCAAACTTGGAATGAAAGGACATAAATAAAGGAACGGTGCTGGGTGCTGTGGAGGTTTCTACCAGCTCGTGTTTGTGAAGTCTAACTCCTGCCAGTTGTCAGTCCATCCCAAACTCATAGCAATAAAACATGCACAGCAGCACATATTCACAACACACACATACAAGCTGCCTTTCCATTTTATTACAACCACCTTTAATGCGCTTCAGGAAAATCCTGTCTGGCTTTCCATTTTCTGAATCCTAATAAGAGGGCCATATACTTGAATAGCCGCCGGAATTGTTGTTTGCTTCTCAGAACATCAATTTCTGCCTTCTGCTATATTTTATGAGAAAAGTACTCCCAGACGATGGGTGGGGAAGGAGGATGAATGAATTAAAATAGATCCATTTAGCAGCTCTGTTCCATTTGAGAAAACAAACAGTGTTTTAAAAAGATTTGGCAAAGGTAACCCTGTCCAATCACATCCCTTTGTTCGCTAGTCAGAGGGAGGAATTTATTTCACTGTAGAAATATCTGTCATGCTTCTTTGTAACTTGGAGTTGCTTTGACACATTGTGCCATGCACACTCTGGAAATCCATTCATTTACCAAGAGCAAGTGTCTGCTAAAGGCAATTGATGACATGCTGGAAAGAATAAGAATCTACATCAATCTCCCCAATAATGTAGTGACAGTGGTTTACAAAAGACCAACCAGTACTTACCCAGCATCTCCAAATATCAGTTATTCGGCTTTATAAAATACTCTGGGGAGCTTTTTTTGTTTACTTTTATGCCTCTTGTGTTTCTTGCTGTTTGGAATTATTTGCTTCTGTTTACACTGTCAATGTCAGGGAAATGCACTATCGCAGCAGTTAGAGAGAGGAAAAGTTTTATTAGATCATCTAGACCCATAGCCAAAGCCTTGGTACATATCAGAGGGCCTACATTTTCCCCCTCCTACTCCCTATCAGATGTCACCAGTTACTGTCCATCATAAAAACACTGTGTCCAGGACCGGACAAAGATTCTAGGAGGATAACTGAGATTTTTCTATCAAATATACCTTTAGTCACCCCACCTTTTAGCTGCAAAAGTATAGCCCAGGTGATCTTACATGTTGTCCATGTGCAGGGCTACGAGATTCCACTGGTTTCCATCCCTGTAGGGTTTTTTTTTTCAGACCAGTTTATTTTAACCATGGCAATTTGCCCTGGGTTGCCATTTTCAGCGCTATTCTTACAAAGGAGAAGAGCTAGAAACTCACTTCTAGTGAAAGCTGAAATTTTCTTTTCTATTTCTAGTTTCCCTCAAATCATAGCCATGACCACTGGCATCACTAGGCAAAAAAAGTTTGACATTGAGTCTATTCTCTACCAGTGCAAACCTGCTCCTAGCATTATATTCCCCTGAGTACTTTATCTAATCTGGTTTAAAATGACTGATACACATTTTAGAAAACACTGCCATTCATGTGTGTTGTTCTGGGTAGCTGACTCCACACAAAAACTGGTTTAGCAGCCACACTTGTTCTTTATTTCTGGAAGCAGAAAGATTTATATCTATAACTTACCAGAAATTGTTGGTGTGGATGGTGTATAATCCCCTCCCTGACAAGAGTGGGTTAAGGTGCAGCTCTGGGCTAAATCCTCTACCCTTGTCAGGGTGGAGTTGTGGTTTAAAAGCCCGCCAGGAAGCTCAATCGGGGACAGGCAAGCCAGGGAGCATGTGCCCTGGGAGTGCTAGGCGAGGACCAGAACTGAGCCCACACCAAGCTGGGAAGTAAAAGAGCCACAGCACGCAATGATTGAGGCTAGGGCTAAAAGCCCAGAAGGCAATGTTCCACAGAGATGGGTTGTGGCTGGATGGGCGCAGACAGAAGTCAACAAGAGAATCTGACGTGAAGCTGACTCCACATGCTGACAGCCTCACATGTCAAACCAGCCTCACAGAGACGTGGGTGGAAAGCCTAGAGTTCCTTTATTTCCCCCCTCTCTTGTGCACCATCTCCACTAAGTGGAGTTTCAACCCTAAGGGCCTTATCTAGTAGGCAGAGTTGCTGCCCCCAGGCTACACCCACTAGAGGAGACTGCCATCATAGGCAATAATAATGGATGAACTGCTAGGCAGGCGGCCCTGCCCGAATGATCATAGGGGATTCAACAGAAATTTTGACTTTTTCATCAAAAACTTCAAATCTAATTTTGGATGCTTTTTGTCAATTGACCCCAGACATTTTCCAGCTCAACATTTGACATTTTCAGTTCAGAAGTTTGCAATTTCCTATTGAAAAGTGGACATTTTTTTGAGGAAGACAAACACTTTTGGTAACCATTTTCCATTGAAAATAAGTTTGGGTAGAAACTTTTTATCCATCCAACAACTACTCAAGAGATCTTGGAATCGCTGAATCGTTAGTTCTATGAAAACATCCACTCAGTGTGAAGCGGCAGTCAAAAAAGCAAAGAGAATGTCAGGAATCATTTAAAAAGGGATAGAGAATAAAACAGAAAATATCTTATTGCCTCTATATAAATCCATGGTACACCCATATTTTGAATACCGTGTACAGATATGGTTGCCTCATCTCAAAAAAGATATATTGACATTAGAAAAGGTTCAGAAAAAGACAACAAAAATGATTAGGGGTTTGGAACGGGTCCCATATGAAGAGATATTAAAAAGACTTGGACTTTTCATCTTAGAAAAGAGGAGACTAAGGAGGGATATGATAGAGGTCTCTAAAATCATAACTGGTATGGAAAACGTGAATAAGGAAAAGCTATTTACTTATACCCAGAATATAAGAACTAGGGGTCACCAAATGAAATTAAGAGGCAGCAGGTTTAAAACAAACAAAAGGAAGTTTTTCTTACCTCAGCGCTCAGTCAATCTCTGGAACTCCTTGCCAGGGCTGTGGCAAAGGCTAGGTCTTTAGCAGGGTTCAAAAAGAGCTAGATAGATTCATAGAGGTTAGGTCCATCAATGGCTATTAGCCAGGATGGGTAGGAATGGTGTCCCTAGCCTCTGTTACTGTGGAGGTGGGTGACGGGGGGGGGGGGGGATCACGTAAGGATTACCTGTTGTGTTCCCTCCTTCTGAGGCATCTTGTATTGGCTACTGTTGGCAGACAGGATACTGGGCTGGATGGACCGTTGGTCTGACCCACTATGGCCGTTCTTATGTTCTTATCCCTAACTGTAATCCTTCTTTTAACTATTTTTCTTTAATCCTTATGTATCTTTAACCCTAGCTAATCACCCAATCTACTAAACACTGGCCCTCACTGCTACCTAGTGGCAATGAGTTCCACAAGTCAATTGAGCATTGCGTAAAAGTGCATTTCCTGTGGTCAGTTTGAAGTGTTCTGTCTGTGAAGAGCACTGTTTGGATTTTTATATTGAATATTCCTGTCACATTTGTTACCACCTGAGGACCGAGTGTTTCTCCCAGAATTTCTTCCAGTAATACTAAACCAAACTGGTTAAAGAAGGTATGAAGATATCCAATGGTCTTGGTAGCTATAAGAGAAGCAATTCTGAAAACTTCTGGCCATTTCAAATGGGTGTTGACTAAAACTGAAAACCTTCTAATGGGCCAGCAATGTTCACGTGCATACTTGTCCAAAGAGTCTGACGCTACAAGCAAGGATATAGCCAGTATCATGCTGACTTCATTTGTGACGGCGTGGGGTCACCCTTGGGAATGTTTCCTGAGGTGCTGACAAGGCCACTGGCACTTGCCTTCCCGCTCTCTAGGGCTTCTCATTGCTCAATCCTGCTGGGTCAGCTCCCTGGTCTCCCCCAGCCAAGACACAGAGCTGAGATCTCTGCGCACCCTCTCCCCCCAACTACCTCCAATCCCAAGAAGCAGTACAGATATTGAAGCTCTTCAGGTCCAAAGAAAATGCAGTTTTGGGCCCAGCTTCCTGGGATGACACTCCCCAAATGGGATCAGAATCCCAAAAGGAATTATTTAGGTAAGCCCCCTTTAACAATGAAAGGGAGCATGCACTAAGACTTGCTAGTTTCCTATAGTTTTAAAGATTCCCACTTTTATATGGGAAGTTTCCTGGCCAGCCCCTACCAATTAGAGAGGTCATGTGGCTGTCTAGGACCAGCTACTACTAAGACTTAAGGACAAAAGGCTATTTACATTGAGATATCCCAGCATTGCAAACACCCTTGAGGGCTTTCCTTTGGACATTTAAAACTATAAAGTATTCATACTCCATCTGTCTAATTTTACATTCAAAAATGATACATACACCAAAGTAAGATAAACAGACCCAGAGGATTATGACATGAAGATTGGTAGGTTACATGAGGCAATTTGTCCCAAGCATCTTTGAGTTATGTATATTTGTGTCCATTTCATAAAGCATGGGGGTCTGGAGGTCCGTCACACTACTGACACAGAGAACAGCACTTTGCCTTCCTCTGAATGTGTTTGTCTGTTTCTGACCACCAGACATTACTCCAGTGTATGGCCTTCATCTGTACAATGCTAAAGTCACCCCACTGGAGAGCTTTCAAAATAACAGAAGTGATTTCAGGTCTGATAACGCGTATTGCCCATCAGAAGCAACCTTGATTTTCCAGACATTTAAATGGGTAGGGCATCATGCAGTTTTATCCCTACTGAGGCTACGTCTAGACTGCATCCCTCTGTTGACATGTGCTTCATTAGCATAAACATTAGGTTTTTTTCAAAATGGAGTTTTTATAAAAAAACACAGCAGTCTAGACATGGATCTGTCGAAAATAAAGCCTATTTCGACAGATCCTGTAAACCTAATTTTTTGAGGAATACAGGATCTGTTGAAAAAGGCTTTATTTTCGACAGATTCGTGTCTAGACTCCCAGGGTTTTTTTCAAAAAAACTTCATTTTGAAAAAAAGCAGCAGCCATGTTTATGCTAATGAGGCACAGGATATTTAAATCCCGGCTTCATTAGCAATTTCGACGTGCCTAATCTACACCTCTCTGTCGACACACCCTGAGTTACCTTCCATTTCCTGTAGGACACAGGTGCCTAATGTTTTTACCTATCTCCTTCCCCTGTGGTCAGGAGGAAATGAATCCACCGGTCACAAATTGAGTAAGGGTACGTCTGCACAGCAGCCATGGAAATTATTCCGAAATAAAAAGAGCATGTCTACACTGCAAGCCATTATTTCAAAATTATGATGAGCTGAAAGACTTCTTACTCCGACTCCTGTAAACCTCATTTTACGAGGAGTAAGGGAAGTCAAATGAAGAGTGTTCTTCCTTTGACTTTCAGCTATGTAGACAGCACCAAAAGCCAAATTAAGCTATTTCTATTTAAGCTATGCAATTGACATAGCTGAAGTTGCGTAGCTTAATTCGAGATTTGCCCTGCTTTATAGACGTACCCTTACTGGCCCTGGAACCCTTGTTGAATGGGTGGTAGAACTAAACTCCATTGCAGGGATGTAATGTGTAAAGTGTACTATTCATTTATAACTGCAAAGTTAAACAGGATGGGAGAAAAATATTCTTAATATTTTAAAAAGCAGTCAAGCTGGGAAAATCCTATGGTTAGAAATGTTGACAGCCTAAAATAGCTTGTGTACTTTTCCATTGGAAAAGAAAGCACTTAGCAAGCCAAGAGAGAATGAAGGCTCCAAAAACTAACAGACACCAATACGAGGTGAAGGATGGCCATTCTATCTGTATGCAGGAATCAAAGAGAGGACACTATTTAGTTGCCAATGAAAACCTTACTATCTAGGGAGGGCATAAAAGACATTAAAGTGCCAGAAGAATCAATTTAAAATTATTAGCATCTGCACAGGTAAAGATATTCAAATAGACGTGAATATTCATAAACAGATTTTCATTGTGAAGGGAAAAACTGCCAGTTACAATGATTCCCTTCAAAAACTATAACATGTGTTTCAGCCAAATTATGGAGAGTGGTCCTGCATGATAAATCCTTGAATATTCATAAGCTGGCAAATCCTTACACAGCCTGTGACCTTAGAAACTCATAATTCAAACCCTTCATCCAGTTTTGGGAAATCAAGTCCATCATGGTGCAAGGGGAAAAGATTAGATGACACAAAGATAGAATCAGACCCCAGGAGTCCCTATGTTCCCCTGTGAGTCCTCTCTATTTAAATTGTCAACTTTTCAAAGCTAACACTGTTTCTTACTAAATGTCTGGACAGCACCTAGCACAATGAAACTCTGATCTTGGTTGAAGGATCTATGCACTATTGTAATACGAGCAATAATTATGAATAAAGTTAAGCCTCTGAAACTGAAAGTAGTTAACAATTTGAGGATGTTAAAACATTAAGAAAGATTTTTAAAGGACCAATAAGCTCAATAATACTCCAGCTCCAATTTAATGTTACAACCATCCAATTAATCATAGTACCCTCAAGCTGAAATTTTATGGGATATAATGCTCTTTACACGAGCAGGGTTCTCCATGTTCCCCAGTAGGTTTGCCCTGATGTCACAGCAGGTTATGGAATTGCCACCTGCTCTCCAGTGAAAGGTTTTCTACACATACAAAAATGACCCTACAAGAGCATGAAGATTGAATAGTCAAGCACTCTAAAGCTAGGAAAAGTCAGAATGCAGTTTGCTTTTGCAACCTTATTCAGCCCCCTTGTGTGTACACTTTATATATAATATTTTTCCCCTTTCATTCGACACATAGAAGGGACCTGCTCTGGGGAAGAATTTGGTTTTTGCAGTAAAGGAAGATGTCCTCTCTGTGACTCCAGCTTCCCTTGCTGCAGAGATTGGAAGGTGTTCAGTGAGTGCAAAAAATGAAGGGTGATTGCACAGGTGAGTAAGTTGTATGGTCCTAGGGGTCTCTAAATTAAGACACAACCTAAAATTCCATGTTCTCTCAATTGCCCAGTAAAGTGTGGATAATAGCAACCCTACATCAGATGGAAGTACTATGAAAACAAATTAATTAATATTTGTGAAGGATTCAGACACTATGGTGAGAGCACCAGATTTTCTGTACTGTACCCCCACCCTCACCAGAGCTAGGCTTATCCCCTTTGTATTCCAGTCAGCCTGCTTCCTTCTCCTTCACCTTGTCTGAGTCCATTGGGGGGAACATTAAAGACATGGTCCCCCAAACCACACACATAAGATCTTGTGTGCCAGGTCAAACTTAAGCAAAAACATATACAGCAGAGCAAAAAACTTGTTGAGATACTAACACTTTTGTAAAACTATTGTGTCTCAGAAGAACTACTGTATGTTAATTAATATGGAATTCAGTACCCAATTACATAGACATAGAAAACAGTAATTGCCTTTTTACTTCTTAATTAGCACAATAAAATGCTGGCCCTGTGACAAATTCACTTTCTACTCCTCTTGTGGTGGAATTTTCCACTCCTGGGCTGAACACTCGGAGTGGGGAGAATTAAAAAAAAGCCAGTTCTAATTCCACAGTGATCTACAGCTTAAATAATTCAAAAGTGATGTTTACTGTATGCCTGTGACTCTTATTACAGGGGAAGACAAAAGCAAACCCAACCAACTCAGATTTAAAAGCTTTCTGGAGGGACCCTATTTATATCACACAGACCTGAAGGCAAAAATGCAATAAAACTTGTAAATCTTCTTCAAACATCATAAAGATGATGAGAGGGGAGACTGACAAATTACTAGCACTGTAATTCAATCTCAGCGCTCTAATGAGCTCATCGATCAATCAGGCTTCACTGCTGCGGTTCATGATATCCTCTAGACCCTGTCTATTGAATTATGGATTTATTATAAATATCTCCTTATCCATTCTCTTTACATTGAATATACTACCTTATTACAGTGGCACTCAGCACCACCAGTACTAAGGATTTGTCAGCATTTCCATTAGAAAGGGAAGGTTATTCACCCTGTGCAGTAACTGGAGTTCTTCAAGATGATTGTCCCCGTGGATGCTCTGCCTTAGGCACGCCAGTGCTGCTGCACCCACCAGTTGGAGATGACTAGTAGCAGTGCCCTCCCCGTCCCCGGCTGGCCACGCACGCTAAGCTCTGGCGCGAGACGCCTGGTGTGTGTAATGCACATGCGTGGCCAGCCAGCTCCTCAGTTCTTCTCCGATCCGGCCCCCAGGAGAATCCGAAGCAACCATCTCGAAGAACTCCAGTTACTGCACAAGGTGAGTAACCTTCCCTTCTTCTTTGAGGAGTCTCCATGGGTGCTCCATCTTAGGTCACAACAGGGCATTATCAGTGCTTGGAGGTGGAGCCTTCAGAAGGCCTGTCTTGGCTGCGGAGAGTACTGAGCGGCCAAATGGAGTGTGATTGCCTGCATACGATTGGATGGCATAGTGATGGGTGAAAGTGTGAGCGGAAGCCCATGTGGCTGCTCTGCAGATCTCATTCATGGGGATACCTCAGAGAAAGGTGGTGGAAGCAGACATGGCCCTTGTGGAATGGGCACGTACGGCTGAAGGAGGCTGTTTGTTGAATATGGCATAAGCCAGTCTTATACAGTCTGAGATCCATTTGGACAGTCTCTGTTTAGAGATCAGTAATCCCTGAGATCTCTCTGCAGAGGAGACGAACATGTGAGGCATTTTGCAGAACAAGCGTGTTCATTGCAAATAAAAGGCCACTGCCCTGCAGACATCGAGGGTATGAAAAGCCCTGTCGTCACTATGAGGTTTGGGAAAGAAGACAGGTAAGTAAACAAGTTCATTACAATGGAATGAGGTAAGTACTTTGGGAAGGAATTTAGGATGAGTCTGGAGGACCACTTTGTCCTTGTGGAAGATCGTATAAGGTGGGTCGGTCATTAGTGCACCCAACTCTCCCACTCTTCATGCAGAGGTAATCGCTACTGGGAAGGCCACCTTCATGGATAGGTGGAGGAGGGAACACATGGCTAGCAGTTCATACCATTAGTGCCCATTATTGCCTTTAGTACTAGATTAAGGTCCCATGCAGGAACTGGTTCTTTAGTTGGTAGGAAAGTATTGTGCAGCCCTCGCATAAATCTCTTGATGGATGGATGAGAAAACCGAGTGATCCTGTATAGGTGGGTGAAACGCAGATATGGCTGCAAGGTAGACTCTGATAGAACTGAGGGATAGACTAGAGTTGCGAAGATGTAGTGAGTAGGCAAGTATGAGTGGGATTCCTGTCTGAGTGGAGTTGTAACATCTAGATGAACACCAGCTGGTGAAACAGTGCCACTTTTGAGTATAGGTTTTCCTTGTTGCAGGTTTGCAGTTGTTTGTGAGAATGGTTAGAACTTCTAGAGGACAGCGGATCTCTGTCATGGTTAGCCAGCAAAGAGCCACACATGGAGGTGAAGGCGCTGGATGGCAGGGTGATGGATCCTCCCGTTCTGTTGTGTGAGTAGTGATGGGACAGGAGTGGTGGATGCCTGACCATGTATAATAGAGCTGGATACCAAGTCTGTCTCGGCCACCTTGGTGCCAACAATATCGCTTTGGCCCTGTCCTGCTTTATCTTTAGTATCACTCTCTGAATGAGTGGGATCAGTGGCAATGCATACGCTAGGGACACATCCCATGTGATGCTGAACGCATCCCCCAGAGAGCCAGGGCCCAGTCCCTCTCTGGCGCAGTAATGAGGGCACAGTGAGTTTCTGTGTGTGGCAAAAAGATCCACTGTAAGGAACCCCCATCTGTGAAACAGATGATTGATGGCTGATCTGTTGATCTCCCACTTGTGGTTGAGGGAGAAGTTTCTGCTGAGACCGTCCACTAACATATTGTCTTTGCCTTAGATATATGTGGCTATGAAATTAATGTGGCGAGAAATGCACCATTCCCATAATTTTACTGCTTCCCAACAGAGTTGGCGAGAGTGGACTCTGCCCTGCTTGTTGATGTAGTGCATTGTTGTTATACTATCCGTCAGTATGCAGACGGTATTGTTGCGTATTATGTGGGAGAAGTGCATGCATGCATACTGGACTGCTCTGAGCTCTAGCATGTTGATGTGACTGCATTGTTCGTCTAGTGTCCACCTGGCTTGGACTACCTGATTCTGTAGATGAGCCGCCCAGCCTGTTAGTGAGGCATCTGTGGTAACTGTGAGCATCGGGGGTTTCCATTGAAACAGAATTCCTGTGCATACATTGTTGGGCTGTGTCCACCAAGTAAGAGATGCTTTTATGCTGCATGGCATATTGAGAGATTTGTTCAGTGAGTGTACATGTGGCCTGTACACTGACCTGAGCCAAGTCTGCATCAGCCTCATATGCAGGCATGCGTAAGGCACGATGAAGGTGGTGGTTACCATGTGACTGAGGAGACGCAAACACTGTCTGGAGGTTATACAGGGGCTGAATTGTGCCAGATGCACCAGGTTTTGGATTGTTGTGAATCTCGGTTGTGGGAGTGAAGATATTGCTGTTTCCCTATTGCTGAAGATATTGTGAGCCCCTATGAAGTCTAGAGTCTGTGTCAAGTGCAAGACACACTTTGCTGGGTTTATGCATAGCCCGAGCCTGTCAAAAAGTGCCCTGGTAACTGTCAGTGGCTGATGAGTATGGCGAGGGGATTGCCCCTTTATGAGGCAGTTGTCGAGGTAGGGAAAAATAGTGATTCCCTTTGTTCTGAGGTGGACACCGACCACTGCTAACACCTTTGAGAATACCCGTGGGGTGGTCGATAGGCCAAAGGGCAGTACTTTGTATTGGAAATGCTGGTTCGCCACTGTGAACCTGAGGAAGCGTCTGTGTGAGGGGTGTATTGCAATGTGGAAGTAACCATCCAGAAGGTCAAAGGTGGACAGCCAATCTCCTTTCTCGAAGGCAGGTATAATTGTGGCAAGAGTTACCATTTTGAATCGTTGAACCATTTTGGACATACCAATGGAGTCTCCTGAGATCTAGTATGGGTATCCAACCCCCTGGTTTTTTTATTGTGAGGAAATAGTGAGAGTAAAACCCTTTTCCTCTGTGCTCGAATGGTATCTCTTCTATGGACCCCAACTGCAGGAGACGATGTACCTCTTGAGTGAGCACCAGCTTGCGAGAGGAGTCCCTGAAGAGGGATGGGAATGGTGGTTGTGGGTATGGGTTGAGGTAAAGGGGATTATGTAGTCCATGTTGATGATCTCGAGAACCCATTTGTTGGTCATAATTGATCACCAGGCAGGATAGAATGCTGCTAGTTTGGAGCCTAATATGGTATAAGGCTTGGATTGCTGCCGTGGATGTATGGAGCTGTCTGACCCTCGATCAAGGCTTCAGAATGATTGACATGCTAGAGCCTGCTGAGTGATGGATTGTTCTTCTGATTGTCTACGTCTGGGTTGTCTTGAATACTGTTTGTTATATTGCCTAGTGTGGTTGTAAGGCGTCGGTTTGTATCTGTAGTTGAATTGTCTGTTCTGTTTCCTCTTATTGGCAGGAGGGTGGATGCCAAGTATTCGGAGTGTGACACAGGAGTCTTTCAGGGAGTGAAAAGTTGTATTCGTGGTGTCCACAAACAGTCAGGATGTCTCAAATGGAAAGTCTTCAACTGTGGTTTGGACTTCTTTAGGAAAACCTGATGGTTGGAGCCAGGACGCCTGTTTCAAGACCACTGCAAATGCCAGAGATCTGGAGGCTGTATCTTCAGAATCAAGGGCAGACTGAAGCACAGTTCTAGAGATTAAGGAGCCCTCCTTCATCAGAGCTTTGTATTGTTCTCTTTTGTTGTCTGGTAGGATTTTAATAAAAGTCAACGATTGATCAAAGATATGACACGTATATTTTGAAAGAAGTGCTACGTAGTTGGCGATGCATAGTTGGAGGCTAGCAGAGGAATATGCTGTCTTGCTCATGGCATTGAGTATCTTCCATTCCTTATCATAAGGGGTTGACTGCATGTCCTGCTGCTTACCCCTTTGGTTTGCAGTTTCTACTATGAGTGAGTTCGGAGGGTGGTGGGGATATTTGCAGTTTGTCAATTATCCTTTTTAAAAGGTCCTGAAAAGACTTAAAATCATCTCCCACACGTGTTATTAATGGGGGTGTAAATGTCGCTGCCAACAAGGATGGAGAAGAGTGTATTGGTAAGGGAGAGTATGAGGGCTGTTCTGTCCCTGCAGTCTCTGTGTTGTCTTTGCATTCAGAGAATTCAGACCTGCCCAACAAGTGTAAGTTAGGAGGTTAGGTTTAGCAGATGTATGGTAATGATGCCCCCCTTGGGGAACAGGCTGTTGTCTGAATATAGCCCATGGGTCCCAATATGGCCAACTTAGTGGCATGAATGGTGGTCCCCAGTGCTATTGCCACAGTTGGGGTTATACTGGTTTCAGTAAGGAGGTCTTAGGCAGAGTAGGTTGAGGTAAGGCTTCTTCCTCAGAGTCACTGAAGCCTGGTGATAAAGCCCCATGCGTTTCCAAAAAAGAGGACTTAGAGCTCACTGGGGTGCCGTCAGTACCGAAAAGCGGGATTCCTGGCACCAAAGCTATAGACAGCTCTGCCACTGTGGTAAAGGGTGGAAACACAGGACCATTGGCAGTATAGCACTGGGGGAGGGGGCGGTGTTGGTAATGCATAAGGCACCGGAAGCATGACAGGGCTTTCAAGCGCTTGGTCAGTGTCGGCTGCTCAGTGGGCATGTGTGCCTCTGACAGTGTTACCACAGATCATGGGGTTGTTGGCGCCTGCGTTTTTTCTGCTGGAACAGCGGCTTTATGATCGGCCCTGCTGTACAGTTGTGTGAGGAGGGACAAGATCCCTGTTTGTGGTTGCAGCTTTTATGGAGCCAGAACCTGAACTCTTAACTGCCCCCCTTGGTGGTGTAGGGACAGCAGTGTCAAGCCTCGAGTTTGTCACTTTCCTCTCCAGGGATGTAGACCCTGAGGAAGTATAAGATCTCTTCCTCATTGAAGGAGATTTCTGTTTGGCACTGGGGCTTTTAGTTAGAATTTCTCTCACCCTCCTCTGCCCCCATGGGCTATGCCTGATGGGAGAGTTTAGGGAAGCATCTGAAGGAGGTTTCAGTGCTGTCTCCATCTGCAACACATGGAGTTGTAGCTGCCTGGCTCTCCTTGTGTGCTTAGTCAGTTTTTTGCAGTCCTGACAGCACTCTGTATTGTGGTCTTGTCCCAGACAGTGGATGCACAAAGAGTGCCCGTCTGCTACAGCTATAGAAAGACCATAGCCCAGACACTTTTTAAAACCAGTGGAGCCAGCATGACCCGAGTAATATCTTGAACAATGACAGCCACTATCAAAGCGGAGCCGCGGGAGGTGGCGGGAATGCTGCCTGACGAAAAATCCTTGGTTTTTTGTTGTTGTTTTTTCTTCTTTTCAGTGCATAGTGTGAGTTCAGTTGGTTATTCGTTGAGGTTAAGGCTAGCTGAGTATCTAAAAGGATGAAGAAGGTTGAATGTGAGGGCGACTGCTGATCTGAGACCTAAGCTGGTAGCAGTCAGAGAAGAACTGAGGCGCCAGCTGTCCTCGTACGTGTATTACACACACCAGCCGTCTCGCGACAGAGCCTAGCATGTGCAGTCAGCTGGGGGGGCACTGCTACTGACAATCTCCGGCGGGTGGGCGTAGCGTAGGTGGCGCATCTAAGGTGGAGCACCCATGAGGACTCTTCAAAGAAGAACCCTGCTTTTCAAATTGTCACCGTGAAGCCGTGAAAATACACTCCAAGTTCTGATTCACCATGTGAGCTCAGAAAGATGGAGAAAGAACTGGTGGTTAGGGTTAGGGCATTTAGGATGCTAGTCTAGGACTTGAGTGAAAAACTCCAACACAGATTTCCTGTGTAAATTGGGTCAAGTCACTTAGGCTATATCTATACTGCCCACAGTTTGGACTATGGGGGCATGAATAGCAGCACACACCAAATTACTGTGTTGTAGCTCCTTCATATGGATGTTGTAGGCATGAATTAGAAAATTTCTATTTTGCATTGATGTAGTCCTGCTTGAAGAGGATTAGGCTGATGTAAACAAGGAACTTTTTAGTTCATGCATGTAGCATCCACTCAGGGGAGTTATAGTGCAACGCTTTGATGTGTACTGCTATTCACTCTTAGGCTATGTCTACACAGCATCGTTATTTTGAAATAACTGATGTTATTTTGGAGTAAGGATGAGCTGGAGGACTTCTTACTCGTGTAACCCTCATTGCACAAAGATTAAGGGAAGATGAATGAAGAGTGTTTTTCCTTCAACTTCCTGCGGTGTAGATGTAACCATCACCAGGCAGATTTGAACCTGGCACCTCAGTAAAGGAGCCTTTACAGGTTGAGCTGTAAAGCCAGCTCACTCTTAATTTAGGCTGTAGCACTCCCTTGCTCTTATCTCTCGCTGTAAGTGGCACTGCATGAGACAGTGAAACACACTAGGGCTACATGTACACTGCCCTCTCTTGCACAAGAAAATATGCAAATGAGGTGAAGCGGTGAATTTCGCTGCACCTCATTTGCATACTTAATGATCCACCATTTTGTATAAGGGGCTTTTGAGCAAAACGGAGCCATCAACACAGCTCCTTTTTGCGCAAAAAAAACCCCTCTTGCACAAGAGCCGTTCTTCCTGAAAAAAAGTGGCAGAATGGCTCTTGCGCAAGAGGCGTTTTTTTATACTTATACTGATTATTAAAACTTACCAGTTGCATCAGCCCATTCCTAAGGAGGGTTGTGTCTTCATGTACATTGCACAACACTAACTCTTCATTAGTCCTAATAATTCATTTAATCCTGATTCTGCAGAACTTGTACATAGGTGCTTAACTTCAAGCATTTGACTAGCACACAGTGACTTCAAGAGGACACTCGTGTATTTAAAGTTAAGCATTTGCTTAAGTCCTTTGCTGGATAAGGGTCTTGGTGATCTCTCTAAGGGCTTGATCCTAAGCTTCCTGACCTCATTTTTTTCCCATTGATTACAGTGGAATTTGGGTAAGGCATTAAAGATACGGTGGCAGTGATCACATGGCATATGTTGAAATCTCTTGCTATAACCACCTTCAGAATAGCAGAAGGGTGTAAGGAGTGAGGGTCTCCTTGCTCAGTAAGTTCACACCTATGGACAAACCCACAATGTGCATGAATCTATATTGAAGCTGCTTCTCTGCTCCCACAGAACAGCAAGCTACTTTCTTTGTAAAACCACAGTGATTAATTAAACTTGTCCAAGTCAGTTTAATTCCTTTTAAGCTTTTCCTCTATTTTTAGAGCATATAATTTTGGAACAACAACATTTCAAGAGTCAGAGACAGTTTCAGGAGAGTCTGCTTCAAAGTGTCAAGGTGAATTTGCAATGAGCAACACAATGAGGTTTCACAAAATCTTAACAAAGGAACCAAAAAATGGAAAACATGAGTAAAATTAATCCTCTTGTTCCACCCACCCAAAACATCTATAACACCCAGCAAATTATCCTGCACCGTAATGGGCAGGGGAGGGGAATCTCCCAATAGATTCAATAGAAAAAAATGTGAAGATATAGCATCTAGTCATAGTAGTCACAATTCATCCTGGCCTGTTCTCTGTTGTGTTCAAAAAATGTTTGCCAGAATGTGTAATTAATAATGCACATCAAATTCACTTCCTGGTAGAATACTTACTCAATATATCTATGTCTAGTGGGAGGATTTACAGAGATTTATGAGCCTGCTACATCGCTTGGCAAACAGAACTGAGTCTTTCAGCTGAAGCAGTAGAGGACTTGTGCTTTTAGCCCCAGAGACCCCATCTTCAGTCCTCTCTGATGCCAAATCCAAAACACCACATCACTTTGGCTTTAATTGGTTTGTTCCTCTTAAAACATTCCCATTCGTGCAAATTCAGTGTGTCAGTGACATAAGGACTTCTTAGTTGAGAACAACAACCTGTGGGGTGTTCCGCTAGTTACAGACAATCTTATATATATGTCCAAAGGTTTGTAGAGTCTGGAGTCTTATTCTTAATACAGCTCATAGGTGCTAAACACAAAATCTAAATCAATTTCTGGGATTCCCAGGCAATCTTTTAACCTTCTCTATTACCTTCTTTTCCTGGACTTTCCATCTGTTTAGAGTACTTAAATGTTTTCTGAGGACCACAGTCTGGCAGTCCTCAGGCCGGAGCTCTCTGTTGCTTCCCTGACACTGCCCAGCACTGTTCTGTCTGAGGGTGGTTCTCTTTTCCCTTGCACTTCAGAGACAGACTGATGCTGCTTTGCTGAGCAGCCCTTTTTAGATGGCCCTCCCTGTCTTGGATTGGCTACTCCAATAAGCCTTCTCTTGACAGGCTCTCTCCAAGACCTTCTCCCATTTGGGTTTTGCGCAGTCTCCCTGGGGCCTGCTTTAATCTTCCATCTGCTTGTTTACTCCATAGTAAAATTCCAGCATTCCTTAAACAAACCTGAGGGGGCTGACTAAGTTATAGCAGCCTCACTGGGCTGACCTATGGGTTGCTGTGCCGAGTCCCTAGCTCCTGCTCCCAATACACCGCCTTCTACCTTCCAGCATGCACCCCATTGGAAGTGTTGCAGAGAAGCCAGCTGTATATCTGTCTTCTTCAGAGTCTGTCCCGGGGATTCCTTCCTCAGCTTGATCCAGAGACATTAGAATCCATTTACATAAAAGCAACTCTTTTGATTGTGTTGGATTTGGTAGCAAGACAAAGATCTCATCCAAGAAAATTGAGATTCGGGGGTTAAGCGACCTACTAAAGTCATCCAAGGATGGAATATTGGTCTTTTGACACTTATACCTGTGTGCTAGCGACAAGGCCATCTCCTCTCTTTCCTTCTCTCCTCCGTTCCTTCCCCTTTTAGTTTACTTCTTATTCCGTGTTTCAATAGCAGAACAAACATTTTTTGCACCTCTGGCTGCATAGTGCACAGTACTTTTCCAGAACTGCCATTATTCAATTTTTCTGTACTTAATCCATTTCCATTAAAACACTACCCTCTCTTATTAGAGAGGACTTAGGATGGCCAGTAAAATAAAGCATATTGCTTAGAGTGAGGTTTAACATTTACCGTATGCATTATATCAAGAAGATATAATTTCTTCTTAGTAACACATTACCATTTTAGAAATATAGCCTTGAATTCCAAACACCGACTTCACAGCAGCTGTGTGCCTCAAGGGATTTGACTATAATGATTTGCAAGCCTCCTTCCTGGCACATCTGCTCCATCATTTTACCATTTGGAAAAATATTCCTCGTCTTAATTATGTGCTCCAGGAATCATTATTTTGCATTTATCTGCACTGAGCTACTTTTTTATATCTATTAGCACATTTCTACTGAGAAAATACAAGTGCTCCGACAGCAGACTGGAACATTCCTTGTTATCTACTGTTCTTCCAAACCAATCTGCAAACCTGTAACCCTCTGAAATAATCATGCCTCGTTATCTACTATATGTAATTCCCTTGAATATAGTAGATTAAATTAAAAATAAGGAAGCCCTAGGAGCCATTTTTCATGATCACTGACAATAAGTGGTGTTATCCATAGTGAGATAAAAGTAATCACCTCAAATGCTTCAGGGTATGTGCTGATCACAGTAGAGGTCAGGTAAGAATATCCCTATATATAAAGCGTGGCACAGTTGATTTGGTGAATTACATAGAGAGGGAAATTTTTGAAATTTCAGAACTTAGTATCTGGGGGTATGTCTACATTACAAAGTTAATTTGAACTAACAGATGTTAGTTCGAACTAACTTTGATAGGCGCTACATACGCGAACCGCTAGTTCGAACTTAATTCGAACTAGCGGAGCGCTTAATTCGAACTAGGTAAACCTCATTCCACAAGGACTAACGCCTAGTTCGAATTAACTAGTTCGAATTAAGGGCTGTGTAGCCACTTAATTCGAAGTAGTGGGAGGCAAGCCCTCCCCAGCTTTCCCGGGTGGCCACTCTGGGCACCACCAGGGAAACTCTTCTGCCCCCCTCCCGGCCCCAGAGTCCTTAAAGGGGCACGGTCTGGCTACGGTGCCCGTGTCAGGTGCAAGCCTGCCAGCACCCAGCCAGCAGACCCTGCACCTGGCACAGCACGAACCAGCCACCTGCTGCCACCCAGCCCTCCACCTCTTCCCGGGACCAGGCTGGCGGCTCCTGGGAGCCTGCCCAGGTCCGCAAGAGGTGGGCGCCCACCTGGTCTAGTGCGGAGATCGTGGACCTCATCCATGACCTCCGCACTAGGCACAGGAAAGTGGCCATCTAGGGCAGGATAGCTGCCAGCCTGGCCACCCAGGAGCAGGTTTGCATGAAAATCAGAGTGGTCCAGTGAGACCCCCGTCCCTGAGCCCTGATCTTAGAACATAAAAACATAAGAATGGCCGAACTGGGTCAGACCAAAGGTCCATCTAGCCCAGTAGCCTGTCTGCCGACAGCGGCCAACACTAGGGACCCTGGAGGGGATGGACCGAAGACAATGACCAAGCCATTTGTCTCGTGCCATCCATCTCCAGCCTTCCACACACAGAGGCCAGGGACACCATTTCTACCCCCTGGCTAATACCACTCCATGGACCCAACCTCCATGAATTTATCTAACTTCTCTTTAAACTCTATTATAATTCTAGCCTTCACAGCCTCCTGTGGCAAGGAGTTCCACAGGTTGACTATTTGCTTTGTGAAGAAGAACTTTCTGTTATTAGTTTGAAGCCTGCTACCCATTCATTTCATTTGGTGTCCCCTAGTCCTTCTATTATGGGAACTAATGAAGAACTTTTCTTTATGCACCTTCTCCACACCACTCATGCTTTTATAGACCTCTATCATATCCCCCCTCAGTCTCCTCTTTTCTAAGCTGAAAAGTCCCAGTCTCTTTAGCCTCTCTTCATATGGGACCTGTTCCAAACCCCTGATCATTTTAGTTGCCCTCCTCTCTCCCACCCTCTCTCTTCCCCTCTCCCACCTCCTTTTCCCAGTCTCCCCAGAGGTTAAACCCCCCCCCCCCCATTTTGTTCAATAAAGAGAGTTTCTGTTTTTGAACACACGTGTCCTTTATTTTGTACATCAGGAAGGGGGGCTAGGGAGGGGTAAGTGGAAGGAGGTGAGGGAGGAATGGGGCACGAGCCCCCAATGGGGAGGACTGGGGTGGCTCTGCGGGTTCTCGGGGTGGAAGCTCTCCTGCAGCCCTCCAATTGATCCCCCCCTCGGATGGCAGCCTGCAGCAAGTGCAGCCGGGCTGATGGCCGAGTGCTATGATGTGCCCAGTGTGGGCACTCAGGGCACTCCAAGCCAGGACTGCTTTGCAAGCGGGGAACCCCTGAGAACTGTCTGTCCAGGGTGGGGGTCGAGACCCTTTAAGCACAGCCCTCGGCTAGCCTGAGACAGCAGCTCCATGCTCTAAGTCCTAATCTGATGCCCTGCCGGCACTGCTTCCGGCCATCCTTAACCTCGGTTCAGGGTCCACTCAATGTGGACATGCTAGTTCGAATTAGCAAAACTCTAATTCGAACTAGTTTTTAGTTCTAGATGCACTAGTTCGAATTAACTAATTCGAATTAAGTTAGTTTGAATTAGTGCTGTAGTGTAGACATAACCTTGTAGAGAGGAGTAAACCAGCTTGGTGGATCAAGGATCCACTGAAACAAAACCTGAGCTTGTAATAGTATGAAAAATGTTCTGTTTCTGATCTAGTCTCTTTTCTTCTACCAGAAAGTAGAAGTCTCAAAGCAGCACCCTGTGTCTCCAAACCAGAGGTGTACATTGCACTGGTTGAAAATTTTCAAATCTTTTGGGAGGCAAAAGGTCACACATTCTTCAGGAAACATTCCCTGAGATAGATTATCTCCCATTTGCCTCTACTCTGCCATTTTCCCCATAGCCTGGCCACCACCCCAGGCAAGGAAGAATGAACAGTTCTCATATCCAGAGCCTATTAGAACCATCCTGCAGATCACCTGGCAATCCTCCTGTGGGTACAAGATGCCACCTTTTCTTTGCTTCCAGACAAAGCAGCCAGAGATCAGACACAGTTTTCCTGCATGGCAGTGTGGAGAAAGGACAATTCCCTCCTCTGCTGAAATTGTCAGATCCGGGGCATGTAAGAGATCAGATTGGATGATCATAGAAGTCCATTCTACCCTTCAAATCTATGAATCTGTTACTGGTTTCTGCCAAATCATCTCCTTAATAACTTGAATGAATTACTGTTGGCAAAGCTATACCACGGCTGACGATGTCTGAGCCACAAAGAATGCAGCACCATCTTTTTTCTTCCTATACACCAATCCCATTTGATTTGATGTCACTGAAACAGGAAAAAAAAAACCTAGAATCCCGCAAAGCCATTTTTATCAAATCACATCTCAGAGCATCACTGTACTTAAGGGTCTAATCCAAAGCCCAAGCAAGCTTTGGATCCAGCTGTAAGAACTCACTGGAGGAGCTATTAGCCTACAGTGTGCAGTAGGGATGCTTACATGAAGGGGAAAGGAGTCCAGGAGAGCTGTCAATATTTTAAAGAAGCCTTATTAAAGGCACAGGAAGAAACCATCCCGATACGCAGCAAGAAAAGCAAATATGGTAGGCGACCAGATTGGCTTACCGGGGACATCCATGGTGAGCTTAAACACAAAAAGGAAGCTTACAAGAAGTGGAAACTTGGACAGATGACTAGGGAGGAATATAAATATATTGTTGGAGAATTCAGGGGAGTTATCGGGAAGGCGAAAGCACAATTGGAATTGCACCTGGCAAGGAATGTGAAGGGCAATAAGAAATGTTTCTACAGGCATGTTAGCAATAAGAGGGTGATCAGAGAGGGTGTGGGGCCTTTTCTGGACGATGGAAGTAACCTAGTGACAGATGATGTGGGAAAATCTGACGTACTCAATGCTTTTTTTGCCTCTGTCTTCACAGACAAGGTCAGCTCCCAGACAAATGCACTAGGTAATGCAGTATGGGAAGGAGGTGGACAGCCCTTGGTGGGGAAAGAACAAGTTAGGAACTATTTAGAAAAGCTAAACATACATAAATCCATGGGCCCGGATTAAATGCATCCAAGGGTACTGAGGGAGTTGGCAAATGTCATTGCAGAGCCTTTGGCCATTATCTTTCAAAACTCGTGGAGATCGGGAGAGAACCCAGATGACTGGAAAAAGGCAAATGTATTGCCCATCTTTAAAAAAGGGAAGAAGGACAATCCAGGGAACTACAGACCAGTCAGCCTTACCTCAGTCCCTGGAAAAATCATGGAGGCGATTATCAAGGAATCCATTTTGACGCACTTGGAAGAGGGGAAAGTGATCAGGAATGGTCAACACGGACTCACGAAGGGCAAGTCGTGCCTGACCAATCTGATTAGCTTCTATGATGAGGTAACTGGCTTTGTGGACATGGGAAAGTCAGTGGATGTGATATACCTTGACTTTAGCAAAGCTTTTGATACGGTCTCCCACAGTATTCTTGCCAGCAAGTTAAGGGAGTATGGATTGGATAAATGGACTGTAAGATGGATAGAAAGCTGGCTAGACTGTTGGGCCCAACGGGTAGTGATCAAGGGCTCAATGTCAGGTTTGTGGTCGGTTTCTAGCGGCGTGCCCCACGGATCTGTTCTTGGACTGGTTTTGTTCAACATCTTTATTAATGACCTAGATGAGGGGACGGATTGCACCTTCAGCAAGTTTGCAGATGACATTAATCTAGGGGGAGAGGTAGATACGCTGGAGGGCAGGGATAGGGTCCAGAGTGACCTGGACAGATTAGAGGATTGACCCAAATGAAATCTGATGAGGTTCAACAAGGACAAGTGTAGAGTCCTGCACTTGGGACGGAAGAATCCCAAGCATTGTTACAAGCTGGGGACTGAATGGCTAAGTAGCAGTTCTGCAGAAAAGGACCTGGGGTTTATAGTGGATGAGAAGCTGGATATGAGTCAACAGTGTGCCCTTGTAGCCAAGAAGGCTAATGGCATATTAGGGTGCGTTAGGAGGAGCATTGCCAGCAAATCCAGAGAAGTGATTATTCCCCTTTATTCTGCTCTGGTGAAGCCACATCTGGAATATTGTGTCCAGTTCTGGGCCCCCCACTATAGAAAGGAAGTGGACGCATTGGAGAGGGTCCAGCAGAGGGCAACCAAAATGATTCGGGGGCTGGAGCGCATGACCTATGAGGAGAGACTGAGGGATTTGGGTTTGTTTAGTCTGCAGAAGAGAAGAGTGAGAGGGGATTTGATAGCAGCCTTCAACTTCCTGAAGGAAAGTTCCAAAGAGGATGGAGAAAGGCTGTTCTCAGTAGTGACAGAAAGCAGAACAAGGAGCAATGGTCTCAGGTTACAGTGGGAGAGGTCTAGGTTGGATATTAGGAAAAACTATTTCACTAGGAGGGTGGTGAAGCACTGGAATGAGTTACCGAGGAAGGTGGTGGACTCTCCATTCCTAGAGGGTTTGGTTTTTTTTGTTGTTGTCAAAGACTCATTTCATGTGCTGACTTGAGTGTGGGAAGAAACTTCTGAACATCACTCATCTGATTTTCTCCAAGACATAACTCTTAGGAAGAAAAGACTCGTTCCCACTTCATATAACATATATAAACAGACCTGTTTTGCTTGCCAAAGAGACCTAGTGGCCCAGAAATGTAATTGCTCCCACGGACAAGAGTCAAAGAGACTAGCCCTTTATGGACTTGACCATCCAAACTAGCCAATGCAAACACTTTTTGACAGGTAGACATCATTAATCACCATCACAGAAAGTAGACATTGCTGCATATTTATCTGCTGCTGACAAGCTGGAGTCACATCCTCTAGTTAGGAACACATTGCATCGCCTGTTTCAGCAAGATAACAAAATGGCATAATGACCCATAAGACTGCACTGTCCCAATTATCTATTCACTGTCACGCACTAGATAATTGTTATTCCTTAGAGACAGGGGGCTTGTTGGAGAGAGAGGGGATAAGGAAGATATATTTTGGATCTGAACTGAAATTTAGATTAACTACCTTGGCAAGGAGAAATATATGTACAGCATGCAGCATATCTGCTTAATTACTCATGAATATAAATCAAATAATTTAAATTGCCTTTTAAATAAATATTTGGACAATTACTTGTCGGGGTAATAAATTACATAACTTGCCTGACAGGAAGCCAAATTGCAGGAGATTATTTCACACATGGAATCGTTCAGCCGAATCACTGATATTTTCTTAGTACTGTAAGTACTCATGAACACTGTGATGATGCGAGAGGATCTGTGTGGATAGACTTTTGCTTCCACAGGAATCCATGTAGACACAAGGGTCCATTGGTACAAGTCCAGCTACCAAATCAGAGCCAAAATTACATCAGATTGATTTGAACACACTGCCTCTCCTATAGAATGGAGTTTTGGATTTGCTTCTGTTTATGTCAGTTGAATCCTGCTCAATTCATTCCTGCACCATCCGAAACTATACTATTAGTCTTTGAAGGTTTTGCTGCCTCTGCACTAGACCGTTGTAAACTCTTTTGAGCAGAGACTGCAATTCTAGTTCTGCTGCCACCAGAGTCAGTCAGAGTTTTGCCTTTCATTTCAACAGGGTGTAGAGCAGGGCCCTGTTTCTCCCTCTGGGCCTGAGCTGGAAAACACTCCCAGATATAGTACCCAGATACCATAGACAGGCAGTCCCCCAGCTATTCACTGTACTAGCACTGCAACCAGCAATAGTGGAAGCATCAGGACCAATGCCTGCACTGCAGTGAGCACACTGTCACTACTCAGAAGATAACACATTGTAATTCATAGTCAATCCTATGTAGGTTTTTATACAGCCGTCATCATTGCAGAATCCGAGAAGCAGATTTGTAAAGTTATTTCGGTACCTAAAGATGCAACTAAATGCCTATGAGATTTTCACACGTGCCCTTGAAATCAATGGGAGATAAGTGTCCAGCACTTTTGAAAAGGCCAGGAGGTGCCTACCTGCAATTTTAGGTACCTTGAAAAATCTAGCTTTGAGTGCCTTCCAGTAGTGCATGAACATGACTGACAGCTGCCATGTGTGGTTCTTTCTTCATCTCCCCAGGCCAGGGCAGCTTATGTGAGGCATAATTTGATCTATTCAGAAACGTACAAAACACCTTTAGAATAGTAGAGCCAAAGAATGGAGAGTGGTGTTATGGGGGGCCATAGTAATTCCACCGAGTGCTGCAACAATTACAGTTAAAGTTACAGACCACTTTTCACAACATGAGATTCTGATAGCCTTACTTTGTTTCAGAAGCACGTTGGTCCCCAAACAGTTCCAGCAGCCGTAATGGAGTAATGTAGGATTCAGGTGAATTAATGTAGCAGAATCTAACCTACTCAATTTCATTTGCTCAGACCTTTATTTCAAAAACAAAACACTTTGCCTTTGGGATGAACGTTTCATGTTTGATCACAACCAAAAGGTGATGTATATATGTATTTATTTATCCATTTGAGCAAAATTTGTTCAGTCATTTTCATGATAGCTAGGGAAATAGAAGTATGAGGGTTTTTTCCTTTAAACATCATAAGACTCTTTGGAAAAAAAAACCCAGCTCAGAAATAGATGCATTTTAAGGGCTTTATTTTCAGACTGTTGAGGTGCAGTATTGTATGCCAAATGTTGTGCATACATTTCCCAAACTGGGTGTGTCTGCACATAATGGATTCAGCACACCAACTGACTAAACCTTTGTAGGCATCATGAAAAAGGAGTTTTAAGGAAGGATTTCATGGAGGACAATGAGGTGCCTTGCCAGATGTTTACAGGGACTTGTTCCCAAGTGTAAGGGGCAACACAGGAGAAAGCATAAAGTTGCTTATTTGAAAAGTTAACTGAGCAATGCAGGTCAGCATCATGGAGCAGAGGCAGGAAAACATAGGAGGTTTTGGAACAAATCAATGAATTAAATAGTAATAAGTCACTAGGACCAGATGATATCCACCCTAGAATTCTGAGCAAGTGCAAATGTAACATTGCATAACTATCATCTGGGATATCTAACTTAACACTTAAATCAGCTTATGTGCCAGGAAACTGGAGGATAGCTAGCATGACACCAATTTTTAAAACAGAGTCCCAGAGACAGCCCTGGCAATTGCATGCTGGTAAACCTAACTTCAGAACCAGGTCTGAGGGTGTCAAAACATGTAAACAAGGCTGACTGTGTGGATAGAGTGTATTTGGATTTTCAGAAAGCCTTTATAAAGATCCTTCACCAAAGGCTATCAAGCAAACTAAGCTGTCATGGGATAAAAATGAAGGTTTTCTCCTGGATCTGTAACTGGTTAAAAGGCAGAAAACAGAAGGTAGAAATAAGAGTGATCAATTTTCAAAATGGAAAGAGATAAACAGCAGTATCCCCTTCTCCTCCAGAATCTGAATAGGGTCCAGTGTTGTTCAAGGCCTTTATAAATTATATAAGAAAGGGTAAATAGGGAGATGGTGTTACCTAGGGACTCAGTAACAAGATTAAATTAAAACTAGGATCTGGTCGAAGCTTGTTCCTGACACCAGGAGAGCATATCCCCCAACACTGTATCTATCACCAGTGGATAATTGTCCAATCAAAACATAACTCAGATATAAATTTAAGAAATCTATTAAAAGAATTTGGAACAATACACAGCATATAACCATAATAAATGCCAGTACACCAGTCAGAAATCCAATCCCACACCCTCAAAATATAAGTAAAGATGATAGAACAGTTCCCCTAACAATCAAGTGAGTACAATACTTTACAATCTCTGGCTAAGATGTTGACACAGCGGAGCCGGAGGAGGAGAGGAAGAAGAAGGAGAGGACCTAGGACCTTCTACCCAGTGACTGCAAGCCACCAAGGGGAGGAACTCTTAAGTGATCTGATCCCACCTCAGGTGTTCCTTGATGTTAAAGGTTAGTGTGGATTGATGGCATTGTCCAGAATTGAACCAGGTCTTCACCACGCATCTGGAACACGTCTTGGTGTCTCTTCAGATGGTGGAGGAAATCAATGAACCCCAATGTAGTGTATTCCCAATACCACACTTAAACCTTCACTATAAGTGGCATGGAAAAAGCATTCTTGGTAGTTCAAGGATTCCACAGCACCACTGTCACTGGTCCGGTGGACCCTAGGCTTTAATCCTTGAGCTTTGCTACCAGGCATGTAAGGGAGCCACCAGCAGCTCCAGCAGCATTGATGTCTGTTGGACTTGACGAGTCATGGAGACTGGGCACGCACCCTTGAGTAGGCGATACTTTATGTTCTTTGTGGCAGGAAAATAAATGATTGATAGGAGCATATGTGCAGCGTTCTGAGGTAAAGCTAATATGATAATTAGTCCACGGTGGGAAAATCCAGCTGGAAGCAGTTCTTGTTTACCTCCACAGCTTCAGATAACAAGGTGGAGTTTGTGATTTCAAAATGGAGTTGGTGATTTTAAAATGGAGTCCTGTTTGCACATAGGATTAAGTTCTGTATAAATCACTGCCAACAATGGCAAAGTTTGCAGATGTTTCAAAATTACTCAAAATAGTTACGTTCAAAGAGTTACAAAGGGATCTCATAAAACTGGATGGCTGGGCCACAAAATGGCAGATGAAATTCAGTGTTGATAAATGCAAGGTAATGCACGTTGGAAAACATAATCCCAACTACACATACAGAATGATATGGTACAAATTAGCTGTAACCACTGAATAAACAGAGTCATTGTGGATAGTGCTCTGAAAACATCTGCTCAGTGTGCAGTGGCAGTCAAAAACACCAAGAGAATGTTAGGATCATTTGGGCATGGGTAGATAATATGACAGAAAATATCATAATGTCACTATATAAATCCATGGTGCACCCACACATGTGGTGCATTGGGGTTCCACCTGCGCCCCGCGCACCCCCTTTCTGCCCCCTTCCGGTGATGTTGAAGCTCTGGTAGGTAGATGAAGGAGCAGGGCCAAAGTGCGAATCAGGCAGCTCATGGTGCTTCAAAAGTGCTGGGAGGGAGGGGGAGGAGTAAGTAAGCGTGGAGCTCCAATGCCCTCTTGAGCCAGAGGTGTGGGGGAAAGGGGCAGAGAAGGGCTGTCTGGGCTGTCCACAGGTGGAATCCCAGTGGACTGCAAGCAGCCTGCAGGCTGCAAGTTGTCTACCACTGGATTTCAATCTTGCAGTCCACTGAGACGAAGGAAGACCACTCATCTGGCCCACTCACTAGTCTTGGTTGCCCATCACTGCCCTACCTAGTACTGTAATAGAAATACAAAATAATTAATAACAACAATGACTTCATGTTACAATCCAGTGTGGAATTTTACCTCTTCACAGGTCTATGTGTCCCCCAGTTAACAGGCTTACTTGACTGATTGTCAAGGTTCTGTTTGGTTAATTGACTGGGCTTTCAGCCCACTGTCCTATTTATTCTTCTGACGTACTGATCCATCATTGTGGCCCTAATCACTGTTTTATGTGAACCACTGTGTGAAATGTGAGCCAGGAATTAACGATTTGCTTGACAGGAAATGCATGTTTGTCAGGCCCATCACCTTGGTGTCAAGACATCAGAATCAAGCAGGCTTGTTTAATTAGCAAAGCTTCAAAACTCACATTTCATAACAGCTTCTCACTTTCCTTGTCTCGTCAGCCTCAGATTTTGCAACCACCTGTATACAGCTTGTCTCCAGGCCTGAAGAGCTTACAGCTCTATCATGGCCTTAAAGGGACACATCATTATACCCCTGGCACATTAAAAACCTCTGAAACATACTGTCACTCCAGCAAGATAACACCAATCTGCCTTCCACTGGGGAAAACTGGCTCATTACAGTTATAACTGAAAGCATCTTCAGGAAAAGAAACACCTGTCAGCACATTTGTTTTTAGCCCTCCCAGTGGAATGTGAGAAATTCAGAAAGAGGGAAGAGGATAGCAACACCTGAAAATGGACATTTTTATAGGGTCCAAACAATTCACTGGGCGGGGAGAGGGGGAAGAATGCCAGCCCTTAAACTTTCCTATGATGGCTACAGATCTTCTCTACTGGCACAAAGACAGGCTGAAAGCATGAAGGAGGCCACAGTGAATACCAGCATATCGCTTACAATTCCAAACATGGAGGACTTGGCTACTGTGTTCTGACCATCCACTACTCAAATTCTCTGCAGAGGACTCTTCAATCTAGCAGAGGAAGGAGCCAACCGAATGGCTAGAAGCTGAAGTGAGACAAATTGAGATGGAAATACAGGCAGTCCCCGAGTTACGCGGATCCGACTTATGTCAGATCCGCAGTTACGAACAGGGCTTTACTCGCCCCAGAGGACGCGAGGAGCAGGACGCCCAGATGCACCGTGGTCCCACCGCCCACGTCCTCCGGGGCGAGAAAAGCTGCTCCGCGTCTCCCTGGTCTGCTGGGGGGAGCCCTCCCCCCAGCAGACCAGGGAGACGCGGAGCAAAGCCGCGGAAGACGCAGGCAGCGGGACAGCCCAGACGCGCCACAGCTGTCCTGCTGCGCGCATCCTCCGAGGCTTTGCTCCCCGTCTCCCTGGTCTGCTGGGGAGAGCCCCCCCCCCCAGCAGACCAGAGAGACGTGGAGCAAAGCCGTGGAGGATGCAGGCGGGACCGCGGCGCGTCTCGGCGGTCCCGCCACCCGCGTCTCCCTGGTCTGCTGGGGGGAAAGGGGGCGCAGCTAGTGCACCCCCCCCCCCAGCAGACCAGGCTTTTCTTGCAGACGACTCCTGGGGTAGAGCAGCTGGGGCGCTGCCGGGTTGGTCCCGCAGCGCCACTCCTCGGCGCTACTGGACCAACCTGGCAGCACCCCAGCTGCTCTGCCCCAGGTGTCCCCAAGTCAGCCGCTGCTGAAACTGACCAGCGGCTGACTACAGGAAGCCCGAGGCAGAGTTGCTCTGCCCCGGGCTTCCTGGAATCAGCCGCTGATCAGTTTCAGCAGCAGCTGACTTGGGGACACCTGGGATAGAGCTGCTGAGGTGCTGCTGGGTTGGTCCCTGCAGCGCTGAGGTGCAGCGCTGCGGGGACCTACCTGACAGCGCCCCAGCTGCTCTGTCCCAGGTGTCCAGATTTAGCCAATGTTGAAACTGATCAGCGACTGATTCCAGGAAGCCCAGGGCAGAGCAACTCTGCCTCGGGCTTCCTGTAGTCAGCTGCTGGTCAGTTTCAGCAGCGGCTGAATCTGGACGCCAGTTCCGACTTACATACAAATTCAACTTAAGAACAAACCTACAGTCCCTATCTTGTACGTAACCCGGGGACTGCCTGTAAGTGACCAACTTTTAGCCATGAGGGTAATTAACCATTGGAATGATTTACTGAAAGTAGTGGTGGGTTCTCCATCACTGGAAATTTTTTAACCAAGTTTTGATATTTTTCTCAAAGATCTGGTCTAGTCCAAACAGGAACTAATTAAGGGAAGTTCTATGTCTTGTGTTACACAGGAGGTCAGACTAGATGATCACAGTGTTCCTTCTGACCTTGGAATCGCTTACTGTCATATCTACTTTCTTTTCATGTTGACAGCTCCACCCAGGGCCAGATTAAGACATGATGAGGCCTTAAACTATGTCGAGTTTAACAGGCCCCACAGCATTACCAAAAAACACCATGCCTTATTCTAACAGAAAGGACAACGAAAATAGAAATAATAAAGTTTTATATTTGCATATATACCGGTACATAGGCGAGGATGTAACTGAAAACTAGTTGTTGTTTTTTAATTACTTAGAGTCTCCTCCTACTCTGAGGCCCTAAAATGTTGCTTGCTTCATTTGTGCATAAATCCAGCACTGCCTGCACCTTCTTCTTTGCCTTTTACAGCTTCT
Source organism: Pelodiscus sinensis (assembly GCF_052426305.1). NCBI lineage: Eukaryota > Metazoa > Chordata > Testudines > Trionychidae > Pelodiscus > Pelodiscus sinensis. The sequence goes on along the minus strand of NC_143053.1, from coordinate 16,520,368 downwards.
TTCACATGAGCAAAACTGCAAACCAGAACACAGGAACAATGATGCTAGCTTCCATTTGTATACCACCTTTCAAAATGGAACCTCTCCTGTTCACCAGCCCAGGGTGAGATTATTCAGCATAGGGGAAGATTTACACAACTGTGGGAAGTTCCTTGGTGTGCTCTGCCTTGTGTATGATGTGTGTGCACCTCAGACCAGACTCACTCAGACAAACCATCAGGAACAGGCTTTATTCTGTAAAAAAAACCCCATAGAATGGGATCACAATTCAGCAGCTCCTCTTCTCTGCGTGCAGCCTGCCTGCTGCTTCTAGCACAGCCCTTGCTGAGACCCTGCTGGGGGCAGAGGGTACATCCTGGCAGGAAGCAGGAAGTTCTCCCAACATGCCACAGTTTGTAATCCACAACTCCCAGGGGTGCTGTTGAAGCATACTGGACTTTGGGCTAAAAAAGGATCCCTAAGGGTTTTACTAACTATGCCCTCAATTCAACAAATTCAGCTATGCCCTCAATTTTCAGCAAAGGACTTAAGCATGTGCTTAATGGTTAACGCATGACTAAATCCCATTTACTTCAAGGGAACTTATATACCTGCTAAGCTTTGTGCACATGCATAAGAGTTTTGCTTAAAGGGCCCAGAGAAAGAGAGAAATTCTTAGTGTTGATGAAGTTATTGGGACAAATACTATTCTCAGATACCCCAACTGTAAACTTTACTGTCTCCACTGAAGTCAATGGAATTCTCCATATTTACAACCGAAGAATTTGGCCAGGTCAAATTATTTGGCCAGCATTAGCGAGATTCAGAGCTAGCCCCAATATTTGCCTCAGCTTCTGTTTGATACAGATACACACAGAATTTCCTTGCCTCACACAGCACCTCAGGCATGATTTCCAATCTCAGCTTTGCACATGACAGTTTGCTACATTTTTATCTGCATACATTATTTGTGTTTGTCAGTTCCTGCCTTGGGCCCCCTCCTGTGTTTTGGCACCTGACATTAATCATACACATTGCTTGGGGATATTATGGCTTCTCCTGCCTTTTCTTTTTTTAATCAAATTAGCAAATTCCTTAGGATTATCATCCGGTTAACACAGGGAATGACCCAAAGGAGATAAAAAATTATTATACTTTTGGAACTGGCTACCATAATGACACTGGGGCCAGGGTCTGCCCCTTAAGGAGTGGCTTCAGCACACAACAGGCAATGCTTTCGTCTTAATTCTGTTATCGTTCCTGCACCAGCCTCCTCCTTGTGTTCAGGGAATGGGAAAGAGGCCACATAAAAGCAAATTCCAATCTGGGGCATTTCCCAAAAGTGCAAACATATGCTTTAGGAAAACAAGAACTTGCATTGCCCTGTATATCGGCCTGCCCTCTGCCTGGTGCTTCATTAGTTGCACCTGAGTGAAATAAAAAAGAAAGGGAACATGCTACACACCTAGTTCTAAAACATAACACAGGAGCTATCCCTAAACAAAGTCACTTACATATGATGCTGTACACTGCTGACCTTGACCTTTGAGAGCTGAGTCCCTCTCCTGTCACATCTGTCTGACTGTCCGAATAGGCACAGTCCTGCAGGGATACACATTTATACATCAGATACAGATATCTGCGGCTATAAATTGGTATCCAGGACCTGCAGTGGGAAAAGAAAGAGAACATGGAGCTGCTGCTCCCAGGAGCCAACATCTCACACTGGCATCTCCTCCAACACAGCTGTACCACCCCCAACCTCACCCACTGAGGTGGGCAGCAGGCTCACCAGCACAACCCTGGAGAGGAGACACAGACAGCTGTGTGGAGAGGACAAGGGCAGCGCAGGGTAGGGTGGCTGGTTCAGCTGTGATGGAGGAGCTGCCAGGCTGAGGCACTGTCTCCTGAGAGTGGCAGCTCCTTTCATCGCTGCGAATCCTGGGAGTGCCCTGCAGTTCTGCAGATGCCAGTTTATTTCCATATGTCTACAAGGCTCTAGAAACAGGAGCTCTCCATTTGCAATTGTCCCAATTTCTGGCTTGTTCTGAGACTTAAAACTCGGGTGTTATATTTTCTGGGTGAAAACAAACTCATTTCTTTGCACCTGCTAGTGTTTACGGTCTTTTCAGTGAGGTTTGCTCACAGGGCAGACAAAGACCCCGCCACCTGATGTGACTCGCTGCATTAACGACTCTGCTGTGCGAAAAAGGTAAGATGAGACAGTCAGACTGATCCATGCTGGAGGGACCCTCACGACACAACCAACAATCCCACTGTCGATGTAGCACGGACTGTTTCTCTGTGTTGTTTGACTTCTAGGAAAACTTGTGTTCCCATATGATGGTGCAATGCACCTCTCACACCAACATGTTTATGGCTTTAAAATGCAGGGTACTCAGCTTACCCCAAAATGCAGCATTTGTCAACATGTAACAGCTCATAACCCCACTGCCTTCCTGCCTTCCTCTCCCAACAAGCTAGTCCATTCCCACTTGGTGACTCAATCCGGATCCTACCTGGATTGTTTTTGTCCCTTTAAATTTTCTTCCACATCCCTCCTGGGTCTGGCGGGCAGCCAAGCTGAACTTCTGTCAGAAAAGATGCTGCTGCGGTATTCAGTTCTTTCCAGAAAGATGAATCAGATAATCCTTTATTTGCGGTTCACTTGTACAGATCTTACGTGCAGAGAGCGTCTCCTCTAAAGCTCTTCTTCAAAATGGCATTGGAGCAACTTCTCTATTTCTCTCTAGCTGACTGACCATGACTATCTCTAACCCATATGGAAAATTAAGAGCATATGCTATATTCAGACTTCTGATTCCCCTGCAGTGAAGCACAACCATCCTGTTTATTCTCCAGCAGTCTGAACATATGGAAGCACCCAATTAGATACTTGAATTTGAGCCAGAATTCAGTCCAAATACACAGCAAAAAGGACTATAGTCCCATGGAAATGCATGCTATGAAACTGATGAAATCCATGTGATCCCTATGGTAGTAAAGTTCAGTACACCAGTGCAGCTATTACAATTCCATATTCTGTTAGCAAGATCAGTAGTTACTATTTACACCTTGCATACACACATGAGCTGTGTCTACACTGGCATGAATTTCCGGAAATGCTTAAAACAGAATAGTTTTCGTTATAAGTATTTCTGGAAAAGGAGTGTCTACATTGACAGGCTGCTTTTCCGGAAAAGCCCTTTTTCCGGAAAAGCGTCCATGGCCAATGTAGACGCGCTTTTCCAGAAAAGAGCCCCGAGCGTCATTTTCGCGATCGGGGCTTTTTTCCGGAAAAGACTACTGGGCTGTCTACACTGGCCCTTTTCCGGAACAGTGTTCCGGAATAAGGACTTATGCCCGAGCGGGAGCAGAATAGTTTTTCCAGAACAGCGGCTGATTTTGTACAGTAGAGCATCGTTGCTTTTCCGGAAATTCAAGGGCCAGTGTAGACAGCTCGCAGCTTATTCCGGAAAAGTGGCTGATTTTCCAGAATAAGTGGCCCAGTGTAGACACAGCCATGGAGAGTCAGTCTAGAACTGTGCTCCTTAGCTCCACTTGAGCTATAGAACTCCTATAAATGCTAATTGTAGTCAGTCATTTATCTACCCTGTGGGCTGACTAATAGAGGGCAACATCACATACTCTTATACACATTGCAAGCTGATAATTAGTTGGAAGAAATTACAATCTCTGGCCTTCACTTCCCCTCCCCCTCCCCTCCCCCCATCATCTCCCCTTGAGTTCTGCTGGATTTTTTAATGGAACCAGTGAGACAAATCCATCCAGGATATAAATTTCATTGGATCAATGGGACACATTTAGTGCCATATGCTTTATTTCTATTTGAATTCTTTATGACAACTTTTGATTCTCTGGAAATCTAGCAGCTGTTTTGCTCACTGTACACTGGCATTCATTGTCTGATGGGGAGGGCCTCTGAACGCTCTAACAGGATAAATACATCCTCATCATAATATATAACAGCATTGGTCCAAGGGACCAGTTGCTGGCTGAGACAGGGTTTAGGTTGGAACACATCTCTAGTCTCAAGCATATAATAAATTGTGGTAGAATGACCAAAGCTTGCTATTGGCCTGTATAGGTAATTACACAGTCATAGCAAGAAAAGGTTTGTAAGCCCCAGGGACTGCAGCGGATGGAACTGTCTTTTCTCTCTCTCTCTCTCTCTCTGTATATATAGAAGCATGGGAAAAGTCATCTCTTTTTATTTATCTCAGATTTATTTACATGATTTTAATCTTGCTTGCCCATAATGCTACCTACTGAGTTGCTTTGGTTTGAATAAGTATATATTTTGATTGTATAAATAAAAAAATATTATTATAATGTATTATTACCGTATTTCTTCTTCTTAGCATATGTGCAATATGCCTCAGGTGGCACATGCTCAGGACCCATCACTGTGTTTGGTCCATTGATTGGACCATTAACTTCTTGGGCTGGGTACTGACAGTGACTGCAACATGGATGATGATCTATGCCTCCCTTTAATGTACTCACAGAATGTCATTTGGAATCATGCGGGTATGTCCTGGAATGGGTGGGCCACCCCAAGAACATGGTTGGTGGACTCTGGATTTATATGAAACTTAGTTTCATTAGAAAAAGGATTGCATGATAAACCTGAAGCCATATCCCAGAAAGCAGGGATTATACCCAGGGGATTCTGCTTCCTGTGTAGAGTGAATCTACCATGGGGGTTGAACTGAGATGGCTTTCCAGCAAGGTCCACTTGTGATCTGAGACTGACCCAACAGACAGTGGCACTGCTGAGCTAATTTTATAGCTCCCAGGCTACCAGAAACTTTGCTGATGTCACTGAATTGGAACAGGTCACTGCACATTGGAGTGCAACCTGGTGGAGCAGATCATTCTGAACTGGAGCAAACCAACCCAAGAAGCCATCTCTTGATTATCACTGTACCTAACCGGCCCCATTGGTGGTGTTTTAGGCAGGTTCAGATGTAAATCAGATTAATCCTTCTGTTTGGTGGTTACCAGCAGCAACTAAAACACAGCATCCCTGGGTGCCTCTGAGAGTAGAAAATAAACGTTGAATGAAAGGAGACAAGTCACCGGACATTAATCAGGGAAAATACCACAATCAGGATTCATAAACATGAAACTCTGAGCAGGGCACCCACTCCAGAGAGCATAGGGAAGAGTCTTTTGCCTCATGTTCTTGAGTTCTACAACCAAAATGTCTTTAACTGTCTCTTCCTCTGCTCCTTCACCGCACCCCACCCACAGTGGTTGTCCTTGGTCAATGAAGATCCAGGATTCAGAGGTGCATCTGTGTGATTAGACCTCTCGTAGGTGGAAGAATGCAGTCTTCTGTGATCTTAGCACTTCCTCTGGCTGGCTGCCCTGCCAGCTGTAGCTCCTCTCTTCTGGCTGCCCCACCAACCACTGTGCCTCCCCACAAAGCCAGTCAACTGCTTACCACTCCTGCCAGCTAACTTCTTGCCACTTTCGCCAGCTGCCTCTCTGGTGAGATCTTGATGGATCAGTCTCTTAACCAAAGAGAGGAGGGGTATGCGAGCATAGTGAGCAGAGGGCGCAGCCCCCTAGCAATGTATTATTACTGTAATACAAGAAAAAATTAAGATACGCAACTCCAGCTATGAGAATTATGTCACTGGAGTCAACATACCTTAAACCAAATTTCTTGGGTGGTCCCACAGTGGGAGGTCAACAGCAGAAACTCTCCCATCAACTTCCCTTACTCCTCATGACCCTGTGGAGTACTGGGATCAATGCGTGCATCCTCACCATTTGATTCAGCAGGTCTTTATTAGACCAGCAAAATCAAACCCTGGAAGATTGATACCCAGAATGTCGATCTTTGTGTAAGTATAGATGAGGCCTTAGTGATTGTAAGTTCTCAGAAGGCTGAGCAGAAATACTGCATCACCACAAGTGATTTCAGCTCTTATTGAATACCTGAAATAAAAAAGGCTCTTAATGAAGCATGTTTAACTCTGTCTTTGAACAGTGATGGGTAGGGGGACAGGTTAAACCAGATGAGGGACCCTTAGGGAGCATCCATACCTCCTGGTTGGAACATCTGTCTTCACCCCTCTTACTTTCACAGGGATCTGACATTTGAGCCCCTGGCTTAACAAGGTCCTTTCAGCTGAGGATTAGTCCTCATTTGGGACAAGCTCAGCACAGTTCTGCTCCCCTTTAGTTATACTACAAAGATAACATTTCACCACCCCTGCTTTCAGTACTACATGACTGTAACCCAACACCAGCCAAACCTGATCACTTGGAGCTATGCAGCTTCTGTCTGCTAGGTATCTATGCAGAGTTTGTGTGTTCATGTAGCTGGCAGATAAGAGTTCATTCAGACCCTGCTTACACAGACAATCATTATTGGGAAGTGTGCAGTTCATTTTCATATAAGTATGTTTAATATTCGTTTATTGTTTCTTTTGTTCGTTTTCTGTGTTCCTGAAATGAAAATTTATCTTTGATTCCACGGTGGGTGCACAATCACACATGCCTCGGTGCTCATAATAAAATTTATACTGCACACGGATGGAAAAAATTAGAGGGAACATTGCCGAGAACTCCTACTAGGGAGTGAGGTCAGGCTGTAGGACACTGGCCCCACTCCTGCTTGGAAGCAGAGTTGGAGAGCAGGGACTTGCCCTGCTTGGTCCTCTTGATGCTTTTGCTGGAATGTAGGGCAAACCCCCGTGCCCTGACCTCACTCCTAGGTAGAAATGCTGGACGGGAGGTGGGTGTGGTGTTTGACCCCCATTTCCTGGCAGGAGTGCATGTGGAAGGGGTGAGGAGAGGCCCCCCCCTTGCTCTGACCCAGGCCCCACAAACCCCTAATCCACCTCTGATTAGATGACTTTTTGCATGCCAACTGCAGATGTGAAGTAAGCACTTAATGGAATCAGCCAGTGGTAACAAGCATGGTATAATTGCTTAGAGGGATGGATAGCCAGAATCAGACTAGTGCTGAAACATCTGAAAACAAGCCTGTAGTAATCCATCTCTCAGTACCTTATCAGTACGAGGCAGGCGCAGGCTGAGGAATCAGAAAGTCTGGGTTCTATTTCTAATCTTAGTTCTGACATAACCCTGAGAAAGTTACTGCACTGCCATGTCGCTTCCCTTCCCACCACTCTCTCTCTTCTCTATTTAGATATAGGATCAGATTTCCTATAGGGTTTAGATGCCTAAAGATGCAGATAGGTGCCTAATGGGATATTCTCAAAAGCCTAAGCAGGTTAGAAACCTAACTTGCAATTAAATTGATGTGAGCTTGGTGCCCAATCTTCTTAAGTATTTTTTGAAAGTCCCACAAAATGCCTATCTGCATCTTTGGGCACCTAACTGCCTTTGAAGAGCTGTCCTTTAGTGCAAAAAGACCACAGCTTAGATCTGGACCCCACTGCGCTAGACACTTTACCAGCACATAGAAAGCAACAATTCTTGAGTGCAGGAACTGCCTCTAACTATATGTTTGTACAGTCCTTATGGGTCTAGAACTCCACTGTGGCCTTTATTCCCAACTGTAATTCAAATAATTAATAGGACTGCATGGATGCAGATGGATAATTCACCTGCACAAATTGGCATGTTCTAGCTATCCATCTAATCTTAGATATTTCTAATTCCACCAGTATAAACCCATGCTGAGCCATATGAATCTCTCAGGCAAAGGCCCTGAGTTTATATTTGGAGTTCCTGTCAACTTAGGCTCTTTTTCAGTTTCCCAAGATTATGTTCAAGCATCTGCTGATTACATGCTTCTGAGCACTAGTGGACCTTAAGTGAGTCATGGTATTGAAATGGCTCCATGAATCATAATGCTGGAACAACTTTCTGAGTCATCCTGGTACTCCGATAAGTACAGTTGATTTTTCTATAGAGCTACAATGCTTACAGGAAGAACCCATCACCGAGTCTAAACCCTAGCCCACTCACCAAATCCACAACCTTCTTTAGGCTCTGCCTGTGGCAGCGATTTGGTCAGTCCCACTGGTATTGCATAGGAAAAGCATAATTTTCATAACCTTTTTTATTTGTAATACTCATTATTTTGGGCGGATTATGATCATTTGGAGGAGCATATCCAGGTACAGAAGAGGATGTGCTCTTAGAGTATTGTTTCTAAAACAATAATTTATTGCACCCCGTAAGCTAAAACCAGAAAGTGAGGAGATCAGAAAGGAGGATTACAGTCTTCTTACCCCATTTCCCCAGCCTCTGTGCTCAATGTAGCTAGCCCCAGCGATTTGCATTTTTGTTTTTCTGGGGATGACAGGACACTATGTGCAGATGACTTCACAATGTGCTAACTGTCTATCAGAGGTACACTGCACTTGCTCTGCAAAGATGGCTGATGGCTTGGGATGTCCAGGAAGACACAAGTCATTCAAACACTGAAGTGTGCCTGTGGTTCTTTTGTGAGACCGTGCTCCTCAGGACTGGCTGGAAAACAGGAATTCAGTTTCACAAACAAAAAACTATTTTTAAATTAGTCTCTGTTCTCCCTTGGAATGAAACCTTTCAAAAACACAAGAGACTAGCTAATAGCCCAATGCACTGAGCAGAGCAGAGAGTTGGATACAGCTGTCCTATAGCCTAGGACAGGCCTCTAAGCACAAAGCTATAGAATACATGTAGCCTCGTCTCTCAGTTTCTCCTGTTGGAGCTGTTCCACTTTTTGGATAAATTAAGTTATTCTGGAACTGGTGAGTGTATAAGCTACTGGGTAAGACACTCACATTGGCTATAAGAGACCCATGGCAGAATATGAACACAGGTCTTCCACATCTCAAGCAAAGTAGCTATTCTGGGATGTAAGCTGTCCGACCAAACAGTCCATCTTGGACATGGGAAAGCCAAGTATAGACTGATACATTTCCATTTTGACAAACAAGAATTTTCAACCAAAAATATCTCATCGAAGAATTCCAAACTAATTTTACTTCTAGGAGGTCTGCAACATAAAGCACAGCCTAGAGCAGTGTTTCTCAAAGTGGTCCATGAAACCACTTTGAAAAACCTGCTAACTGGCCGCACCAGTGTGTTTACTTACCAGCGCCATGGCCACAGAGCCTTGTGACTCCCATTGGTTCCGATTCACCATTTGCAGAAGTGGGGTGGGCCGGGTTGCCACTTCCCGTGGCTACCATGTGCTGCAAATGACAAACGGGAGCCAATGGGAGTTGCGAGTCTCCATGACTGCGGTGCCAGTAAGTAAACACACCCACGTGGCCAGTTATCAGGTTTCTCAAAGTGGTTTCATGGACCACTTTGAGAAACACTGGCCTAGAGCGAGAGGCTTTAAGCCACCTTTGTGCTGCCCATCCTTGAGCTACCTAGGGTCTGTGAATCTGTCTAAGACCTGGTCTACAATGTACAGTTAGGTTGATACAAAGAAGCTTATATCAACCTTGTTGTGCATGAGTCTATATCCAAATTGGTCTCCCACCAATGTAAATGTCCCATGATGCTGACAGAGCAACACCACTTCCCCAAGCAGTGCAGAGGCTCAAGTCAATGCAGTGCCAGTGTAGACATTATGTTAGTTAGGCTGAATCTAACTGTCCCACCATGACCAGTGTGGTCACCATTGTGAATTCCACTGACCGTGGATCATGGGGGGTTGGAAGGCCTCCCTTCATTTTAAAGCCCCATGAATTGTTTAAAATTCCTTTCCCTGATTACCCATCTTGGAGAGCACACCTAGTACCTCTCCAATTGGCTACACACAACGTAGACATGCTCTTCAGGCTGGAGCAGACAGAAAATATCGGATCTCCTGGGTCTACAGGGAGAAGAGACTGTGCAAGCACAGCTCCAAATCTGCCATAGAAATGTCGAAATCAATTGCTCAGGCCCTGCACTAGAAGGGATAAGCCAGGGACCAGCAGCAATGCCACTTGAAAGCTAAGGAGCTGCAGCAGGCATACCAGAAGGCCAGGGATGCCAACAAGCAATTTAATATCAAGCCACAGACCTGGAAGTTTTATAAAGAGCTTTATGCTATCACAGGTGGGGACACCAGTCCCACAGTGCTGTGGATACCTCCAAGGAACCCAAGTCCCAGATCCCTGCCATAAACAGTGAGGAGGAGGAGGAGGTGATGGACCAGGACGAGGAAGAGAAGAAGAAAGGGGACAGGTGAGAGGGAGTTCCAGCTGCACAGTGAGCCAGGCCTTGTTTTTTATTTCACCATAGTCCATCCCATTCTGCAAGTTGAGCATGGAAGAGCCCAATGCAGGGGAAGGAACCTTGGGTAAATGGTCACAATCTTTTGACTTTTCATTGATGTAATTGTACTAGAACAGGTAGTGAGTGACACAACCAAGAGAGTTTCTATCTGCTCTTCATTCCCTCCTAGAGTTAGGCAGGGAGTGTCATGCAGAGCAGTTTCTTTATGTACACAGAGAGCTCTTGAATCCTCTGGATTCAGTCTGCAATCCTCTGCTGAAGCTTTCTGGGGAGGGCTATCTTATTTCTTTGTCTGTGGTAAGACACTTTTCCACATGTCTCAGTGATAACTTCAGCAGACAAACCAGATAGCAACATATGCACCCAGGCAACTTTGGGACTCCAGCAGCAGCTATGTTTGCTCTGCCTTTCCTTCCCCCAGGAGTGAGAGATCAGTGAAAATTACCACTGCCTGTGTAAAACTGTGCCAGTATTCAGTGGCATTCCCATAAATTACTAGACTCATTCAGCCAAGTGATTCTCTCTTCATTTTCCCAGCTAGTCACACTCACCATAGCTGGTGCTGTGTGCAAGCAATCCCCATGCAGAAGTGAGAATGTAGTTTCTAAAACTTTTGGGGGCACAAGAACTGAGATTAGCATCTTATGTTTTGCTTTCTCCAATAAATACACCGACAATGGTACTTCTGCATGTTTTATCTTCAGCTTCTGTGACAGCAGTCTTCAGGGTCTCCCCCACCACACCTGTGGCATGCCTAAGCCAGACAAAGGGAGAAAGAAGAGGATTCAGGATGACACATTTCAGGAGATCCCACAAGCAAGCACTATATCTGAGCTAGACTTCAGTTCAGAGTGGTCTGAATTTAAGATTTCCTTGATGAGAACCTTCTGAAACAAGATCATTATCTCCACACCTCCAGTTCATTTCTCCACTCTCATAGCCAGGCACTCCAGATCTGATAGGACTTCACTTCCATTTACTGACTTCTCATTAAACCTGATGTTCTCATTAAAAATTCTCATTAAACGTGACCCAGCAGAAGTCCTAACTCCGCTCCACCTGTTCTCTGCTATGCCTATCCTGTAATTTTACTTCTGATTTTAAGAATACATCTCTGAAAGCACAGACCAGCACCCTCAAAGTGGCATTCCACTGATTGCTGTGTGAACTGCACTGTTCTTCTTACTGCAATCACCTCTTTAAACTCCCAAAATAACTGTTCTTTCCAGGAAGTTATACAAATGCTGGTTTGACCGCCAAACAATGCCTCTGCTCTGCAGTAAGTATGCATAGCCACTGTCCCTGACTGTTCTGTAACGAATAAATCATGCCAAACTCACACAATTTCCTCTGTTCTGTCAATTCACTGTAAATTTTCTTGCGCAAAAACGCACTTGAGGTGTGGACACTCTGCGAGTTTATGTGAAAAAAAAAAACCATTTCTGTGCAAAAACTCTGCAGTGTAGACACAGTCTCATATGACAGTGTCATGAGCAAAACAGGGAAATGTAATCTTGATTAAATTACTATGAAGTGGGAGAAAGCTGATTGAATGACCATACTCAAAAGAGAAGTTATCAATGGTTTGCTGTCAGTGTTTTTTGGGGGGACATGTACAGTGGAGTCCCACAGAAGTCAGTCCTGGGTCTGATTTGGATAATAGATTTGAGAGAATGTTTCTAAAATCTGTGGATAAAACTCAGCTTGGGGGCAGGCAGTACTTTGTGGAATTTCATGTCGTAAATTTCAGACCAGCTCTCTAATATGTCAAGGTCGTTTGGAATTCTTTCCTTCCAAAGACAAGTGTAAATTATTACTCTTATGGAGAAAAATGCAATGCATAACCACAAAATACAGAATAATTGGTTCAGTGGATTACTGCTGAAAAAGATCAAGGAGATATAATAGATCACTAATTGAACACTGGTGCAATTACAAAAAAGGCTAATATCACGAAAGTTGTGCATTAGCCACGGGAAGTAAAATGTCCAGCTCTTCTTAACACTGGTGCAGCCTCAGCTGGAGGATTGTGTCCAACTTTGGCTGTCACATTTTAAGAATGATGTGGCCAAATGGAAGAGAGACTGGAGAGAGCAATAAAAGTGATAATAGGTTTAGAAAATCTGACCTATAAGAAAAGGTTAAAAATGGGAATGTATAATCTTGAAGAAAGAAGCCAGAGAGGGACCTGATAAGTCTTTAAATTTGTTTGTGTTGAAATGGGAGGGAGGGTTATAACATTTCTCTGGATGTTCCAACCAATCAATTAGCTAAAATCTTTTCTCAATAGTTAACTCTTTAGATCTAACTCTAATTGCTTTGTCTGTAAAGCATTAAAACCATAAACAATGAGTCCTAGAGAAGCCCCAGGAAGAGAGGGAAGCAGGAAGTGAGCTGGCAGGATACCAGGAAAGCCAATGAAAACAGAGTATGGGCTTTTGAATTGAAAGCAGCAGCTCTTCCTGTTCCTCAAGAAAGGGCTCCTGGGAGGACATGTAAGGAGCCAGAGAGCAAGGCATGGAGAATCTAGGCCACATCCATGCCTAGAGAAGGATTACATCTTGAAACAACAGCTATGTGAGTAGACCAGGAAGGCTACGTCTACACTGGCATGATTTTTCCTGAAATGCTTATAACGGAAAAGTTTTCCGTTATAAGCATTTTTGGAAAAAGCGCGTCTACATTGGCAGGATGCTTTTCCGGCAAACCACTTTTTGCGGAAAAGCGTCCGTGGCCAATCTAGACGTGGTTTTCCGCAAAAAAGCCCCGATAGTCATTTTCGCGATCGGGGCTTTTTTGCGGAAAAGAAATCTCTGCTGTCTACACTGGCCCTTTTCCGGAACAGTTTTCCGGAAAAAGACTTTTGCCCGAACGGGAGCAGCATAGTTTTTCCGGAAAAGCACTGATGATTTTACATTAGATTGTCAGTGCTTTTCTGGAAATTCAAGGGGCCAGTGTAGACAGCTGGCAAGTTATTCCGGAAAAGCGGCCAGTGTAGACACAGCCGGAATGTTTAGCCAGAGGCAATCAGACTTATCCTTTATTTCTGGGTTTGTTGGACTTCCGTGCTGAGCACATTTAACTTCCCCATTATATTGTAATTTTCCATACTGAGTCCCAGGGAAGCAATTCTCTGTGGTTTTAATCCTTTTCTCAGTTGCTCTGTAACACCGAGCAACCAAGCAAGGTTGTAACATGTGTGCTTTTTTCCCCTTTAATAAATAAACCATCTTTTTAAGACCTCTCCTTCTGTGTCCCAGGAGGCAGGAGATTCTGTGTGCTCGTGTCTAAAACTTCACAGCCAAACTACTGAGTTCCATTTTCAACTGCTCTCAGCAGCTGGATTTCAAGCTCTCTCCAGAGGGATGGTTAAGGGAGTTTGAGGGTACCTCACAGAAAGGAATTCCCAAGTGCACCTGGATTTTCAAAGGGTCTTTGTATTTGGGTTGTGATAGTGACATTAATCCAAGGCCAGGAAATCTGTAACCATGGGGAGTTTTAACACAAGACTTTAGTGGCAAAGCATTGTAAAGTATTTTGTGAGGCCCCACTGTCTGCACTCAAAGTGCCAGAGTAGGGAAAAAGGTCTAAAATTGTTAAAGGGTGTTTGTGACACTGTGGTCCACTGGTGATTTTTCTCAGAATCTTGTCAGGCCTAACACACTCATTACACTGCCATAATCTGTACCTAAATCTGTATCGTATAAGGTATCATATGTGATGACAAGAAGGACAAGGGTTTAAAACCGAGCTCATAAGCGACCAAAAGAGCGAGTGAACTGGACCAGCTGATGGGGAAATTTTGCAAGGCAGTTTATAAAAGGACCATGAAAGCCAGACACATTTCTTAAACATTCTCTATTGCCCAATAACCTGGCCCCCTCCCAAAAAGCAACAAAAACATACACACAAAGAACAAACCTAAACAGCACCTGCAAGAGTAAAAATGATACAGACAGAAGTTCAACAGCAGACTGGGGGCTGTCCATTTTATTGCATTAAATGAAGCATATATGATTGCCTGCCTCGTAGACAGGTGGCATATATGCTCATTCAGCTCATGGCCCTAACAGACCAGATATAGGGTATGTCTACTCCGCAGAGGGTGTGTTTTTTTTAAAACGTCTGTTTTTCCAAAAAAAATTCACTTACATCCACACTGCAATCACGTTCTTTTGGGGAAAACATCAAAAGAACAGAAGGGCTTTTCTGACATTGTTAAACTGATTTCTATGAGGAAGAAGCCTTTTTCTGAAAAAGCTCTTTTGGAAAAAGGTGTGTGTGGACAGGAAAGATTGAGTTCTTTCAAAAGAAGAGGAAAGAGAAAAAAGCACAGGTGCCCTGGTGGCCACTCTCTCCATAGCAATCACAGTCCATTCAGTGTGGACACTATCTTTCGAAAAAGCAGATCGCTTTTTCGATGTGCTTTTGCAGTGTAGACACTCTCTTTTGGAAGAAGTGTTTTCGGAAGATCTCTTCCAGAAAAGCTTCTTTTGAAAGAAGCCGGCAGTCTAGATATAGCCACAGGCTCTTGAGACCAGAGTGGCTGAACTGAGGAGCTAGAGGAGAGATGCAGTGACACAATAGAGCAGTCTCACCCATGTCTAACAGCTCCTATGCACTTTAGCAGAATAAAAGTCTTGGAGACGGAGAGCATCAGTCTAGAGTAGAGGGAAATGATCCCATAGTTGGAACCCTCCTTCCAGGTGGTATCATGGTATCCTCTCACACTGAGGCTATTTCTCCAGGTGAAGGGACCCCTGTTATTAGGAAAAGATGGGTAATAGTCAAGGGGCATTCAATTATCAGAAATCATAAAATCATGCATTCATAAAACTAGAGTTAGAAAGGGCCTATCAGGGTCCTTCAGTCTACCTCTAATTCCTCACCCCCACCAAAATGCAGGATTTGTTACATCTAAGTCATCCAAGATAGAGGGTTCTCCAGACTCTTTTTGAAAACTTTCAGAGAAGCAGCTTCCTCAGCAGTTTGTTCCATGGTCCTACTGATCTTACAGTTAGGAAGTTTTTTTCTTGAGATTTAGTCTAAATCTGCTATGCTGGAGTTTGACTCTATTGCTTCTTGTCCTGCCTCCTGTGGCAAGAGGGAACAATTTTTTTCTCCATCTTTTTATTTGATACCCCTGAGGGAATTCTGTGTCCCAAAATTAAAAAACTCTGCACACAGTACTTTAAACATCTTCATTTTATTTATTAAAATAACACTGAATAAGCCCTCCAGTTTCAATACCTGTCAGCAATTATGTCTGTAACAGTAAACACACACACACACACACACACAGAAGTACAGAGTTAAGGGAACCTCTTTGACAACCCAGTTTTTATTCCTCTACCCCTTCCCCTCAGAGCTCAGCAGGGGACCAGACACCCACACCCCTGCCCCCACCGGATACCCGCTGTGGGCTCCCAAAAGCCAGACTTTTGCCCACACACCCTAACCTTCAGAGCCTAGCTATGCCTACCCTAGCCCGGATATTCACACCCGCTCCCCTTCAAAGCCCAGATGTGGTCTTCCTCATCCCAGACACTTGCACCCTCTGCCACCCAGAGCCCCCAGCCCAGATGCTTGTGTTATTTACCTTGGTGCTACATCTGCTGGGAACCTTCCCCCTCCCTCCCACTTCCCCAGGCCTTGTCTATTTGTGAGCTGCCCCCTTGTGGCATCCAGCATCTTATTTGGGAGAAGTGTGGGGGGGGGGGGGAGGAGGGAATTTTCCACATAATATTTATTTCTGCACAAATTCTGTATTGCACCATGACACAGAATTCCCTCAGGAAAACTGCGATAACGTCCTCCCTTGTTTCTCTTTTCCAAACTGAACCTAGCAGTTGCTCCTGCCTTTGCTCATATGGCTTTAATTCTATGTGATCATCTTTGTGGCTTGCCTCTGGATCCATTCCAGTTTCTCCACATCCTATCTAAATATAGATAGCTGAGTTTATAATGCCTGGGAGAACTGCACAATGAATTGCCAGCTGGCTGCACAGGTTGCAGGTATCTCAAGATATCTAAATACACTTATATGCAGCACTGGGGAGGAGCCAGTGGCAGTGGTACATGTAGGTATCAGCGACATAGAGGAAGGTAGGAGTGAGGTCTTGGAAGACAAATTTAGGCTGTTAATTAAGAAATTAAAGTGCAGGATCTCCATGGTAGCGTCTCTGAAATGCTTCCAGTTCTATGCACAGAGCCAGTTAGACAGGCGGAACTGCAGGATCTCAATGGGTATATGAGATATTGGCATACAGAAGAGGGATTTAGCCTTATTGGAGAGCGGGGGAACATTTTGGTGAAAGAGGCTATACAGAGAGGATGGGCTGCACCTAAACCAAAATGGAAACAGAATGCTGGCCAGTACAATTAAAAAGGTCAGAGAGGAATTTTTAAACTAAAGGCTGGGGGAAAGCCAGGTTCACAGGAGGTCACAGTTAGGAAAAAGACATTTCGTAAGGGAAGATTTATTAAAGGGGATACTGTATATCCTAGTAGACAGGAGAGAGAATAAGTTGAAAAAGCACAGGTAAGAAATGAAGAGAAACAATAAATGAAAAATAATCCCATTCAAATACATTATATGAAGGCAGACTGACAACTTTTATAAGCTCCTGTGAACTTGAGCGTCTGGTTTTAAAAATGAGGATATTGATATAATAGGCATCATAGAAATTCAGTGGAATGATGATAAATAACAGAACACAGTAATACCAGGTTACAAATATCTAGGAGTGACAGAGTAGGTTGAGCTGGTAGGGGAGTGGCATTATATGTAAAAGAAAGCACAGAGTTAAATTAATAAAATCTTAAATGAATCAAAGAGTACAATAGAATCTCTATGTCTAGAAATCCTATGCCTGAAAAATAGTAGTACAGTAGTAGAAATATACTACTGATCGCCTGAGCAAAATGGCAACAATGATTGTGATATGGTCAGGGAGATTAGAGAAGCTACCAAAATAGAAAACCCAATAATAATGTGGATCTTCAGCTATCCCTATATTGACCGAGTACATGTTATCTCAGGACGGGATGCAGGGATGAAATTTCTGGACACCATTAATGACTACTTCTTGGAGCAGCTAGTCCTGGAACCCGAAAGAGGAGAGGCAATTTCTGATTCAGTCCCAAGTGGCTCATAGCTGAATTTCTCAGTAAGAGTGACCATAATATAATGACATATTAAATCTTTGTGGGGTTTGGGGGAGAAATACCAAAGAAACCCAATACAGTAACATTTAATTTCAAAAAATGGGAACAGTACAAAAACCCAAAAATGAGGCTAGTTAAACAAAAATTAAAGAAACAGTTGACTCCTGTGGCACTTAGAGACTAACAAATATATAGGATCATGAGCCTTCATGGGTAAAACACACTTCATCTGATGAAGTGGATTTTACCACAAAAGCTCATGATCCTATATATTTGTTAATCTCTAAGGGTATGTCTACATTTGCCCCCTAGTTCGAACTAGGGAGGCAAATGAAGCATACCGAAGTTGCTAATGAAGCGCAGGATTTAAATATCCCGCGCTTGATTAGCATATTCACGGTCGGTCGCCATTTTAAAAAGCCGGTAGCCTGAATTAACTCGCTGCGTGTAGATGCTGTAGTTCGATCCCAAACCCTTCCCTCGAATTAACTGTTACTCCTCATGCAATGAGGAGTATAGGACTGGAAGCGAGTCTACAGTTTGTCACAGCAGAAAGGTGTAAGGAGGAGCCCAGGCTGGTGGGTCAGAGGGCTCAGTTGGACCTCAGGGGAACCCATCACACCCTGATCAGAGCTACTGTGGCTTGTGCTCAACTACAGTGGCTACCTTACCTTGGCCATGCCCCCTCTACAAAGAGGGGGTAGTATAGGTTCATTTTTTTTGCCTCCTGGGAAATTCCAAGCTGGGCAAAACCTTGGGTAGCAAGCTTAGCTGATTTTGAAATTTCTTTGTATAATCAGACTAGTGCAAAACAGTAATAGTGGGGGCTTTAGGGGCCGGTGCCCTTTTTCACTTCTGGCAAGTGGCACCCAAGGGTGCTGCGGGAGTGCTAGCTGCTGTGGGGGGCTCAGAAGGAGCACTGAGGTTGGCTCTGGCTCGTGGGATAGGTATTATGTGGCACAGGGCTGGCAAAGCTCTCCTCATGTTACAAGCCCTTTTCCTTCTGACTGCAGCTTTACGCTCTGCAGGAGAAGGGGAGCATTGGAGTTGCTAGGCGTGTGGCCAGAGTGACCACAAGTGCAGCCGTGAGAGGCCTCTGGAGGCCAATTATTTCAAAATAGCAGCAGCTGAGTGTCCACACTACACTATTTTTAACTAATAGTTTTGAAATAAGCGTTATTCCTCATGAAAAGCAGGAGTTATTATTTTGAAATACCCAGTCTGTTATTTTGAAATAACAGGTGTGGTAGTGTGGATGCTCTGCTTGTTATTTTGAAATAAGGGGACTTATTTAAAAACAACTCCCTAGTGTACCCAAGGGCTAAGATGCCACTGGACTACTCATTGTTTTTAAAGTTATAGAGTAACACAACCACCCCTCTGAGAAATTAAAAGGAATAGTCACAAGAGTGAAATATCTGCAAGCAGCATGGAAACTTATTAAAAACTTCATTCTTGAGGTTTAAACTATATCTCTATCCAAAATTTTAAAAAACAGTAAGAGGAACAAAAGACTGCCATGATGACTAAACAACAGAGTAAAAGAAATAGAGACAAAAAGACAACTTTCAAAATTGGAAGTCAAATTCTGAGGAAAACAGAAATAAACATAAACTTTGGAAAGACAAGTGTAAAGGTATAATTAGATAGGCAAAAAAAATTGAAGAGCAATTAACAAAAGACAAAATCTAGCAGCAATTTTTTAAAGTATATCAGAAGTAGGAAGCCTGCTGAACAATCAGTGGTTCCTTTGGAGAATTGAGACACTAATGGAGCACTCAAGGAATACAACGTCATTGCAGAGAAACAAAGTGAATTCTTTGCATCAGTCTTTGCTGCAGAGGATAAAAGAGGGAGTTCTACAACTATGCCATTCTTTTTAGGCAATTAATCTGAAGAACATAACAGCCATTACTTACACACTGTCTGGAATTTTTTCAGGAAGGCTCACCAGGTGATGGATAAGTGTCTCCTAAGACCTATTGTTTTCCCTAATGACTCATTATTCTGAACAGGCCTTTCCTCACCCATTCTAGACTGAAAGCATCTTGCTTAGTGAGTGTCATCCAAGTGTAACTACATGTGAAATACAGATCCATAATCAATATTTATAACTTCAGATATAAAAATGATGCACATGTTCAAATACAATCACCATATTCAGCAAATCATAACTTTTTCAGTTACATCTTACATTATTTGTTTTGCATAAAATGCATCCTAATTCTGCTATAATCCTAGCATAATAATATCACGTTGAAGAATATAGGGCGTAGTGTCACACAGGGGGAGTAAAGGTATCTATAGTCATCTTTGTGCCTTCCCCTGGCAGGGCCTGTATCAAGCAGAGCTGCATCAAACCAGAGGAACTAGACCAAGATAGCTAGCAGCATAATGATTTTATCTTGCCCATATGTAGCATTTTTAGAGCAGTGAAATGTTTTACACTTTAAAAAAATACATAACTCATCTATAATCTGTGTGATAGAAAAAGAAGAAGATAAAAAGTAGAATTTCTATTGAAGCAGCACTGAACCAGAAGGTCAAAACTGCTTGTTAAATGACTTAAAAGACTAAGACCAAACCTTCCCAGATGAATTTACTGAACCCACTTGCCCTCCTCAGTCCCCTGCAGAAGCTTACATCTTAGTTAAATTTAGCCACAAGGAATTCTTACACAGGCAAGCATTCATGAAGCTGTTCTTTGATTAGGAGTGTCAGAAAACAAGTATGAATACCATGGGAGTAAAAATGGAAATGCAGAGATTGGGCAATGAATCAGCCCAGCAGAAGTATGGAAACTAAAAGCAACCAAGAATCCAGAATAGCTCATTGTGAGACAAAACATCCCACTGGCTGAAATCTATCTATATGACCAGACTTAAACTGCGGGACACTTGACAAGCTTGGAATTGCACCTGAAATAGTCTGTTTCAGCTCTGGAAGTGAAGTTTTGTATTCAAAAGCACAATCAGTAATGGTATACGATGAATTAAAAATACATGAAAGAAGCCATCATCACTTACTTATAACAAAGAAATTACAAATCAGGTCACAATCAGTTCAGTTTACTGTTGTGATTCAGCATTTTATTTGCTCTTCATGTAAAAATTACCATGTGAAATAGTGGAGAAACAAGGTGAGTGAGGTCTCTCTTTTATTGGACCATACTTGTGTGGGTGAAAGAGACAAACTTTTGAGCTTATGCATACTTCTATTTGAGGTGGGTCTGCTGGACAGAGGAAGGCACTTCCTTCCCAAACCACCAGCCTGGCTCTGCCCACATTCCGCCCCAGAACACCTGCTGTAGGCGTACTGAGGGGCAGAGTGTTGCTGCCCCTGAGCGCCCACCCTTCCCACCCCAACTCTACCTTCAACCACTCCCCATGTTTGGGAGAACTAGTCAGAGTGTCACAAATAAGTACAAGGTACAACGGACTGTTTAATATAAGTTGTTAACACATATTTTGTAACCCCCAAGGAGATTGCTTGGATTCCTGGGGCTTTGTCTGCTGGCAGCTCAGGGAGAGGCACTCTGAGTTTGCCTTGGCTCCCCCTCCCTACCAGGGCCAGAGTCTGCCCGGCAACCCACAGGGAGTGAGATGCCCCTCCCAGGGGGAAGGAGAGACCATTGTTGAGGGGAGTCTGGAGCCAGCCAGGAAAAGGGGAGGACTGAGTGTGTGGGAGCTAGTAAGCCCCAGGCCTGCATGCAGGGTTCCCCCTGAGAGCTAGCCTCTAGGGACCTGAAGGCAGGATCCCTCAGCTGGGTTTATGTCTCCACTGTTGATTCCCAGTTGTGGAGTTTGCTGGGAGGCTTCCCCAGCCAGGCGGAGTTGGCTCTCCAGCTCCCTGGGTGGGAGAGTCACTGCATGGTCAGCTGGGCTCTAGCAGCAAGTTCAGGGCTGCTGCCTGCTGTGTGGGTCTGGAGGCTGGCCTGGGAGGCTATAGTTTTGAATTTTGGTGCAGTTGTGTGGTCTGCATCTTGAGCCCTGCACCCCTTCACGGTAAGGGGAAATTCTGGGACTGAAGCAGCCTGGTTCCTGCTTGAAGAGGACCCCTGTGAGGAGAGAGCAGCCCCTTTGCAGAGACTGAGTCATCTCTCAACCTGAGGCTCATTCATGGAGTGTGTGAGTGCACCAATTTTTAGTTAGTCAGGCAGGGAATTTGTTTGGGGATTTTATTACCTGCAGCGTATTAAACAGTGGAGGGATTTACTGCCTTCTCCCATTTGTGAGTCCCTTGGGCTGTACTGGACCTAGTCAGCTCCACTGCTAAACCACTGCAGAGAAGGATTGTGTGGTCAACAGTCATCAAGGGCCCCAACAAAGTACGCGTACCAACGGGACACTAACCTCACAGTTGCAGGGCACCGGTGACCCTAAAAATAATGTTTTACCCTGTTCTGTTATAATTGTCTCCTGTTTAATATAATTGTGTTTATTATAGTGTATGTGTTTGTGTTATTTTCTGGGAGTCTCCAACTATCTGGCGAATACGTGGGGATTATCCTGGGCTAGAATTTTCCTCCCAAGCTGCCCTGGCAACCCTGCTAGGAAGGAGTGAGGGGGGTGGAGGCACCGCCAAGTACATCAATCAGAAAGAATAAAATTGAGTAGGTGGCGGGATCCAGAAGAACCCAGACCTATCCATCCGAACCTGAAAGGAGATTGGCTCTAAAAGAAGGTAACCAGGTGGAGAGGGGGCGCTACATTTTAAGAGAGCATTCAAGGTGAATTACGTTCTCAGTCACAGGAGGAAAAAAAGCAGGTTCAAGGGTTACAGGCTGTTGTAATAAACCATAAAACCAGTGACTTTATTGAAGTCCATGATTTTTTGTCTCTAGCAAACGGATTAATTTAAACTCCCAGGCTCATCTTTTGGAAGTGTTGTGCAGGTTTCCTTTGAGGATGAGGCTAGGAAGGTCAGATAGGGAGTGGTAGGGTATTCTTCTTCATCATTTTTCTGTGTGAGTTCATTAGAGAATGTAGTGAGTGTCTTGTTTCACCTTCATGGGTGTTATTGGGGCATTAAGTGCCCTGGATGCTGAAATAGGCATATGTAAGATGATGGTGTGTTCATCACTGAAGATGCAAATTCTTTACAGACCAGGATGCACCAGCTCAAAGCAGCAGCAGACCCTGCCAGAACAATAAATGCAAACCCTGTAGACATACCTCTACTTCTGCGATGATTAAACACCCCACACAATGCGTCTATGAAGATCCATGGGTCCTACACCTGTCTCTCATGCCACATGGTAGACCTCATCCAGTGCACCAACTGCACCACTAATTATGTATTAAATAAGAAACACAATGCTCTTGAATTCACTCACCTAGAAAAATGATAAAAGACAAAACCCACCACATCAGCCAGGAGCAAACATTTTTCACAGAGCAATCACTCCATATCTGACCTCTCAGTTCTCAACCTCAACAGAAACCTGCACACTGCCTTCGAAAGATGAGCCTGGGAGTTTAAATTCATCACTTTGCTAGACACAAAATGATGGACTCAATAAAGTCACTGATTTTATGTCTTATTACAATAATCTGTAATCCATTACTTCCTTTGTCCTATGGCTGCAAGGGTGCTAACTAACCACTACACTATTTACCTTGAATAGTCTCTTAAAAAGTGTGTTAACCTCTTATGCTAAACAATATGCCCCACCTTGTATTTAACTGTGACACTGACCTGCTCTCCCAGACCTGAAGAAGAACTCTGTGTAACTGTGAAAGCTGTTTTTTTAATCAATAGCAGTTGGTGCAATAAAATATATTATCCCAGCCACCTTGGTTCTCTGATATCCTGGGACCAACACAGCTGTAGCAAGACTGGAAATATGAAATAAGAACAGATGTGATTTTAAAAGGGGAAACAGCTTTTAGCTATTCACCTTCATGGAACAAGCTTATTCACTAAATTGCTTGACAGGTACAGATAATTGATGGACCAATTAGAAAAATCCACATCACATATGCCAGGAGACAGACAAATTCCTACCCAAGCTGCTTGGCAAACCTCTTCTGTTGTGCTCAATGTTCTTAATAAAACTATGTAAGTCTCTCCATAAATGTAGCATTGGTGACATACAGTACAAGCTGTGTTATCTGGCACTTTAATATCCGGAAAACTCAGTTAACTGGCATCTCTCCTACATGGCAATACAATTCCTCCTTCAGTTAAACAGAAAAATTCTGATAGCCATCTGGCTTCATTTTTTGACATTTTCCAGTGCTTGCAGAAGTCAAGCTTGTAAACTTACAGCAGTAAAGTTTGTTTGTGTAATACCTTTGCATATAATACCATTATCGCATATAATCTAACCTATCCTGCAACTATGGCTAACGTATGGGTGAAACATTCAAGAGCCATCCGTGTAAAGCTTGGGTAACCAGCGCGTTTGATTATCCAGCATGAATGTCGATAGCAAAGCTTGTACTGTATAAGATTAATGGGTCTAATACAGGCAATCGCCTCGGAAGTGCTTTATCTGAGCAGGGCTTGTGATTTTAGCACCAAAGGACCTGGACCCAAGCAGAATTGGTTACACCAATATTAACCAAAAAACAATCCCTGATTTTTTATTAACTCGCTCTTTGTTTTACAGTGTAAAACAATACAGGATAATTTGCCAGCTGCATTTGTTCATCTGCAGGAGTGCAGTAACTATAAAGCCACCTGCCATGCAATCAGGTCAGTCTGGTGTTGATCTCTGTGTAGCATGAGTGCACTTCAGCTTGCAGGATGTTTTTAATTATTTAGTGGTTAATAATAATAATAATTAATAATCAGTCCTGCAGAGCCAGGGTTTCAACCTAACT
This sequence comes from Pelodiscus sinensis, assembly GCF_052426305.1. Classification (NCBI taxonomy): domain Eukaryota; kingdom Metazoa; phylum Chordata; order Testudines; family Trionychidae; genus Pelodiscus; species Pelodiscus sinensis. The sequence continues at coordinate 16,496,165 of NC_143053.1, read as the reverse complement.
TTCAATGCTGCAGGCACAATTTTCCACTTGCAATTAATCACAGGCATAATTTAGAGCATGTAAAAATCAGCTTCCTGCCTGTGCTGACAGATCAGGTTTTAAGATACAGAAATGCTGCCATTTGTGCCCGCAGGTGTAAAAATCTCAGTGTATTTTTGTGGATGCAAAATTAGAGGCTGTTTCTGAAAAGCAGGACCTTGGCAGTGTTGCTGACTATCCCTAACCTAACACAGACAAAAAGAGGGGGGAAATTCTAGATATAGAATTGAAACACATAGAGATTTAGTGACTTGCCCAAGATCATACACAAATTTTGTGCCAGGCTGGAGTGTAGCCATTATCAATTGAGTCAAATTAAAACCCGGAGGTAAAACCATCCTTCCTCTTTAAAAATTGTGGTAGTACTGTAGGCCCCTTTAACAGTCCTACTGTCTATATCTGGGATGATCACTTAAAAGAAGGATTCAGTACAAACCAGATCATTCTTTTAGGCCCAATCTTGGGTAGTGGTAAAATGCACAAACTAAAATTTGTGAGAACGGCAAAAGATAATCTTGCATTATTAGGGAATAGCAGAGATGACCTTAGAAGGTCTTTTCCATTTGTGATTTTTGTCATTCTGTAGTTCTCAAGCAAATGCCAAGCCTGGGGTAAATCTTGGTATATGCAGAGTGTTTGGGTTCTGACCTTTCCTGTGAAAGACTGAAGCTCAGAAAGGAGGCAGATTGATGGACACAATTACCTCTGTATTTCTTGAAAACTTAAAGCTAAGGCTGAAACAACCCCAAAGAGAAAGTTGAAGGGGACTGTCCAGATTCTAAAGATAAAAAAAAACTCAGCTGATGATATCGAGCTTGATCCCTGCCTCTCTCTCTCTCCCCGCATATCCCCTTTCATCACAAAGGATCACAAATCACATTACAGGCAGTCCCCGGGTTACGTACAAGATAGGGACTGGACTGTAGGTTTGTTCTTAAGTTGAATTTGTATGTAAGTCGGAACTGGTACATATTGTAGGGGAAACTCTAGCCAAACATTTCTCCAGAGCTCAGTTTTATTCTCCCACACCTCACTTCCCTCAGTCCTTTATTCTCAAGCTGAGGTGTCTGCTGAGAAAAGCCACTCTGCATCTCCCTGGTCTGCTGGGGGGGGGGGGGGCGCTAGCTTCGCGTCTCCCTGGTCTGCTGGGGGGAAGCAGCTAGTGCAGGGCTGCCTCACCCCGTTTATAAGTAGGGATCCGATGTAAGTCGGATCCATGTAACCCGGGGACTGCCTGTACTATAAATACGGCCCCACTGAAATGCAGCCATAGCTGTAAAGGCAACAACCAACAACAGTGAGAAACAAGAAATATTTGGCCAAGAAGAGGACATGAACAAAGCTAGCTTAAAAATGCACCATGGACCTTTTGGCTATTCAGTACATCATTTATGCATACAGCTTACTTTACCCATGCTTGAATCTCTGTAAAAATGGTATTTCAGCCACCTCCCTTGGTTACTCTTAAAAACTATTTCCTGGTGTCTCCCCTAAACTTTTCCATTCCTCATTTCAGCCCATAGCTGCTTGTCGTATCCTCTTCTGAGGTCAAAGAATTCTCTTTCTTTATTTTCATGGTTACCTTGAAGATAGTTATAAACGGTGATCATGTCCCTCCTACAGCCTCTCTGTAATAGACTACATAAATTCAACTCCCTCAGTCTGTCCTCATACCATTTATCTTCGAACCCTTGTATCTTTCTTGTTGCTCTTTGCATTTTCACTAGCATCTATATAGCCTTCCTAAATAGTTCAGCTTTTTTGCTGATGACATTTTAAAAATGTGAAATTGCACTTGCAAAGAAAAGGCTTCATTTTTATTAGTTTTATGTTTGCCTTTAAAACACCAAGGGCAAAGAAGTTAAAATCACCAATCATTAGCCATTGTGGGCAGAATTACCAATCAGATATAGCCATAGGTGCTGACATCCCCAGTTCCCAGGAGTTGCTTGACTCCTGCTTCACCCCAGGCCTTGGCCCCAATCCATCCCTTCCTTTGAGCATCCACTCTAGCCATTTCTGTCCTGTTTCACCCCTTCCTCCATCTCTTCCCCTCCCCACTTCACTCCCTCCGCTACAGCTGATTGGGGTAGGTGGGAAGACAAGGGTGGAGCTGATTGGCCAGGCCTTCCATCAGACAGAAAGCTTGGGGAGGGGGACTGATCCATAAGGCTGCTGGTGGGTGCTGAGCACCCACTGCTTTTCCCCCCAGGTTACTCCTGAGGCTACGCACCTTTTACAACAGTTGAAGGTTTCAACTCCAGCATGGCCCAGGGCCTGTACACACTAGAGTTTACCTCAGTATAACTTTAGTCATGCAGGGCTGTGAAAAGCCCCCCACCAAGAAACATAAGTTACATGGGCTTAGTGCTGGTGTGGATAGCACTATATCGGAGACAGAAGTTCTCCTGCCAACATAACTATCACTGCTTGGGAGGTGAAGTAATTATTGTCTACAGAAGAATAATTATGCTGACAAGAGCTCTTCCATCAGCATAGAATGTCTGCTACTGTAACGCAGTACAGCTATATAGACTAGCCAGGTATTATACCCTTGAAATCTGCCAAGGCCCAAAGGCAGCATATGAAAGATACCCGAAATAAATGACATGTCTGTTCTTCAGTGTGAATAACTCTGTTCCTTTAGTGTATATGACTTTCTCTTCCCTCAGTGTCCTAGTTCTTTATGTGCGAGGGAACATTGAAATACTGTGGAATGAAGATAAATTTAAAACTGAATGAGAGATGTCTTTTGTAGTAAGGTGTATTTAAGAGATAAGTTTAGTACGTTGGTCAGCGTTCTCAATATAGAATCTTGAGTTTTCAGCTATGTCCGATGACAACTGTTGGTGTTGTCCAATATTTTCCTCCACAAGTTGTCATCAGACATAGCTGAAAACTCAAGATCCTATATTGAGAACACTGACCAGTGGGTAAGTCTGGGCTTTCGTTACAATACTTAAAGAAGAAAGCCTAAGCCTTCAGAGTTCTGGAATCTCTCAGAATAACATCCTGCATGCAGAGCCACATAAGATGAAGATCTGCCTCTGAGACTGGCAAAGTTTTTCTGCTCTGTTGCACTGTAAACAGATGAGCTGGATAAAACAATCATGACTGACATGGGACTTATCTCAATGAATATGGGGTATTCTGGTAGCACCCTGAACCACTCCCTGCCAGTCCATGGTCAGGTCTACACTTAGGGAGAAATTCAACTTAAGATACACAACTCCAGCCACAAGAATAGCATAGCTGGAGTTGATAAATCTTACGTCGAATTTCTAGGTCATCCCTATTGCAGGAGGTCAACAGGAGAAACTCTTCCATCCACTTCCCTTACTCCTCACAACCCTGTAGAGTAATAAGGTTGACAGAGGCACCCTCAGTGGTTGATTTAGTGGGTCCTTACTAGAGCCGCTAAATTGAACTCCAGAAGCTTGATCTCTGGAGTGTTGATCGCAAGTAAGTGTAGACTTAGCTCATGTGAGTGACAACAAGACAAGTTACTCAGCAGTAGCTGCTCTTCTGAAGTTTTCTCTACATATGGACATTGTTTTTGAAGGCAGTTCTGACCGAGGAATCAAATCCCACAAGTGGGAATATCCAGAGGCCGTGAACAAACAAAGTTTGAAATCATAGTGTATTGATACACTTGGAATTCAGAAATGCAAAACTCCAGCTTCTTGATGGAGACTATTATTACATACGGTCATAAATGAGAGTATATTTTGCAACTAATTAAAATGTTAAATACTCTGTGATCTGCTGACTTGTGAGAAGCAGAATTTTTTACAAACCTATATACTGATCACCCAATAAGCAAATTCCTTTTTCTCACGTAGGGCTAGGACTGGTCTTAATTGAACTTTATTGGGTGCTACTGTGAGGATGAGATGGTCTTTGGGTTTTCTTTCCACTCATTCTATAAGACTCAAATGACTCCATCTTGTATTTTAGGTTTTGCCCTAAGCGAGGGCCTCACCGTAGTATGTAGGCTTGCTTCTTTTATTCTGTGGCAACACAGTGCCCCTTTATGCATCCTGTCCAAGGTCTGTGGGCTTGGTGTGTGATTGCCCTAAGTAACTGGAGTTTCATTGCTACCCAAGTTACCAACATATACCCCTCTATTTAGAAAAGCAACTGCTATTGTATCTCCAGTACAACAGTGTGGTCATTCTTGACCTTCATGACAATCACTCTACTCTAACATATGCTGCCGTTCATCTGAACTCTGAATGAAGATTGATTTAATCAAAAGATCTAGCCATTAAAAATAATTAGCTCTGTTGTGTAGACTTGCAGGATATTCCTTTGTCTAGAGAGGCATTCTTCTCAAAAGAGAACTTCCAACTTGTAAAATAAAACTTTCAGCTGATTGCTGTCCATAAGTACCATGGAAAAATACAAACCATATTCCTATTTTTTTAACTAATTCTCTTTTGAATAGCATTGACCAAACACCAGCTTGAATTTAGTCTCAGCAGTTTAACAATCCATGAATGCCGTTCACAAAAATGTCAAAACTTGCAAAACCCCTCCAAAAAAATAATATTTTCCTTTACCTGAGCATACAGTTGATCTGGGAAATAAAAAAATTGTTTTATGATACACTTATTACGCACTATTTATTATTACGTTATTACTGTAGTATAATTACATTATAATTGTTTTACATTTTGAAAACAACACTTTTCTAAAATTTCACTTGACACACTTGATCACCAATGCATGTAAAGCCATTTTTATCTCATTGTCATCATTTTTTATTTTATTCATAAGCCACTTTCCAGAACCACCATGATCATTTGACTTAGATTTTCCACACTTTGGACTAGCTGATATTGAATATTCATTTTCCTGTCTTTTTACACTTTCTGTTTTCAGTCACTTTTCCATTATTGGGTGTACAACAGTTCAAATAAAAATAACACACTGAAAACGCTAACAAATGAACAAACTAGTAAATGAGACGATTCCCTCGTGCCTCACTGGAGGAAAACATCAAGCCACAAAGGCTGATGTTGCCTAACTAAGGGACCTTACCCCGGTGTAATTGGCTACAATGACCTTAGTTCTGGCTTGGCATGCACTTTTTCTTCTGCCATTATGGATTTCCGCCCTCCCCCCCCCCCCCCCGCCCCAAGAACCTCTTGTACTATTTCATTGGAGTATTGTGTCCAGTTCTGGGTACCACATTTCAAGATAGATGTGGAGAAATTGGAGAAGGTCCAGAGAAGAGCAACAAGAATGATTGAAGGTCTAGAGAATACGAACTATGAAAAAAGACTGAAAGAATTGGGCTTGTTTAGTTTGGAAAGGAGAAGACTGGAAGGGGACATGATAGCCGTTTTCAGGTATTTAAAAGGGTGTCACAAGGAGGAGGGAGAAAAATTGTTCTCCTGAGCCTCTGAGGATAGGACAAGAAGCAATGGGCTTAAACTGCAGCAAGGGAGGTTTAGGTTGGACATCAGGAAAAACTTCCTGTCAGGTTGGTTAAACACTGGAATAAGTTGCCTAGGGAGGCTGTGGAATCTCCATCTCTGGAGATATTTAAGAGCATGTTAGACAGACATCTATCAGGGATGGTCTAGACAGTACTGGGTCTTGCCATGAGGGCAGGGGACTGGACTCGATGACCTCTCAAGGTCTCTTCCAGTTCTAGTGTTCTATTATTCTATGATTCATAAACCTCCCAGGGTTCACAAACCCCAGCTTGGAAACCACTGATCTAGATAATAAAAAAATCTTACATTGTACACTTTATCTACTGTATTATGGTGCACAATAACCAACAATTCATCAATGAAATTCCTAAATAAGAAAGACATTATAATATTAATCACTTCAAAGGGTAGTTTAAATGTTAACTGATTATGAGATGAGCTAGGAACCTTATGTGAATTACTAAAACTCAGGGAGGAGCTTAGATGTAGAGAAAAATTGTGTTATCTTTCCTATGCACTTATATGTGCCCCGTGAGGTAGATATGTTCTATAATCTGCAATCAACAGAGGGGAAACTGAGGCACAGAATGAGTAAGCGACTTACCCACGGTCACACCAGAAGTTTGTGGCAGAATAGGGAATTGAATCTGCATCTCTGGAGTCCCAACACAATACCATAAGTCATTCTTTCTCTTGCCTCTTCCATCTTCCTAATAATTGCCCCATGCTGCCATTACTATTATTTATTTTGGCTGACTATAACTTACCCAGTGAAAAACAATGATTTTGTAGCCGGTTGATTGAGCTGTTTGGTAAAGGCAATAGAACTGCATGGTGTGCATATCTCCAACAGTTCCAGTGTACTGCACTCCCAGAAACTAATCAGCACAAAAGCCTTAAAATTGTAAATACTGATGCAATCAAAGGTGATTTTGTCTAAAAAGTCAGTCCAGGCCGGAGCGAAGTTGTCGAACTTAAAATTATTGCAACTCAGACTGTTATATAATAGAAAAAGGTACAAAGGGGAAACAGACTGAAAGAACAAAAAAAAGTTTACCAATACCTCTCAAGGACTGTATTAACTTCATGACAGGTAAACAAGAAGAGAACTGGACATTAATAAATGAAAATTGTCGTGTAAAAAATTAGTCTCAATTTGTCCTAATTGTGGACAAAAGTGAGGGGGTGAGCTACTTTGGGACCCTTTAAGAATCGTCAAGGAGAATGAAAATGGCTAGGGATGGGTGGACTGAGTTTAGCTAGCAGCCACTCCCAATGACTCTGAGATTCACCGGAACACTTTTGGAGCATTGTCATCCTTATCCTGAGAGACGTCTTGGCCTGATCTGGCCAGAGAGATGGACCCAGATAAGATCCACCATCTTCCACCATCCCAAACACCACTTGGGATGTCAGACTTTGGTTCTTGCTGTGATGTTCCCCTGTCTCCCTTTTCTGGGTCATTTTCCTTCCTCATCTTATTTCTGCTTTTTCCTATCTCTCTCTTTTTGCCTTCTATTTAATACGAGTGTTGCTTAGCTGACTAAGACTTCCTTTTGTAACACCGATGTGAGTCTGTGATGAGTGAGGCAGCTAAAAGCAAAGCCCTGAACAGCCCACAGCTGGTACAAGTTTGCTAGGTCTCAGAGTGGCTGATAAAAGTAGGGCCAGGCCCATGTTTCTCCTGTAGCAAAGAGAAGAATCACAGAGACAGAAGCTGTGTGTGTGTGTGTGTGTGTGTGTGTGTGTGTGTGTGTGTGTGTGTGTGTGTGTGTGTGTGTGTGTGTGTGTGTGTGTGTGTGTGTGTGTGTGTGTGTGTGTGTGTGTGTGTGTGTGTGTGTGTGTGTGTGTGTGTGGTTTTCAACTCACTTCTCCTTTACCTCCAAGGCCAGTTATTACCATCTTTCATGTCATCTGAAAGATTGTCAGAGAAGGGACTTATTTATCAAACTGCTCTACTGTTAAAAGGAAAAGGGAAGAAGGGATATTATTTAAAAATAGCATTACCTAATACTTTACATTTCAAAATGTTTCACCTGGTTTTCCCTCTTTCTTCTATAACTCTAATTAGAGGTTAGCACTATATTACTGGTGTGTTTCCCATGGGACTAAGCAGATGGAGATCTGTGTGTTTGAAACTTCAGATTGTGTTTAACTGTTTCATACTGTAAAGTGACAGGGTCATTTTCATAAGCAAACAAGGGCAATAAGCTCTAGATGAAATTATATATAAAGTGGGTGCACAGCTGACTGAAAGACCATGAGGAGTTATCAATGGTACGGTGTCAAGCTGGGAGGATGTATCCAGCGGGGTCCTGCAGGGATCTGTCCTGGATCCGGTGCTAGTCGATACTTTCATTAATGACTTGGATGACAGAGTGGAGAAATAATCAATTAGTTTTGCTGAAAGGGAGACATAGGTTGGATGTTAAGGAACAACTTTCTAACTAGTTTAACACTGGAACAGGTTACCTAAGGAAGTTGTGGGTACCCAATCCTTAAGGACAGGTTAGACAAAAATTTGTCAGAAGTGGTCTAAGAGGACATCTAGTCCTGTCCACCCCAATATGCAGAGCCAGGACTAAGAATACTTAGATTACCCCTGACAACATATGATTCTGCGTTAACACCTTTAGCTCTCTGGGCCCATTTAGTCCATCAAAATGAACATGAGCTGCAGGCAATTAAGAGGAAAACTGAAAACAGCAAATTGATTTAAAATGAAACCATTTGTGAAGGATAAAAGGTATCATCTAAAAGAGGCCAAACATGAACTCCTGCCTCCCAAACTGTCTGTAGAAGTGAAACCTGATGCCTGGTGGCAACTGCAGAGCAGAGGGGAGAAAGGAGGAGCCTTTCAAAACAAAGCAACACAACACAGAGGTGCCCTTGGTCCTGATCCTGCAACCCCTGTGCACATGGCTTGTCCCACTGGCAGGCGTGATTAAAAGTTGTTGGAGCAGGCCCTTTGTCTAACGTGTCAAAAATGTTTGTTGGGGTGAATGGACTCAATAGAAAAACTGGCTGCCCTGCCCTCAGAATAGGAAGGATGTGAAATCTGTTGTATATTTCTGAATGGCCTTGAGGTATTGCTTTAATCAAAAGCTTCCCAGAAGTACAGTAAAGTGGTGAATAAGGCACCAATTTAGGAGTCAGAACATCTGTATTCTATCACCCCCTCTGCTACTGACTTGCTGTGTGACCTTGGCCAAGCTGTTTCACCTTGTTGTGTCTCTATTTCCCCTCACACCGTTTGTCGTCTTGTCTATTTAAATTATAAGCTCTCTGAGGATGGGACTGTTATAATCTGTGTCTGTACAGCTCCTCTCGTGATGGGTTCCTGGTCACTGCTGGGGACACAAGGCACTATTTCAATACAAAAATAATAAAATGCTTCCACTTGATGACATCATTATGGCTGCCTGCAGTTTAACAAAGGATGGTAACTCAGTGAAAATAAATGAAGAGGGCTACTGAGGGGGATAGACAAGCACAAGTATCTGACTTCTCCCTCCCACTCTTAGGTGCACCATGGCCCAGAAGAGCCCACCATCTCTTTAAGGATTACATGCTACCCTGTGCCTCTCACATTGACAGAAATGGGAATGGCCCGTGAAGACTCACGTTACTAGATGGCTCCGCCTTTTCCTACTAAGACGACGCTCTCATTTGGACTTACACCAAGAGGCTTCAATGGGAAAGATCGTCTTCTATCCAATCCCGATAGCAAATTAACTACACCTCCACACTGACTAACCTTCTCCCTTGTCAGGCAAATGCATTTGTCTAACTGCCGCTGCTCTGATCAGCCCATCCCGTTCAATCCAAAATAGAACGGTATTCTAATCTCATACTTCATTCTAAAAGTCTCCAGCTCATTTGGGCTTTTGATTCTAGCTCTCTTTGATGCAGTAAACTTAAAGATAGATTTAATTGTACCTTTGGCTGTCCTCCAATTCTTTATTTTTGGTTATAGGGAGAATGATGCACAGAACAGCAAATGGTGCACCATTGGGTAAAGTTAGAATTGTTCAGTTTTGTGTCCCAGAAAAAGAAGGATATTCTCTCTTAAGTCTAGTGTTTAGAAAATCTGTGTTCTCTTGTTGTTTAGAGCTAAATGATCATGCTGTGCAGAAATGCATAAAGTATGAAGTCATAAGGGTCTATGGATTTATTACAATTTTCATCTTTTGGGCCATGGTCTTCTCTTCCAGTAGCCAGACCCTGACCTCTCTTACAATGATTCTGTGCCACCGTCACATCTGATTTATACCAGTGTAAGGGAGGTCAGAATCCAACCCTAAAATAGGTTTCATTATGTGAGAGAGCAAGTTGATAGTTGCTTGTATTGTTCATCCTCCATGGCTTGACAAATGAATCCAATGTAGCTATCATCTCGGAGATCAGATAATGGCAAAACACAGCAGTGTTTCTCCATGATCATTCTTCCTGAATGAGAAAAAGGGGATAGAAAGCAAAAGCTGCAATTCTGCAGAATGCCATTTTCAGTTTGCTACAACGTATCATTGCCACTAACAAAGGAAAGCTGGTGAGCATGTTACATAGTGGGACAGTGAAGTGTGTAGTTCCTGGTGGGAATGGTTTCATATATCTGTGATAAATTATCTGTGGGGGATAAGGCAGAAAGGAAAAAACTGCCTCAGTATACAAGCTTGGAAATGGTTTAAATTCAGAACACTGCATCCTCATCCATTTTAATGCCATGCTTTTCATGAGATCATTACTCAGTCGCCACCTTTTTCTCTAAACTGAAACTTTAACTCCTAACAAAGTTAAGCCAAATTTGCAGTTTCCCCAAACTCCAGCCTGCTTGGTCTTTTTTTGTCTTCAAGCACCACAACACATGCAGAAGCCGCCTCCCACAAACCAGGTCATCTAAACAGGTATGGATTTAGGACAAAGGCCTTTCTTTTGCCAACATACAGTAGAGACTGGGTGATAAATCAAGGCAACTAAGGTGATAATAATTTTGCTGAATAAAACAACGTGTAGCAAAATCGCATCCAGATCTGGAAAGGGTAGACTACCCAAACAAGAGCCTTTCTGCTTTTCTGTGTTTTACTGCGCTGGCTGAAGAAGGGAAGTAAATCCAATGACAAATATCAAAGCTAACCACAGACCCAGGGTAACAGTAAGATCAAGGAACTACTCAGCACTTCAAAGGAATCATTCAAATGACCTTGGAAAATTGAAAGCCATCAGGGGACATTAAGTGAGGATCTATGACCAGAATTGTTACAAAGACTGTAAGCAGCTTGGAAATGCTGGTTTGGGACAAGAGTACCATTTGCCCTGTGTGCCCAAGCTGCAGAGGAAAGTGTGCAAGCAGCTTCTTGAACTCCCGTTTGCTTATTATCCAAATCCTAAATCACAGCATGGGGAGGAGAGCACCCTCCCTGCGGCCAAGTCCCCTTCTCCCCAAATCCCATACACACAGGCAGGGAGTAAGGGGAGAGCAGCACAGCTGGGGCCACGTGGAACAGGAAGGAAGCTGGAACAGATTATTCCCCTCCCACTACATCCTGAAACCAGCAGAGAGCCACTGAACTCTATGCTTCCCTGATCAACCTTTAGAGCTTCTCCCATCATATGAGGGAGAGATATGGTCCCAGATATCTTCAAAGAAGGAAGGCATCTGGTCCCACTCTGCAGACTGGATCCTGAAGGTGGGGGCAATTCTCAGCTGTGAGCCCACAAATAGTCATATGAGCAAAACTTTACGAGAACAAATTTCTAGGAAAAGTGAATACAAAAAGAGCAAAAGGACAGAATATGAGATTAAAAAGACAGACCTTAGGCTGGCATTTAGCCCTTTTGCCTTAATCTAGCCCAGGGTTATTAATATCCACAAACAATATTTCCCACCATTGGTTGTGCTCTTCTTGAGACATTTCTCATAGATAATATATAAAAAATGGTTCCTGTCCTGTAGGTTTTAAAACTATCCAGTGGAGCTTCATAAATGATTATATCCAGCCTAAAGAATTATATAGGATTGGTCTTAAAACCTATAGAAAGGACATTAATTCTAGAAGCCAGATCTCAAGCTGCTGTCAAGGAGCATAGATTTGTGGTTTTTCCAATATATCAGCCCTAGAATTTTCAGAGTGTCTTCTACAGAACCCTATTAAACTTCTACAGAATCATGTTGGTTTTAAGTTCTATAAGATGTTGGATGGAAATACAAAGTGTTATTATTGTACTGAGATGGACTCACATAGCAAATTTTGTCTCTGTCTCTGAACACTTCCCCAATTTGATCCTGGGATTTCAGATTGGCCCATTATTGAGATAGGGATAGTCGCCAAGTTTGGCTATAGATCTCAAATTCCCTGAAGTTGTGAGATGGTCCAAGGCTGGGATTTTATTCAAGTCCCATTTCTATGATTACCATTTTTATTTGGTTTTGTCTTCAGAGAAATAACATGAAAATACCCAAGGGATCTTACTACACTACAGCTTATGAGTCTGATGCACAAACATAAAAGTAGCTTCAAGTATGTGTGTGGTCCTCTTGAACTCATCTCTGTAAGTTCTCAGGAGTGAGGTCTAAATTACATGTGAAACAAAAGATTAAACACACTCCCAGACCTTAGAGATGGGGTACTGTTGTTTTTCACTGTAGATGCGCACAATGCTGGAACCTTTTATCCTCCTTGCACAGCAGATGTTCAAGGGGAGGTTTCTGAAAATATCTGTTTAATAAAGGATATGAATGAACAAAAGACACAGAGGATCTGCTGGCGTGACTTGGTTTTTGTGTTGTTGATTTAGAATAAAAGATCTATTGGTTCATTTGAAATGAAATTTTATATTTATCCATAGATTAAGCATTGTTCATTCTACTATATTCCGTCCTGAATACTCTTCTGCCTATTATCTGGAGTTTATCTTCTGTGAAAGTATTTGATATTCACATCCTGTGGCAGGTTCTAGTCTTGCTGATGACCTAAGCAGTTGGTTTCCTTTGTCTGTCATCAGAGGAAGAAGAAGTTACTCACTTTGTGCAGTAACAATGGTTCTTCGAGGTGTGTGTCCCCGTGGGTGCTCCACTGTGGGTGTCGGGCTCATCCTGGCACCGCAGTTTGGAGATGTTTTAGCTGTTGTTTGCCAAACTGCGCATGCGCGGCGGCCATCTTGCAGCTTTTTGCACCGTTTCTGGTCGTGCGGTCTAGCCCTGACAGTTCCTCCCGACCGTTGAGGTCTGCAAGACAAAACAAGAGATTCCGAAGAGGGGAGGAGGGTGGGTCGTGGAGCACCCATGGGGATACACACCTCGAAGAACCACAACTTATTTTTCTTCTTCGGGTAGGGTCCCTGTGGGTGCTCCATTGTGGGTGATTCCACAGCAATAGCCAACCTAAGGAGGAGTGTCAGAGTCAGTGTGGTGCTGCCGAAGAGAGGATGGCATTGGCTACTGCTATGTCAGAGGCGATGACTCTGGAAAGCGCATAATGGTTTGCGAACGTAAGTTCAGAAGACCACATTGCCGCCCAGTAAATGTCCTTCATATAACAATCCTTTAAGGAAGGCTGTTGAGGATGCTACTGCTCTGGTGGAATGGGCCCTGATCATATGGGGGTAGTGTGACATTTCTCATTTGGTAGCATTTGGTGATGCATGATACAATTATCTTAGAAATTTCCTGAGATGATAACCGACGGCCTTTGGTGCGGTCATCTAGTGAGATGAACGGATGTCTAGTGAATGGAGTCTAGCATGGTGTTCAGAGGTGTGTGGTCTAGGGTAGAACACGGGTAAAATGATAGGTTCATTTATATGGAAGCTGGAGTTGACCTTGGATAAGTACGTTAGTTATGGTCATAGGATGCTGCCTGTGGCACTGAGCGGGAACCCGTATAGCCCTCCTAGATAATGTCCTTGAGCAGCTGGCGTTTTGTGTCTGGCGGGTGTTCCAGTAGCTGGACTAACTTTGCATAATTATCAGTTATGGTTGGCCAGCAGCGCAGAGCAGTTAGCCATTCAAAGGATAGAGGTATCTGAAGAGTCAACTTTTCACCAGAGCAGGTCAAGGCATTTATTATCTTTGTCCCCAGTCGTTGCTTTGTGCTGGGGGGCTTTTGCGTGTCGTTGTGCCATGTCAATGACCGACGAGTTCAGTTGGGGATGGGTGAACAGGTAATCCATCCCAGTGGCCGGGACATAATATTTCTTATCGGCCTTTTTATTCATTGGTGGAGCTGTGGCAGGCTTCTGACAGATGGGGTTGGCAATCTCAAATATAGCCTCATCCAGAGGCAGTGCGACTTTGGAGGCATGGGAAGAAGGATGTAGATTATGCAACAGATGGTGCTGTTTTTGTTGGACTTCCATGAGCTTCATGTTCTGTGTGTCGTCTACCTGGCAAAAAAGGTCTTGGAACTCCTTGAGGTCATCGGAGGGTGATGTATCTCTGGTGAGGATGGCGTCGTCCAGAGAAGAAGAAGCCACGTCTGTGGGAGAGGATTGCAGTGGTGCCTCTACCTCCAAGACCTGTGGTAGTTCAACGATGGGCTGTTCTGCAGAAGGTAGGTAGCCGGATGGAGTCGGTGGTCTGGCTGCTGCCGGGGTGGAGGATCTACTCCTGCTGTGAGTGAACTGTGATGGAGCCGGTGATGGTAAAGAATGGATCAATCGGGAATAATGGTCTCGATGGTCGTGATGTATGTGCCAGCGGTCATCATACCAAGAGTGGTATGAGTGCCTGTAGTCCTCCCTGTAACTGGAACCTTGAGAATAGGAGGGGGACCTTGGTAACCTGGATCTGTGATGAGAGCAACAGGGAGATAGCGATTGATAATATCTGTGGTAAAGGTGTCTTGATGGGGGGAGCCACTGTGTCTTGGTCGCCGGTGATGTCGAGGTGGAGACGGCAGCTCCGGGGAGAAAGCCATCGGCCCCGGGCTTACTGGCGGCCGTCCGCTTTTGGAGGAGGGAAACATCTGCATCAGGGATGTGGGTGGAGTTTCACTCAGTGTGGAGATCCTCCGGGAATATGATGGAGTGGGAGAGCATCTCAGTGGTGCTGGGGGTTCCGGTGCTGCATGTGGGTGGGGTTGGGATGTTGGTTCCGACGGCGTTGTTTGTGCTGATGTCAGTGCACGTTCTGGCGGTGGGGCTGTCGGTGCCTGACCAGAGGTCCCGTGCTGCGCCGTTGACTCCCCTGGTGCTGGCCTTGGTGCTGAGGGGGTGGGCACCAGGTGCACTGTTATCATCGGTGCCAAAGATGGCGCTGGGAGGTCAGTTGGCTTCGGTCCCAGTGCCACGTGCACCGTTGAGCTCGGCGCCGATATGCTTCGCACCAGCTTCTCTTTGTGCTACTTTCAAGCTTCCGCTTTGTGAGAAGTACCCGGCTTGTCCCCAGAGCTTACCCTCATCGCTGGCAAGGAGTGAGATGGGGAGCGACTTCTTCGGGAGCTCTTCGCCACGGGGGAGGGTCGACGAGATGTGGCCGGTGGGGATGGCAGTTGTTTTGCAGCTTCTGTCTTATCAAAAAGGAGCATTTTAAGATGCATTTTGCGGTTGTGCCAAGCTCTTGCTGGGAGAACGCTGTCAGCCGTGAACAGTGCTGACATTGTTGGGGAATATGGCCTTCCCCAAGGCACTTTATGCAGGAAGAGTGCCCGTCTGACACTTTTTGAAGCCCGGTGACCTGGGCATGGTTGAAGAACAAGAAATAATAATAAAAAAAAATTTAAACTTACTAACTAACTAACTAGAACTATAAGAAACTAATTAACTAATGAACTATCTAACTATGTATAAAACTCTCCTCTCTCTCAGTCCTGATAGGATCATTGTGAGAGGGAGCTGTCTCTCCATCTGCACCCGAAGACGGTCAGAAGGAACTGGCGGGGCTGGACCACATGACCAGAAACAGCGTGAAAAGCCACAAGATGGCTGCCGCGCATGTGCAGTCCAGCGAACAACAGCTAAAACATCTCCAAACTGTGGCTCCGGGATGAGCCCAACACCCACAGTGGAGCACCCACAGGGATACTACCCAAAGAAGAAGGGAAAATTCCCAATTGTAGGACACGTGGGGGGTTCTATTGATGCACTAGGCAAAAGCACAGTCAAGGATGTAATTTCTCCTATGAATGAGACCGATTTCACAATAGAGAAGAGCCTGCCTGTCATCTTTTCCAGCCAGGGAGAAATACAGTTTCAAACTGTTCTGCAGCCATCCGTTTTCCCATACAATTGGAGCTGCCAGGATAACTACAAAGGATTTTGCCTGAGGATGAACCAGCCAGGGCAGATCTGTGCTCATCCAGTAGCCCGCTCCAGGATTTTGGTGAAGCTTTTGGTCACTTCAGTAGTTTCCCCCTCTTTTGGGAGCTGTGTTGAAAATTTCTTTGGCAGGATTGCCCCCTCTTTGGAAAATCCCATAGGGAAAGCAGCATGGTCCATGGTTTCTGGAGGCAGAATACCTACATCGGTATATGTGCCATATAGCTGCAGGAGGCTACGGTCATCCACGCATCAGCTCTGCAAAGCTCTGGGTGACCCCACTGACTACTGGAGTGCACAGCTCCCTTGAAGCCACACTGCCACGGGTTTGTTTATGAGGCTACCCTGAGAGATCCCATCAAGAGGTTTCACAGGGCAAAGAGGAGATGTGGACATTTCATGCAGCCTGAGTTCCATTAACTTCTGGGGGATTCCCTGTAGGATACTCCCTCATATGGATGGCCCAGCTCTTTCAGCAGGCTCTCCCAAAGACTATTGCTTCTGGCGGCCGACTCCACCTGCCCATTCTTTGAAAGTGCATAACTGACGGAACAATATGGTGAAAAGATCATGAGGGAGAACTTAATGGAATTTTCCATCTCAACTGCCCCGCCTATATTTCCTGGAGGTGGGTTAACCTGGCCCACTGTTTACAGGCCCCAATCCAGCAATATGCAGTTGATACTGTGGTTGGCCAACACGTAGGGAGATACTGACAAAGGGCACTGAGGCAGCCAGTACCTAAGCAACACACCTAGGCTATGTCTAGACTGCATGCTTCTTTCGAAAGAGCCTCTTTCGAAAGATCGCGTCTAGACTGCAGGCGGATCTTTCGAAAGAGCAATCCGCTTTTTCAAAAGAGAGCACCCAGCGAGTCTGGATGCTCTCTTTCGAGGAAGCCCTATTTACATTGAAGAACGCCTTCTTTCGAAAGAGGAACTTTCAAAAGAAGGCGTTCTTCCTCGTGAAATGGGGTTTACCGCCATCGAAAGAAAAGCCGCGTTCTTTCGAAGTTATTTCGAAAGAACGCGGCTTGAGTCTGGACGCAGGGGAAGTTTTTTCGGGAAAAGGCTACTTTTCCCGAAAAAACCCCTGAGTCTGGACACAGCCTTAGGGACCACTCATTGCACATCCTGCTACTTATGTCTTTTGCTTCACATGTTTACTTTCACGTCTTCCTCCACATTCCAGCGATGGTGTTGCCGTGTTTTAGCCACATCATTAGTTGAAGAAGAGGCAAATTCCTCATTAGAGTCCGTACAAGGTTTTGGTGTTTAATCAAGCCTACTGTTTAATTTCCCTCTGCTGTGGCAATTATGTCTAGTCTATCCATATGCTGTTGAAGAAATCTCTAGCAATAATTTCATACTGTGCATATGACACCTTCCACCCCTTTCTAAAATAGCTATACTGATTAATAAAACTGTCAGCAAGTTCAAAGCTTATTATGACACCACATATATCCTGAAAATACTTAAATTCTGGTCTCATTGCACATAACAGCATTCAAGGAAATCTCATCTCCTATTATGTGATTTCACTTACTCCTGAGGGAATTCTGTGCCACCGTGCACGTGCAGAATTCATATCCCTCACAGACTTCCCTACCCTAATAATACAATATGCTGGGGAGGGACGCAGTTACAGTTTTTGCCCACCAGGGCCTGCTGTGGTGCCAGTAGAGACAGCTGCTGGCTCAGAGGCTAGAACAGCCAGCAGCAGAGAAGTAGCAGAAGTTGCTTTCCTCACAGTTCCTCTTCCCCACAAGACCAGATGACAGACACCATGGGACACAGAGGGCTACTGGAGGGGGGGCCACATAGACTGGGGTGCAGAAAGGTTCTTAGAGGAGAAATAGATTGGGGTGGAGGAACAGGAGTTAATGGAGTGATAGCATTGAACCAGAAACTTAATCAAGCCAGGGAAAGGGGATGCAGAGACACATGGGATAAAGGAGGGAGTGGTTGAGTGGGGGTGCAGGGACACATGGGGTGGAGAAGGGAGGTAACAGAGGGTACAGAGACAAGGGAGTGGAAGGACACAGTGCAAGGGGAAAATGTGCCTGACTGAATAAGAGAGGTGGGGTCAGCTAGGGTTTTCCAGGGGGAGGCTCCCCAATTTCTTAACCATCCCTCTCCCTCAAAAAAACTTCCATATTTCTTCCACCCTCACCTAAAAAAACCCTCCAGGTTAATTTCCAGGCTCCTGCCCAGCAATTACTTCCCTCTCTGCTCTCTGCTACCGTGACTCCTTGCAAGCCTTTGAACTGCTTCTGAGTGATATGGGAAATACATTTCTGTATTGAAGTTTAAATGAATTATTACTCAAAGATCTATATTAATATACCTAGTAGAGGGCCACGTTG
Source organism: Pelodiscus sinensis (assembly GCF_052426305.1). NCBI lineage: Eukaryota > Metazoa > Chordata > Testudines > Trionychidae > Pelodiscus > Pelodiscus sinensis. The sequence goes on along the minus strand of NC_143053.1, from coordinate 16,478,063 downwards.
CTTCCTGTGGCCCCTGTTGGCTGCAAACTAAGGATGTTAACGAACGATTAATTTACTAGTCGAGTAATCGATGGAATTGCCATTGACTACTCGACTAGTCGATAGGCACTTCCGCATTCCTTTGAAATGTACAAGACCCCCCACTGGGGCTCTTGTACATTTCAAAGGAGGAATGCGGAACTCTGCGTGCAGCCCAGGGCCAGTGGGAAGTCCCGCTGAATCCAGGCTGCACGGGGGGGGGGGGGGGGGGGGGGGGCGAGACAGCTTTGAAATGTACAAGAGTCCCCAGCGGGATCTCTTGTGCATTTCAAAGTGGCAGCGCCCTCGTGAAGCTTGGGGTCAGTGGGGGTTCAGCCTGGGTACAGGCTCTGTGCGGTGCTGCTGCTTTGAAGTACCCCGTTTCCTGCCCCCCCTTTACTGCTTCTATCTGATAGAGGCAGCGGGGGAGGGGGAAGGGAATCGACTAGTCGACTTGACTATCCGATAAGCTTTTGCTTACTGGAGAGTCAACTAGTCCTTAACATCTTTATTGCAAATGGCGAAAGGGAGCCAATGAAGCTGTGAGGTTCCGTGGCCACAGCACAGGTAACTAAACAAACTAGAGAGGCCAATTAACAGGTTTCTCAAAGTGGTTTCGTGGACTACTTTAAGAAACACTGTTGTAAAGAATCAATTTGTCAAAAAACATTTCCTGAATCTTTTGGGTGTCCATATTGTTATAGACATACTTGCTGACATATTTTGAAGTAACTTAGCAAAATAATTGAAACTGGCATGATTATATGGTGTTATTTTGACAAATGGGTTATGTATAATTTTAAAATATTGCATACAGAATTTTATTTTTTTTAATCCAGAATTCCCTCTGGAGTAACCATTTACTTCTGTATTTCTATAATGTGATTTTTACACGACCCTCTTCACAAGAAACAGAATCGATAATAAATCAGGGCGGATTATGTACACATGGGTAAAGGCACTAATATCAAAACATCCATTCTGCCTGCAAGGAGATGGTGATGCTTTTCTCCTGATTTCTGATCTTCAGAGGAAAGGCATCGCACAACCCCAAGCCGGTATCATAATGTTCCATGTTAAAATAATGCGGGTTAAACTCTTAGGGGAGAAGTTTTTACACCTGATGGGTTTTTCCTTTTCAATGATTGTCTGTATTGAGAGATATTCAGAGAGGAGCTCAGCAGCATGGTTTTTTTTTATTTAATACCACAACTCCCACAGCATAAGCCCCTGTATTAATATTTCTCAAGTTGGGCTGCATCTAATTTCCACCTGAATTTATTTACAGTGAATTAAAAATGTACGATAATGAGGGAAAACTGCAAATATAAGTGAGAAGTTAAACATAGGAACAAACACTGTCAATACAGCTGTCTGAAACTACATGGTTTGGACTTACAATGGTTTATTTAAACTTCTATTTGTTGTCCCCTTGAACCTCTCTCTGGCTATGTCTAGACTGCAAGCCTCTTTCGAAAGAGGCTTTTTTGAAAGATACTTTTGAAAAAGCCTCTTTCGAAAGAGAGCGTCTAGACTGCACGCGGAACTTTCGAAAAAGCAAGCCGCTTTTTTGAAAGAAAGCAGCAAGTGAGTCTGGATGCTCTCTTTCTAAAAAGCCCTGTTTGCTTTCAAGAACCCCTTTTTTCGAAAGAGCACTTTCGAAAAAAGGCGTTCTTCCTCGTGGAATTAGGTTTACTGCCGTTGAAAGAAAAGCCGCGTTCTTTCGATTTAATTTCGAAAGAACGTGGCTGCAGTCTAGACGCAGGTGAAGTTTTTTTGAAAAAAGGCTACTTTTTTCAAAAAAAACCCTGAGTCTGGACACAGCCTCTGAGATTAAGGGATATGACTAAGCACCTAGGCTACCTTATGGAAGCCAATCCCAGTAATTTATCACAAAATATAAATTCTGACAGCATGTCAGGAGATGGACCTGATGCAGCATTTAGATTTTATTTATGCATTGGATTGGAAAGAAGATGAGAGAGCATCTTATAAAAATATTTGATACTAAAGGAAACTGGCAATCTAAAAAAAAAAAAAACAACAATTAAAATATGGGAAGTGTGACTTTAACAAAAAGACCAAATTTGATTCTAAACCGTCTAAGTATCTAGTCAAACACCATGTTTCTAAAGAAGCTGATGGAACAGACTGTGGCATAAGAAATGATCATATTAATTTAAGATCAGTAGATTTAACACAGCAGGAAATATACTGAACAGCACTTGAATCAAAACAGGTCAGTTTACACCATTACAAAAACATATTAAGGAGTAACAGCCAAAAGAAAGTCCATTAAGAAATTCAAGAAAGCCAATGTCATACAGTGTCAGCACTATGAACTGAAGCATAAACACAGTAGAAACCTAGCTTTACTGCAGAAGCAGCAACAAAATTAATAATTTTGTTTCTTCTCCTACTTGACCCAGTTCAAAGCCCTTTGGGCTCTGAATATCTCATATGGAAACTTGCCCCAAATATAACTTTGCTGATAGATTGCTACTTATATTGGTTGGGGCACAGCAAACCTGGAAATCATTGTTCACCAAGCGTCATCAAATTTTCATGTTCCCAGGCTTGCCCAGGTTAAAGTCATCTGAGGACACACCGGGCATGGCTATGCTAGGAAATTATTTATTTCAAAGTAACTCCCAAAATAACTATTTCGAAATAAGCTTATTCCCCAAAGAAAGCAGGAGTACAGATTTCAAAATAACCAGCCCATTATTCCAAAATAATGAGCTTGGTAGCATGGATGCTCCACTTATTATTTCAAAATAAGGGGGGAGGGTTATTTCAAAATCACTCCCTTGTGGATACCAGGGCACAGTGTGCTACTGAGCCAGAAAAAAAGACTCCAAAAATCACACAGCGCCTGGACCATCAGGAGCTATAAGAAGTGATGAAATTCTGCTTTCCTTCCGGTTTGCTTTCCAAATATTTCAAACAGGTCAGTCTATGCTTATTGGTGCATATAGTGCACAGGGCGATGTTGTTCTTCTATACACTGAGGAGCAGACAAACTTTGCTCACAAAATCACAAAATAATTTGACTGATTTGCTGCTCTTATGTTCACAGGATTCCAACTATCTGCTGACACCTTCAGGCAGAAGAATAAATTTTTCCAGGTTAAGTTTGTGTGTATTTCTCTGTTATAACGAGTAAAGTAATGAGAGGAGAGGGTTCTTCACTTCATGCTGATTTGGTTACTTGCAGCAAAAGCACAAAGCTGTATCCCGTAATCTCTGAGTACCTATTGTATGGTGCCTTTCTTAGTAGCTGTGAGTTACTGCCTGCAGTTTCTCTCTGAAGAAGGCTGAATTCTCAGCTAAGGTTTATTTGCTTCTATAGCCTTCCTTTATCCAGATGCTTACATCCCTTTGGCAGATTTTTCTCTTTGCAGATTGGAAAAGGTTCAAAAGCAAGGTCAGCTTCTTCCTGCATCTCTAGCAAGCTCCTAGCATATTTTGGGCACAGTTGTAATCTTAGAGTACATCTACACTGCAGCGCTATTTTGAGATACTTCCAGTATCCCAAAATAGCTATTCCACGTCTTTTGAACAAGCCCATTATTTAGAAATATAATGGGCTCGCTATTCTGACGTTCCTGTAAACCTTGTTCCATGAGGAGTAAGGGACGTTTTGGAATAGCAGTTTATTTCGAAATCCAGCACTGTGTTAGACGGCACCAAATTACGAAATAAACTATTTCGAAATTAACTTGAAATAAGCTTCACAATTTGCATAGCTCAAATTGCATTGCTTATTTCGAGGTAAGGGTGCAGTGCAGATGGCTCCTTAATGACAAAAAATAGTGGTATACACAAATCCCTAAGTGAGATTGTAAAAGTAGAGCAGGAGAACAGAGAGGAAACAGAATGGTTCTGTGCTCAACCAATAGTGATGATCTTGGATTCAACTCTTCCATGTGACAAACATGAAAGTTGGGCTGTACATTCATTGTTGCCCACTCCCAAGCCGATATCATGATATCAGAAGTTTAATCATACTTAATGTTTTCTGAAAAGCCCCCGCTCCTGAAGCCATGTGATTATAGGTGAATTTCAAGTTTTATTTAAAAATAAAAGCCCTCATGGTTGGGGAGGGGGGAGGGAGAGCTTGACAGCATGAACACTAATGATTCAGAAAATAGAAGGTAAATAAAAAGAACCCAAAACTGGGGGTTTGAGGGTTTTTTGCTTTGTTTTGTTTTTAGAATCCGATGATATCTGAATTCTTAAGGTTGTTTGAACTGAGGCAAGGATGGGACTTCAGCACACAATGGGAAAAGGTGAAACAAAATACAGGACGAGGTAGCACTTTAAAGACTAACAAGATGGTTTATTAGATGATGAGCTTTCGTGGGCCAGACCCACTTCCTCAGATCAAATAGTGGAAGAAAATAGTCACAACCATATATACCAAAGGATACAGTTAAAACTATACAGTTTTTTAACTGTATCCTTTGGTATATGTGGTTGTGACTAATTTTGTTCACTATTTGATCTGAGGAAGTGGGTCTGGCCCACGGAAGCTCATCATCTAATAAACCATCTTGTTAGTCTTTAAAGTGCTACATAGTCCTGTATTTTGTTTCAGCTACACCAGACTAACACGCTACATTTCTATCAATGGGAAAAGGGAGATTCAGAAATCAAACAGTGATCACTGAATTCTCCTGTTAGAAGCAGGAGGATTCCAGGTGAAAGATCTGTGTGTGAGTATGTACTACTGTTTGAACCAGAACTCACTCCCTCACTCTTCGGCAATACCCTGGAGAGAGGGTGCAGCTGATGCAAGAACCATAATCTGGGAAAGGTAATAGGAGAGGGAAGTTTTAATTCAGGAGTTCCAAATCCTGGGTTTGTGGTTTGATTTCTAGAGCTGGCAAGGAAAGGATTTTCTCCCAGTGAAAAATTTTAGCAGAAGCAAAACATTTTTCATTCAATTTTCTACAGAATTTCTCAGCTTTTTATCAAAAGCCAAATATTTTGCCCAGCCAGGCATTTTTTCTGAGTTTTCAGTGAAAAACTAAAATAAAATGGGGGAGGGCACATTTCCTCCAGAACATTCCATCTGAATAAAATAGCTATATATTTATTGTCCAAAAACTCTTTTCGGCAAAATATGTTCATCCAACATTACATTTCTCTACACGTGCTTATTCTCCAGGAAGGATGCAGCCCTTCCTGCTACTTCATCCTTGGCTCTGTGAATCCTTAGTCCCCAACATGCTAAAAGAAAGTATGAGGTGACCACTGAAGAGTTCTAAATCACAGGATTTGCCACATTTTTCTCTCTGCAGGAGGAAGTTATGCAATTCCTACCAGGAGAAAAATAGCTATTTATAGGCTTCTAAAGGAATATTATTTTGCATCTGTACTTAAGTGGAAATTGCAACATGAACAAGAGGAGTGAATTAATTCAGAAGTGATGGAGCTAAGTCCATGCTTCAATATATAATCATTATAGAAGAAAATTGGTACTGCTATAGTTTATGGAAAATGTAATTCAGCATGACAGCTTCTACCCTGCTGTTTCCAGCTTAACCATTAAAAATCCCTCTGGGCTGGAATTTGGCCACAAAGGGCTGCTGTTTGCTCTCAGTACTACCTGTAAAATCACACTGAAATCAATGAGGTTGACCAGTGCATGAAAACAGAATGTGGCATTCGAGCTCTCATGTTTAAGGGTAACCCGTACAACTTCTAAATAGAAAAGAAACATTTATATTGATGTTTCAGTGGGTTTTGGTTCCAAAATGTCATGTGGATAAATAGTGCGTTTTCAGATAAATAGTGCGTCACCAGCAGGGGGGCATCCGATTTAGGTTAGCCAGAGCTTTTAAAACAATTATTTAAGCTAGTAATATTTAATCTAACAGTGTCCTCTAACTTTTTATAATGCCATAAGGTGAATATAACAAAAATACAGTTGGTGCTTGCACCATTCCAAAATGACAAAACCATGGCGTTCACAGGATAATAACGTGAATGGTTACAGAACCAAGCAACGGAAGCTTTGACATTATTGTAATGTTCTAGTCTCTGTGGGTGTGTACAATTGCACTGTACTTGAGGAAATCAGACTTGCTCAGCTGCTAATTGCTGAAACTCGTGTAGAATGTGGTAGCCATTTTGGGACTGTCTTCCTATGAGCATGTGAAATGGGAGCTTTGGAATGTGTGCTGGCTAACTACTGGCTTCCAGGTGGAGGTTGAAGTGTTGATTCTGTCTGATAAAACCAAAAATTGCCCAGAACCATCATTAAAAATGACATAAGCAGGGTCTGAATAACTTTCCCCTGACATCTAATGAGGACCGGGGGGAAAAAGACTTCAGGAACAGACCATATTTGCACAGCCAATTGCCACAGGAGAGAAAATTTAGTCAAAACTGTAGATGTTCTCTCACTGTCCACAGGTTCCCTGCTTTGCTGCTTAGGCTGAGACACAGTAAATGTGTTGCATATGGACACTGAAACATACAATTTCATGGAGTTGAAATTTTCTATGGAGGTGAATTTCCTATGGAGTTGAATTTTTCTTTTATGAATCATGCAAATAACCAGCACTTAAAATGCATGTTTAAAAAAAAAGACTGGAGAGGAAGGAGCAAAACTTAGGATTTTACTGAACAGCCACAACAACTTCTTCGGTTTAAAAAAAAAGCCATACAGACTCCCCAAAATCTTATATTTTTTCTCCCTTCTTTATTTACTGAGCGTAGAGGGAATTTTTATACATATCTGTGGGCAATGACCTTTTGAGAAACCCTTCCAGCCCTATATGTCATGTTTCCAGCCCTATATGTCATGGTTCCATGTTTCCATATTATCAGATGGTTCTGCTCAACATTTATAATTATGTATTTTGTCTCACATTACCTAGCTCTGTGGCACTTTGGAGAGCTCTGGGGGGGGCGGGGGGGGCACAGCCCCTAATTACCCCCTCCCTACAACCGGAGCTACCCCCAGCCTGCACACAGCCCTAGCTATCCTGTCCCTGCACCATGAGCTACCCCCAGCCCTCACACAACCCCTAATTATCCCCAGAGAGGCTGCCAGGATAACCAAGCCCCTTGGCAATGTGTGGGGGAGGGTGGCTTTGCACTCCTGGAAGGGACGGGTCCTCGATCAGAAAGGGCAAAACCTCATCCAGAAGGGGTGGGGCCCGGGAGCCAGCCACCTGCACCGCACTGCAACCCCCTGTCTGCCAGCCCACTGAGCCACCCAGAGCGCACAGTGCGGGCCTGTGGAGCGCACAGAATCAGGATCAAACTCAATGTTTTGAGCCTTATTCTGAGCAGATCCGTTGTCTCAAATCAACATTTTGAAAATAAATGGGTCATTTCAAAACGAAATAAGGGAACAGCTAATTTTGAAAGTGTCAGGTTTTTTTTCATTTGACAAACTATTCCGCAAATTTCATTAGAATTCACGAATGATTTTGTTTCCCCAAAACTGGATTCTTTAGTTTCTCCTATTTAGGCTGGAAGATTTTTGCACAGGTCTGTTCCTGGGCACAGACATCCCTGGAAAGGCAGAGCTGGGGGGCGCTCAGCAAGGAAATTCTCAGCTGTTGTTTGTTTCCATTGTCAGGGCTGGCTTGTGGGTAGATGACCATTCAGGGTACGGTAGTCAGGGGAGCACTGTGGTTAACAGGCAGAGTGTGGTGGGCTGGGGATAAGAGACCATAGAAGGGATCCTGGGGCAAAACAGGGGAGGTAGCATAGCTTGGAGGCAATGGGGAAGTGGGGAGCCCAAGGAGGGGATGGTAGTCAGAAGCAATGGGGAAATGAGTGGGAAACTGGGAGAGGCAGCAGGAGCCAGGGATAAGTGGAGAGTTGGTAAGGGTTGGGGGGGTAGTGAGGACCATGGGTGATGGGGGGAGCCTGGGAGGCTGGCCACAGGGCTATGTTCAGGGAAACAGCATTTTAAGTTCATTTTTTACTTATACCCAAGCATATATATGATCCATATTCAAGAGCCGCCACAAGCGTTCTGCTGGTCAAGGTGGAAAACTTTTTCATTGCTTCTTGGAGTGGACAAGTCTCATCCTCAAGTAAAACAAGCCAGTTACCAGAATGGAGAGAAACATGTCCAAGTGGTATGGTGACCCGAAGCAGTTAGTACCCGGGGGGGCAAGTGACCCTTCTACTCGGCCACCTCTACAACTGCCCTGTTTGTGTCACCAATTTCTCTATGGACAGAAATAGATCTTCAAGGCCCCAGAAACTGGTTCATCTCTCAGAACACAGGGGGAAATAGTATTATTCATCATGGCAAGGGTGGGTCCTGAAAAAGTTGTATTTAGCCCCATCAGAGCCCAACTTCTAGTGCTTCTGTGACAAATTTACTTTATGGCTGCAAACATTTAAGGCCCAATTCTTTCCTCAGATAACTAGTAGCCTGTGTGTGGTAAAAAAGACTCCAGTGAATGAGAGAACTGTACAGGGTTGCAAGAGAAGAATTTGATTTAAGAGTCCTTCATGTCAATCCGTTTCTAGCTTTATTATTGGAAAAAAGAGGGGAGTTTTTGTTGACTCTCCATAGCTTAAAAGATCTGCCACTGTTGGGATGTAGAGTCCAAAGAAAGTTCTAGCCCGCAAGTCCAGTTTCATTTCAGAACTGCCCTGCAAGCCTCAATGGTGTTGGATTCAGTATTTAGCCTTAGACTTCAGGCTGTGGCAGGTAAACAGATCCATAAATGTACACAACTTCCCAGGCAAGGTTGTTGAGGTTAAAAAATGGGATCATTCAGAAAACAATTAGATGCTGCCCTGAGGGAGAAAGAGTACAAAAGCAGGATAAGCCTTCATGGACTGAGGGACCTTTACTCATTCCCAAAACAACTATTCTGTTTCCTTCTAATAAGCCATTAAGTTACAGTGCTGACATTATGTGGTTTCAAGGTCTGAAAAAAAGGTAAAATTCATCTCTCAATAAAACTGGTGGTGAGATACAGTCAAACTCTAAACCCCAGCTCTCTGCCTGAAATAGAAGGTTATTTCATGTTTTAAAAATAAAATCTTTAAAGAGTTTAGAAACAAAGAAAAACACCCCTAAGCAACTGAAAACAAAACCAAATCAACCAAGAAACAAAACCTAGGTTAAATATCCTGTGCAAAACCCCCACAAAAAGCAAAAACAAGTATTTTTAAATTTATTTTACCTTTCCCAACTCCCATATCAGTAAAATGACACTGAAAATGAATGTGGAATGTGAAATTGAATATTACACCATTATTGTCAACTGTGGCGTTGGTATGGGGGTTCTTAGATTTTCTCTTATACTGACAATAATGATGTGTAGCCTCATCATGCTCTTTTCCCTTCATCTCTTGCCTTCCTGCTCTGTGTCTACATCAGACAAGAGCAATGTGTGGGAAGGATTTAATGCTCTGATATCGAGTGAAATGGTAAACAGTGTTTGTGGAAAGACAGAAAGTCACTTTAGGCTGATAAAAGATTTGCTCTCGAATTAAGTGCTCTGTTAACAATTCCATAATCCCCCTTTATGAATGTTCAGGTAAGAATGATTAAATTGTGTGATTTATTTTTTCTTTAGATATGGCGTTTGTTGTAAAGTTGGGTAAAATCATCTGCAAGCATGTTGTTAAAAAGTAGCTTTGTATCAATCTAGAAGCAGCTGAATAGTTGGCTTAGCTCAGAAACACAGTTCTGTCTGCATGGTAGGCAAGATGGTAGGCATTTTTTAGATTGTTTCCAGAATGAGCTTTTAGCTGATGATAGCACTAAAGCAAACTGTGTCTTTTAATTAAGTGGACGGACAGAAAACATCAAAAACTCTGGGCACGGATGCTGCCTTATAATGAATTGAGTAAGTGGGTACAATACTGGTAGCAAATTGAGAGCTACAGATAATATAGGACTTAGCAATAGAGATTGCTAATATTTGGCTAAATACAGTCGATCAAATCATTGCATATTATATTTACAGTGTTGCCTTGACCATAATCTAGGCTCCTGCTAAAATAGTTCGTCTAGTTTGTTGCTCTGACTCCATTACCCCTTTATTTAAGATCTTCTTTCGCTGCAGCAAATAGCAGCTCTTTGTCCTAACCTTAAAAGCCCTCCACAATTTAGTCTCATGCTATCTATTCTATCATTTAACCAGAAGGTCAGCTCCTTTCTTTGCTCCACCAAAGGTACTAGCCTCTGTCACTCACTCACAAAAAACTTTATGCTCTCTCTCATGCCATCCCCCACGTGTGGGATAATCCCCCATCTAAAATCTGCTTCCTTCCTCTTTCCAGTCTCTCCTTAAAACTCCCCTCTGCCATAATCTGTCTGAACATCAGTTTTCCTTTCTGTGACATGGGAACAACTCTTCCCTACCTCACATGGCTGTTGTGAGCATGAATGTATCCAAGTTTGTGAGTTGCTACTGGTAGCCATATAACCACCTATATAAACAGACAGACAGATTGGGTCCTTACAGCCCTTGATAGTCAAACTAAGTTCTGTGATAATTGTTATTTATGCTACCAGATAAGATAAGCTCTATAGAACACACATTGTATTGAGGCAAAACAAAATCCATATTAGACATTCAACCCTGAGTCATCTCACAGCCCAATGCTGATTTTTGGAGTATCTCCACTGTATTGTGAGTGAACATAATATTACTAGTCTTTGTATATCATTACTTTAAGTAAAATCTGCTCTGCATTTTAATGGGGACTTCCAGTATTAAAAAACTGAAAAAAGTTGTAATTTCTCAGCAAATCAGAAAGAAATAGAGGAAATCTGCATTCTAGTTAAGGACATAATCTTGCACATGAGTGAGAGTTGCCTCAATTCATTTAAGTAAATCTGCTCATGAACTTAATTATTTTCAAGGGAAAACCACATTGCAGGGTTGGGTCCTTACAGCCCTTGATAGTCAAACTAAGTTATGTGATAATTGTTATTCATGCTACTAGATAAGATAAACTCTATAGAACATTTCTATATAGAATGATTGACATCTTGGAATGGACTGATTGAGATACATGTTGGTTTATTCAAGATATTTTCAAATATAATTCAAGATGTGCTAAATTAACAATCACGGACATACATCAGACATTTTGTACAGGAAACTGAATCCACGCTCCATGTGCCTGTTTCTACAGTAATGTGTCAGTAATTAGTTTAAATATATCTGTTACATCTGTTGGTTTTGCTTCTGCTGCTGAGTTGAATCAAATCTGCATCTTTATTTATAGACGATCACATATTGTAATAGTTTAATAAGCCTAAATTGAAATTGCCTGAATTGCAGGACTCTTAACAGCCTAAATTAGTGTAGAAAAACACACATTAACAAATAAGTATTTCAATTCAAATGGAAAATTATGGAGTTTCTTCAAACAACCTTTATGGCTTTATAGTAGCTATACATTTAGCATTGAAGCTATTCGTGGTGAAGAGTCTATTGATGGAAGCAGTATCTTTCTCAATACCTCACCTGTCAAGTGAAGAGAGGATGTATTTATCTGGCAACAGTAGACTTCTGCCCTCCAACACAATTTCCTTTTGTGATGAAAATTGGAGAAAGGAGATGGATCACTTGAGGGTTACCCTTTCATTCCTCCTAGAGCACTTGGCATTGCCCCCCTGTCAGAGGACAGGATACTGAGCTAGATGGTCCACTGATTTGACCCTGTATGGCCATTCGTATGAGAAGCATGTACAAAGTGAAGTGTATACCAAATAAAGCTAAAGATGTGATTTTCTTCTGCCTCTGCACTATAACCACAATCTCCCTGCCCTGCGTAGGCTCAGAACTCACCCCTTTTCTGGGGATTGACTTGCTCAGGATACTCTACACTGTGGAGGAAAAACTCTGCCACGTCCAAAACTGAAATGGGGATTTGGAGCTCAGGGATACTACCATCCCTTCAGAATAGGGAGGACAGTTAAAGGAGGTAGAAGTTTGGATGGGCTGACTTTTTTTAGTTGCCTTGTGGTACTCCACAAAGATCATATTTTAAAGTTATATCCAAACTCCTATTGTCTTCACTTGTGCACAAATGGGCCTTTTCTACAAGCAAACCCACATTATTTCTGCGGAAGCTCTGTCAAACAAAATGAAAATACTGTCTGAGATCTGTACCACAGAAATAATAAAAGGGGTTTGTCAAAGAGCAATTCTTATTGCTTGCCTGGGAGATAGGCTTCTAAAATCATAACAAATGGGATATGAACTTGGAGGGTTCATAACATTAACATTTTGGAAACCAGATAGCATAATCCACTTAGGTTTTTCCAATAAACATCCACTTTATCTATTTCCTGTATCGGTGTTGCACTTTTTTGAGGCTGGTTTGAAAAGACTGATATTTTTCTCATATGTTTAGAGAAAAGGGTTAGTGGAAGGACTGCTTACTTGCTTTACGTGAAAGAATGAGCACTCACTGGAACTTTATAAATTCAGTACAAAACCGGCAAAGAGGCAAACTTTCTATAGTCTGGACTACAAAGTAGCTTTTTTTGCCAGATTTCTGTGAAAATAAACTATGCTTTGGCTGGTTTGTGCTTTAGTTGCTTATCAAGAAAACAGTAATGCAAAAGTGCTGTTTCTAATGCTTAAAAAAACACTTGTTACAGGGCATAAAAATAACTTCGTCTGATTAAGTTCTAGCTGGGTAGTCAGTGAAAAAATGGACAGAATTATCTAATGGGTAAAGCCGGGGGGGTCTAGAAAACTGAGTGCTGCTCCCAGCTCTGCATGTGACATTACAGAATCATATTTAGTTGCATGTGATATTTTATCTTGTTGATTTTCAAGGATAAATTACAACCATTGATCAATACACCATAATTGTTATTGAAAATAAATGGACTTGAACAAGGAATTACAAATCAAATAATCCATACTGCTTTGAATTTCCAGAAACTAATTATACTACATATATTTTCTGAAAACCTAAATTTTCATAGAATCATAGAAATTACCTCAAAAGGTCATCTAGTGAGGCAGGACCAAAGAAACCTCAACCATCCTGGATAGGTGTTTGTCCAACCTGTCCTTAAAAACCTCCAATAAAGAGGATTCCGCAGTCTCCCTTAGAATCCTATTCCAGTTTTTCACGAACTTTACAATTAGGAAGCTTTTCCTGTCTAACATGAAATCTCCCTTGCTACTCATTAAGCCCGACACTAGGGTTGCCAGATACCTTCACCAAAAATACCAAACATGGCGAGGGAAAAAATTGGCTGAGACAAAAAAAAGAGTGAGAGAAGGTGACTGCGCCTTTAAATTCCTGGGGCCCCTTGCCAGATGCAGCAGGGGAAAAGTGTCCCCAACAGCCTTCCATCCAAGAAAAAACAGAAAATACTGGACATTTTACTTATCTGGTATTTTCTGTGGGTTTTTTTAACCAAATAGAAGATGCAATTACCGGACTGTCCAGGCGAAAACCGGACACCTGGCAACTTCTTGTCCTTCTTCAAGTGGACATTGAAAACAATTGATTACCTTCCTCTTTACAACAGCCCCTATCATATTTCAAGACTGTTATCAAGTCTAAACATGCCCAATTTTTTAAAACTTTTCCTCATAGGCATCCAGTACTCCAGCTGAGGCTGAGTAGAGGGGGTCAATAACCTCCCATGTCTTATGTACGACTGGATATTACTTATAACCCTTTTACCCTTTAGTTGCTCACAAATTGACTGCTTAATTTGTTCCTGTATCTTTAAAATTAGGCTGACATCTATAATACCCTGACTCCTCTCTGTTCCTCTTTTTAAAGACAGTTACTATGTTTCCCCTTCATTCCTCTGGGACCTCACTTGTCCATGAGTTCCTGAAGAGAATTGTGAACAGTTTCTCATCAATAGCCATAAAAACTTAGTTATGAATAGTAGAGTTGCCCAAAGCTATCCATGGAAAGAAAACCCAGATCTTGAAACCATAAATGCTACAATGAAAACAAGTACAGTACTCATCTCTCAAGTCTGCCCATGATGAAATCTTGATTTCAGGGAAAAGCTGCCGCAAAACGTCTGACAAATAACATGTATTGATATTCTGTCAGAGCATTCAGCAGGTGAGCAGATACAGAGGTGAAATGTTCAAATCTTTTCATGGTAGAGCAAACAAACATCATGGCTCAAATAACATTTCTGGGGTCATCTCTGAGCTTTCTAGAGACAGATCTATATTGTTGTAACATCTTTGTGGAGACAAAGCCCACTGTCGATTCAGAGGCTCTCTGGGTTGACAGCAGAAATTACCCCATGGAAAGTTAAATAATAAAATGCACTCAATGGCAAACTGTACTGTATACAATTACCCCCCAATAATATGAATCATTTGGCAGCGTGTAAAGAAAATGACTGAATGCTGTGCTGGGAAAATGATGAACAACACTACCATTCTATAGGGAGAGGTGTTTGGGAATCATGTCCTCCTGTACAAAGAGGAGGTGCAGGCAGTGCTGTTTCCTAACTTATACTAAATTTCAAAGAGCAACACTTTCTCTAAATAGTTTAAGATGGGATTTTCAGAGCAACCTCAGAGGAAGGTACCCAACTCCCATTGAAAGTCACAGAAACATAGAACACTAGAACCAGAAGAGACCAGAGATGATTCCACAGCCTCCCTGGGCAATTTACTCCAGTGTTTAAAGCACCCTAACAGTTAGGAAGATTTTTTTCTATGTCCAACTTAAACCTTCCTTGCTGAAATTTAAACCCATCCTATCATCAGAGGACAATAGCAACAATTTTTCTCTCTCCTCTTTATAACACCCTTTTAGGTACTTGAAAACTGCTATCATGTCCCCTCTCAGTCTCTTCTTTTCCAGACTAAACAAACCCAATTCTTTCAGTCTTCTTTCTTAGTTCATGTTTTTTAGACCTTTAATAATTTTTGTTGCTCTTCTCTGGACCCTCCCCAATTTCTCCACATCTTTCTTGAGACGTGGTGCCCAGGACTGTACACAATACTCCAGTTGAGGCCTAATCAGTGCAGAGTAGAGCAGAAGAATGACTTCTCGTGTCTTGCTCACAACACTCCTGTTTATCATCCCAGAAACAGTATCACAATGTTGACTAATATTTAGCTTGTGGTCCAATATGTCCCCTAAATCCTTTTCTGCAGTACTCCTTTCTAGACAGTCTCTTCCCGTTCTGTATAGGTGAAACTGTTCCTTCCTAACTGGAATACTTTGCATTTGTCCTTATTAAATTTCATCCTATTTACCTCAGACCAATTCTCCAGTTTATCCAAATCATTTTGAATTATGTCCCTATCCTCCAAAGCAGTTGCAACCCCTCCCAGCTTGGTATCATCTGCAAACTTAATAATCATACTTCTGTGCCAATATCTAAATCATCGATGAAGATATTGAACACACCAGTCCCCAAACTGACCCATATGAAGCCCCACTTGTTATGCCCTTCCAGCATGACTGTGAACCATTAATAACTATCTCTGAGAATGGTTAGCCAGCCAATTATATTTGGGTTCCTACCTCCCTTTGGTCTGTTAAATGTGACAGCTTTATAGTCTAAATTTCTCCCCTGCCTTTCATCATACCGACATTTACAAGTGAAATGCTGTCAGATCATACTGGTGTCAGTGATCTCACATCAGGTAAGTATGCAGAAATCAGATCTACCATGTTTAAATACAGCCTCGGCCAGATCTTTTTAGCCTCAGGATTGTAGGAGATTTCTCAGGTTCAGCCTCCTGCCTTTCCTCTACTTCTAACCAGGAGATGACTGGAATTTCAAAGGGCAAAGATGTACACTTGTTGGAGACAATTGTTGGGAGTGGATCAGATAAAGCACAGGGAAGTACATGTGGGAGTTTCTCAACAGCTGTCTCTCTGGAATCATCTCACACACTTTGTGGGCTGCACATGTAATCCACTCACCGGCTGGGTGTGGTGTGCTGTTCCATGAAGTGGCAGGTAGACCACTTACAGAGAGAGAGAGAATGAGTGTGCTCTACAGCATTAGCAAAGAGCCAGCTAACTTTTAGCTCAAGATGCAGAGCCACATGCACTAAGCTCCAGGGCTACGTCTACACTGGCATGATTTTCCGGAAATGCTTATAATGGAAAATTTTTCCGTTATAAACATTTTCGGAAAAAGCGCGTCTACATTGGCAGGATGCTTTTCCAGAAAAGCACTTTTTCCGGAAAAGCGTCCGTGGCCAATCTAGACGTGCTTTTCCATAAAAAAGCCCCAATCGTCATTTTCGCGATCGTGGCTTTTTTGCGGAAAAGACTACTGTGCCGTCTACACTGGCCCTTTTTGCGGAACAGTTTTCCGGAAAAGGACTTTTGCCCGAACGGGAACAGCATAGTTTTTCCGGAAAAGCACTGATGATTTTATATTAGATCGTCAGTGCTTTTCCGGAAATTCAAGGGGCCAGTGTAGACAGCTGGCAAGTTATTCCGGAAAAGCGGCTGATTTTCCAGAATAAGTGGCCAGTGTAGACACGGCCCCCAGGTCCCAGGTTCAGTTCTGCCTCTCGATATGACACACACACTGACCATTAGTAGGTTAGAGAATGTGGATGATAAAGAATTAGCAGCAGCAGGCAGGCCAGCAACAACAACACCATCTCCTTTAGCAAATGTCTGCCCAACAGCAACAGGTCTGGGATTTAGAGTTACAACAGCAGGAACAACTGGAAGATTGGTCCAACAGGTCAAAGCCTTACAGGAGCTTCAAGGTCCTTCCCAAGGCTTCATCTCCAGGGTCTACAAGCCTTTGCCTGGGAGTCCTGCCCATGCCTATGTGACTCACAAAAATGGGGCCTGAAGATGGCTCAGAGGATTTCTCAAGAGTTGAAAAAGTAGCAATAGCAGCCCAATGGCCACCCTCTTAGCACCTTACCTGACAGGACCACTGCAGGATCATATCAAAGACTGGAGGCTGCCACAGACAGTGTGATTTGAACAACTGTGGAGAGGTGAGAAGAGGCCCAGGGAGGGCAGACTTAAGGTACCCCAGGCTGTCAGAGCTTTGGTAGCCCCCACAGGGTCCTGGATTAGGAACTGGTGGAATAGGAGAGTGAGCTCCTCATCAAGCCCTGGCACTTAACCTCCACAATGTCAAAGGCCTAAACCATGACCACTAAGCAACACCCCCTTTGAGTGAAGGCCTTCACACTGGACAACATATATCATGTCTGTTGAAAAGGGTGGGATATCTCACTGCATAGTGGCGATTATAGAGAACCAGGCACTGGAATCAAACAACAGAGGCCACTCATTCTACCCTCCCTGCCAGCGGAAGCATCACAATAGTGGCTGCTCGTACAGCTGTTAAAATAGCTGGTTTTAGTTTGCTGAATCTGTGGCATCCTTTGTAGACACATACCCAGGATCGTGGACTTGCTCATAATGATCAGAGAGGCTAAACAACCTTCTCAGATCCAGTGGGATGGCACAAGGAATTTTGAATTGCCAGTCTGTACTGCAAGAGATAAGGGGGAGAATTTGGTTTTCAGCTTGATGTGTCCCTTTTTCACCTTCCTAAATTCACTTTCAAACCCCCAAGCCCCAAAACCTATCACTGTGCAGCTTTCCCTTCTTAGTGAACATAGGCTCCAAACAGTCACTACAACTGCCTGCATGAAGCACATAGGAGCTGTATGGGGCTAACAGTTCTGCGTACCAACACCATTGATTTACAAGCTGAGATTCATGTCAGGGTTTCTTTTAAGGATATCTGAATGAGCCTATTTTTAGACATTGCTGTGACTTAGTCCATGAGCTGTTTCAGGCATAATGCACTATCCACCAGCAGATTTAGACTCCTACTGTGTACTGGCTGAAAGCTGCCACAACAAATCAAAGTCCAAAGGGCTGCTTTGGGAACGTTGTGCAAATGCGCTTTCTTCACAGTGTCTTAAAAGCCAGGTTGATGTCTGAGAAGACAGCTGAGCTTTCTAATTATTTCTTCCAATGGCATAATATTCCGTGCCATGTAGTGCGAACTCAGGGCCATCCCTAGGCATATGCAAAATATGTAGCCATGTGTTCTTGTATGCCTGAGGATATGACTCTGCTAGTTCCTTTCTGGTCCCTCCCTAGGGCTGCTCTCTCCTGTCCACTGCAGGGCTTCACCCTTCCCCACTCCCCACATGCTCCTCTTGGCCAGCAGCAGCCAGCTACACTAGCTTCAGAGAGGAGGCTCCAGCCTCTGCAGCTCCACTCTGGCCCCAGGGTAGTTCCTAAGCCACGCTAGAAGCTGCATGGGGGAGGGAGGAGTTGGGAAGCCCCAAGCCCCGAGCAGAAGCCACACAGGGCTGAGCGGGGAAGCGTCAGGCCCCCAGCAGAAGCTACATGAGAGGGAGGAGAAGCCCCAGGTCTCAAGCAAAAGTTGCACGGTGGGGAGGCCCTCAGTTGCTTAGGGCCCCATAATTTGTATGGGCCACCCTGTATAAATCATTCTAATCTATTTGTTTTAGGTTAATCAAATCCACCATTCACAGATTCTCTGAGCATATACACCGTGACAGAATTTACTTGTACAGAAGGATATGTATGTGACTACCTTAGGTACTTATATGGCCCCATCACTGTATAATCTAAGCACCTCACAATTTGTCATGTAGCTTTGCTCACAACATCCCAGTGAGGTAGGACAGTACTGTTATTCCCACTTTACAGATGGAGAACTGAGGCTCAGAGAGTCTAACTAGGAAATTATTTTGAAATAACTCCCAAAATAACTATTTTGAAATAGCGTGTCCACAATTCAGGGAAGCTTTGAAAGTAGTCCAAGGCAGGCTTCCTTAATGTGGATGCATTACCTCGACTTAGAGCCCCAGGAAGCACTGTGGAGTAATTACTCTGAGGCTAGGTCTACACTGCAGGCTTTTGCTGGCAGAGAGTATGTTAACAAAGCGCTCATTAGCATTTGTCACGCTGTCATTTGCATATTCTCTGCTAATGCTTTTTGCTCAGGAGGTTTTTGAGCAAAAACAAGCAGTGTAGACGGGTCTGTTTTGCACACAAAAAAACCCCTTTTGCACAAGATCTTTATGCCTCAAAAAAGGATAAGAACATTTTGTTTGAATGAATAGGTACAAGGATAATGGCAGTAACAAAAAACATCTTGAGTGTAATATGTAACTTTTTTGAATCAATGTACAAAAGGAAAACTCATAGGAGGGGCAACCCAGTGAAGGTCTACAAGTCAGGATCCTGATGTCCTAATTAAACTACAGTTGCATCTCCCTTAACTAGGGCTCTTTCATCCAGCAACATCTGCCATGACCACAGATGTTCCAGAATGAGAGAACCCCAGAACAGGAGAGCCAGCAGCTGGGAGCCTGACGGTGGTGGCAATGCCAGGCCAGCCTGGGCAGGAGTGGAGTGTTATTAGGGCTGCCTGCTGCCCAGCAGCAAGGCTGGGACCATAGCTGCCCAGGAGGGGAAGACTGGCTGGGGCCACATCAACACAGGCAGCGGTGGAGCCGTAGTGTCCTGTGCAGTGGCAGCAGGGCTGCAGCAGCTAGGGTAGCAGCAGCCACATGGTTGAAGCTGCCTGCTGCCCAGCAGCAGAGCTGGGGCTGCAGCAGTCTGGGAGGGGAAGCCAGGCCAAAGCCGCAGCATCCAGCAGAAGCAGCGCAGTTGGAGCCACATGCCACCTGGCAGCAGGACTGGGGCTGTAGCCACAGCAGCCCAGGAGGAGAAATCTGGCTGTGGCCATGGCTGCCCAACAGAAGCAGCATAGCTGGGCCACAGGTCATCCGGGAGGCAGTGGAGCTGGGGCTGGTCAGCAGGCAGCCTGGCCGGGCTGAAGGAACCAACAGAGGGGAGGGGCAGTGGGCTGAAGAGCTGGTGTCAGAGGGCCTCCCATTGTCCGGCAAATTCCCTCATCCAGGACCAAGCTGGTTCCGAGGATGCTGAACCAGGGAGGTCCAACCTGTAGTAGCATTCTTGCAGGCCTAAGTGTATTACCATAACTGTAGTTCCTATAGGGCGCTAGCACCATGCTTTGCTGACAATAAATTTGCCTGAGCACCTTCATCACCAAACTGAGAGTATGGTCTTTCTTATGAAAAATCATCGAATCATAGAATACTAGGACTGAAGGGACGTCGAGAGATCATCACATCCAGTCCCCTGCCCTCATGGTAGGACACACTAATGTCTAGACCATCCCTGATAGACATTTATCTAACCTACTCTTCAATATCTCCAGGGATGGAGATTCCACAACCTCCCTAGGAAATTTATTCCAGTGTTTAACCACCCTGACAGTTAGGAACTTTTTCCTAATGTCCAACCTAAACCTCCCTTGCTGCAGTTTAAGCCCATTGCCTCTTGTCCTATCCTCAGAGGCCAAGGAGAACAATTTTTCTCCCTCTCCTTGACACACCCTTTTAGATACCTGAAAACCGCTATCAAGTCCCCTCTCAATCTTTTCTTTTCCAAACTAAATGGCTTCATCTACACTGGCAGCTTCTTGCGGAAGAACAGTTGTTCTTCCGCAAAAACTTGCTGGCTGTCTACATGGCACGAGCATTCTTCCAAAAGTAAATTTACAGTATAGCATTGTAAAACAGGGCTTCTTCAAGAAGAGTTATTCCTCTCCCTATGAGGAATAAGCCCTCTTGCACAAGAGCTCTTCCAGAAGAGGGCAGTGTAGCCAGACAACATGAATTTCTTGCGAAAAAAGCCTCTATGGTTAAAATGGCCATCAGAGCTTTCTTGCGGAAGAGAGCGTCTACACTGCCATGGATGCTCTTGCGCAAAAGCAGATGACAGTGTAGACACTCTTGTGGAAGAGTTTTTGCACAAGAACTCTTCCGCAAAAGAGTTCTTGCGCAAGAAGCTGCCAGTGTAGACGTAGCCAACAAGCCCAATTCTTTCAGTCTTTTTTCATAGGTCATGTTCTCTAGACCTTTAATCATTCTTGTTACTCTTCTCTGGACCTTCTCCAATTTCTCCACATCTTTCTTGAAATGTGGTGCCCAGAACTGGACATAATACTCCAACTGAGGCCTAATCAGTGCAGAGTAGAGTGGAAGAATGACTTCTCGTGTCTTGCTCACAACACACCTGTTAAATATTGAGAATATTGAGGTCTGCTTAGTTAACATGCTGCTCTCTCAACAGCTGACAACAGAGCTCTAGGAACACCTACACTGGCAGAAGTAGGAATGTTGCAGCATCAGAAATGCTCTGTATGTTACAGATCTCCTCAGCGTTGGGGCTATAGCAGGTTAATCCTGAAGTACCATATTCCAATTTTGAAATAGGAGTTAAAATTACATTTGAAATTTTGTTTCTATCACTTCAATTTTTAAACATGAACCAGATCTTACCTGAGCAATTCAAATAAAATACAATTATTGCCTGACAGCAGAAAACTGACTCATTTACAGATTTCAAACCAAGCAATTAAAGTCTGTGGAATCATTGGCATGCAAATCACTTATACGTTGGGTCATCCACTAAACCAGTGGTGGTTGATTTTGGATCTTCGTCTCTAATGGGTTGGCCACCCTTGCACTAAATCATTTTCAAGTACAGCCAGCTTGCATGACTCCAACTCCACTTCCAGCTGAGCTGATCAGTAATTATTTCTAGTTAAACATTTTTAATTGCATGTTTAGGGTTTACATAAAAATCCAACACTTTAGTGAACTCCAAAGAACAGTTGAGTGCGATTAATTGAGATGTTCTTGGTTTTGGAGATTTGTTACAATTATTGTTTTTGTATTGGGGTCATCCTTTCCAGATAGCTCTATAGCATTATCTGTGTGTGAAGTACAGTAATTCTTCTTGACCTTCTAGCTCTCCAGGTTTTTTCTCCCTGGTCCTTTATATGGTTCTACATCTTGTGCAGGAGAGAGAATTTCCCTGACAACTCCTGCCACTGGGAACAGCCTTGCTTTATTTCTCCAACTTGTCAGCTATCCCACTCATTTTAAATCTTATCAGAAATTATTATTCTCTTTTGCCTGGGTCTCTTAATTACTCTCTCTGTTTTTATCCAACTCTGTTATTGTAGTATGTAATTCTATGAAAGAGACAAGCAGCAATATTCAGCCTAGGTCTCTAGAGCCACATAAGGCTCTGCAGATCATCACAAAGGACTCTTGTGTTGCCTGTGGCTTTCATTGGCGCTTAAGTGTGAAGCAATTTGGGTAGGATTGAGCAAATGGCTCAGAGAGGCAATAATCCCTGCATGCAGCCAAAATGTGGAACAGAGTGGTCTTTTGGGCCCCCAGAAAGACAGCAAGGAAGATGACAATACAGAGAAGACAGCAGCTAGGAGGTGTAACAAAAGGAGAGCAGATTGTGTCAGAACCAATAGCTGAGGGTAACAAAACGAGTATGACATAACATCTGACAAGATATTTTAATGTTTGTGTAATGGTCTGTCTTCAGTTTGCGGTGACACTGAGATGCAATGTCACAACGTAGCCCCAGGTTCTTCGAACCCTATGTGTGTACAAATTCAAATACTTAATCTAAGTGCACAATTATGGCAACTGCACATGCAGTAAATTGCAGCTGTGTACATAAAGATATTGAACTCATCACTGGCAATCAAAGCTTCACCATCAACGGCACATCTACCACTTCAGCGAAAGAAGTAACTATGTTATCTGGGAATAAGTGGAGCGTAGAAGGCTCTTATCCTTGACATGGGCCAGTCACAAGAGTGAGAGATGCTCATATGCTCTTAGCCAAGATATTACATATTCCCCTAGTCAGACAACTGATTTAGATCCCAAGGAGCTGAATTACCACCTGGGGTGAAAATTAATAAAGTAGGGCTGCATGCAGTGATCTTCCTCCTATCCCCAGGGTCACTGGGGATCAAACTAGTCTGTCTCCCTTTCTAGGTTCTTATTCTTGCCTATCAGCAGAGTGTTTGGAGCCTGTCAGAAGGGTATTTGAGCACCCATAACTTGCATTATTTAAAGGACATAGACAAGGTGTATGGGCTTGTAAGGGAAGTCTAAGATTCAGTAATGCCCTCTTAAACATTCAGTCTCTTGTTATTTGAGCCAAAGAAGCAACTTTCTTATCGGAAGCAAGTTACAGGTTTTCATCCTTCATACAGGCCATCCACCAAAGGAAAAGATGATGACATGCAATTAGTAGAACCGTGCATATCCACAGATATCTGCCACATTGGGGGGGGGGGGAGGAAAAGGCACCAGGGCTAACAGTACAGTGTGAATTTTTGAGTGTGCAAATGAATACAGGCAGTTATATACAGGCAATTTCAGGCCATAAGTCCATAATCATTTCTCTCTGTATTTATTCAATAGAACAGCAGTTCTCTGTCAACTGAAAGCTTTCTTTCATGCTGTAAAGTTTTAGTATACATTATGTATGTAAGATGCTGTAGAAAATAAAGTTGTATTATAAAAGTCATATCAATATCACTGCAAGTGGTGTTGATATCCCTGTATGACATTTCATCTTCTGCCTCTGAATTTTGGGAAACAATATATTTTAATGAGTCATAGTATTGACTCGACTTAAGTCAAAAAATGAAAGTCTCTATACAGGACCAAACTCTATTAGGAACCAACAGTATTATTCTGCAATATTAATAAGCTGTTGCTCATTTTGTGATAAACCTGAAAACAAAAGCATTTTTTCAATAGCTGGAAAAATAGCACACTCACTGCAGTCACAGTTCTTGGAAATTCCTGTTGTTCGTACATTTAGGGTTACAATGAAAATGTCTTGCTTACTTACAATCTTTGTTCCCCCGTGAAACATATCTTATAAAAACCAGTTAAGGTTGCTAAGTGACAACAATGTATTTATCATCATCATATTTAAAAATATGCAAGGAAATGGATGGTAAAGGAAATGAGAAATCTTGCACTGATCATCTGATAAATATAACTGCATTGGCCAAAATTTTCAAACTTGGGAACTGAAACCTAGAAGTTTAAATAATTCTCCAGGTAAAAAAACAAGTGAAATTCCACAAGGTGGGTTCCTTTCTTTCTTTGGACCAACTTTGTGAAATAAAAACAAAAACGGGAAAAAAGGAAATGTCATTTATTTTTCAAATTTCATTATGATCATTAAAAACATTGAGGAGTCCTGTAGCACCTTAAGGATTAACAGGTTTATATGGGCATACGCTTTCATAGGTAAAAACCACTTTGTCAGATGTATGGAGTGGAAATGACAGAGGTAGGCGTGCGCGCGCGCGCACACACACACACACACACACACACACACAAAAGAAGGAAGTTACTTATGAAGTGTGGGACCAATGTTAAAGAGGCCAATTTGGTGAGGGTGGATGTGTCTTACTCCTCCACTGAGAAGGGTCGCCATGGAAAGCAGGTTAGAGGCTGGCAACTGACAGCCCTGGGCCTCTGAGTCTCTGTCAGTACCTCTGAGTCTCTGTCAGTCATATGTGCTGAGCCATGGAGTAGCTACCACTCGGGCAGTAGAGCTCATCTGTGAAGTTCATTTGGCTGACAATTGTCACTTGAGGGAAGAGGAAACCGTCTGCTTTTTTGCTGGCTTTTTGTCCTTTAAAGATTTACGAGGGGAGGTCGGCTGACCAGAGTCAGACGTTGGACAGAGTGAGTTTTCCACTAGGAGGAGTCTGGGGTGGAGTTCTCTGTCCTTTCAGGTCCCAGTTTTCAGTTTGTTACAGTGGCTGCATTTTTAGGATATGTAAAACAGACACATTGTTAATGGCCATCAGAAGAGGGGATGACATGAGGTACATTTCTGATAGCCTGGGGAGCCAGACATGATGGCAAGCTGAGGTAAAAAAATTGGGGTGGGAGTAGGAATGATCTAAACAGCGTTAGAAACTAGAATTTGGGACTACCTATAACTAATTATTAAGTGAAAATGTAGTCAATAAGAGTGAGGAAGCAGGCTGCTGAACTCTGCCTCTAGCGAGGGATGGTAGAGAAGGAACTGAGGAGCCTGGGCTGTGCGTGAGCTGTTCAAGCTCTGACAGCATGCAAAGCAGACACAGTGCCTTCACTGCCCATAGGGAAACTTCTGTCAAAATCTCTGAAGGCACTGGGACACACCTTGACCTGCAGTGGATCACCCTCAGGGGCATCTCTCAAAACAGACGTAATGAAGACTGCAATAAATAAAAACAATGGTAACATGAAGAGATAGACATGCTGAGGTACTTAGGGCAAGGTAAGGAAAAGTCACACCACTTTGGGGCTGTCAGCTTGGCTTGTATCAGAAGCTAAACAAAGCTGGAACTAGCAACTGTTTGCTTGTGACATCTAAAAAGAAGCCAGAGACCTGCAGCATATAGTGCTAATGATTCCATAGGTGGCACTCTAATACTGAGCCATTCCCTCACTAGGATGCTAGGGAAGTAGCACACTTACTGCAGTGTGTTTTAAATCATCAAAACCAATACATGAAGTCTGCAGTATCAACATTTTTAATGATCTCTGGAAAATAGAATAATCAGTCAATGTGACAGTGATGGGAATCTTCTGGAGGATATGTTCAACTGAGCTCCTTTCCAACCTTGGTTGTTAAACATTCCTTGGTTAACTATCATGAGATTTCATGGGTAAATAATAGAGACCAATTCATCTAATGAATGGATTTTATCCACAAAAGCTCATGATTCTTTATATTATTTGATTAGATTCTAAGATGTCACAGGACTACTTGTTGATTTTAAAGTTACAGACTAACACGGCTATGCCTCTGAGATGGGTTAACTATATACCTTAAGCATAGGTTTGTTAGCCACAGTGTGCTGACCAAATTCCTATATACTGAATTAGGCAGAAAGTAACTTACATTCCCTGTACAGGTTCAACTGGATATGAGTTTTTAAAAATCTAATTTACAGTCCACACTCCTTCCCAGTCTCTTTTAGAACCAGTGCTTGCTAGATTTCTTGCTGTGTTTACACATCTATGTTCCCCATATTAGTTTGTTTAGGTTTTTTTATGTTGAATTTCTTTTCTTCTGCTGTTCAGATTTGAATGAGCTAGATTAAACTTCCACCTTTCAGCACTGCCAATCTTGTCATACCATCTGTTTTAAAAATTACAAAAAAAAGGCCTAACCTCTCTGACTGGGATGAAATAGTTGTACTTCGCTCTGGGACTTTTCTTCCTGGGCAATACGTCTGAGTTGCTGATGGCTTCGTTCATTTTGGCACAGTGAGGTAAATACCATTATGTTCTCTGCTATGCTGAATGTCTCAGTTTTATATCACTTAGGACTTTGCAGCCAGTTTTTACAATCCAAATTATTCTTTTCTCCCCAAGCCCCCCCAAATTTATATATAAACTCCCTAAAAAGATAATTTAAATGTTAAGGTGCAGATATCACCACATTCTGCCATAAGAAGCAAAATCAAAAGTAGAAAGATAAATAGATGGTTTTCTTATTGACATTTAAGGTGGTTTAGATTTCAAAGAGATATCAACAAAAGGAAACCAATCCATTTCTTCTCTTCTAGAACTCCCACCACTTTTACTTCTAATTAGCTTTCCGTGCCAATCCTAGTTCAGCAATCTGCTTTTATCTGCAATGTATTTGAAGCTAAAATGGGATTTTCAAAGCATACAAAAGAGTTAGGAACACGAGTTATATTAAAAATCAATGGGGCTTTTCTCCTTGCTCTCTACCATGCCTTTGAAAATTCCACCCAAAATGGATTTCACAATACAGGAGCAAAAACAAACAAAGGGCATGGGCTACGGGATAAAAATGTGATTTTGGGGAATGTGATGAGTGTTCTGGTACTCTAGTACAGTGTTTCTCAAACTTTTTAAATTTTTTTGTAAAGTACCCCTTTTTCAAAAAAAAATTACAAGTACCCCCACAACCTACAGTTTTCAGACAATTTTTTTTCTACCGTCACAACACATACCATTGAAACACATACAACTTAATCGTAGCCGGGCGGGCAATGAAATTTTGCATGTAAAAAGTACAAAAATACTAAAGCGCTGTAAAACTTAAAACAAAAGTTCAGTTTTCTCCACATTTCAATTGTCTTGATATACCCCCCCAGACTTCTCTCGAGGACCCCAAGGGTACTTGTACCACTGGTTGAGAAACAGTGCTCTAGTATATACATCCAAGATGCATTTGTTCATCAGTTCCATTTAAGTCTCCCAATAGTCTTTAGCAACAAGTAGGCAATGAGTTTTAAAATCTACTGTAAGAGACCATAGCCAGGAAAGCATTTACAGGAATAATGAGGCACCACACAGAAATTGGAAGCGGTATTCTTTGCAAGTAAATCAGTGGGTATTATTAAGAAATTCAATTTTTAGAAATGTTTTTTTTAATGTAACCCTTCTTGGTGCCCTTTTCCTTGGAGATTTTTAAGTCCATCAACCCAAAAGTGCCTTTCACATGTCCATCCCTTCTCTGCAGCCCACTCACAATTACTGTCCTTGGTCAGTGCACACCCAGAGTTCATAAGGTGTATCTGAAGAGCTCACCTTCCACCCTGGGTGGGGGAAGGAGTGGTAAAGAGGCATCATAATTGCTCTGCCACTCACTTGCTGCCCCTTTCTGCCAATCACCCTGCTGTTCCTGCCAGCTACCACTCTCAATGCACCTCACCCTACTAGTTACTTGTCATGCCTCTCCACCACCACCCTACAGGCTGCCTGCCCATTGCTACACCTCTCCATCAGCCACCCTGCTGGCTGTTTACTGTGCCTCTCCGGCCATTCATTTGCCAGCTGATTATCAGTCATCTGCTGTCCCCTCTGTACATCAGTCTTTTAGTAATTTTCAGCTCTTAACATTTAACTTAATAGAGGGGCTCCTAATGGATCTTATTTAGCTCTTTCTTTGAATACTGGGGGTCGGGGGGAGGGAAACAGGTTAAACCCATCCATAGAGGACTCTTGGTAATAAATCACAGTCTCCTGACTAGAATACCTACGCCCATCCTGCCACTGAGTGCTGACATTTGAACCCCTGGCTAGATGAGGTTCTTTTAAATGAGAGTAACCCCCTCATTTGGGACAGGTCAAGCACAGTTGTGTTTCTCTG
The DNA here is from genome assembly GCF_052426305.1 of Pelodiscus sinensis. Taxonomy (NCBI): domain Eukaryota; kingdom Metazoa; phylum Chordata; order Testudines; family Trionychidae; genus Pelodiscus; species Pelodiscus sinensis. Next base: position 16,450,049 of record NC_143053.1, on the reverse strand, counting down.
TATTCCTACAACAATTACAATACTGATAGCCATATTTCACTACCCCAGCATTTAGAACTAAAGTAATTTGTATCCAACACCAGCCAAAGTTGATTGCTTTGACACCCTTCTATCTGCTGACTATACACTCTGCTCTGGTTCTGCTTGTATTTACATGAACACACCCAAAGTCTCTCCCTCTCCCAGCTAGCTGTCAGGGATGCATTCATTCAGACCTTATTACATGCAGTGGAAACCCTTCTAGCAATATATTTACGGCAGGCCCTACCTTCCCCAGGGAACAGGCCTCTGCAGCATCAGAGGAGAAGCAGTATGGAGGGGAGACAGAAGATGCCAGAATTATTTCACTTTCCTTTTGCAAATACATCCATCCCAAGCAATATGTTGTAGCTCAGCATGTCTGGTGCCTTCTTCTAACCTCTGATTCTCCATCTGTTGCTTCTGGCAAGTTATGAAGCAAGTTATGTTCCTAACTTCCACATATGCAGGCTCTTTCACAAACAGATCACTAGCAAAACTTCAAATAAGCAATTAAAAAGCTAGAGAAGCTGGCAGTTTCAGACCCTATGCCAAGAATTAGAATATTAGAGGGAGGTGGAATTGCTGCCCAGCACTAGGATGCCATTGCAACAGCTGTGGGAATTTCACAAAGCAAAAGTATGCAACAATAATCTGCAAAGAAATATGTATTTTGAGCACAGTTCTACTTTTCTGTTGACAGGGAAGGCTGCAGATTCGGAGTACTATGCATGTGTAACCCTTCTGCCACTTAGTATTAGCAGTAACAAAGGCTGGGACCAGCATCGAAGAGTTCCTATTCTACACAAAACCAGCTCAAGCCCCCAATGCCTGGGTGCTGCTAAAAGGCAATACACCCCATCTCACAAGCACAGAGTCTGAATGTAGCAAAGAAACTTTGAATAAAAGGAGGAAAGTTCCTTGGCATTAATTTGGGAAAACATTGCAACAGGATTCATAAACATAAACCACGAGCAAACGATCTACCCCCAAGTAAGTTGGGAAGTATCCTTTCCCTTAGGTTATTAAGTCCAGCAACCAAATCACCATACCTCTCTGCAGATCTCCACTCTAGTCCTTGTATCAGCAAATCACTGACCTGCTAGGATGTCTGCAGGTCTCACCACTTAGCACAGCTCTCAGTGGTTTCAGCTGTTAGTGAGTGAGCCTCACTGCTGGCACATACTGGGCAGCCTCTTGCATTAAATCTTATTGTTCCAAAGCAGGTTGAATGCTTAGACCCGATGCCAGTGACTTCAGGGGAGAAAAGTGAAGAGGAAGTGAGGCCTTGAGGGAAGAGGTGGCATAGAGGTAGAGATGGGCCACTATGGAAGAGATGGAGCAGGAAGAGGTCTAGGGAAAAGAAGTGGGGCAGGACATGTGGTTTTTAGACATTAGAAAATTGGCCTCCCTAGAAAGAGTATGAACTGGGGGCCTGAAGACATCCTCTTTGGACATTGGCAAGGTTCTGCTCTATCCTGGAAGAATCCTGCTCTTCTGTAATCTATCCGTGCTGGGAATGGGAATCTCTCAACAGTTCTTCTTTTCCATCCCACCTGATCCTTTTACCTCCTACCCTTGCAACAATGGGAGGGGAAGGGAATTGAAAGTTAAGGGGCAAAGATGCTTAATAAACAATTATAATGATATCAGCCTAATTTGGACTGGCACCAAATGTACCCTCTGCATTTGGATTTATTTCAAAAGAAGGCATGGAAATATTGGGTTGCAAAAGAGCCTAAACCTGCCTTTGGGGATTAACTAATTGCCACATTCAACAAGGAGACACCATGATGTTAGGAAGTACCTAAAATTTTTCAGATCGCTCAGATAAGATCAGATCAGATCACTTCTACAAAAAGCATCATGTATTCTTACTTCAGATTCTCCCTCTATTTAGTGCCTGAGACCTGGTGCTTCCACACAGGCAAACTTCCCATTGACATCGGGAGGAGTTTTGCTTGCTTAAGAACTGCAGGTTTTAGCTCTGTGTGCATGTTCACTCCAGTTTGCTTTGATTTTTGTATTCCTCTCTGAGATTAATTATTCATATGCAATTTTTAGAGACTTGCAAGTTGGGGGTTATAAATTTCAAGCAATTATTCTCAGAACCTGGTAATAGCATTGCATCATATAGATTAATGTAATGCATATTAAACCTGCAATTGCAAGGGCTAATTAACCGTTAAATTTCTTAATAACCTGTAAAACAACCGATATTTGTATAAAATCACACAAATAATATATTTATATGACATGATTGAGAATGTCTTTGTATATACTGTAGACTGCTGATGTAATTTGAAACCTTAATCAAGTTGCTTTTATCAGCATAAGGTTGTAATGTGACAGCTAAAAGAAAAAGCACTTTATATTGCTGAATTTTGACAAGTTTTGCTAGAATCTTATACTGATTAAACTGTACACTTTGTGCTATCCCAAAGCCCCCTGTTAACTCTTTCACACTTGTCTTTCTGAGGAGGGAAGCATGCTTCTATTCCATTGCTCACATGGAAGGCACCAAAGAAGTGCAGAATAATGTAAAATATTCCATGTCTGCTTAGGACCTTGTGAGGTGCATACACTTACAGATTGGACCTCCCTGGTCTGGCACTCTTGGGACCTGACTGCCCGCAGATGAGAGATTTTGCTCGACTAGAGAGGTCTTCCTGTCCCCCTTGCCACTCGCCCCTCTCAGCTTTGGTTTGCTACCAACCAGAGGCTGGCTCCCCCCCAGGGGCCAGACATAGTCATCAAAGTCCAGGAGTCAGAATCAGGAGTCCAGAACACAGATGGAGTGAAAGGAAGTGTTTAGAAGGAGTAGGAACAGGGCAGGAGTAAGAGCAGTGTTGGAGCAAGACTAGGAACAGGGCTGAAGGAAGAGCAAGGCCAGGAGAGTCTCTTGCCTCTATCAGGCAGCAGAGAGTTCCAAACCTTAAAGTGACAAATGAGCTAATTGAGCTGCTATTCCTCCTGAAGCAAAATGCAGGACAATGTAGCACTTTAAAGACTAACAAGATGGTTTATTAGATGATGAGCTTTCGTGGGCCAGACCCACTTCCTCAGATCAAATAGTGGAAGAAAATAGTCATAACCATATATACCAAAGGATACAATTAAAAAAAAAAAAGTGAACACATATGAAAAGGACAAATCACATTTCAGAACAGGAGGGGGATGCGGGGGGGGGGGGGGAGGAAGGAAGGTAAGTGTCTGTGAATTAATATTAGAGGTGGGGAGAGTGGGATGTTTGTGAGCTAATGGTATTAGAGGTGATAATTGGGGAAGCTATCTTGGTAATGGGTAAGAGGCTCAAATACCTGCACTGAGAGTCACTAGACCAGTTCTTGGCTTGTAGACTAGTGGAGCCTAGCACTCCTTACACCTAGGACACAATTCAGCATCCCGTCTCCAGCCAGCCTCTCCATTATGCCTCAGGTGCATAGGGTAGCGAGGAAGCTCCTTGGCAAGGGCTTTGTCCTCCTAGCAGGTTTAACCATGCTGGATTAGTCCGGGGAATGGGAGGGGTCAAACAAAATTGCCACCGTGGTCCTCCAAATTGCAGGTTAGGCACAGAGCTAATAACCTTGTCACATAAAAACAAACAAAAATAAAATAAGTTACAGAAACAGGGGTGAAGGAATTGACCATTTCTGTTCAGTAAGGTTCTTGAGCATATGCTTAAGCATGGGTTCAATGGGACTTAAGTACATACTTAACTTTAATTGTGCTTTAAATATTTGACTGAATAAGGACGGATTTACACATAATGAGATACATTCATTAATTTCAGTGCTTAAATCCTTTGCTGGATTGTGTCCCTGGCTGCACCGAAATGAATGGAGATAGTGGGAACAGAACTCAGATTCTTCTACTCAAAAAACAAAACCAAACAAAGCGCAAGTCCCTTCCACAGGACAGAACACAGAGCTCTTGTAATTTCTCCTACGTTCAGAAGCTCCAGATTTGCAGTTCTAAAGTTTTCTGGTAAGGGTCAGTGGTAAGGTGACTGGAATTTCATGTCTATAAATACTCTTAAAGGTGAGGACTAAGCACCTGATCTAGAGGGTACTCAAAAGAGAATTTTATTAGTAGCATTTCTAGGTTTCTTAATCAAACCCACATGCAGCAGGCAGGTCAGTTTCTGAACACTTGTGCTGTCAAATCTGGGACTGGTCTTTCGCTACTTATGATCATCCAACTCCCACTAATTTTTAAAAAATGAGCAAAAATTATATAAATAATTATTTTTAAAAATCCAGCAGTCATAATATAGAAGAAAATCTTGCTCATCCAATATAGTTTTAGTTCAGTTTTATTAGTTTGGTATATTTTTGTTATTTTCTCTGATCAAAATGTTTTCTACCCATATTTTTTTCTCCTTCTTACTTGCCAAGTTTGTATAGGTTGCAGACAAAAAGAGAAGTCTTTGTTAAAAAACAAAGGGCCAATGACTATTCTGATTTACACCCAATGTGATTAATTTCAATGGATATTTTGACCTACTGTGGTTTTTCACAGGAATTTCAGACTAGTTAATCTTTTTAAGTAACTGTTGCTCTAACTGGCTCAGTCGTGCTGTTGTCAAGGTATTTAAATCACTCTCTGCATATGAACAGCAGCTATTAACTATACTCACCATCAATTTTCCTAAAATATAAAGAGTATGTATGATATTCTTTATAGTAATGGCCCAGAATTCACACACCTTGTTTGACTCACTCTCGAATCTGATATACAGTCAGCAGGGAGTAGTCAATTTGCATCATTTTATGGCCTCAGGAATCAATTTTTTAGGGATGACAGAAGAAGTAGTTAATGTATCATTCTCAGTTGGTGTAAATCAATTATGGTCCATTGATTTCAATAGAGCACTGCTACACCAACAGCAAAGATCTGGCCCAACAATTTTACAGTTATATAGTATATTCCTTCCAGAAGCATTTAAACCCACTACAGTATAGGAACCACTTCACTCGGCACTCAAGTGCAGCTGTCTCTGAGGTGAAACTCAGCCACTATTTAACTCAGCCACCACCCATCTTCAAATATAGGACTGACAGTGAAAAAAAATATTACATAGGTACAGTATAAGAATCTAAGTTGGTTCTCAGTAAAGTTACAATTTTGTAGCTTGGCAGGAACATTTTACAGCAGTGATGAGTGACCTGCTGCCCATCAGGGATCTATGTGTGGCCCACAAGACATTTTGTTTACCAATTCCCGCATGGAGGACTGCCAGATCCCGCTGGTTTCTTTCCATATAGGTTTTTCCTATCCGTATCATTCAAGTGACACACACATAAAGCAAGGGCACGTGAAATGAAGTGCCTGCTGATTGCACAGAACATTGACTCTGAGAGCTGTGTGCACTCCATCAGTTCAATTGACACCCCCCACAAATTCTAGGTACACAAGTTCTATTAGCAAAACTACCCTATCCTGAGAGACTGTTTTGGTTACAATACTCTTACTTTAGAAACAGGGCAGGTTACCAGACCACAGGTTACAGAGAAGTATATTGTATTTCTTAGCCATTACAAAGATTTTTTTTTCACCAGCAAACACAGATATGCTCTTAGGATATGTGTACCCTGCAATTAGACCCTTGTGGCTAGCCTCTGCCTGCTGACCTGGGCGTGCAGCGCTTGGGCTAAGGGGCTGTTTAATTGTTATAGATCTTCAGGCTTGAGCTGCAACATGCGGTCTGGGACCCTCATTCTTCACAGAACCCGAGAGCTGGGGCTCCAGTCTGAGCCCAAACATCTACACTGCAATTAAACAGTCCCTTCGCCCAAGCCCTGCATCAGCTGGCTAGGATGGTTAGCACACTCAGCGCTTGGGTTTGGTGCCTAACTCCATTTTTAAGTCAGTATGAGTTAGAAGCCCATAACCTTTAAAGATCTAGGCCTTTGCTCCTAATCTGGTAAACAACTTTAATTCTAAAGGAATGCAATTTGTAGGAAGTATTCAGCATCTTGCAGGACTGGACCCTTGGGGAGAAGCTTAAAACTGCCATTAAATCTCCAATTATAAGGGAAACACAAGGGGCCAAGAGTTCTTCCGCGACCTAGTGCTCTAAGCAGGGCATTGCTCTTGTATATTAAAAAGAAGGTTAAAACATGATGATAGAATGTGAAGAAAAGAAACTGGACTCACCCGGAGAAGTGAAAAAAACATATCAACAGAGCCAAAAGAGTACCCAGACATGAACTACTTCAATTCAGGCCAAAAAGAGAAAACAACAGAATTCTACTTATCATCACCGACAGCCCACAACTTAAACCCCTCCAATGCATTATCAACAATCTACAATCTATCCTTGAAAATGACCCCTAGCTCTCATAGGCCTTGGGGGAAAGGCCAGTCCTCACCTACAGACAACCCCCTAACCTCAAACAAATTATTTCCAGTAACCATGTAACACACCTCCATCATAATCATCCAGGAACCTACCCCTGCAATCAGCCCCGGTGCCAACTCTGCCCACACATATACACAAGCGATTTCATCACTGGACCCAACAACATCAACCACTACATCAGAGGCTCATGTACCTGCACATCCACTAATGTGATCTATGCCATCAAATGCAAGAAATGCCCCACTGCCATGTATATTGGCCAAACTGGACAGTTTCTATGGGAAAGAATTAATGGACACAAATCAGATATCTGAAAAGGCCACATACACTCTGTTGGAGAACACTTTAGCCTGCCTGGGCACTCATTAATGGATCTCCAAGTCACTGTGTTGTTTCAGACCAATTCCACAAGCCAAATACATAGGGGAGGGTTGGAACTTAACTTCATTTACTAGTTTAATTCTTATCAGATAGGAATGAACAGAGATATAGGCTGGCTCACAAACTACCATCCTAACGACTTAACCAAACAAGCAAACAAATGGAGGTGCTAATTGTTCTTATCAGCCTCTTGTAACTTGAACAATCTATTCACTTTTTTCTCCTTTTTCTCCCCCCTCCTTCCTTCTTCCATTCCCTTATTTATTCTTGGATCTGGACTTTAAATACTCTAGTCATCTGAAGAAGTAGGTTTTGCCCACGAAAGCTCATGATACCATCTATGTCTATTTCTGCACTGCAGAGTTTTTGCGCAAGAAAAAGTACAGTAGATCATCAGAAGCCAGGGCTTTTTGCACAAGAGTTATTCCTCTTTCTACGAGGAAAGCTCTTGTGCAAAAAGGCATGTGTGGACGGACAACAGCTCTGATGGCCATTCTGTGAATTCATTAGGATGGTAGTGTGTGAGCCAGCCTATATCTCTGTTCATTTCTATCTGACAAGAATTAAACTAGTAAATGAAGTTAAGTTCCAGCCCTTCCAGAGCTTTCTTGCACAAGAGCATCCATGGAAGTGTCAATGCTCTCTTGAGCAAAAGCACATGGCAGTATGGACGCTCTCTTACACAAGAACTTTTGGCAGAAGATCTCTTCTGCCAAAAGTTCTTGCCCAAGAAGCGTGCGTGCAGTGTAGACGTAGACGTATGTTTTGTTAGTCTTTAAGGTGCTACTAGACTATTTGTTGTTTTTTTAAGTTTATCCAGAAACTGGACTGTGAGTCAGCTACAGAAACTGCTGACTTGTAGTTGCTTCAGTTTTATACAAGTTATTGTCAGACCATATTAATTTTCAAAGAAACATGGTAATATGATTTTGGTTTTTCTATATGCAAAATGTACAACACACTTGCTTTGTACATCTCTGGAAGAGATTAAAATTTTATTAGTGTATTATTTTATGGCTTTTAATTTGTTGTTATAAAAATATTGTATTGCAGATAGAAAAAAAGCAAAATGCGCTGTGGGGAAGAGGTTTGCATCATAAAATGTATTGATTATACTTTGTAACTTGCTTAGCTTGATAATTAGAGCAGTTTCTGGAAAGCTGGACTGCTCTATTTATATTAAACCAGATCAGCTGAAGTGCCGCTGTTCTCATAAGTATGTAAATCCTGCTAGGTGTAATTAGGAAGGTATAAATTCAAGACCCAGTTCTATGAAACAAAATGTTCTCTGTTCTCATTGACATCAGCTAGTTGAGGGAGGCCAGCACTTCACAGGGGGTCCGTCTACATAGCAGGACTTAACTCAAAATAAGCTACACAAATTGAGCTATGTCAATTGAGTAGCTTATTTCAAAATAGCTTATTTCGAAATTGGGAGCTTATTTTGAAATTGGGAGCGTCTACTTATTTTGAAATAGAGTACTCTTCCTCCGATTTCCCTTACTCCTGGTACAATGAGAGTTACAGAAGTCATAGTAAGAAGTCCTCCAGCTTGACAGTATTTTCATGTTTCGAAATAACTGCCTGCTGTGTAGATGCGGACTAAGTTATTTTGCAATAACGCTAGTTATTTCAAAATAATGTTGCTGTGTAGACGTACCCAGGGTTGTAATCCTATATAGCAAAAATAATCTGAATGAAGAAAGGAAGTGAATGCCTCCAAACTGTAAAATAGTATATAATGAAGAAAACTACAAGTAGTTTAATGTAAAATCATAGCTGGAGATAAGCAGGCCAAAAACAGTGATCTAATTTACTTATCTGTTGGAGCACAGTTGACAGTGATCCAAGTCAAATTGCTTATAGGCAGCAGAAGAAGGTGATCATAATACTTCTGCCAGGATGGTTCAGCCTGTGCAGTGGTAAATGACTCCTTCAGCTGGACGTTGGGAGTGGAAAAAGAGGATGCCTACTGACTATTGTGGAGGCAGGTATGGGCATAGTAAAGGTGGGAAGCAGGAACCCCTCACACTGATTGGTTGGCTGAGTGGAGAACCAGCAACTACCATCTCCCCTCCTAGCTATACATGAAACTGCAGTACAGGGCTACTGCAAAACATGGGCCTGCACAGAAGGTAGCAGACTGGGGTGCCTTCCTCCCCATCCAATGTGAGAAGCTCCTAATGGAGAGCTGGGCTGGGAGGGGAGGCCCCAGCACCTTGCCAGGTTCTCTACTGGAGCTCTACATGCTGAATGGGGTTCTGGGGGCCCATGGGGCTGCAATGTGTTTTATTAGCAAAGAGTGATGGTGAAAGAAGATTAAACTGAACAAGTGAAATGTTATTAGACATGGTGCCCTGCTGTGTCCAGGGGGCTGCATTGCTTCCAGCCCAGCATCTTACATCTGCTATCCTCTCAACAGAAGTCCCTCCAAGGAAATGGGCTCTCTGAATCCAGTTCCACTCATCAAGATGGGACATCTTCCCTATTTTACAAACATTTTAATATTAATACCTCCACATCCCCATCCTATGTCCCTTCAGATACAGGTTGCTAGTACATGACCAAATGGGACTCTTGCCTTGGCCAAAGTCTCTGATGTTTACATAGTCTTTGAGATAGTTTGGTGGCGGTGACCACACCAGGAGTGACCTATTTGTCTCCCTGTCCCCTGTCTTTGAGTACAGCAAACTCTCTCACTCCAGTCATCTGAAGAAGTGGGCTGTGCCCACGAAAGTTCATGATACCAGCTACATGTTTTGTTAGTCTATAAAGTGCTACCAAACCATTTGTTGTTCTCTCTCTCTCTGGTGACTCTTTCTTCCCTGTGGGGTTAGCTGCTGGATGCATCTCACATTCTGAATTCTGTGGTGGTCTCTGTATTTCAGTAGGCTGACTCTGACTGTAGTGCCTGCTGACCCCTAAGTGCCTCCTAGTCCTTTGGATCACTTGTTCTTCTTGAGTAATTGCCTCATAGGGCCTTGATACCACTGCACCCTCACAACTCCTTCAGTCCTCTCCTGGCATCTCCCTAATTATTGGATCCTCACAGGTTAACCTGCCATGCTCTAGTGCCTGCTTTCTCTGATTCCTGGCCATCCTCTTAGTGGTATCTCCATCCATGCCTGTGATGGACAATTTTGGTCCCCATAACGGATTATTGCTCTGTTCCAAAAAGGAAATCACAAGAAATAGTGTTGTATAAGAACCTCTTAGCTGTTTTCACAAGTGATCCCGTTTTAACATTACTCTGGGGGTATGATGGGGGCTGTTGTCAATGAATACAGTGTCCACAATGCCATCTCTTGCAAAGTGGGCCTTTAGCTGGCCAGTCACTGCCTGGCTTCCTGTAGCAGGCAGGGCATCAACCTCCCAAAAATTTGAATAGTAGTCCACTATAATCAAGTATTGCTTTTCATTAATGGTTTCAGTATCTTGATCTCCTTCCCCTAGGTTGATTATGGCTGGATACATATGCCTTGCTCTGGATGTCAGCTGACACCAATAGTAATTCTGGACAATATCTAATCTCTGCCTGGCAGCACTGGGCTCATATCAACATGTGCTGCAATCTCTTTGGAGCACTAAGAAAGGTCTTTGGTGCGGTTGTCTGTCCAGGTTAATGGCCCAACTGCAGTGTTATTGGGCGGCCATTGGGCATAGCCTGGTTGAGTCTCTGAGAAAGATCTGCTGGCCTAAATGGCTGATTTCTTCTTCTAAGGAATGACACCTAGGCCTTTCTCTGATGCATCAAACTGGAGTGTTAGTGGCTCTCCTGGCTGGTAGAACTCCAGGATGGAGTTAGGTGTTATCAATTGTTTCAGCATGTCAAATACTTGTTGTTGGTGACTTACCCAGTCATGCTCAACATCCTGCTTTGCGAGCTGTTATATGGGTTCTGCAGCCAAATGGGGACAAAGATTGGACATAAGATTTATCATTCCTGTGAAGTGCTGTACCCCTTTCACATTCATTGGAGCAGGCACGTTTCTCACTGCCTTGATCTTATTGAGATCTGCTTTCAAATTCTCTGCAGTGAGTACATGTCAAATGTCTGTCTCATATTATTTGCATCACATTTATAGGTGTGGTGGAATTATATTGCATTGCTGTAGAAAGGCTTGTAGTTTTCTGTTATGGAGTAGGACATAAGATTAATGTATCATGATTCCCTTTGTCTAAAATAAGGCTTCCATTTGCAGTTATTTTCAACCCAGGCATTCCTTCAAGCTTGGGCTTGTCTTCTCTGGAATGCAACTAGCAGAAAGGCAAGACAATGGGGAAAAGCTGAGGCTTCTCATGTTCTCTTGTTCTTTGTGTCACACCTCAGGCCCATTTTATTTGGGTCCCTTCCAGCTATGTAGGTGTTTGTCTCTGTCTGTGGGATTGGAGCTGTCAAATATGGGTTCTCTTGGCCAGACCTCACCCCACAGCCGAGATTTACCTCAGCAACCTCACCAGTCACATGGATAGCAACAAGGCTTATCTACCAATAAAATGGAGCTTATCAGAGTTCAGCACTCAACACCATATATAGGCATCACACCACACCCATGCCACTCCCAGAGCACAAACAATACCAAATATGGTAATAGGCAATAATATAAAAACTCCTGAGCCCTAAGTTCAGGGAGGACTCCTGAATATTGGAAGACAGACTCTGAGTCTGGCTTAGGACCGATCATCCAAAGGCTGCCTCCCACCCACCGACTCTAAAAATGGGTGTACAAAGGGGTGTACCAAGGGGTGTACAAATCTCGAGCATGCTCTGATTCCTTGTATGTCTTTGTGCTGTTGTAAGTATTTAATTTACCCTCACTGTTAAGTGGTTTAAAAGAGACAGGTTAGAAAATATATTGCTCAGTTGTAACTTTTACCTTTGCTATTGTCAGTGTGTTTAAAGAAACAGTTTTTGAACTATGTAATATTTGACTTAGCTGTAATTTAGGTAAAGTTTTAAAATTGTTGTGGTTCAATTGTTTTGTGGGAAATATTGGGTAATTGCTCATTTTAAGTTGTTCAATTTAATAAATCATTCCTTCTTTGATCAAACTTGTTGTCTTGCCACCATTCGGTATTTTCATTGGGTATTTGGCCTTTAGCCTCTAGGACTCCTGCCATTTTACCGAATCAAGGATAAACAGGAGCAAATCCAGTTTTATCTTAAGGCCTGACTATAAACAGTTGATTGGGAAATGTGTCTGGGTTGGAAGCTAGAGGCTTGTAGGTAACTGTAACGGTCAGTAGGTTTTCAGCATAAGGTGGTAGAAATGTGGCCATCATGTAATTGTACTGTAGTGTCAAGGAAGTGGATCTCTTGTGTGGACTGGTCCAGGCTAAGGTTGATGGTGGGGTGGAAAATGTTGAAATCCACATGGAATTCTTCAAAGGTCTCCTTCCCAGGGTCCTTATGATGAAGATGTCAGTGTAGAGAAAATAGAGAAACGGTGCTAGGGGGTGAGAGCTGAGGAAACGTTGTTCAAGGTCAGCCATAAAGATGATGGCATGTTGTGGGGCCATGCGGCAGCCCATAGCTGTGCTGCTGACTTGAAGATATAAACTGTCCCCAAATCGGAAGTAGTTGTGAAAGAGGACAAAGTTGCTAAGCTCTGTAACCAGGTGTGCAGTGACGTCATCAGGGATAGTGCTCCTGACAGCCAGTAATCCATCACCGTGTGGAATGTAGAAGCTTCTTCATCCGTGGTGGCCAGGATGATGTTTTTAGAAAGATTATAATGGTGTTCTGTAGTTTCCTCAGGAAGTTGGTGGTGTCTCGAAGATAGGTAGGAGTGCTGGTAGCATAGGGTCTGAAGAGAGAGTCAATATAAGCAGATAATCTTCCTGTTAAGTGTGCCAATGCCTGAGATGATGGGTCGTCCGGGATTTCCAGGTTTGTGGATGTTGGGTAGCAGACAGAAAACTCCTGGTCGAGGACTTGGGGTTGGGTGTTTATGCAGATTTGGTTCTGAGTTGTAGCAGGGAGTTTCATGAGCAGATGGTTTAGGGGAGGACTACTCAACACACGGCCCGTGGGCCACATGCAGCCCGCCACCCATTTATTTGCAGCCCATGGGTGGGAGCTAAAACAAAAAAGTAGTCAATATCATGGTCTTCTGTTGAGATTTGTTTTAGTAGTTAAATCAGCTGCTTTTCCGGAAAAACTTGCCAGTTGTCTACACTGGCCGCTTGAATTTCCGCAAGAACACTGACTTTCTACTGTAAGAAATCAGTGCTTTTTGCGGAAATACTATGCTGCTCCCGTTTGGGCAAAAGTCCCTTTTGTGCATAACTTTTGTGCAAAAGGGCCAGTGTAGACAGCTGAGATTTGTTTTGCACAAAAGCGCGTCTAGATTGGCCACGGATGCTTTTCCGCAAAAAGTGCTTTTTTGGAAAAGCGTCCATGCGAATCTAGACGCTCTTTTCCGAAAATGCTTTTAACGGAAAACTTTTCCGTTAAAAGCATTTCCGGAAAATCATGCCAGTCTGGACATAGCCTCTATTTATCTGGAACCTTTTCCCAGCACCCAAGTCACTAAAATGATGGTTTTTGTGATGTTGTTCTAGCAATGTTGGTCCTAAGACAGTAAGACAGTAGACAAAAGGTGTGAGAGAAATATCTTGTTTTGGTCCAATAAAACATACCACTTCACTCAGATTGTCTCTCTAAAATAATGTTTATATATTAGTGAAATACTTTTGTTCTCAGAGGTATGGAAATCATCGTTTGAAACTACTCAGCAGGCAAACTTATATTTGTGTATATAGAGGGTTTTAAAGAGGACAGTTATGGAAAATACTCTTCAGTATTAATTATATGTATCATTGTACACACTCATTATTTATTCACACCATGGGAGAAAGAAAGCACCAAGGGAACCTGAAAATCAGCTTTTGTGTCTGAATTGATGATCCATTTTGAAGTTGCTTGACCTATTGCCTGGGAAGCTAACAATAAGCTCCAAATGGAATCCTGCAGTGCTTGGCTTCCTTTGAAACAATAACAGGTAACTCCAAATATGAATTAAAATGAACTGTAAATTAAGTGATTGTTTCTTTTCCCCAGTACATGCTACAAATTTACTGTACAGCTACTGGCTATGTAAACAAAACCATTTCACCTTGCCATGCTGCAGAAGACTGTAACAAAATCTTTTTTTCCCCCTTTTTCTTTTGCATTGAGGAAGAGATTTGCTTTATATAACTATGCAAAATATGTTCTGTTGCTAGCCAAGTGGAAAGGAATAATTCAATGGGCCAGCTCCCTTTGAAATATGCCCGATGGGGTTGGAAGCAGTGTGTTACTTAGTATTGTAATCCACTGCACCTGAATAGAGAGACTACCTAACCATTTCCTCTGCAAAAGCCAAAAAGGCAAAAGGGTGGCCCTGAGGAGATGGCAGCAGCATTGCCTAATCCTTAAAGATATAGATACAGCAGTGTCACTAAAATATGTAGAAATTAAGTGCAGCAGGGAACTTTACAGAGTAATTTATATAATAGACTTTCTTGATCCTGTGACTACTGAAGTCAACAACTGCTTGTAAGCCCAACTGCCAGAGAGTCCCAAAGCATTTTACAATCTTGGGCCCTAGTTTGCAACCAGCTATGCAGAGGTACAATTTACTATAAATATAAACTGACTCAACATAGTTGCCTTCTACTTGATGATAAGGGAAGCAAGTATTATCACTCTCTAAGGGAAGCAGGTATTCAATTATGAGGAAACATCTGATTCTGCTCCTGCTGAAGTCCAAATGCAAAATTTGCAGTGAATTCACAGAAACCTAATCTGCATTTAGGGGAATCTTGCAGAAAGCCATAAGCAACTGAACTGAATATACATTAAAATGCAATGAAGGCTTGAAACTATACTAACTTTCTCATGGAACTTTACTACTGTGCCCTAAACCTAATCTGCAGCAATATCCCTTCTTCTAGTTCTGGGCATCTCATAAATGAATGCATTGTCAATTGTGTCTTGTTTTAGGCAGAAGGGTTTATTTTGGTTGGCTGTTTGAGGTCAGGTGTCTTTTCTGAAGGTTAAATCATAGAGTTTCATTAGGTGAAGTCTATATTACAGACCTATCTTGGTATAACTGTGTAACTTGGGGATGTGAAAAATCCACACCCTTGAGCAATATAGTTATACCAACCTAACCCCCTAAATTGATGGTAGATCTTCTCCTGTAAACATGGCTACTGCCTCTCAAGAAGGTAGATTAACTATGTTTACAGGAGAAGCTCTCCCACTGGCATACAGGCATCTTCACTAAAGCACTGCAGTAGTGCTGCAGTGCTGTACAAAAAGACAAGCCCTTAAAAAAAGAGAGTATTCTCCTCATGTTGGCTCCCTTTTCTCTATAGGAAGATTTCTCCCCAGATAGAGAATAAGTCTACATCTACACTGCATGTCTTAACAAGCCGCTTGTTATTTTGAAATATTTTTTGAAATAACAGGCGCACTATTTCAGCATTCCTATAACCCTTGTTCCATGAGGGTTAAGGGATATCTCAAAATAGCATGTTATTTAAAGATTTGGAGCTGTGTAGATGCACCAAATTTCAAAATAAGCTATTTTGAAATAGAATCAAAATAAGATACGCAATTTGCGTAGTGCAAATTGCATATCTTATTTCAAGTTTAGGGTGCTGTGCAGATATACCCTAAGACATATCCAAGTATATCCTATATTGGCTAGATGGATGAGGAGGTGGACCAGACACTCAACATAACTCCCTCCCTTGTGAAATCAGATTTTCCACCAGGAGTTAATGCTGCTTAACTCCTACTTTGCTATTCAGACAGCATGTATGACAGAATTAGTATGCCACCACAGAACCAATGTCAGCTCCTGAATGAGGTATCTGGACAGAGAATAGTGTGGCAAGGTCTGATTCACGGCACAGATTTCAGTGTTTTCCATGTCTCCTTCTTTCACCATGTTTCCCTAGTACCTCCCTTTTCAATGGAGAAAATGATGCACTAGGATTTTTTGAAGTTTGCAATGAAGAGTTTTCCATGAAATCTTCCCTCTCCAACATGTTTTGTCTTTCTATTAGTGTCTTAAGTGCTCCTAAATAATTGCCGGCTTGTTTCATGCTCCATTTTCTCAGATAGAAAGCATTTTACTTACATTTTATTTTTATGTATTCTTATTTTAGGGCAAGTGTTTATTTTGCAGACAACTGAATGTTTCCCTTCAACACAAAGTATGGAGAATGATTCTTGGAGGTGGTTAATCTTCAGAACTGAGGTGCAGAATATCCTTTCCCCTTTAAAGGCAATACTTTAAAGAGATCAAATTTCCTTGTGACATGCTACTTATATGTCATTAAAGGTGTCTCATTTTAGAAATTCCAGATACCACAGTGCTCTCCTATTAGACAAATGGAGAGCTCATAAAAAACATCATATTTGAAACTAAGTAGATTCTTTGTCAGCCATCAGTCACAGTAAACATTTCAATAATTGATGGTCATGCAAACTGAACTCTTTCACCATACAGGTGTTCTGTGGAGAATATCTCTGACTCTCATGGGCAGGGCCATGTTGACGAAACTTTCATCAGTGGTGCTTGTGTCAAACCTGGTATGTGGATACACAGAGTACCTCAATCTCCAGGGTGGATCTATCAGCTTACTTCCCAAATACTAAAATGTGATTAGTATTTATAAAAATAAAATACATGACAATCAGATGCATCTCACTTTTGATTTATTATGCTCACTCTGTGTGGTATCAGCTATTCGGAGACTCTTAATGACAGTGCCATGAAAACATAATAAACAGTACGGCCTTTTGATAACATAATCAAAGATTTTAATAAGGTCCCACTGGAATATATTTGGCTCAGGGTGACCTGTAAATTTTTCCCAATGGTTTTCAAAGCATTGTGTACTTGGTATTTAAATAAGTCATTCTATTTATTTTGCCATGACAAAATATGTTCTTAATGATGTACAGAATACACTGAACTCCTGTGTTATATGTACTGTATATGGCAAATTAGCCAATTATATATCATTCTCATTATCCAACTCCATTGAGGGAGTGAAGACAACAATAACCATTTCAGTGGGCTGAAAAAAGGTTGTTGTTAAAATAAGATATTCTTTCATAAATTAAAATGTAGGGAAACTTGTCAGTCATTTGAGGTGTCAGTAATACATTTCACTTACTTAGCACCTTTCGTCTGAGGATTCAAAACATTTTATATATCCTAAAGTCCATATTTTTTTAAAAAAATATAGCCACAAGTTAAGCTTATACAAAATTGGTAGTTGCTTCTACAAACTTTTATTATCCCCCCTCCATCTCTGTGTACCAAAGAGGTTGAAATGATTTGTGATGTAAGCATAAAATTAGCCTTATTTTTGTGTCCTCTACACCAGTGTTTTTCAGCAACCAGTCTGTGGATCAGCACTGGTCCCAGAGATCTCTCTAACAAAGTTTAGGAGGGCAGCAAGCCAGTGCTTGGTATCAAAAAGGTTGAGATACACTGCTTACACAGAAATACTGCAATATGCACTATACAAGGCTACAGAGGAATCCCATTTCAGCTAATGCAGAATGCAGCTATTCCCGTAGGGTATGTCTACACTAGCTCGTTAGTTCAAGCTAGGTAGGCAATGAGGGCAACCGGAGTTGCAAATGAAGCCCGGGATTTAAATATCCCAGGCTTCATTTGCATGTTCCCGGGCGCCGCCATTTTTAAACCCCCCTTAGTCTGAACTCCATGCCCGCGGCTACATGTGGCACAGAGTAGGTAGTTCAAACGAGGAGTAACGGTAGTTCGAATTAGGATCTCTAATTCGAACTACCTACTCCGTGCCGTGTGTAGCCGTGGGCATGGAGTTCGGACTAAGGGGGATTTAAAAATGGCGGCACCTGAGAACATGCAAATGAAGACCAGGATATTTAAATCCCGGGCTTCATTTGCAACTCCAGTTGCCCTCTTTTGCCTACCTAGTTCGAAGTAACGAGCTAGTGTAGACATACCCTTATTTAGCTGTGCTATGAATACTCTGAGGGCTGCCTGGGGTTCAGGGAAGGAGAGTGCAGCACACTTCTGCCAGAGCTGAAGGCTGGCTGCCCCCAGCCCTGCCCCTTCCTGGAGTCTAGCACTTGCTCAGGGGCCTTGAAAAATTGTTAGCCCCACAGCTTCTGGGTACAATTAAATGTGATGATTATTATCTATAAAGTCATTATGTGGTTTGAGTTCTGAATACTCTCTCCCTGTGCATTATCTGCACAGCTGGAGTGACCCTGCTACCCTTCCCCAGACTGGAATTGTGAGGGATTTGTAGCAGGCAGTTCTTGACAGATGACCCTCAGTTCTGAAATTAATTCCCTGGGTGTTTGACAGAGCTTGCTGTCTGAGAAAGAGTGGACATTATGATCTTGGAAGTTCATTTTTAAAAACACTCTTGTTATGTTTACTTGTGATGATTGCTGAATGTGTGTTGGGGCCTGAAGTTTTACAACAGATAAATGCTTTTATAAATGAAAAGTTATAATCATGAATTTTGAATAAAATCCTCCAATTAGTGCCAGTTCACAGATATTTTTTATGTGCAGCTTTAAAATGATATTACTGTAATTAATTAACCTCACAGAACTCCTGTGAATCAAGTAAATATTATTGTCCAAATTATACAAAGGGACAAAGTGAATTACATGGCTTACCTAAGACATACAGTAAGAGCTATATGAATAGAATCTAGCAGGCCCACTGTCCTAACTTTAAGATGCTGCTGCCTAGTTTCACAAGCTATTATCCTTTCCTAATGGCTTTTATCCAAAATTCAGCAGTTCAGTAACAAAGAATGTCAGAAGGTACCACAAAGTAATGTTAAGAGGATCTCTATCTACCACACACATATGGCATAATTTTAAAGTTTTTGGCCTCTTTTCTATGGTGGATGCTTTTTTTGGGGAGGGAGGGAGGTGGAGGGGGTGGGATGGTTTCATTGTTGTTCAGCCACATTTTTGCAATTGAAGCAATGTGTGGCCATTTTAACACAGGTTCCTCTGTAGGTCTCCTTACTTGAATCTGAACTGTGTCCTAAATCTAATCTGGATCCAAACACTTCTTTCTCATTGCATCTCTAGTTGCATGTAAAAAAATAGCCTGTTGCTTTAAAATTAAAACATAAAAGTATACAAGCAAGAAAGGTTGCTAAATAGGTAGAAGTTTCTATGTGGCATATAAAGGCTTTCTGGCAATTCTCAAACTGTGGGCTGTGGACTGTGTGTGCTCTACAGTCCCAAATACATGACTGGTCATATAGTATAGGCTCCTTTTTAGGGATGTAAAATTCTGGTTAATAAGTTAGGCAGCGGCAGTGGGCAGCTCTGGACAGAAACACCCTGTAACCCTGTTCCAGGGGCCAGGGACTCACCCGCGGCTGCAAGGCTGGCAGTGGTCCGGCAGCCCGGCAGGGGAACTCCAGGAAACTCTGGCGACAATGAATAGAGCCACAAGATGGGAGCCCCAGGGAGAGGAGCCAAAGAGTGGGGCAGCCAGCAGGGGAGCATTGACCTCCACTTGTCCGTCAAACTCCCTCGTTCAGAACTGCTCAGGTCCCCAGGGAGGTTCAACCTGTACTATATCACATTAAATGAAGCTTAATGTACTTTTATTAGTATATTATTTCCATATGCACAACTGCATTAGTGCCATTGGGAAGTTATGGAAGCTCAAAAGACCCAAAAGGCAATCTTCCTATTAAAATATTGCCTTGTCTATATGGGGAAATTGACCATTCATGAAACAGAGTAATTATTTCAGAATGAAAGTGACTTTTGTTCGAGACTAGTGTCCATGCAAGTAGACATTCCAGAATAACTACACTAAAATAGTTTATTGCACTATAACTATGCCAGCCAATTTTCCAATATGAAAGAGTTTGAGAACCCCAATAATGTTTAGAAGCTTAGGGGGTAGCCAAGTTAGTCTGTACAGGATAAACTTAAAAAACAACAAATGGTGTGGTAGCACTTTATAGACTAACAAGAAGAGGGCTGTGCCCATGAAAGCCCATGATACCATCTACATGTTTTGTTAGTCTATAAAGTGCTACCAGACCATTTGTTGTTTTTTAAGTTTACCCAATAATGTTGTACAGCTTTAAATTTCCTCCTGAAATGTCAAGTGCATGCAGGATGAAGAATAATTATATCCATGTCAGTTCTACGGTACTGGAGAGACAAGGTGTGTGAGGTAATATTTTCTATGGCTACATGTACACTGCAACGCTATTTTGGGATACTGGAGTATCCCTACATAACTATCCCGCATCTTAATAGCAAACCTATTATTTTGGGCTTACTATTCCAGTGTCCCTATAAACCTCATTCCATGAGGAGTAAAGGACGTTTTGGAATACCAGGTTATTTTGAAATTTGGTGCTGTGTAGTCAGCGCCAAATTATGAAATAAGCTATTCTGAAATAACATCAAAATAACATGCACAATTTGCGTAGCTCAAATTGCATATCTTATTTTGAACTACAGTGCAGTATAGACGTAGCCTATTAGACCAATGTACTCTGATAAGAAAGACAAGCTTTCAAACCAGAGTTCTGCGTACCTAAAGAAGTGCTTTTGTGTGGCTCAAAACTTGACTCTCTTATGAATAAAAATTGGTCCAATAAAAGACATTACCTCACTCATCATTTCTAAGTGCACATGGCATTCTTCTTCACTTTCTACATAAAATTATTTTGCAAATGTTGCTGTATGTTGTTTAAACAGTCACTGCAAATGCTACATATCAGTTGAGGATTAAGTTTGTAAAGTTGGTTGGGATATTTTGGGCTGAATGGCATTTGCCACGAAAGATTTATGATAGTCACAATTTATTTATAATTCCTCCCAAGATCACGTGCTCATAAGCAGAAGTGCATGAATAAAGTGAAGAATTCCTAGTCAGCAGACTCAATGATAAAATTAAGTCAGGTTGCCTGCTTTGTTTTCATATTCTCTCTGCCTAGTTGAAGAAAATGGCAGATCTCTCATTGATTTCAGTGGGGTCAGGATTTCATTCAATTTAGAGTTCTCTGACAGGGTTTAGGCAGGGACAACTCAAACATGACAGTGACAATAATTACACAATCAATTACTGTTGTTGTTGCTGGAATCCGGAACTGGACTTAAAGGTTAAACAAAGCAACTGGTTTCAAACATGAAAATTTACCATTGGTTTATGGGGGGCAGGTACATTGGCTAGTTGATATGATTGTCATAATTTTAGTGTCTAATATATTTTTTACTTAATTTCCTGAGATTCAAAATATATCTAAATCTCATGGCCCCAAAAATGTTTGAGATAGGACCCATCTCAAGATTCCCAAATAAGTTTCTCATTCTCAAAAAAAAAAAATCTTGTTAATATAGAAATGAAAGTCATTTTGCTTTCCAGGGCACTTGAAGAAATAAAATTAAACTTATCTTTCATCCTTTCTGTAGCAGGATAATGACAGGGCAATAGAAAATAGAAGCAATTGGAATGTAAAAGCAATTTAGAGATATTTGCTTGATTGCAGTAATTACCTTATTTAGATCAGTCAGGGTTGGTTAGAAAGGGTTATGTATGTTTTTGTATTTACAACTATGTTTCTTGTGTTTCAGAAGGGAAGCCCATGTTAGTCTGTAATTGAATAAACTTAAAAAACAACAAATAGACTTGCAGCACCTTAGAGATTAACAAAAAATGCAGATGGTATCGTGAGCTTTCATGGGCACAACTCACTTCATATGAAAGAAACTTTCTTGAGCTGCAGTAAATATGTGGTATAAATGTTTTATCTGCTCTCATAAGCACTGACTTCCCCTCTACCTGGAGTGGAAGGGGAATGCTCAACCCCCCCCTTGCCTGGTCCCACCATCACTCCACCCCTTTTTCCAAACCCTGCCCCTTCCCCACCTATTCTTGTCCCTGCTCTGTCCCTGCCCACCCCATTCCACCCAAGCTCCCACCCTGTCTCTTCCCCACCTCCTCCCCAGAGCATGTCATGTCCTCACTCCTTCCCCCCCCCCTTTTGGGCAACTTGAACGCGATAAAGCAGAGGGAGTGGATGAGTGGAAGGTGCTGGGAGGCAGGAGGAGAAGTTGATCAGTGGTGCTGCCAGCGGGTGAGAGGTGAAAGAGGGAGCAAGGGAGGAAGAGATGGGACTTGTTTGTCAGCGGATACTGAGCACCTACTAATTTTTCCTCTTAGATGCTCTAGACCTGGAGCACTTACAAAGTCAGTGTCTATGGCTATGTCTACACTACAATGATCTATCGGGAAAAGGTAGTTTTCTCATAGTTTTTTCTGAAGAGGCTTTTCCGAAATATGGCCCATCTATACTGGACCAAATTTTGGAAAAGTCTCTTCTTTCAGAAGAGCCTTTCTTCCTCGTGGGAGGAGGAAGACAGAGTTTCCGAAAGAGCACATCTGCTCTTCTGCAAAAACAAACAAACAAACAAACAAAAAAACCGAAGAACAGATGCATTCCCTGGACACCGCTGAGTTTTTCTGAGGTATCCTGGAAAACCTGAGTAGTGTAGACATAGCCTCAGTCTGCTCTTCTGCCAAACCATAGCAATAAAAAACTAGAATATGATCAAGCAATAGGTATTTTTACCTTCTGCAAATTTTTACCTTCTGGGCCAAATTCAGTTTATTTATGTGTACGCAAACTCATCAGTGGGCAGTCATTTGGGAATATAAAATCAGAAATGGACCCTGTGAGCAAACTCTGAACAGAATTCACACAGTGATATGAGAGTTCACAGGTATTAATAATCAGCATGTTAAAAATCATGTTTTTTAAACAAAGTACTATCCATTTAAATACATAATTATAAGCTGGGTAAAAGACTGTTAACGACTGAGTTAAAACTTCATAGAGATGGATAGGTATGAACACACCCTTCCGTTAGCATAACTGTAAGGATAAGACTCCACCTAGGACAAAAGGTGTATGTGAACTTACCGAGGAGTTTTGGCTAGGTGGGTGTGAGCAAAGGGAAGCAGAAGACAGGTGTCCAGAGGGAAACATGGGGGGAGCAGCTGAAAGAGTGGTTTCTGATCCCAAAAGAAATCTGAGGAAAGGTTCCTGAATGAAGGAAACAGCCTGAGAGGAGAGAGATTTTTGTGAGCAAAAGAAGCTGCTTTCTGCTATTTGATTCCTTCTGTGTTTAGAGAAACAGAGCTTTGCACATTCTTTATAAATAAGTGTAACCATTCTTCCAGGTGGAGCCAGACCTTCTGCCAGGTGGTGGTAGCAGCAGCCATGGAGCTCCTCCCCATTAATCTAATTCAGAACTAGCTAAAGCCCCCATCCAGTAACCTGGGAAATTCACACAACACCCCTGGGTGCCTCTGAAAGACCATGCTTCCCCATTTAAAAGCAGAGAGTCTGAGTGCAGAAAAGAAACTTTTAATAAATGGAGGTAGGTAACTTGGCATTAATTTGGCAAAACACCACAAATAGAGGTTGATAAACAAAATCCATGAGTAAAAGTCCACCCCAAGTAGGTTGGGCAATGACCTTTTCCTCTCAGTTTCTTAAGTTCAGCAATCGAAATATTCCTTTCACATGCCCAACCTTTCTCTGCACCTCACTCACAGTTGCTGCCCTTAGTCAGGGCAGACCCAGAGTTTAAGGTGCATCTATGGAGTTCACCTCCAGTTCTAAGTGGAGGGACGTAAAGAGACATCTTACTCACTCTGCTGGTCATTCGCCATCACCTGCTCACTGCCACCACCCTACTTGTCATTCCTTTCACCTCTCTGCTGTCAGCCTGCTCTCTGCTCATTACACCTCTCTGCACCGCTCTGCAGGCTTCTCATCATGCTGCTGCCACTCTGCTGGACACCCATCACATCTCTCTGGTGCCACCCTGCTTGCTCTTCATCACTACCTGCTGCCATCCACTTCTTGACTATGACTTCTGCCCATCAGTCTCAAATGATTTCAGCTCCCAGTGATTTCAGCTCATAGCAAGCAAGGTAGAAGAAATACAACTCCAACATGATTAACATAAGAAAAGAGGCACCTAATGATGCCTTTTAGCTCTGTTCTTTGAAGTGTGTGGGAGGGGGAGGAGGAAACAGGTCAAACTAGTTTAGGCAGGAGAGTCCATATGACCTCTTGACCAGAATAACCTTCCCTCTTTCTCTCTTAGGGCATGTCTACACTAGAAAATAATAAAACTCCCGAAATAAACTATTTTGAAATAGCATGTCCACCCTTCAGGGAAGCCTTGAAATTAGCCACAAACTCAGTCTGAGGCACGCTACCTGAAACGTCCACACTACTGCTATTTCAAAATAACTATTTCAAAATAAGTGTTATTACTCATGTAAAGCAGGAATTATTATTTCGAAATAACCAGCCCCTTATTTTGAAAAAAAACCTCCCTAGTGTAGACCAGGGCTCATAGACCTCTGAAAGCCCAGCCCCTACATGAGAAAGATTCTGTCCGCTAACTGTGAGCCCCTGCATTTGGAACAATTTAGTACAGTCCTGCTTTTCTGTACTCCCACAAAATTCTAAACATTGTTAGCCATATTTTAGCTATCCCTGCCTTTAATACAAACATAGATGGTGTTGGATCACAAATTAAGTTGGTTATAATGAGTAAAATACCATTCCATCTGTTGAATATCTAACAAATCTAATCAAAGCAGAAGCAAACATTATTTACATAGATACTCCCAGGTTCTCTCTCCATTTCCAGATCTCTGTAAGGGATGCATTTCTTCTGATCCTGCTTGCATAAGCAAAACTGCATCAAAGAAATATCGGTCACCAATTTCTACTCCTAATTCAAACATTCCCAAAGCTCCAACTTTTGACTAGCCACTCAGGACAAACAGGAGCAACAATATGCACAGTATTTCATACAGTACTTGGACATTCAGATTACTTTGGGAATGTCAGATAAATTTCACCTCCCACTAAAGTTACCTAGAGTTGACGAGGACACAAAGGGCATTATGGGCATGTCTACACAAGAGGGCTAAAGCCGAAATAAGCTGCACAACTTCAACTAAATCAATAAATTGAAATAGTGTATTTCGGCCTTTGGCGCTGTCTACACAGCAGGAAGTCCGAGGAAGAACACTCTTCCTCCGACATC
The DNA here is from genome assembly GCF_052426305.1 of Pelodiscus sinensis. Classification (NCBI taxonomy): domain Eukaryota; kingdom Metazoa; phylum Chordata; order Testudines; family Trionychidae; genus Pelodiscus; species Pelodiscus sinensis. Next base: position 16,425,153 of record NC_143053.1, on the reverse strand, counting down.
CCTTACTCCTCGTAAAATTAGGGTTACAGGAGTCTGAGTAAGAAGTCCTTCAGCTGAACATTATTTCGACATTATGTTGAAATAACTGCTTGTAGTGTAGACGCAGACTGTATTATTTTGGAATAACGTTATTTATTCCAAAATAATACTGCTGTGTAGACGTACCCTATCAGTGCCATTTTTTCTAGGTCACTGAGACCAAAAAATTCAAGTTTGGGTGCCTAGAATCAATGAATATTGCTCATATGCAGCACCTGTGAAAATCAGACTACTTAATTAACTGCATAACTTTCATAACTCAGAATCAGGAATCACAAATGGCTCCTTTGTGAGCTTCTCACATCACTTATGAACCAATTACATACTGGGCACAGCTAAAAACCTAGCATACATTTCTGTCATATTTGTACACTTGTTTTAATACTGCTTACTTACTTAGCGGGGGGGGGTGTGTGTGTGTGTGTGTGTGTGTTTGGGAAGACTAATTAATTAGCTCATGTTTGGAAAACACCATAAATATAGATGTTATAAGAAAAGAGCATGAGACAGTCAGTTTTTCCCTTTATAAAACCTAAATTTTGGACCTAAACTGGCAAACGTATCTTTCATATTCAAAGACATTTTAGATCCAGAAATTAATTAAATCAATGCAAGCTTAATACTTTAAACTGATTTGATTTCAGTTAGCAATTTAAAAAAGCTGCAAGGGGTTTTATTCCTTCAGTTTTGCTCCCAGAACTTAAAATTCTGACCACCAGCCATTACTGAAAACACACATTCACACACAGAGAATAAACCCAACTAAATTTTCTCTTGTCCAATTATCTGGGAATACTTTGGAAGTATTTTTGACTCACCGGCCAGATTGTTAGGTGGTGCATGTCAGCATAACCCCATTAATTTTAGTGGAGCTATGCCAGTTTGTATTAGCTGAGAGTCTGGATCACTGCAGTTTGAAGCAACATTTTTTCTCCGTGCAGATTATGTTCTGCAATCCTTTCAGAAATTTGGAGTGTATCATTATTATTTATATGACACTATATTGTCTGACTGCAGTACCTTCTTGCAATAGACTTTAACTATGCAACATTTTTTATAAAGCATTTTTTATTATATAGAACATAATGGGGAGCATTTGCATTCCTCATACAAAACTGCAGAAAAAATGGTCTTGTTATAAAAAGGAATAAGTTCATTCTTTTCTACAGGGATTTAATCAATTCTCAGAAAAGTCTAGTTGAGACAAAATGGAAGAGAATAATTAGCTTCTATTTCTGGAGATTATGATACTCAAAAATTCTGACATTACTTTTTTACTGCACAGCAGGAGGAAAAAACTGTTTCAGGTGAAGATACACAGAATATGCACAAATACATTATTTCCAGCTTCTGTGAAAATGGATTGGAAACTTGACTAATATGTAAAATCTTTCATGTGGGAGAGGGGAATATAGTGTGATCTACACATACATACCTTCAGTAATGGCTAACACTGCAGGACCTCTATATAAAACAAATCCTATTTAATATCTTATACTGTTCCCACCCCCACTAATAAAGTAACTCTAATTCCATTTTTACAGCTCCCTATCAAACCAGCAAATTAAATTTTAACACTTTAACTCTTGATTTAAATCTTTTATAATGAAACTATTCATTTAAAAAACCACAAATATCCCTAAAAGAACAAAACTAATTTTATCAAAGTTATTCTGATCTACGGGAAAACTTATCACTGCAAACATTTCAGATGCCAGAGGAAAACATGAAGTACTATTTGTATAATGTAACTACAGTAAAACTCCAATAGTCCGGCATCCAATAGTCCGGCACTCCTGATAGTCCGGCATCAAAATGGCAAGAGCCTAGTGAGTGAGCTTCAGCAAAAAATGAGTCACAAGGTAACAGCGGCAGCAGCTGAACAGAGCAAAAAGGGTAAAAAAGGCTTAAAAAACCCTAAAATATTACAGTATACTGTATACAATAAAAAGGGTTAAGAACACTTTATATACAGCATATAATGTATACAGTATATATATAAGCATCTTATAGTACCTCCTGATAGCCCGGCATATTTGATAATCCGGCACCACGTAGGTTCTGGATTATCGGAAGTCTACTGTAGAAAGACTTTTTCCCTCATTTGACCACAAATGAGTTTTCTTGTATCATTACGTAGTATTGGACTGCAAACAAGATATAGATTAATAGAGCATTTCCCATGCCTATCAAAACAGTGTAATAACATATCTATTTTTATTCCTCTGTTATTCATATAGACTGTATTCTGTCTGAATATATGCATTTCAATATTTATGACCTTCATTTTCAAAAGTTATTAGTGATAGTGGGTGCAATTTTTGATAGCCCAATCTGAATTACTTTAAGTATAGTATGTTTAGTTTTATGAGTGTGGGTGCTTAGCACTTCCTGAAAATTCTGGAGTTACCCTCCCCCTCCCATTCATTTTTTCTGTGCCCGATAGGGGACTCTGGTGGGAAGAGAAAGTGGTATACTGCTGTCACCCTGGGAAAAGAGTGGGGTGAGTATTTGCAGGGAGCCACTGGAGGGGATTTATGAAAAACATTTTCAAGATCTCCCTGCTGTGTTTGGATCTTGACTGTAAAGCTATTGGACTATAAAGCCAGCCAGAATCAGTCTAATAGATCTGATTCCTGTGTTTAATTATTTTTTGTAGGTATATCTTCTCTCCTGGTCTAAAATCCACCTGTTATAAAATATTCTAATAAAATATTTATTAATTCATATAAAGAAAAAGTCAAGGAAAAACAGTATACTTGGAGTAGAATTTAAAAAAATACAAAAGTTATCTAATTGGAATCTGATTGTAAAGACAAAACATACTCACATTTTTAAATATGCTTCTTTAAAATCTATCATCTCTTACTGGTAACATAGGCATTGCTACAGTAACTACCAATACTTTTTTTTCCTTTTCTTTTTTTAACTAATGAATACTAGAGTATATAGCCTTGAAAGATCTATATAATGTGCTGGATGGTAAATGTAAACCATCACGGGTCAATCATTGGATGGCTACAACCCTTATCTTACCTCCTTACCTAATTTCCTCAATGATAAATCTGCATTAAAACCACATGAAATAATACATTATGAGCCTGATTATCTTTTCACGAACACTAGTGTAAAATAGAGTAACTCTTGATTTACACAAGTGTGAGGGGGAATCAACATCACTGGTTTATTTTCCCCACAAACGCAGAAAGGTCATGAGCCAAACTCATGTACTGCGTTTGCCATCTTGCACTACTTGACACCCCCGTCTCTTTGAACTTCCATTGACAATTTTAGCTAAGGTACCTATTACTGCTGAAATGTTCCCTGTTTCTTCATTAATGTGAAGTAGGGTATATCTACAATATACAATTAAGTTAACCAAAATTACATTGACATATAGCTGCCACAGAGAATGGCAGCAGTCCCAGACATGGTGAGGAAGAGGGGAAGAAGGCAATTAAGGACAATAAGAAGAGAGAGCACATGGGCACCAATATATACAGATAGTCTACGTCTAGACTGGCATGATTTTCTGGAAATGCTTTTAATGGAAAAGATTTCCGTTAAAAGCATTTTCGGAACAGAGCATCTAGATTGGCACGGACAATTTTCCGCAAAGCACTTTTTGCAAAGAAGCGTCCATGGCCAATCTAGATGCGCTTTTCCGCAAGAAAGCCCTGATCATCACTTTCGCGATCGGGGCTTTTTTGCAGAAAACAAATCTCAGCTGTCTACACTGGCCCTTTTGCGCAAAAGTTTTGCGCAAAAGGGACTTTTGCCCGAACGGGAGCAGCATAGTATTTCCGCAAAAAGCACTGATTTCTTACAGTAGGAAGTCAGTGCTTTTGCGGAAATTCAAGCGGCCAGTGTAGACAGCTGGCAAGTTTTTCCGGAAAAGCTGGCCAGTCTAGACACAGCCATACAGCAATTGCATTGAATATTGGCACGATTTTACTCCCGAGATAGAAAGAAGGTTGAACAGCTCCTGCATATGTCTGGCTGCAGACTCATTTGTATGCTGATAGCCCAGGGGTGGGCAATAATTTTTGTAGGGGGTCAACTACAAGAATTTTGGTTAGTGGTCAGGGTCCACATTTTTCTATTATATTAATGGAGGAGATAGAGGGTCTGGGACACAGTCTGGGTGCAGAAGGCAGCTCCAGACAGGGGATTAGGTGTAGGAGGAAATGCAGGGTCTGGCAAGGAGTTTGGATGCAGGAGTGGGTTCTGACCAGGAGAATAGATGTACGGGAGGGAATACAGGGTCTTCTGGGAGGGAATTTGGGTGCAGGAGGGGTTCTGACCTGGAGCAAGCAGTTATGGTGCAGGAGGGGTGCAAGGTGGAAGCTCTGGACTTTTTCAGATGTTTATCATACATAGCTCTTGGCCAGCAGCACAGTGGTACGCTCAAGCAGGCTGCCTGCATATGATGATAGCTTCATGCCACTCAAAGCAGCTGGCCGTCACTAGCAAGCATCTCTGTGCATCTCTTGGAATAAGGGAGCTAGCCAATCTCCGTGCACTACCTATACCCACAAGCTGTGTGGCCAAGGCTGCAGCAGGCATGCAGACTGCCTGAGTGCTGTGTTGCAGTCCAGAGGGTCATGGACTGGCTGCCCCAGAAGCAGCCTCACTTGGTCACGCAGCCCGCCAGCTTGGCCACGTGGCTGCCACGGAGCTGGAATTGGAGTGATGGTGAGGCTGCTCCAGTAGGGACTGCCTCACCGCAGTCCGATGGCAGCTGCCTGCCATGTAGCCCTGCTGGCCACACCGCATGGCAGCTGCAGAGCTGCTATCAGGGCCGTGGTTAGGCTGCCCCGGAAGGAATAGCCTCACTACGGCCTGGCTCCGGCTCTGGCACACAGCTGGGGGCATGACCTGGCAGAGTGCGATAGTCCGGCAGGCAGGGGTTTGCGACCCATCACCAGTCCATGGACCAGTGGTTTGGAACTGCTGTGGTAGAGGAGCATGCACTAAGCTCTAGAAGTCCCAGGTTTGGTTTGATTCCTTCTGCAAATGAACCGGGGTCTGCCAGTGTTACATTGTGTTAGTTGAAAGTTACACAATACTATAGGTTTCTATCTCTTGATCACTAGTGTATTATAGAAGCTAAACTTGACCTTTTGGGGGAATTTATTTATGGTATGGTTGACTTCAGTACAGAGATTGTTGAGCATAAGCAGCTGGAGCTCTGTGCAAATATAAAATTGGCACCTGCATTAAGGATGTCAAAATGTATTTAACCATGAAGCTGCTGAAAATTTCAGCAGTTATATGTGGGGTGGAAATTGGCTCCCTAGGAGCTGGTATGCGCACGGAGCTGACTTTTAAGCTGGCTCCGCAGCTCCTGTCTGCTACCCCATGCTGCTGTGTCCATATCAGAGGCGGCAGCAGCATGGATGGAGTGAGGAACATGACAGGTAGATCTCTGGGAGCCTGCTTTTAAGCTGGCTCCCCACACTTACTGGGAGCCTGTGTGTAACCATGAAAAATCATGTAACCGAGGCGCATTGGTTAACCCTGTACATAGTTACACTTTCACATCCCTAATCTGCATCAACATCTGTAGATATCTGCAAATTTGCAGGGTTCTTGAGCTGTGGATGCAGATACCCATGGATAAAAAGTGAATATCTGTGGGTTTGCAGGACTCTATAAATAGGCTCTAAAATGTTTACATAAAATTTCATTGAGAAATTACTGATTTAGGGGATTAAAATACTGATTGTAGGGCCATTACCTTGGGAAAACATCACTGAGACTTTAAATTGCTTCTTGAAACACACTATGGACTCTTTCATAGAAGGGAAAAGACACTTTTAGAAGTGCCAAAATGAGTAACAGTTGGCAGATCTATGACTGCTCATTCAGAGAAAAGTGTTAAAAGTGGAACTGAAGATAAATAGCTTGCAAACACAATTAATTTCCATTTTCAAATAGTATAATGTGAAAATGCTTGTGACGGGACAGGTGGTTCATCCGCGCTACCCCGCACTGGGGCGGACGCCGGGGAGGGGGATGAGGGTCCCAAGGGAGGATTAGGCGGCTGGCAGCGCACCGCCGAGAGCCCGGGAACCGCGCCAAGTGACGGCGCGGCCGGCTAGCCGCGGTTCAGTTTTGCGCCTCCCAGTGACGTCAGCAAGGGCGTCGGCTGGGACGCCGAGGAGGGCGGGGCCACGCAGGCGGAAGCGATGTCGGCCCGAGACACCGACCCGCGGGAAGTTCAAAAGGGCCGCAGCCGCGGCCAGGAGGGGGAGAGCGTTTGGCCTGGGAAGGAACCCCAGGCCCCAATGGAGTGGTCGAGTTCAGCGGGGCTCCCGCCGCTAAACACCCTCTGGAGGAGAGGACGCCGGGTGAGTTTATCCCCACGCTGGGGGAACCGGTGAATGACTGACCGGGAAGAAGAGACCCAGGGCGGGGCCGCGGACCCCGTGAGCGGAGGGTTTGGGGGAGCTTAACCCCCTCCACTGACAAGGGACGAACGTCCCAGTCTTAGGGCCCTGGGTCGGGGCTCAGAGAGAGGGAGGGCCCGAGCCCCCTTCCCGGTCCCCTGGGATCCTAGCGAATGCGAGTTACACGGAAATCACGAGCGACGTGCGGTAGCTAGGAGGCCGGCGGTCGCAAAGGCCTCCGACATAGGACGCCTATCCACCCAGACTCGAGGTGGCCTTTAAGGAGACAGTTACAATGCTAAACTTTCTTCATGCTTTCCTCTCCTTTGCTCTTCTCCTCTTAACCCTATTCTGGGTTAAACACCCTGTATGGGGGTGCATATGTATACCTAAATTTGGAATTTCTTTCTGATAAGAGACATGGGAATTCTGGCAACATTGACATTGCATTAGATTGTGCAATATTAAACCTACAAAGAATATGACTGACCTTCTGTTTCAGATCTAACAAAATGAGATAAAGAACATAAGAATGGCCATCCTGGGTAAGACCAGTGGTCATTTAGCTAAGTCTCTTGTCTTCTGACAGTGGACAGAATCAGGTTCATTCAGAGGGAATGAACAAAATAGAGTAATTAGTGAGTTGTCTGGTCCCCACTGCACATAGATGGCATTGGTTTGAGCCTCAGACCGTCTTGACTAATAGCTATTGATGGATCTGTCTGCCATGAGCTCATTGTTTTATAACTCATTTATATATTTGGCCTTCACAACATTGCCTGGTAATGAATTCCACAGAGAGTGGGTGTGTTGTGTGAAGTACTTCCTTAAATTTGTTTTGAATTGGGAATTAACCAGTGTAATTAATAGTAGGCTTTTGTTTGTGAAAGGGTGAATAGTGCTTCCCAATTGACTGACTGCATGCCATTTTCCCAACACAAATACAGTTATAACTCCAAGGAGGGGAATGGAGAAAATTCTCCTTGGGCAGAGATAATATACTGAACTTCAGAACAGGTTACTTGTTTGTAGTTGCTTCAATATTAATAACTTTTAACTGTAAGGATAGTTAAGTATAGGAATAGATTACCAAGTAGGTGGTGTAATACCTGTCATGGAAGGTTTTTAAGAAAAGGTTAAAAACACATCAGAGATGATTTAGATGACCTCTTGAGGTTTTATGCAGCCCTGAATTTCTGAAATTATTTACACGCTACTACAGTGAGTTCTAGTAGGTGCCCGCATTTTTATCACTGATGGATGAGATTCCCAGATGATTGATGGGTTGGTTTCTTAGATATATGTTGTAGAAATCGGCTGGGTAAGGCTCCACTGTTCTAGCTCCGGTAGCTTTAAAGGAAATAAACTGTTTCATGAATTTTGTGACATGTATCATCTGTATTTTGACATTGGCTAATGATAGGGGATTTAAACAAAAATGTCAATGAATGGAGTTATCATAGTTTAGCATAGAAAGCAAGAGTCTGACAGCCATTTAAAGAATCTTAAGCATCTCCAATAGTACATTTTTATTCCATAATATGTATGGTTTTCCATCTAATCCACTTGCATCATTTGTATGTGATTAAATTATATACATGCTATGTTATCCACATTTTCAGGTGATTTTATTTTAATATAGCGCTTCTCTAATATTTTATGCTAGCAGCCCCATTCTGAGGTAGCACTTCAGAGATGGGCCTTAACTGAGAGAAATGGAAACTGGTGGCTAGCATAAGTAGCTTAGGAGCATCATATCAGGTTGAAATAAGATACTTGTCAGTAAGAAAATTTCTTTCTACCCACTTGTTTCATATATTTTCTTGCTATGTTTTATAATTTATTGAAGAGTTGTTTAAAAACGGGCTTCTTCTTTTTCAGTCGTCTTTTTTTCCTTTTGAATGGATTCTGCAGCATATAAAGGTTGAATCTGTGGTAGTTTCCATGGCAACAGTGTCATAATATTTGTACATATACATTAGTAATACCTACTGAGGATCACTATCTGCTTTACACAAAAAATGCATTTAGCCTCCCAGATACCCCATGTGACAGTCTCAAAATTGCAGATAGGGATCTTGAACAGAGGTGGATGGCAAAGTGTACAAGTGAACAGTGACTTTGAATGCATCAGTTCTTGGGGGCCCAACCTGAGATTCTTGAGGCTTGATTATATTTCCTGGAGGTACTTAGTACCTATATCATTCTCTTTATTTGGACTTGAGGGCTTCAGCCACTTGAATTCTGCTTATAGCCTGGGCAGATGAATTTGCCACTGCATTTGAGAGTACTGAACAATATCTGCACCGGGTATTGTGAACGCACAGCTCTGAGATTTTGGCCTTGGTCTACTGCCATGTTCCTTTCCAGGGGCGGATGAGAGTTTTGCGGGGCCCAGGGCAGAACAATTTCGCGGGGCCCCCCTTTGGAGAAAAAATAGAAAAAAGGCATCAAATGCACAAATTGATGGCTATTTTCATATTAAATGTGAATTGGGTAAATTCGATAGAAACTTAATTTAGTTGGAAAATTTTTTTATTTTAATTATATTGTCATTCTTAAACAAAATTCTGCATTAATAATTAAACATTTTCATTTGTATTTAAGTCTATTATAACTGTCTAGCTCTTTTGGCAGCACATTCTTCAATTATGTCATTAAAGTCCATTTCTTTACACAGGTCATTTTCAATCGATATAATCGAAAGACCTACAAAACGCTCCTGGCTCATAGTAAATCTTAAGTAATTCTTTATTAGTTTCAATTTAGAGAAACTTCTCTCTGCCGAAGCTACTGTCACTGGACTAGTTAGAAGTATCCTAAGAGTGATATAGATATTAGGATATATGTCTTCCATATTGTTCGAACAAATTATTTTAAAACAATCATGAACTGTAATACAACTGTCTGGAATAATTCTACAAAAGTTCTGCAACTCTTCGTAAAGATCTAAACCTTCAATGTCACAGGCGTCACCAACTTGTAGATTGACATGAAGATCCATACAATGTTTTTTTAGTGTGTCCTTATCCATTTCTTTGATGCTTTTCATATCATGTAGAAAACCAAATATGTTTTTGTGATTTTCGTACAACTCGAATCGTTTCTCCATAGAAACAAGAGCAGAATCAACAATTATCAAAAAGTAGTTATTCGGTATGATTCCTCTGTGTTTTCAATAGGTTCGTCATTTCCCTCATATGAAAACTTGTTCGTTTTATTTGTTAGACATTTTTCCTGAAATGTTGGATTGATGTTCAATTCATCACACATCTCTTTGGCTGTAGTTAATGCACTTTGGAATCCTGAAGATCTGTATTCCTCCAAATATGATACAAGATACTTTAAATGATTTAAAGCAATATCCATTTCTATATTTGTCTTCTGCAGAATTTTGCTGGTAGTATTTAATTTAAGTAATACATCATACCAAATAACAAGGCTGGTTAAAAATTCATATGTTCATAGATGCTTTCTGACAGCAAGTACTTCACATTTAAGTTTGTGATCCGTTACCGTATTTAAAAGTGCACTTAAAGCATTGTCCAATCCAGTTGTTTGAAATCAAATTGCTTTAACGCTTTTAATACGGCACTCCCATCTATTTTCCGAAAGTGGTTTTGGTGAAAGTAGAAGGAGCATGTCTTTTAAATACATCCCATCTTGCTGTTGGCACCGCAAAAATTGTGTAAACCCTTTGTATTATCCCGATAAAAGTCACCGCTTGCATGGACGATTTTGCAATATCTCCCAACACTAAATTCAAATTGTGACAAGCACAGGGTACATAAAAGGCTCTTCAATTTTCTTGTAAAATTAAAGCCTGCACTCCTACATTTTTACCCTTCATATTAGCCCCATTGTCATAAGTTTGTCCTCAACAGTCCTTTAAATCTAATCCTACATCTTGGAGTTCATTTTTTAACCTTTCTGCTAACCCTCTTCCTGTTGTATCATCAACAACTAAAAAATTGATAAACTTTTCATCTATTTTAAAATCTTGATTTTCTATATTCACAAATCAGAGTATCATCGATAACTGTTCTTGGTGACTGACATCAGGAGTACAATCTAATATTATCGAATAATATTTTGCCCATTTTACTTCATCAATTATGTGTTTCTTAACTTTTTCAGATATTGATATAATTAATTCATTTTGAATTAAGTGACTCAAAAAATGGTTTCGAGTATCCTTTTCTGTAAAATGGTATATATGTTCTGCCATCACTGGGCCAAATTTAGCTAATAATTCAATTATTCCCAAAAAATTTCCATTATGGGATTGAAAAAGTTTTTCAGTTTTTCCTCTGAATGATAAATTTTGACTCGCCATAAATGTAATTATTTCAACTATACGTTTGAAAACTGCAACAAGTCTTTGTTTCTCTTTTTCTATCATGCTTTGCGTCATCTTATCGATAGTTACTTTATTCGTCAAACGTTTTTGTAGATCTGTCCATTTAATCATTCCTTCACGATGATTCTGTGAATTTTCATGCTCTTTTAATCTTTCAGCCAAACGTTTCCAGTCATTGAAAACGCCAGTGACAAGGGCAATTGGAATTGGTGCAAACAAGTTGCAGCTAAAGCAGTACACAGTATCTTGAAGTAAAGAATAAACTAACCACCTTCTTTCCATCATTTCTCCATTGTTTAATAATCTGGAGTAATGATTTGCTGAAAAAGATCTGTTTTGTTCATCTCTAGGAAATTTTAAACTTTTTATTTGTACGGGTCCTTGCTCAGCAATAAACAACCTGACTTTATCAGTTAGAATAGTTGGCCATTTTGCAGGGTTGGTTAAGCTACTTTTCGGGGCACATTCTAACTCACCATTATCTTCTTCTGATGAAAGCTCTTCTGAATACTTGGAATCAATTTCGGCAAGATCTTTGCTACTAATGTTGACTTCAGCTATTGTGGAATCTTCTAAAAAAAGTGGATGATTTTGCTTTAGTTTGTCTAATAACCTTGATGTTATTGCAGTTAATGGGTCATCTGGCAGATCTGGTGCCATTGAAGACGAAGTGAATGTTGATGTTAATGGCAGATTATGTTCTGTTGTCACAATTTGGAGTAAATGTGGATAATTCCACAGAATCTACTTCTACTGGATCTGAATGTGATGACAGTGACGATGATTGGGACTGTTGTGGTTCTTCATCTAATTTTTTTGTCTTTTGAACAAATTTTTCCATAGTACCTTTTAGACTGAGATTACATTCTTCAAGTTTTCTTTTCTTCTTTAATTTTTGGCTTCCTGACAAATATTTTCTACCTGCATCTCTCGCTCTGCTAGTCATTTTATAATTTGGGGTTGTTGGCAAATTTACACTTATAAAATTTTTATTTATCTGTAAAAAATGGAGTGACATGGAGCATGTGCCACGAACACAACCAACTGGTAGTAGTGTATGTGCAAATCAGTTTCAATTTGTCACCCATTGCGTATTCACATTACTTCATTACACATGTTTCACATATCAATGTTAAATGTTCATTATTAAAAAAACTAGCCAATAGCGCTTTCCAGGTCTCTCCTCCACGTCTGTCTCTCTCCTCCTCCTCCAGCCTCACTCTCCTTTTCTCTTCTTCTCCTCCTGTCTCACTCTCCTTTTCTCCTCTTCTGCCACACTCTCTCTCTTCTTCTCCTCCTCCTCCTGCCTCACTCTCCTTTTCTCCTCTTCTCCTCCTGCCTCTCTCCTCCTGCCTCACTCTCTCCTTTCTTCTCCTCCTCCTGCCTCACTCTCTCCTTTCTTCTCCTCCTCCTGCCTCACTCTCCTTCTGCCTCACTCTCTCCTTTCTTCTCCTCCTCCTGCCTCACTCTCTCCTTTCTTCTCCTCCTCCTGCCTCACTCTCCTCTTCTCCTCCTCCTGCCTCACTCTCTTCCTCTTCTCCTCCTCCTGCCTCACTCTCTCCTTTCTTCTCCTCCTCCTGCCTCACTCTCTCCTTTCTCCTCTTCTGCCTCACTCTCTCTTCTTCTTCTCCTCCTGCCTCGCTCTCCTTTTCTCTTCTTCTCCTCCTACCTCACTCTCCTTCTGCCTCACTCTCTCCTTTCTTCTCCTCCTCCTGCCTCTCTCCTCCTGCCTCACTCTCTCCTTTCTTCTCTTCTCTTCTCCTCCTGCCTCACTCTCTCCTTTCTTCTCCTCCTCCTGCCTCACTCTCCTTCTGCCTCACTCTCTCCTTTCTTCTCCTCCTCCTGCCTCACTCTCTCCTTTCTTCTCCTCCTCCTGCCTCACTCTCCTTCTGCCTCACTCTCTCCTTTCTTCTCCTCCTCCTGCCTCACTCTCTCCTTTCTTCTCTTCTGCCTCACTCTCTCTCTTCTTCTTCTCCTCCTGCCTCGCTCTCCTTTTCTCTTCTCCTCCTTTTGCCTCACTCTCCTTTTCTCTTCTCCTCCTGCCTCGCTCTCTTCTCTTCTCCCTCCTGCCTCGCTCTCCTTTTCTCTTCTCCTCCTCACTCTCCTTTTCTCTTCTGCCTCACTCTCTCTCTTCTTCTTCTCCTCCTACCTCGCTCTCCTTCTGCCTCAGTCTCTCTCTTCTTCTCCTCCTGCCTCTCTCTCCTTCTGCTGCACTCTCTCTTCTTCTTCTCCTCCTGCCTCGCTCTCTTCTCTTCTCCTCCTGCCTCTCTCTCCTTTCTTCTCCTCCTCCTGCCTCACTCTCTCCTTCTCTTCTCCTCCTGCCTCACTCTCTCTCTCTCCTCCTCCTCCTGCCTCACTCTCCTTTTCTCCTTCTGCCTCACTCTCTTTTTCTCCTCTTCTGCCACACTCTCTCTTTTCTTCTTCTCCTCCTGCCACACTCTCTCTTCTTCTTCTCCTCCTGCCTCACTCTCCTTTTCTCCTCTTCTGCCACACTCTCTCTTCTTCTTCTCCTCCTGCCTCACTCTCCTTTTCTCCTCTTCTGCCACACTCTCTCTTCTTCTTCTCCTCCTGCCTCACTCTCCTTTTCTCCTCTTCTGCCTCACTCTCTCTCTTCTTCTTCTCCTCCTGCCTCACTCTCCTTTTCTCCTCTTCTGCCACACTCTCTCTTCTTTTTCTCCTCCTGCCTCACTCTCCTTTTCTCCTCTTCTGCCTCACTCTCTCTCTTCTTCTTCTCCTCCTGCCTCACTCTCCTTTTCTCCTCTTCTGCCACACTCTCTCTCTTCTTCTTCTCCTCCTGCCTCGCTCTCTTCTCTTCTCCTCCTGCCTCACTCTCCTTTTCTTCTTCTCCTCCTCCTGCCTCACTCTCCTTTTCTCCTCTTCTGCCTCACTCTCTCTCTTCTTCTTCTCCTCCTGCCTCACTCTCCTTTTCTCCTCTTCTGCCACACTCTCTCTTCTTTTTCTCCTCCTGCCTCACTCTCCTTTTCTCCTCTTCTGCCTCACTCTCTCTCTTCTTCTTCTCCTCCTGCCTCACTCTCCTTTTCTCCTCTTCTGCCTCACTCTCTCTCTTCTTCTTCTCCTCCTGCCTCCTCCTCCACTGACAGAGCCCAAATGGCGGTTTGCCCCGGCTGAGCGGTGCAGAGCCGAGTGCCAGGGCGGGAGGCGAAGGGGGCGGGGCAGTGACTTACGCGGCTCGGGGGCAGGACCTGGAGCTTCTATCACGCGCTTTGCCTCTGCCAGGGCCCTCAGCTGCGTTCTGTGCGGCGCAGCCGTGACGTCACGCGGGAGCAAGCGGCGCCGGTGCAAACCGCCGTTTGGGCTGCGCTGGAGTAAGCGGCCGCTTCAGCCCGGCGCGGGGCCTACTGGAGCGCGGGGCCCGGGGCAGCCGCCCCGCTCGCCCTGCTGAATGTTCTGTTGACATGAGGAAATGCAAGTCCTAATATCCAGTGAGTAGCTTTATATAAAGCGGCAGGGGAAAGGTCTCTCTGCATTGCACACCCACAGCTTTAGAGAAATGCAGGAAAAGCTATTGACCAGTATTCAGTGTCGCTCGGATGTGGGGACCATGCAACAGATTTATTAGAGTGTCTGGGGCAACAGCTCCTTTTTGTAGAGTGAAAATGCTGTCAACTAAATAAATAATGCTCTGTTGAGAGATGCCGTGAGACATGGAAGGTTAAATTCTCGGTGCAGATCAGCAGCGGAGAGGGTGTTCATTGTTGACTGCCCAACAGCGAGCCCTGATTGCTTTGGGTGACAGTTTCTCACAAGGAGAACATGACGAAACACATTTCAAGGGACTGATAACCATGCAATTGGCCTGTAATTGCCATGCTTTGCCCTTGTAGAGAAACACTCTGTTTTGTTTGTTCTTTTCCAGGTGCCCAAACTTTGAAGAGTATTTGTTGCAGGCTGATGCTCACTGCTCCCAATCCATCTTTGAACAGGTTGGGGAAGAATATCAGACCAAACAGTACATCCATTCTGTAACTTCAGAATGGTCTTTCATACTTCCTCAACTGATACAGGGGATCCGTTTTTGTCTCTGGGTCTTCAGCTTAGGGATGTTAAATATCAGTTTATTGTATAGTTGATTAACTTCATGAATTCTTATCAGTTTCTCGACTATTCTGTAGTACCCTGGGATGGGGCTAGTGCGCTCAGGCCCCACTTCTGAGGAGTCCCCTGCCACTCCGCACTGCTGCCTCTGATGTAGATGCTGCAGCGCAAGGTGGCAGCAGCTCTTGTATGGGGATGTCTGAGCTCCTGGACCCGGTGTGAGCTGGAACTGAGCAGAGCTGCCTGCCCGTCTGGCTCCTAATACTCTTTAAATACCTCTGCAGCAGCTCTGTATGTCTCAGACTCGGCACAAGCTGGGACTGAATCAGGCTGCTGGTCAGTCTGCTAAAAAATGTACTAAGGGGGGAATGCATGTAGTCTATAGCATTAACCGATAAGCTTTTGCTTATTGGTTAATCAGTTAATCGAGTACACTATTATATCCCTACTTCAGCTGCCATTCATCGCTTTGAATAGCTGTCAGTGACTGTGTGCTTCATCATGTTTCATAATGTGTTTTCCCTCTATCTGGAGACTTGTCTATCAATGAACAGGGACAGCTGTACGATTTTGTGATGGGGATTCTGGAAGATTGTTTATGACTGCCAGCTAACTTCCTGGTGGCAGTAAGCAATATGCAAATGGTTGAACTTCAAGCTGTCCTCTGCTTCCTCATCTGGAGAGTTTATGTAAATCTCAGTCCTGTTTTGCCATGGTTTGGAAAATGCCTTTCAACCTTCACAGACCCCAGGAAGAGCTCGCACTGTTCACACTGCATTTGTTAAGCATTAGCTCTTTGCAGCAAGAGACCTTGTATATAAAGCATCTAGTACTCACCAGTACTGTATATAAATGACATACAAAAAATTATAATAAAACAATATTGAAGTTGCTAAGTCAAGCACTCAAAGATTTAAAAATGCCATAATTAAGGTTGCACAATTCAGTTGTGTGTGTGTTAGGATATAATTTTAAATTAAATATTTTCCATGGGACCCTTGCCTCAGTCAGTGGGTTCTAGCTAATTCATTGCTCAGAGAAGGAAGGCTTTCCTGCGTTCTCAGCTCTTTTAATCAGAACTACAGCATCCCCCAGGAACTGCAGAAAATTTTTTGCTTAACCTCTGCAATTTTGGGAAGAAATGAGCTTAGAAGCTTCATAGGGATAGTGCATGAGTGGTCTGGGTAGCATATGGTAGCTTTTGGGCATGGATAAAATGACAGTATTTCCCAAAGGGAAAGTTGGACACTGCACGTGTGCCCTGTTTCCCCTGTCCTTGCAAAGCATTGCTGCTTGCCCACTGAATATTCCTATACACCAGACACCACTGTTTTGACAAAAGTGGGCATTTGGCCCATTTGCTGTTGCTGCCTGATGAAGACAGGAAAGATAAACAAGATAAATACCCAGTTTTGTGGAAAAAAGAGTCGGTACAGCCAAGACAGGACTTGTAAAAAGGGACTGTCCTGCCCAAAATGGGACATACAGTCCTCTAAGGCATTGTGCAGATGGAATCCTCCGAGAAATCAGTTGCTGGCCTCTCACATAGCTTTGTAAAATGCAGAGTTTCAGGAAATTATAACTAGGTCAAATTTGGAGCCATTACTTTTATTACTGGAGTGGTAGGAACCCTAGTGTTGAGCCAATACCAGGGAAATGGTTAACTGGTTATCCCTTTACATCCCTCATATCACACAGCACTAGGAGCTCTGAATACAGTACAGAATGCTTACAAACTAAGAAAACAAGAGATACAGTTAGGGTAGGGATGTAAGCAACTAGTTGACTATCCGATAAGCAAAAGGTTATCGGATAGTCGACTAGTCCCTCAACTAGTTGTTTTCCTCCCCTCCTCTCCCCCCCCCCTGCTGCCTCTATGAGAGGCAGCAAGGTGGAGAGTAGGAGCCGGTGCAGGGGAGCTGGCTTAAAAGCTGGTTCCTCCCCTCCACCATCCCTGCAGGCGGGTCACAGGGACTAGGCATGAGCCGGGAATCATCTGAAGCTTGTGCCTAGTCCCAGAAGCTGCGCCTGTGCTTTTTAAATGTATTAAGAGCCAGCAGACTTTTAATACAATACGTTTCAAAACAAGAACTACAGTGGTGGGAACCCAGTGCAAGTCAGCACAGCAGATTCCTGACTCAGGTAGGGCCCTCCTCCCCCCAGCTGCGCAACAGCAACTAAATGTTGTCTTAACTTTTTGCTAACTGAAGGATAATCAATCTGTACTTTCAAACAATAATATAGCTCATATTTCATGGCTAAATTTTTAGTTTTATGATGTTAGAAAATGACAAATTATTTACTCAATGATTTTTTTTTCACTTGTGAAATGTCGAGCTGCATTTGGATGGAAAATGGAATGCAATTAAATGCACCAAAATGCTTTGGGTTTTTTAGTTATATAAAACTGCCTTCAGTGTGATGTATACGTAAGGGGAAAATTTTATCAAAACATGTTTTGCTTTTAAAGTAAATATACTAAACCAATGTGTATAATGTCATCTAACTCAGATAATGTTTTTGTTTTTCTTATAGCTTATTTCATCTTGAAGAACTGAAGACAAATTCCTGGATAACAATGCCTGGTAGTAAGTATTGCAACCTTTAATCACTTTGAGAAAACATTGAAAGACATCCTGCTGTGCATTAAATATTGCTTAATTGGGGTGAGAGAAATAAGGGAACTAATAATGCAGATATTTTTAGTTTAAAATGGAATTTGATTTGTAGAGGACCGCGTGATTGGCCATACATTATTGAGTATATTTTAAAAATTAAATCTAATATATAAAGTTGGAGGCTTCTTAACTGCTCAGTGATAATAAAATCTTTCATGGTTTACAAAATTGTTTAAATTACATTGAATTTAGTATGTGACTTGAAGTATGTTATTTTGGAAATTTGTGGTGGTGCCAAAGAAAACTACAAAAAAATCTGTGGTACTTGAATACAACTCTATGCCCAAAATACTTTAAAATAGTAAGTAACACTGTATAATACATAGAATTTACAGGTAACTTATCAAATGGTAGGCCTAAATTAGGGATGTAAAAGGTTAACCAATGGGATGGGACCGCAAGCATCCAAAATATCCCCTGGGCCGTGGTGCAGCATGGCACGAACCTGGTTGGCTGGAGCAGACCATCTGTTGCTGCTAGTTAGGGGAGCTCTACTCTGGCAGCAGCAGCAGAGGGACTGGTACTGAATGAAGGGGGATGGGAGGGTGCTTGAGGGAAGAGGCAGGGTGGCTGTGGAGCCTGGAGCTTGAACACTAGAAATAAAGTATTTCAGTGAACTTGTTCATAATGTATAGTCCTGAGATTTCTGCTGTTGCAAATTTTTGCCAAGAATGATGGATAGTAGTGCATCTACCATAAACAAGCACAAATTCAGCAAAATGCTTGTAGCTATATTTTCCCCTTTGTAAAAGAACTAAGTAATAATGTGTAATTCCTTAGGAAGCAAGGGAAATAGAATATTCTGGAGCAACCTGAAGATGGATATTTCCTTCAGGAACCAACAAAACTTCTATCCAAATTAATTTATTATGATGTTAAGGTCCTATTGAACTCTAGTATGGACAAAGCAGAAATATGTGATACTTAGTGGGAGCCCAGAGTGTAGTTTCTTTGACACTGAAATCACAATAGTCTATAAATAAGTGAAATTAGCATTTCCAGTGAAAAAGAAGCTACGGGGTTTAAAAAAATTCTCCTATGAAATACAGTTTTAAGTGATTGCTGTGATAGACAATGTTTCCTACAGTCTTAGATATGTTTTAAATGTTTGTATCTTTGTATTCTGTATTGTGATGTTGAAGCCCTCACTGTATCTTGCATAGACAAGATAAAGAGTTAGGCCATGTCTAAACTGCCAGTGCTTTACATCTGCCAGTGTCACTGCTATGCTCAGTGAGCAGTGCTGTTAATGCCTTCTTTACCAAAGGCCCAATACCCCATTGTTTCCCCCTTTCCCTTCCATTCCCATTCTTTTTGTCTCTGAAACTTTCTCTATTTTTCTCATTGTCTTCAACTACAGAAGACAGTACAGTGAGGCTACGTCTAGATTGCAAACCTCTTTCGAAAGAGGCTTTTTATTAAAGATACTTTTGAAAAATCCTCTTTCGAAAAAGAGCATCTAGACTACAACCAGTACTTTCGAAAAAGCAAGCCGCTTTTTCAAAAGAGAGCACCAGGCAGTCTTGATGCTCTCTTTCGAAAAAGCACAGTTTGCATTACATAGCGCCTTTTTTTGAAAGAGCACTCATTTTATGAGGAATGTCCGCGGTCAAAAAACCTCCACATTCTTTCAGTTTACTTTCAAAAGAATGTGTCAGCAGTCTAGACGCAGGGGAAGTTTTTTCAAAAAAAGGCCACTTTTTTCGAAAAAACCTTGTAGTCTAGACACACACTGGGAGAACTGGAGCTCAGTTTCTCTGCCCTTCTGCCTCAGCTATTCAAGTCTACAGTGAAGCCTAGGGAGCCTTGATGTTCAAGGTCGTATGCAACCACAGAAACTTTGAGCAGGACAGTTGGGGCCGATATTACTTAAAGAGAATCTTGATGAGCCCAGTTTTTTCACTGATTCATCAGGCCAATGGAATGGTAGCGTATCAGTTAGCTTCAGAAGAAGAATAGTGATTGATTGGGTTGTGTCTGAAGGGAGGTGTCCTGACCTGGCCTGTTGATTTCTGAATCATGGGATGGAAGGATCAGACTTGTACTCATTAGTCTTTTGATTTGTTAAATAAAATATAACGATAAATTGGTTTAATTTTTGTTTGCTATGTGACTATGTGCATGTTATTATTGAAAGACCCAAAATAAACTGGTTTGAGATAATTGATAGTAATTTGATGATACACTGAAAGTTCTTGGCCTCTGACAAATGGCCTCTGGGTTTTCTTTTTTTGCCTACTGAAAAGGACCAATGATCACTTTCAGATCAGATACTTTGTGAATAATCAGGGGTAGAATTTAATTGGATGCCTCAATTCCAGCTTTCAAATGGTGTAATCTTATTTCTAGTAGTTAATGAGAATGTGTGTTGCTAAATTCATGCTGAAATTGAAGGAAGCTGATAATTGGAAAAACTAGATCTTAAAGCAAAGTTAAGATCATCATGTTTAAGGAGCCCTCTGGCAGTTACAGCCAGAACTCAGATCAGTTGGTAGAAGAGCGAAGGGTTTTAGTGATCTTTGGTACGAGTTGGCGGTGTCAGCTATGGGATGTAAGCTATACATCAAAAGATGATTTTTTGCTGAGTCATTCCCACTGTCGCCTAATAGAACTGGAATCTACTACTACGTCACCCTGTGCTTTCCATGGATGGAACTTTCCACTACCTCATCCACAAGGATCGGAATCTTCCATTACCAGTTATTTTGGTCAGCCATATTGAATATTCTAAATTTAAACTATGAATTTCTATTTAATTAAAACTTTAATAATTTAAGCAAATTAAGTGCCAAAAGCATGTGACAGATGTGTCAGATTGTTAATGTAAGAGACAGGGGTCCCTGAGTTTTTCATGACAAAATGAACTGAATAAAGTTTGATTGTTTATTACTATCTGATATGGGTTGGAAGAGGGAATGCCTTTTGGAGAAAGTGTTAGCAGTATTGTATACAATGTAAAGATGGTAAAGAATACTAGAATGAAGCTGTTTTGAGTGTGTAGTGTGGGTTTTGTTGCAACCATAACTCATTAAATTTAATTTGTTTGTTAATTTCTCACACATTAACAACAAGGGGGGCATCTTGAGGGTTAAAGCCACGTTGTGGTAGGTGCTGTGTAGAAACATAGTATAGTATTTCATAATGTAAATCATTACCATATACAGTAGATTTCCAATAATCTGGAACCTTTGGGACCTAGCTAGTGCCGGATTATCAGGTATGCCGGACTATCAGGAGGTACTATAAGATGGTTTCTCTCTCACACTCTCACGCAGAGAGAGACAGTGTTTTTAACCCTTTTTATTGTAGCATAAGCACTGTCCAGCGTGTCAGAATGCCAGTGGCAGACTGACTCGGTCCCGTCCGGTTTTGCTTGGTTCAGCTGCTGCCGCTGCTGCCGTGTGACTCGTTTTTTGCTGAAGCTCACTTACTAGGCTCTTGCCATTTTGATGCCGGATTATCGGGAGTGCAGTACAATTGGATGCCGGACTATTAAAGTTTTACTGTACTTGTCTGTTGTTTATGAAATGTCGCTTTTGTATCTTTAGCCACATAGTATCTGTGTCAAAGATGATATGCAATTAGAAAATGTTACCATGAATATTCTGTGAAACTTGAAAGTAAAAGTTTAATCCAAGATCTTCGAAAGCATCTAGGAGTTTGTGCCTCTATTTTGGGGGTTCTGCAGTTGAGACATACTAAGGTCCAAATTCATCAAGTTATTTGTGTCTTTCTCTTTTAACTTGACTGCGTCCCTAACTTAAAGCATAAACTGCTCAGATGCTTAGTTAGGTGCATGTTTAAGTATCTTGCTCAAATGGGATCTTAACTTGTCTCATGCTAGGTACCAAAATCATTACTTTTGAAAATTTTGATCAAGGCATTTATATTTTTAATGTCAAACAGAGATGGCCGTAGCCTCTTATTTGTGGCCATGTAACATTAAATTTCCCCCTCCTGATTTTATAAAATATAAGGTAGATAGGGAGCAAGATGTTCTGATTAGGGAACAGTATTCCAAGATGCAAAATAGATTGGGGGTTAATTGTTCCATAGCTAGGGTAAACCTTTAGAACAGGAGTGGGGAACCTTTTTTAGGTCGGGGTCTGCTGACCCACAGAAAAATCAGTCGGCCATACATGAGACGCAAACCCTGCCCCCCCCCCCCAAATTAAAAAAAAAAACAACCCAAAACAAGACAAACCCTCATTGATGTGGTCTCCGACTGAGAAGCAAAAAGACACTCCCCACATTTCCCTTATACACCAGAGCCTAGGGGAGCCCAGCCTAGTTGATGTTGTATGTTTGAGCCCGGTGGTGGGGATCTGGAGCACCAGTGCAGACCCCACGATTCTAGAGCTTCAGGAGCTGGATCCAGGCAAGCCACAAGCTGCATCTGGCCCCCCAGCCTGAGGTTCTCCACCCCTGCTTTAAAATGTTGACTGTTTCCTGAGAAACTTTTAGATTTAGCCAGGTTATGAAATATAAGTAAGATCTTGATTAGAAAACATGGATACAATCCTGTCTATTCGGTATGTTTTCTGCAAAAATTTTGGGACCAACCATGTTGTAAACAGGTTCTATTTTATGACAATATCTCAAGTCCAAATCTGGTCTAGTGCCCCTTGTACACCTGAACAGTATTACCAGGTTTTCAACTTGTTAGTGACATTCGTTGCTTCCAAATGTGCCATTTGTATATTATATTTGTTGAACAGTAATTCTGGGTGTTAGTTTCCCATCCAGCAGTCTAGGCTCTCAGAGATGTTGGCCTCTAATAAGGTTAGATCTGTTTAGAGGATGCTGTCCATATCATCAGACTGACTGGCTCTGTGTCCCATACATCCCAAACAATGGGGTATATTGCCTAATATGTTGTTGATATTACTCTGCATATATTATGAGGACTTGTGATATCCTGACTTTCTCTGAATGCACTAATAAGTGAAGTCAGTATGGTGGGTATGAATACATAAACGAGTTTGATACTTGGTTTTGTTGGGGGGGGGAAGCAGTTCAGGGGATGCAGCTCAATCATATTTATTTACATCAGTATTTATACATCAAAAATGTGTAACCTGGCTAGTTTAACATTTGTAGTGTACAGATAGCCTTATAGAGAGGAACATGTGTGATGCGTGTATTGGAGGGGTAGAAAATTAAAGCTGCTTGGAACTAGGGATGTGAAAGCTTCACTGCTAAGTTGCCTCATTCTTGGTGAAGCTTACTGGTTTTGGTTAACTGGTGGACTGGAGCAAACCCTGCAGACCATGGGTAGGAGCTGCTCTAGTCATGTGAGGCCCACCATGTGCAGGGGCACTCCAGCACCTGCTGGAACAGCCAAGATGTAAAGCCTCCCCCCAGAAACTCCCGTTCACTCAGTTAACCAGTTAAACTTTCTCTTTAACCAGTTCACGAATTAAATGTGATTTTTTTTTAAATCCCTATTTGGAATGTCAACCTATTAGAGAGCTAGGAGCAATCATTTGAGAATCTTGTGAAACTGCAGAGCTCAATATTACTCTTTAATTAGGTATAATTGCCCAAAAATGTTGTATTACGCTTTCAGAGTAGTAGTAGGCATCTTTCATCTTGAGAGGCCAAGGTACTGGAGCGAATATTACACTCTCAGAACTTAATATAATAATCAGATTTTCTTGACATGAGTTATGAAAAAAGTAATCTTAAAGCTGTGGCCCCTGTCATTACTATTTATAATGCGATAGAACTATATTAAGTGGACAATTGTAAGAAAAACTTATGACTTTTATTGTTGTTAGGGAGGCTATGATGGAAAATCTAATTTTGGACCAATCAACCTTGGCAGAGTACATCTTAAAGTAGTGTTGTGTATCTTACTGCCATTTGCTTTCTCAAAGTAAGCCAAGCAAGCAATAACCAAAGCAAGAAACACTAACTTCTATCAACATCTTCCCTTTCTGAAATGGTTTCTTTCTGAATTTCTTTGTTGTTGTTTGTGAAAGTAGCATTTGGGACTAATAAAAATAAGATCATTGTATATGGTATGTTTATATTAGTCTCATTTCCCCTCTCCCCCCCCCCCCTTTTTCCCCTGGAGATGGTGATCATGAGTTTTATGGCAGCTGACAAACATATTGGCAAACGTTACAAGCATTTTTAATAGTTCAGAAAATACACCTTAGAAAGCTTTAAAGATTTTCAGTATAAGCCATTTTTGCTACAAATTTTCATCTTTGTTTGACTTAAACCTGCATCATTTTTCATTTTTAAATTTTATCAGACGACAGCGTAATAGCAGATATTGTCTCTTCCAGAATTCTGGTGGGAAGTAAGATGTGATTTATACAGACCCAATTTTGAATAATATCTGTCAGAAAGGCAGATGATAGTGAGAGGTAACATGAAGATTTCAGTGATGGATGTTGCTTTCCTGCAAGCCAAATCCGAATAGCAGTCTTCTGTCTGTGATGGTAAATTGAGTCAGGAGCCAACTACAGAGAGGAGTGCAGAATTCACCATCATATGCAAATTTGACATTGTGTTCCTTGGCTTGAACAAAGACTTGAACTGGATAGACCATTATAAAGTCAGCTTTCTCACATTCAACACCCCCTTGACATCAAAAGCTAAGTATGCTACTGGTGTGCAGCACAGTCTGCATTGCCAGCACAGAGGAAGCCTGCCTTAGCACCCCCACTGATCACCCTGCCGCATTGATAACTAGTGCCTAACATTCCATGACCCAGAACTGGGTCGTGACCCCTAGTTTGTATGATCTATTTTCATATGTGTTATATTAGTGTTATTAGAATCTAAGAAGCAAAGTACAAGACATTTGGGCAATTCTGTACAGCCCTTCTGATTGAGGTTTAGAGACTTATGACATTGATCTTGGTCTTCACCACATCCTCTGGCAAAGAACTCCACAGAATTGGCTGTGAGTTGTATGAAGAAATACTTTTTTGTTGTTGTTGTTGCTTTTAAACCTGCCAGCTATTAATTTAATTTGGTGACCTCCCCAGTTCTTGTATTATGTGGAGTAAATAACACTTCCTTATTTACTTTCTGCATGTTGGTGATGATTTTAGAGACCTCCATCATATCCCTCCTTAATTGTCTCTTTTCCAAGCTGGAATTTCCCAGTCTTATTAATCTTTCCGCATATGGAAGTTGTTCCAGACCCTCCCCCCCCCTTCTTACGCTATAAGGTTATTATATACAAGTAGCTTTAAGGTGATTAGTCTCCTGACTTTTAAATGGGTGTGTCATGATCATGAGAGATGGCCAGCAGCCTGGGGACTAAAGGGTTAACTACGCCTAAGCCAGGTGGAATGGCCAATAGGAATGTAGGTAGGAATTTCAAACTGGGACAAAGGAGTTTTTGGGGGGGGTTTCCTCCCTCCTTTTGACCTGAGCAGTTCTTCTCCAGACTGAGGGAGACACAAATGTCTCTCTCTCCAAGAAACCATTCTTCACTTTCTGTAAGTAGGATAAAGTTTAGATGGTTTTATTGTTTTATGGTTTGGGAAATGGGATGTGATGTCTGTGCACTTTTAAAAAAAAAATGTTTTGGCTTTCCTTTGTAACGAAGTTCTAGAATTATTTTGTTACTTTTCCATCTAGACATTATGCTTGCAACAGGAATATTGTGGCAATAATAATAGTTCTTTCTCTTTTTTTTGTATTAACCTGGTATTGGTTAATTTTTGTGTCCTGATTTGTACTTTAGAGGTGAGATTTCCCAAGTGATCTCTCCCCTGATTTTGTATCAATACTTGGGTGGTGGCAGCAGAATTTTTATCCTCAAAATATAGGTTAAGATTTTGGGGGGGAAGTTTTATACCAAAGCCTGGTAGATAAGGTTTTGAGGTATTTTTGCTGCCCCCCCTGTTTCTGTATTTATTGTGCCAGAGTGGGAAAGGAGCCATGACAGGGTGTCCCTATCTTCAAACTTTAATATTCTTGTTTAAAAGTTGGTTTTGTAAGACTTATTAGCCAGGAATTTTAAAAAATTGATACTTAGTTAATATATTAAAGGATATCAAAATTGGCAATTTCTGATACTACTACTGAAAAGTGATATACAGTGGCTGAATTAGCATGGCTTTTTAAAAACTAGACTATTTCTGTTCTCATAAAAATGAAGGGCTATACATATGTGAAAGTTAGATTTAATGAGACTGACTGTGTCAACTCATTCATAATATATACTTCATTCATAATATATCCTGTTCCTGGTGATGACAGAATTTGATACGTGGGTTGTCTTGTGTTTGGTAGCTTTATATTGATGTTACCCACACTTAATTAGATAAGTTTACAGCCTTCTAGTACATTTCAGCTCAATTTAGCCGTGCTTAATTCATGTAAAGATACTGAAATTTTTTTGGAAAAAAAAGACAGCTTAAAAGAATACCTGGAAAGTAACGTCGCGTACAGAATGAGGCAATATGTTCAAGTTCCGACAACTGAGCAGGAAAAAACTTATGACTACAATGCTGCATGGGAGCCAAGTCCATTTATACATTTGGGTAGGTGGGAAGAAATCACTTTCTCTTTTTTGATATTTTGCAACATTTCTATCTGTATGTTCTGTAGAATACTTTAAAAAAGGCCATACTTTTGTTAATAAAACCTTGAAATGTAGACTATGAAATCTTGATTTAGGAGAACATGCATTTGAATTCTAGGAAAATATGTAGTGTTAAAGCTAGTGCTACTCTACTGTTTTAAACCTTTTACATGGAAGAAAATGTGTTGGCAGCTTTTTCCACTGACCCAACTTCAAGCTTCATATATTTATTTGATTATGACTATTTTCCCCTTTGTGTGTGTGTGTGGGGGGGGGGGGGATTTTTTTTAACGTAAGCAAATGAGATCAGGGCACAAAAGCATTCCAGACTTTTTTTCTTTGTTCCTGTTGCTCAGATGTTAAAATTATATCACATACACTGCACCAAGATAGACTTCAAAGATAGCAGGGGAAAATTTTAAACCAACATATTAGTCTTCTTTAATATATGTCTAGTTTGATTATGATTTTTTTTTTTTAGTTTGGCAAATCATTTGGTTGAACAAAATTCAGTGTGAAGAGGATATCCACCACACACGAGCAAGAATTAATGTTAGGTCTCTCACGTGGTCTGGTTTCCAGAATGAGTCGACAAAGCAGCTCATAAATAAGTGTGCAGATCAAATCCTTTTAGTTACTGTACATCATCTTACAATATAATTTTAGAGATGTGTGTCTGTCCTTCTGAGTCCATTTGATCAAGAATTCCTCCTAAATAGTAAGAACTAGGATAATCAAATTTGGTATGCCGTTTCCACTTATCATGACTTAAAGCACAAGGTGAGGGTTTGGTTGGGCCAAGACAATGAGGTGTGCTTGAAATTCTGTTGTTCATCATAAAATGGAAAGGGAAGGGTAAGAGGAACAGTTATACTGTAGAATGACCATAGGGGAGTAGCAAAGGGCTAGGAATCTATAACATCATTGGGACAGTAGGGATTAGGGGTGAAGGAAGAGTCATCTATCTACTATATAATTCAGAGTTTGTCTGGGTGTTTGTCTGAACCCCAACTGAGGGATATGCACTCCTCCCTAAGTTGGGCCTGCTGGAGCTGCATCAGCCATGGATAGGCACTTCTCACCTGAACCCAACCTGCTGTGGTGAAAGAGGCTGGGTGTGTTCTCTGTCCCTGGGGCAACCCACATACTGAACTCCTCTTTGTCTACGCCACCCCAGAACAGTGATTTAAATGAAGAAAAACAAAGCTTATTTGAGTTAAGAAACTGAGCTGCGCTCGGTAGATCTTCTAGTAAGATACGGAAGTCTGTATCAGAGCTTACCTTTTTTATACAGGCAGTCCCCGGGTTACATGGATCCGACTTACATCAGATCTCTACTTACAAACGGGGTGAGGCAACCCCGCACTAGCTGCTTCCCCGCAGCAGACCAGGGAGACGCGAAGCTAGCGCCTCCCCCCCCCCCCCCCCCCCCCGAGCAGACCAGGGAGATACGGAGCGGCTTTTCTCAGCAGACACCTCAGCTTGAGAATAAAGGACTGAGGGAAGTGAGGTGTGGGAGAATAAAACTGAGCTCTGGAGAAATGTTTGGCTAGAGTTTCCCCTACAATATGTACCAGTTCCGACTTACATACAAATTCAACTTAAGAACAAACCTACAGTCCCTATCTTGTACGTAACCCGGGGACTGCCTGTATTTAGAAAGTTTTTCTTAATATCTAGCCTAAATTTCCCTTTTTGCATAGTAAGTCCATTACTACTTGTTCATCCTTCCTTTTGTGAACAAGGAGAACAGTTGCTAAGCAGTCTCCTTATAACAGTCTTTCATTATATCTGGAGACTGTCAGGTCCTTTCTGTATTCTTTTCTCAAGATGTGCCCAGTTTTTAAAAATCTTTCCTTGAATCAGATTTTTAAAATATTTTATCATTTTTGTTGCTCTCCACTGGACTGACTTCTGTTTGACAATATCTTTGCTTAAGTGTGGCTTTGCTAGTGCTGAGTGGAGCAGAACCATCACTTCCCATATATTATATGTAATGCCTTGATTAATACATCCCACAATATTTGTCTTTCACAGTTCCATCCACTTCTTGATTCATATTGAATTTGTGATCAACTACAGCCCCCAGATTCTCTTTAGCAATACTACCACCTCACCAGTTACATCTCATTTTTAGTTGTGTTGGGCTTTTTTATTTGTTTTGCACTTGCTTTTATTGAATTTCCTCTTGGTAATTTCAGAACAATTCTCCAATTTAAGGTAATTTTGAATTCTAATCCTGTGCTTACAAGTCCTAGCAATCCTTCCTAGCTTGGTGCCAACTACAAATTTTATAAGCATGTTCTCCACTCTATTATAAAAGTCATTAATGAAAATGCACAGATCCTTGCAGGACTCCACTAGATACTCTCTCTCTCCCTCTCCCCTTCTTCTCCCCCTCCTCCCCCCTCCCGGTCTGATAGCACACTGATGACGAGGCACTGATTTTCAACCACTTTTGCACCTACTTTTTGATAACTTCATATAGAACTTTTTCCCTGTTTGCTTATGGTGATCTTCAATTTAAATATAGTGTTGTATACTATATACTTGTTCTAGCCAGTTATTGCAAATTCAGTCTTATTCCCTTATTTTAATCAATATCAAATATTACAAAATGTTGTATGGTACAAAATAGGTTTCTTTAAGAAATATGTAGATATCTTTTTTAAGAAAATCACAAATGTCTTATATTTCACAAGAATCCTCCATAGCAAAATATGAGCCAAGTAATTTTTTTTCCTCCATCTTATAATGAAATAATATTTCTGTTCCTATCACAATCTAATCTGTGGAAATTATGTATTATTCTGTGTTTTCAACTGTGTGTTTATGAATGACTCAAAGGATTGATGAAGGTAAACTGAAGGACCAAGTGCTTACAAACAAATTGTTGTTAATGTCACAATAATTGTTTGCTAGTTACATGGGATAATTAAATTGTCGGAAAATTGTTAATTGTTATAACCGCAATTTCCCAAATGGATAGTTAATCATTTGGAGGTAGAGAATAGGTGGATAGGGTAATAGTATCTTGTGCTATACAGTTTCTGTAATGGAGAGGGATAAAGCAAAATATACAAGGAGTTGGGTTTCTGTTACAGCAACGCCTCTTGACTTATAGAAAGCAAGAGTGGAAAATTCCTGACCAATTAATGAGTTTGAAACTAGCAAATAGCTTATTCTTGAATCTCTCGTGAATCTTGTTGGATGATAAATATGATTAAAATGACACAGGTTTCTCAGTTGCGTTGAGTAAAGTCATATGACTGCAAAGGTAATCTTCTTCACCATATACCCCTACTCCTTCAGAAATACTTTTCCTACCCCCCAAATAAATGAACTGCATCCATCAACATAGTGCCAAGACATTCTTATTTCTTTTCCAACATGAGTGTTTTCTCTTAGCAGCCTTCCCTGTTTTAGCTAAGTTTTTGTATGTTTGAATTAGATATTAAGAAGTGGATCAGGTTGTTAGGTGGCTCCTCCTAAAGTGCCACCTCTGTTATATTGCTTGTATTGAGTAGGTATTTTATTTAGAGATTTGAGACAGATACCCAGTGATTTTTTTTTAGACAATTATTAATATTAGCTTACCTCCTCAGTGACTCATTTGCATTTAAGTTCTACTGTGGATCTGTGATTTGACTAATGAATTGGAATCGCATCATATCTGACCCATTTCTGGAATAATTTGAAATTAGATTGGATAAAGCACTTAAAATACTGTAGGGAATAAATCTGTGCTGGTAGAGGAATGTACAGATGGATTGCTATATTCCATTTTTTATTTTTAATGTGTTAAATTACTGTAATGGCTGTTTCTTATCATGTATGTTGTAGTCTTTTTTCCTTTGAACAGTCTGGTTGTGCTCTACCCCAGGAAAAAATTAATTACAGGCAGTCCCCGGGTTACATGGATCCGACTTACATAGGATCCCTACTTACAAACTGGGTGAGGCAATCCCGCACTAGCTGCTTCCTCCCAGCAGACTAGGGAGACACGAAGCTAGTGCCCCCCCAGCAGACTAGGGAGACGCGAAGCTAGCGCCTCCCCAGCAGACCAGGGAGACGCGGAGTGGCTTTTCTCAGCAGACACCTCAGCTTGAGAATAAAGGACTGAGGGAAGTGAGGTATGGGAGAATAAAACTGAGCTCTGGAGAAATGTTTGGCTAGAGTTTCCCCTACAATATGTACCAGTTCCGACTTACATACAAATTCAACTTAAGAACAAACCTACAGTCCCTATATTGTACGTAAACCGGGGACTGCCTGTATACCTAATCCATATTTTCTTGTCTTGGTGACATGAAATGTGATGTGTGCTGCTTATTATGATAGAAACTGAATATTTTACTCTGAGAATCTTAGTATATCAGAGTAGAATATTATTAGTTAGTGCTATTGACATTTTAAATGGGTCAAGAAAGTGGAGGAACAGGCATTTTAAAAAGTAATTTAATCTAGTTGTCTTAATAACCCTCAAGTGGTAGAGAAATAGAATGGGAAAGGAACATCTAATTTACATATTTTATATCTTAGTTTACATATTTCATTCACAAAATAATTGGCTACTGAAATACCAGACTAATTTTATTGCTTACTGTAAATTACGGGTGTTTGTATGGAAAAAAGTGTGTGCGCATGTGTGTTTATATATACATATATATGTAAAATATTCCCCTTCTTTATATTGTGAAAGGATAATTCAAAGTCAAGATCAGGCAATAAATAGGGCAGTTTCTGTACAATATATTGTCCTGTTTGTAGATGTTTGCGCTTTTCTTTTGGCTTCCCTCTCGCCTCCTGTTTAATGTGACTGACATTGGCAAAGACATCTATAGGACGCGGTGGATTCCAGTGCTCAGGAAATTTACGTATTGTCTTGAATTTACATATTTAGAAAGTGGTTATAACAGCTTTGTAACAGAACAGGAGTTTGAATACTTTTCTGTTAAGCATGAAAAGTATTTTCTCAGGTTTTTTTTAAAATAATTATTGATTATTTAAGAGTTTTGGTTTGGGCTATGAGAGTACTGTGAACATAAGATTAACTTTACAACAAATTATTTACTTCTAATATATGACTTATTATTTCATTGCCCCAGTGAAAGCACATTATATATGTATTTCAAAATATTAAACTGCCACTAACAGCCATATAAAATCTAATGTTGTTCCTGTGACATTCTTCAAGATGCAGCATGAGTTGCTTTGTCCTCTTAGCTCTTCAGCCTGGAATGTTTTTTACACAGCTTTGCTGGTGAACAGCAAACCTGTCCAGATAGTAATCACTCTCAGCCATCAGCATGTAAAGCAGGGTGGGCAAAATACCGCCTTCGGGTTGGATCCGGAACAGTGGGACCCTAAGGGTACTTCTAAACTATGGGGGTTTTTTTGAAAGAGGATGTGCAAATTCCATAGGAATTTGCATATCTTCTTCCGATCTCACTTTCGAAAGTGAAAGTCTGGATGCTGTTTTTTCAGGAAAAACCCTTTTTCAAAAAAACCATGTAAACCTTTTTTTTTTTTTTTTTAAAGGAAGAGCGTTTTTTTTTTTCCAAGGGTTTTTTTCCGAAAAAACCCACATACAGACTACTTTCACTTTCAAAAGATTCTCTTTCGAAAGTGAGGTCGGAATTTGCATATCCTCTTTTGAAAAAAAAATGTAGTCTAGACATAGCCAAGGGCAGGCTCCCTGGCTACCACAGCACAAAGAACCACTCAAAGCAGACTTGCTGGGGCCGGTGTGTTTGTCTCTGTTCCGTGAGGGCGTGCTTGTATCTCTCTGTGTGGTGCCCCCCACCCTCAGCGCAATTCTTGTAGCTCCCATTGACTGGAAACCAGCCAATTAGAGCTACAGGGTTAGTACTTGTACTGAACATGTTCACATGGACCCAAATGGTCCTGTGCCCCAAGGCATATACCATATAGACACATACACATTGCTTTCAAATACCTCTGATCGGTTCTTGTTGACCCTCTGGAGCTAGTATGTGGATGTTACCCAGAGCTACAATATATTTCAGTAACTATCCTACAGTAGAACCTTAAGTCCATACACACTGTTGCTACACTTTTTTCAACCATACAATAATATTCAGTAGATTATGCACTTTCAAATGATACCCTGTTAAAAGGTGAATAATTGGGTAATCATGTAGTCAATACAGTTTGTACTGACTTCATGATTAGTTGATAAGGAAAGGTGCTACCCCTGCTATGGCTCTGCATTTTAAATGTAGTAAGAGCTAGGTACGTAGGCAGCTCTGCTTCTAGTACATTTAAACTGCAGAGCTGCAGCAGGGGACCCAGATCCAGCTGGGAGTGAGCTGGGCTTGCTCCATCCCAGCTTGTGCTGGGTCCAGCAACCCGTGTCCGTGGGCAAGCGGTACTGTGGAGATGGTGCTGGGGGAAACTGACTTTTAAGGTGGCTCCCACCAGCACCAGGTCCTGCTCTCCCCCTGCTGCCTTTGAGGGGAGGGGAATATGAGTAGATGACTCGACTACCGGATAAGCCTAGTCACCTACTCAGCTATACTCTTTTACATATCTAGTAAAAAATGCCGTAACTATCTAAAAGAACATATGGTACAGGGTGTCGCATGGGGTATAGTATCAGTTCCTTATTGTGCTTTCATGTGAGAGCCTCTAAAAGTCTTCAGACCAACAGAAGTATCTGTTCCATATTAACTAAAGAAAGCAATAAATCCTGAAATCTAATATATAAAGGAGAATGTATGTTTGTGCGCTAATAACTTGGGCACTATAAGAGCTACCGCAACCAAACTTTGCATGGGGTAACCTTTCCTCCAGGAGAAGGTTTTAAGGTACTTTTGGCAGTGCGGGGAGAAACAGCTTCCTGGGGAAAGCGGCAGGGACAGTCACTCACTGAGGCTGGAGGCGCAAGGGGAGGGGTGGCACTCCAAGCAGCAGCTGCCCCACTCGCCTCTACCAGGCCGTTCCACTGCGCAGGAGCGTCCGGGGCGGGGGAGCCCCTACCTCCCTCCCACCCGTGATGTCACTCGGACCAGGCCCCTCCCCTCTGATGGCGGCTGAGGGTTGCTGAGCGGAGGGCTGGAGCTTCCGGCCACCGCTAGCGGGCGGTTGCAGGTGCAGCGGGGCAAGCCCAGTGGGGAGGTGGTGGCGACGGTGCTGGGAGCGGCCTGGAGTCCGGCTTCCTGGTTGCGTGGCGGAGAGCCTGGCACCTGCTCGGCACAGGCAAAGGGAATCCCTGACGCGGCCCCGTGGTGTAGCAGGTAGCGGGGAAAAAGTTTTGGGGTGGCCGGTGCAGTCATTGCCCCCACAGCACCTGCAGCCCTGGGCATGAGCTGGGCAACCCCGCCCACCCTAGGTCCCGTGCTCGCCCCCTCCCACCCACCTCTTCCATGGGGCACCACTGGCAGGACCCCACTGCCCACACTGAGCAACGCCGGGTAACGCCAGCTAGTACTTAAATATTGTATATGTTTTGGTAAATTTCAGACAGATGTATTACTATATATGTAATACTACAATAATTATATTATAAATCAGTAGCTTAATGACTGGAGATGGGGGAGGGAAGAAGGTCTCTCAACCTAAATATGTGGAAAACATCATATCCTTCCCCTTATCCTTTCAGTCTTTGGGGCAGAAAGGACTAAAAATGCTCAGTAATGGAATTTGTGGATTCACCCCCCCCCCCAGCTGAGTTGATTCCCTTTCCTGCTGCAAAGTTTATAATAGCTGCTAGCTGTAATCTCTGTGCTTCTTCTGGCAATGCTTTCTTCTGCCCGTGTAGGAGGTTCTAATGTTCTAACATATCAACGGGCAACCAAGGCTAGTGTGTGGGGCACATGTGTGGCCCTCCTTCATCTCAGTGGGCCACAAGATTGAAATCAGGCATGTTCACTAACCTATGACCCCAAGAATAATCTTAAATACATTGCACTTGTTTCTCTTTCTTTACTGTGCCTTTTCAACACCAACAGACAGAACTATGTAGCACTTTAAAGACTAACAAGATGGTTTATTAGGTGATGAGCTTTCATGGGCCAGACCCACTTCCTCAGATCAATGTGTGGAAGAAAATCGGCACAACCATATATACCAAAGTGATACAATCAAAAAAATGAACGCATGTGAAATTGACAAATCAAATTTTAGAGTGGGGGTGAGGGAGGAAGTTTAGTTTCTGTGAGGTAATGATATTAGGGGTGATAATTGGGGAAGCTATCTTTGTAATGGGTGAGATAATTAGAGTTCTTGTTTAAACCCATACATAAAGTGTCAAATTTAAGCATGAATGACAATTCTGAAGCTTCTCGTTGAAGTCTGGAGTTAAAGTCTCTTTGAAGCAATATTCATGTTTTAAGGTCATTGAGGGAATGATCAGTCTGGCTGAAATGGCAAGTAACAGCTATCTCTCAGAGAGAGTCTTATGTCTGTTTTGTGTGCATTGATTCTTTGGCGAAGTGTCGTCTGAGATGTTTGTCCAATGTACATAGCAGATGGACACTTTAGGCACATGATGGCATAAATTATATTTCTGGATGAACAGGAATATGTGTTCTTGATCTTGTAACTGGCATGATCTTGTAACCTAGGGGGGAGGGATAGCTCAGTGGTTTGAACATTGGCCTGCTAAGCCTAGGGTTGTGAGTTCAATCCTTGTGGAGGCCATTTAGGGATTTGGGGCACAAATTCATCAGGAGTGGTACTTGGTCCTGTTGTGTAGGCAGGGGACTGGACTCGATGACCTTTCAAGGTTACTTCCAGTTCTAGGAGATAGGCAATCTCCATTAAATTATTTATGGTTAGGTCCAATAATGGTGTCAGCAGAGTAACCAAGTGATTCAAAGTATTAGGGGCAGATTAAATTGCCAGCAAAAATAACATAAAGCTAAACTTTTTTTTCTAGCAACATCCACCATAGCAAACAACTTGATATTTTACTTGTTAGATTATACTGCTGAAAGGCGTAGAGAGAATCTTGAAGACTGATGCATTGCAAAGTTGATCCGTATTGTTCTTCAGACATATCCAGATCATTTTCTCCCAATTAGCAGCTTTCCCTATGATGATTCATTTTTGCAGCTAGCCCCTGCATCATCTTGCACTGCTTATACCTGATGTTTTCCTTTTTAACCCAGGAAACAAATTTCTTCAAAATATTCCCAGCTAAAGTCTCTTTTACACCCAAAAGCCATGACACACTTTTATCATAGAAAAACTAGGGAATATAGGAAGCCATGTGTGTGCTGAATAATGTCTTCCCTTTTCCTTTCCAGTGCATTCCAATGTTCCTTTCTGTGCTGCTTCCATCCTTTCTTATATAGTGTGTCTCTGTCTTTAGACAAAGTCTTAACTAAATCTGCTATGTTTGGCCCAGGTTCACTACCACTTAAGCACAAAACAAAAACAATCCTGTCGAGCCTGTGTCTGTCTTTGCCCATGTTTCTCAGCAGACTAACAGAAATTGAAAGCCCAGAACTTTCAAGAAGCAAGAGCTGGTTGTTAGGTTGGACAGACTAGAGCCATTAATTCATATTTGTGAGGCGACAAGTGTCTGTGTAGTCTGTTTGTGATAAGATTTAATTGTAAATGTTATTTTTAAATGAGAAATTTAGTATTTTATTGGGAATTTTTAAAAACATAAAATCTGATTTAAATAAAAACCAGTTTGGGTGTTTGTTTTTTATCTGCCATGGACACATGACTTCTGGGTATGCTGATCAATTTCCCTCCAGTGGCACCATGACTAGTTAAAGATTGAATCTGCTACAGTCTGAGAGTGATGTGGCTTTCAGCTCGTGTAGTATATGCTCATGTACAAGTTGCCCGTCTCAAATTCAGGATTCTCTTGTCTGGCAGCATCCATGGTCTGGATGAGTGTGTCCTGGAGCAGGGGGGCCAGCAGTGGGGAACCTGGTGCAACCCTGCAAGTCTGCTAGCAGCAAGACTGCAGCAGCCTTGGTGGAGCGCGATCAGAACTGTCTGCCCCCTAGCAATGGGGCTGGGACCACAGCAGCCCAAGAGGGGAAGCCTGTCTGGGCTGCAGCAGCTCAGAAGGTTGTGGTGGCGGCGGCGGCGGCAGCACGATTGGGGTTGCCTACTACTAGGTAGTGAGGTCGGGACTATGGCCACAGCAGCCTGGGAGGGAAAGCTGGCCGCGGCAGCTCAACAGAATAAGCACGGCCAGGGCCACGTGCAGCCCAGCAGCAGGGCTGGGGCTGCTGCAGCCCAATTGGGCCATGTGCTGTTCCTCAGTGGGCCTTCAGCTGCCCGGCCAGCAGCAGAGCTGGAGGTGGGGCTGGCCTGTAGACAGCCCGTCTGGGATGAAGAAACTGGTCGCGGGGAGAGGCAGCGGGCCGAGGGACTGGTGTCAAGGACCTCCTGTTGTCTGGCAAATTCTCTCCTCCGGGACTGGTCAGGTCCGAGGTTGGCAGACGAGAGGTCCAACCTGTACTAAGCTACAGAGGTTTCAGGTTTGATCCTGACTGCTAATGAACAGGGTCTGTTCTTGTACTCTTTCTCTCTTAAATGATTCTGTACAGCTTTAAAAAACTTCTCTTTATAATAACTTGTTTTTTGGTTTTGTAAATATTTTTCCAGGAGTATGCTGTTGTTGTGCTGCTTTGCGCCCTCGTTACAAGCGTCTGGTGGATAACATATTCCCTGAAGACCCCAAAGTAAGTTAACGATTTAACTAAACCTTAAAGCAGCTTCAAATTCTGAATTTTGGTTGTTTTCAAAAATATTAATTTAAACCTTTTTTGGAGAATGAGGCATTCAGTTTTAATCGGCCAGAGCCTTCTCTAGTAAAAGAGAAATCTGCAAAACTCTGATCCAAGCATTGACCACAAATATGTTAACACAGGATTTTAGTTCAGATATGACCACAAGTTTTAATATATTTCCTTTTCTCTGTAGGCCTAGCATTTTAGTCTTTTTCATTTTGAAATATATAGTTTAGTTTACTCCATGGATTATGATCCAGCTGTTTTTCCTTTCTAGTTGTGCACATGTATACGTTTATTGTAATGTTATTTGGATACACAGAGTAGAAATCCTTTCATATCATGTTCCTTTAATTCTTGAGTATTAGTGCTGTTGGAGCTAAATCTAGAGTTTTGTCTAAGACTTCCTTCTAAATAGAAAGAGTTAGAACAGTGGTCTCCAACCTTTTTACACCCAAGATCACTTTTTAAATCTCAGAACAAGCAAAGATCTACTGCCCCATCCTTCACCTAAGACCCCACCCCTAATTGAAGCCCCACCCTCTCTATTCTCCTCCTCTCCATCACTTGCTATCCCCAGCCCTTACACACTCTACACTGCCATTTTTTTTCCAGTTCTTATGTAAGAAGAGGTTTTTCCAACATTTGGCCTGTCTAGACTGGACCAAATGTTAGAAAAAATCCTTCATTTGGAATCCCCCTTATTCCTCGTGGGGTTACTGAAAGAGTATGTTTGCTCTTCCACTAAAAAAAGCAGAACAACAAATGCATCCCTGGATGCGGAAGAGTTGTTTCAGGATATCGCTGGAATCCTGGGGAAAAACTCCTACAGTCTAGCCATACCCTCACTGGGTTGAGACAGGATGTGTGGGCTCTGGGGTGGGAATGAGAGATTTGAGTGTGGGAAGGTGAGAGGTGCAAGCTCTGGGAGGAAATTTGGATGCAGGAGGAGGTGGAGAAGGGGATGCTGGCTCAGGGAGGGAGCTCCAGGCTGGGGAGTGTTGGGGTCAGATGGAGGGTTGAGGTACTAAGCAAGCCACAGGCTTGTGGCTGTGAGGGTGCAGTAATTTGGGTTGGGGTATGTGAAGGGCTCAGGGCAGGTGGTTCCGGGGTATGATACCCTCAGATCTAGGGTCTGGCGGGGTGCAGGAGTGTTATAATGCTGTGGCCAGATGGGGGCTTGGCCCCAATTGGGGGTTTGTTAGCCAGGCTTCATTTTTAACTAAAATACTATGTCAAACACAAAAAGTTTCTGCATTGTCTTTATGAGAAGGGCAGGGAACTTGTTTTGAGTTCACTGACCCACAGAAAAGCCAGTTGGAGCCACACAAGTGAGATGAAAAAAAAAAAAAAAAAAAAACCCTAAAAAAACAACTTTTCCCAAAACCCCCCCAAGCATCACTAATGTGGCCCCAACTGTGCTGGTGAGAGCTGGGGACATGGTATTGGGGAAGGGTGCTAGTGGGTACTGGGGCAGGTGACAGAGTGCTGTGGTGGAGACAGGGCTCTGCAGCAGGACCCAGGGGAGAGAGGACAGGGTGCCAGGGGGGAACAGGAGAGAGGGGACAGGGTTCTGCAGCAGGGGACAGGGTGCCAGTGGGGGCAGGGAGTCCTTTTCCCCCGCCTCCTCCCAGAACTCCCCCCTCCCCCATCCCTGCAGAGGGAAGCCCCCGCACATGCCTCTTCCGGGGCCAACTCCCCCCTCCCACGGCACAGGGGAGCCCCTGCTCGCGTGCCGCTTCCAGGGACCACCCTCCCCCCCCACACACACACAAGTTCCGGCAATCCACAGACCTGAGGGATGGTAGCAGCTAGCGCACTTCCAGAACCCCTGGAAGTGGCGTGCAGCTGCAGGACTTCCGTCCACCCCGCAGGAAGCCGGCACTGCCTCAATTTTTGCTGGAGGTAGGTAGTGGGGCTTCTCGGGGGTGGGAGGAAATTGGGGGGGGCCTCGA
Source organism: Pelodiscus sinensis (assembly GCF_052426305.1). Lineage (NCBI taxonomy): Eukaryota > Metazoa > Chordata > Testudines > Trionychidae > Pelodiscus > Pelodiscus sinensis. Next base: position 16,386,398 of record NC_143053.1, on the reverse strand, counting down.
ACGCCTCGCAATCGACCAGTTGGTGACCCCGGTGTTAGAACCACCGTATTCAGCGTACAGCTTCCACTTAACGTAACTTTAAGCAACGTAAGGGGTTTGTTGTGCTAGGAAAACGGAATGTGCTGGAACGGGATTGCTTCTCATAAAACCATTTTTCTTTAAAACTACCATTTTTCTTTAAAATTGAAGGATGTGAATAGTATAGCGCCAAGTGTACAGGTCTCGCATTAGGGATGTGAAAAGTTAACTGGTAGGGGCTGGAGCAGCAACCTCCTGATGTGGGCAGGCGGCTGATCCAGCCTTGTGGGGCCCACTATGGGCAGAGTACCATCTAGCCTAGCCAAAGCAGCCTCTGTCTGCTGCTGGCTCAGCACAGTGCTCCATGAGCAGGAGTTCTCTAGCATGGCCGTGGAGAGCGGAGGGAACCAGTTAACTAATTAAATGGGATTTTACATCCCTATCTGGCATAAGTATGAGACAGAATTTGTAACGTGTGTTAGAGATGTTAAAAGGCTCTTATTTTGGTAAACATGTAACTGCTGAAAATTTCGCATGGGGAGGGAGTTGGCTCTGCAGGAGCTGGTGCTCAAGAAGAATCTACTGAAAAGCCAGTTCCCCGTGAGCACTGGCTTCTGCCTGCCCCCTGTTTTTTCCCATCCGATACAGCTTGGGGTGGGCATGTGGCTCTGCAGGAGCTGGTGCTTGCAGAGAGCCTGCTTAAAAGCACTGGCTTCCGCCTGTCTCTCCCTGTCTCCCTGCTGAATCTGATACTACACTATCACATCCCTAGCATGTGTGGGCTTTTCCTTGAAGATCTGCCTTTATCATTGTAGACTTCCTACTGAAGTTTTGTAAAATATCAGTTGCAGGAGAGACTTATTCTTTCTGTTGATCTGGTCTCTTCAAAACATGGATTTTTTTTAAAATGTTATTTCCAGAGGAAACAATTGTTCGGAAGCATCTTGTTTATCTACAAGAGAAAGATGCTGATGATCTGTTTTCTATATGCTATCTTAGAAAGCAAATACTACTTAAAACTTGGTTGGTACTACTGGTATAGAGAAACATCTTTGAATATCTTTGTACTAGCCTTATTAGTGCTGTGTGTGCTCTCAAAAGCAGCCCTGATGCAGCAATGCCTCAGAATCGCCAATTGTGTTGGTGTGTGCAAAAGTTGGGGGAGGACAGAATATTGTCCAGCCCACAATTTATGACACTGCAAATCATTGTAAGCCTAATTTTACATGTTTAAAATATTTAATTGCATGATATCTAACTGATCTGTTTAGTTCTCTGGGACTTCTTGACACTAAATCTTTTTCTAATGACTCATTTCATATACCGTGGACATTATTTCCTTTGATTGCTCACACATAAGTTAATCATTCTTGTGAGAATTTGAGGAAAAACAAATTTTTATGTAACTTTTATATGTCTTAAATTGTTTTGAATTAATGAATCTGAAATATTGTTTAAAAAGCTATGCTGTTCATTGAATTTCCAATTAAACTGCTTTGTGGTGTCAAATAAGTTAGATGATAATAGACAATCATAGATCAATTATCCAGCCAGGAAAGAAGACTTTAACAAGAATACAGCTTTCTGCACCAGTAACACTGCAGAAATGTAATTATCACTGAGGGTTATAATGTAGCATATCTAATCACCATTGTGTGTTTTTTCCATAGTAATTGATCCCTATGTTCTCCAGTTGATTAAACATGAAATTTTCAAAGTGTAGAAAAAGTGAAGAAAAATTCCTATGCAATTACTAAGTCATTCTCTCTTTGAGGCTGATGCTCCTATACAGAAAGAAACCATAATTTTAAATAGGACTATTTGAAGGGGTTGAAGCCCTGATTGTGGCTCGACTTTCACCTTGATATCAGTGAGAGAGCCACAAAAAGTTTTAAAAATGTTCATGAATAACCCCTTTCCACTGAAAAATATATAAGAAAAGTGAGGTGTTTACCAGCTCTAATCAGTTATTCAGATGAGAAATGTATATTAAGTAGGGATGTAAGCAACTAGTCAACTACCTGATAAGCCTAGTTGACTACTCACATTCCCCCACCCTTTTATCAGAGGCAGCAAGGAGGGGGAGGAGCAGGTTCCCCATAGCACCGTCTCTGCAGTGCAACCTGCCCCCTTCCCCTGCTGCCTCTATCAGGTGGCAGAGCTGGCGGAAGAGGGAGCCAGGGGAGGCTGTCGCGAAGCAACCTCTGCCCGCAGTCTAAATGTTCCATTGCTCCTGCTGCGCTTCTGCATTTTAAATGTAGTAAAAGCCAGGTGGTCAGGCAGCCTGACTCTTACTACATTTAAAATGCAGAGCGGCAGCAGGGATCACTCCTGGACCCAGCACAAGCCAGAACTGAGCGCCTTCCCCTATTGACTAATTGTGTTGTCGATTAAAAATCCTGTCAATTACATGATTAAATATCCTCTTCTTAACATCCCTAATATTAACCCATTTATCTCTGCTCCGAAAATTAACATATGATAAGGCTAAGTACTCTTTATATGCCAATAACTGTAATTGGTATTGGGATTTCTAACTATCAGGTTGCTTCAGCCCCTTAATCACCAGCTGTAATACAGCAAATATGAAAGCAGTGGTCTGGTACAGAGGAGAATTAGAACTGTTAAGGCATGATTTTGAAGAAATGGAACATTTAGACTGCAATTTCAGTTATACAAGAATGTGAGTCTGAAGGGATTAACTTGAAACTCACTACTGAAGTGTTTAATTGAAGTAATTAATGGTTTTTTTGAAGGACTCTGAAGTAATGAAAATGGAACCTTAGGAAAAATGTCTCAAATGAAATCACAGCTCCCCCATTATTGCCTCTGTTAGAAAGAAGGGGATACATTGCCAGTGTACGTCTCTGAGAAGTACTGGGCTTAATCCTTTATGGTGCTATTTCTGTATTTTAGGCCCTAGACAAGATTGTTAATGAACAATTTCACAGGTTCTGTCAAAGTTGACTATTCTAATTTGTGTTAGCCCCAAACATGTGCTTTGAATTGGAAAAATGAAAGGTTTTTCAGAAGCTTAAAAAATTGCTATGAATTAAAAAAAACAAACTTTTTATCTTAATATTAGGATGGTCTTGTTAAAGCTGATATGGAGAAGCTGACTTTCTATGCAGTTTCTGCACCAGAGAAGCTGGATCGAATTGGAGCTTACCTAGCAGAGAGACTGAGCAGAGATGTTGTCAGACATCGCTATGGGTAAGGGATTTCGTCACTGGCTAAATATAGATGCTGAAAGTTAGCTGCCTTTTCCTGTCTTTATTCTGGTTCAGTCTACAAGACATATAGAGTCAGAACCGTGAATGTTATTCATGCTGGTGGACAGCAGATAGATATTCAATTTTTTTTTCAAATATAAAGTGAATATTGGAGTTGTAGACAATGTTGGATATGAAAATTATCTGGAATTATAGGCCATACTTCTGGATTCAGCAGAACCTACTGTCTACTATACTTTGATTGTTTTAATTTAATATATCCTTACTGGTTATGGTTAACCACTGGCCCAGCTGGACTGGAGTAGCCCCCTACTGTCCCACATTTAAAGTGTTAACTGGTTAAACATAATGTTTATTTGCTAACTGATTAAATGGGATTTTACATTCCTAATACAAGCTAATTTTCTGACTTCCTGGGTTATTATTCTTAATACTTGAGTTAAATTAATTCTAATTTTCAAGTAGAACAGTGGGAAAGTATAGAAAAACAATTTCCAAAAGAGAACATAAGGGAGAGGAATATATAATGAAAATAGAGAGAGAAAGACACCATAATATTGAACGTTTTGGGGAAAAAAAAGAAACTGGCGGAAGGACCTGAAAGAGAATGTTGTGGCTGCCCGGAAGTTATTGTTGACGATAAAGGGACGCAGATATAAAAGTAAAAGTAACAAGACGACTTGTTAATATAAACTAACAGTGAGTGAGTGACAGTGAATGCACTTCTTGATCAGCATATCCAAAGCCCAAGATTTGGTGGTGATGGGGGACTTCAGCTATCCAGACATATGTTGGGAAACTAACACAGCGAGGCACAGGCTATCCAATAAGTTTCTGGACTGCATTGGAGACAACTTTCTGTTTCAGAAGGTTGAAAAAGCTACCAGAGGAGAAGCTGTTCTGGATTTGGTTTTAACAAATAGGGAGGAACTAGTTGAGAACTTGAAAGTGGAAGACAGTATAGGGGACAGTGATCACGAAATAATAGAGTTCATGATCTTAAGGAAAGGTAGAAGGGAGACCAGCACAATTGAGGTTATGGATTTCAGGAAGGCAGATTTTGATAAGCTCAGAGAACTTGTAGGTAAGGTCCCATGGGAAGCAAGACTGAAGGGAAAAACAACTGAGGAGAGCTGGAAGTATTTCAAAGGGACGTTGTTAAGGGCCCAAAAGCAAACAATTCCACTGTGTAGGAAAGATAGAAAATATGGCAAAAGACCAGCTTGGCTTAACAAGGAGATCTTGCATGATCTCAAAATAAAAAAGGAGTCATATAAAAAATGGAAACTAGGACAACTAACAAAGGATGAATATAGGCAAGCAACACGGGAATGCAGGGGCAAGATTAGAAAGGCAAAGGCACAAAATGAGATCAAACTAGCTACAGGCATAAAGGGAAACAAGAAGACCTTTTATAAATACATTAGAAGCAAGAGGAAGACCAAGGACAGGGTAGGCCCACTGCTTAGTGAGGAGGGAGAAGCAGTAACAGGGAACTTGGAAATGGCGGAGATGCTCAATGACTTCTTTGTTTCGGTCTTCACCGAGAAGTCTGGTGGTGTGCCTAACGTAGTGAATACAGGCAGAGAGAGGGTAAGTTTAGAAGATAGGATACACAAAGAACAAGTTAAAAATCACTTAGGAAAGTTAGATGTCAGCAAGTCACCAGGTCCTGATGAAATGCATCCCAGGATACTCAAGGAGCTGATAGAGGAGGTATCTGAGCCTTTAGCTATGATCTTTGAAAAATCATGGCAGACAGGGGAGATTCCAGAAGACTGGAAAAGGGCAAATATTGTGCCCATCTATAAAAAGGGGAATAAGAACAACCCAGGAAACTACAGACCGGTCAGTTTAACGTCTGTCCCAGGGAAGATAATGGAGCAGGTAATTAAGGAAATCATATGCAAACACTTGGAAGGTAATAAAGTGATAGGGAATAGCCAGCATGGGTTTGTGAAGAACAAGTCATGCCAAACTAATCTGATAGCTTTCTTTGATAAGATAACGAGCCTTGTGGATAAGGGAGAAGCGGTGGATGTCATATACCTAGACTTTAGTAAGGCATTTGATACGGTCTTGCATGATATTCTTATTGATAAACTAGGCAAATATAACTTAGATAGGGCCACGATAAGGTGGGTGCATAATTGGCTGGATAACCGTAGTCAGAGAGTTGTTGTTAACGGTGCTAAATCCTGCTGGAAAGGGATAACAAGTGGAGTTCCACAAGGGTCTGTTTTGGGACCCATACTGTTCAATATCTTCATCAATGATGTAGATATTGGGATAGAGAGTACGCTTATTAAGTTTGCAGATGATACCAAACTGGGTGGGGTTGCGACTTCTTTGGAGGATAGGCACTTAATTCAAAATGACCTTAGCAAGTTAGAGAAATGGTCAGAGGAAAACAGGATGAGGTTTAATAAAGAGAAATGCAAAGTGCTCCACTTAGGAAGGAACAATCAGTTCCATACATACAAGATGGGAAGCGACTGTCTAGGAAGGAGCATGGCAGAAAGGGATCTAGGGGTCATAGTGGACCACAAGTTGAATATGAGCCAACAGTGTGATGCTGTTGCAAAAAAAGCAAATATGATTCTAGGTTGTATCAACAGGTGTGTTGTAAGCAAAACTCGTGAAGTCATTCTGCCGCTCTACTCTGCACTAGTTAGGCCTCAGCTGGAGTACTGTGTCCAGTTCTGGGCGCCACATTTCAAGAAAGATGTGGAGAAATTGGAAAGGGTACAGAGAAGAGCGACAAGAATGATTAAAGGCTTAGAGAACATGACCTATGAAGCCAGGCTTCATGAACTGGGCTTGTTTAGTTTGGAAAAAAGAAGATTAAGGGGGGACATGATAGCGGTTTTCAAATATCTAAAAGGGTGTCACAAGGAGGAAGGCGAAAATTTGTTCCTCTTGGTTTCTGAGGACAGGACAAGGAGTAATGGGCTTAAAGTGCAGCAGGGGAGGTTTAGATTGGACATTAGGAAAAAATTCCTAACTGTCAGGGTGGTCAAATATTGGAATAAATTGCCAAGGGAGGTGGTGGAATCTCCCTCTCTGGAGATATTTAAGAACAGGTTAGATAGACATCTGTCAGGGATGGTGTAGACGGAGCTTGATCCTGCCTTGAGGGCGGGGGGCTGGACTCGATGACCTCTCGAGGTCCCTTCCAGTCCTATTATTCTATGATTCTATGATTCCTCCCACTCACCAACATGCTCTGTGTAGATTTGAGATGTCTCCTTAAATTATGGAAGCTTAGCTACACTGCTGTAATTGTCATAGTACAATTTGGTAGACTGACCGTGGTCCAGTGACTGGAAGAGTTATGCTTTTCAATAAATAAATAAATAAAATGTAACAAACTTTACAGGAATACCAAGGAACTTTTACTTTCTTTGATTTGTTTTTTAGAAATAGTCATCTGAAATAAATGAAGACTATTATGGTGGGTGTATCTGACACCTATCTGACAGCTTAATTTTTTTTGCAAATTTTGTAAAATTTGGACTAAGGTAAATACAGATGTATGTTAAATGTCAATTTTCCATTTACTTTCAGGTATGTTTTAATTGCCATGGAGGCACTGGACCAGCTTTTAATGGCTTGCCATTCTCAAAGCATTAAACCCTTTGTGGAAAGTTTCCTTCACATGGTGGCAAAGCTGCTAGAGTCAGGGGAACCAAAGCTGCAAGTTCTTGGAACCAATTCTGTGAGTAAACTGTTTGCTATCTCATATCTGAATCAAATTCATTGAAGATGGTTGGTGGTAAGAGATGTTTCAGCTCTTATTCAGTTGAAAGAAAAAACTTTTAATAAAAGCCTGAGCTTGCACGTAGTTAGTGCCCTTATGACCCACATAAATATAATTTCTGACATAGCGCCACTCCTCTTTTTTTTTAATTTTTTGCTCAATTGATCCTTCTTGTATAGGTCATAAAAATGAGTTACTTTGACAGTGAAAGAGCAGTGATTGCTCTGTGGGAGCTTGAGACACCAGATTGTTACCAGTCAATAGGGAATCAATTGAGAGTTGATGAATCCACCATGGGAGTTATGATCCAAGTCAACTTCTGCTAAGAAGAGTAATGATTTGGAGCATCATCCATGGACAAGTGGATGGTTTTGCTGCAGTGGGGCTATAGTTGGCGCACACATCTCTATCTTGGCACTAGACCAGTGAATGAAGCCTCCTCTCTCCTCTCTCATTCCTTCTTTTTGCTGGAGTAGAGTCACGTGTAGCAGCATACCCAGCACACAGACATGGAGCCTGTCTCAGGTTCCTGAAGAGCTTCTGGCTGGGAGCTGCCTAAGTAAGTGTATCCTAGCCAGAGCCTGCTTCTGGCACCCTACCCACACTCTCCCCCCAACTACCTGCCCCAGGCCACCACTCAAACCCTCTGTATCCCCTCTCCCCACCTCCTCCAGGTTAAAACTCCCTCCCTGCACCCCTCTTGCATCCCTCCCCCAGGCCAGAATCATCTCCTACACTCATAACCCATCCTGGACCCTGCACCCCTAACCCAGATCATAACCCCCTCCTTTACCCAAAATTCCCTCTTGCACCCCAGTCCTGCTGCACTGCGGGCAGATTTACAGGTTAAACATATAGCCAGTTAATATTCTGAACAGGATTTTACATCCCTAATTCAAGGTCATGAATTGTAGGTACCCTTACCTTTTGCTTCACTTCTATTAAACTTCTGCACGAGAGTTGATGTGGACAGATCACTTCAAGAGGCTCTGAAGATATTTGAATGTTTGGGAATGCATAAAAATGATGTCTTTTTCTTTTTTTTCCCCTCCCCCTCAACTTCATAGCTTATTAAACTGTGGAAGATTGATTTGTCTAAAAGAAGCCATTTTGAAAACAATAACCTTATTAATCACATTGCCACATAATTAACAATGCTCTGAAACAAACAATAGGACAGCAGGTATTTGAAGCCTATTTCTGAAGCTCTTAGTAAAAGGAAAGCTTTAATGTTTTGATATAAAATAGTATCAAAAGAAAACTTTGCTACAGTGAGTGACAGTAGGCTTTTCTCCTTAAGCCAAATGAGTGTCAGTAGACCTTAGAAGATTGTTTTGATTTAGTCACTTTCTTACTATGTGACAAACCAGTGTATTCTGCCTCCAGAAAGAACTGAATAGTTCAGAACCTCGGGTTTTAGAGCCAGCTTTTTCAGTGATGCTTAGAATATAGTTGTAATAAATCTACTAAATTTAAACTGAAATGACAGCTCTCAATAGGTGGAGTGATGGCAGTAAGGTACAGGTTGTACTTCCCTTAACTGAGATTCTGTGGTTTTGCAAAATCCATGGCCTGGCAGGACCACAGATGTTCCTGGACCACAGAGTCCAGGTATAAGAAGGTCGGGTTGCTGGGCAGGAGCGGTGGTGTAGGGGTGTGACTCTGCCAAGAGCCCTGTGTTGAGGGAGTGGGGTGCAGCAGGGAGTTCTGGCCCCTGCTGCCAGGCAGTAGCAGGGGGCTGGCAAGGGCCACAGAAGCAACAGCAGTCAGAGCCCCGTCAGGCCCAGAAGCTGCAGCAGCCACGGAAATCCAGCCTGGGGAGCCATGACCAGTCAGGCAGTAGTGGGGCTCAGGTGGAGTTCTAGCCAGGGGCAGCATGGAACATGTTGGGAGGGACCTCCCCTTGTTTAACAAATCCCCTTATTTGGGACCAGTCAAGTCCTGAGGATTCTGGATGAGGGAGGTACAACCTGTAGTTGGATACAGAATAAATGTTTCAAAGGAAGCAGGAGAAGAAATGAAGGGCAGAGGAAGATAATGAATGGTAACAGTTTAATTATTTCCCTCAAATACAGAGCTTACACCTTCTTCAAGTTTGTACACTGCTCCTGAAATATAAAAAAATAAAATATGCTACTGACTGCTGCAGATACCTGATGGCTTTTCCAGTCATATCTGAATAACGCCTTGACACAGGCTACCTCTACATTTCAGGGACCATGATGAAGGGATGTTCCAGAGCAGTGCTTCTCAATCTTTTTGATACTAGGTACCCACTGTGTCAAGGAGATCTTGGGGCCCAGTGCCAGTCCATGGACTGGACATTGAAAACCACTGCTCTAGACTGATCGGTAAAGAAGTGTCAACCTTCTCTTCAAGTTTGGCTCACTTGTTGATTTGGAGATGCCAAAAAGATATTAAATTTCTTGTCAGACAGAGGTATAGTTTTAATTATTAGATGTGGCATCAAGAGCTTTTTCTGTGGTTTGAACTATCCTGTTTCTTTTTGAAAGTGATATTAGGTATAAGCAACTAAATTTGTGCGGGTCAGTTCTCCTGAGGCTTCTTCAGCAACTCTTTCTAGTGAAGTTATACAAACATCCTCTGGAGTTCATCACTCACATGTTCTTTTAAATGGAGAAACTCTTAATTGTAGCAAACATTGATTTTTTTTTATAGCCTGTAATTTTGTATAAGCACTCTTAAAGATAAAAACACTGTCATCCCTATTCAGTGAGGCTACTAATGCAATTGGATTGTTTAGCGTTTGAAAGTTGCAAGCAATAATAGAATACTAGGACTGGAAGGGACCTCGAGAGGTCATCGAGTCCAGTCCTCTGCCCTCATGGCAGGACCAAATACTGTCTAAACCATCCCTGATAGACATTTATCTAACCTACTCTTAAATATCTCCGGAGATGGAGATTCCACAACCTCCTTGGACAATTTATTCCAGTGTTTGACTACACTGACAGTAAGGAACTTTTTCCTAATGTCCAACCTAAACCTCCCTAGCTACTGTTTAAGCCCATTGCTTCTTGTTCTATCCTCAGAGGCCAAGATGAACAAGTTTTCTCCCTCCTCCTTATGACACCCTTTTAGATACCTGAAAACTGCTATCATGTCCCCCCTCAATCTTCTCTTTTCTAAACTAAACAAACCCAATTCTTTCAGCCTTCCTTCGTAGGTCATGTTCTCTAGACCTTTAATCATTCTTGTTGCTCTTCTCTTGACCCTCTCCAATTTCTCCACATCTTTCTTGAAATGTGGTGCCCAGAACAGGACACAGTACTCCAACTGAGGCCTAACTAGCTCAGAGTAGAGCGGAAGAATGACTTCTTATGTTTTGCTTATAACACACCTGTTAATGCATCCCAGAATCATGTTTGCCTTTTTTGAAACAGCATCACACTGCTGACTCATATTCAGCTTTTGGTCCACTATAACCCTAGATCCCTTTCTGCCGTACTCCTTTCTAGACAGTTGCTTCCCATTCTGTATGTTTGAAACTGATTGTTCCTTCCTAAGTGGAGTACTTTGCATTTGTCTGTATTAAACTTCATCCTGTTTGCTTCAGACCACTTCTTCAATTTGTCCAGATCATTTTGAATTATGACCCTATCCTCCAGATTAGTCGCAACCCCTCCCAGTTTGGTATCATCTGCAAAATTAATAAGCGTACTTTCTGTGCCAATATCTAAATCGTTGAGGAAGATATTGAACAGAACTGGTCCCAAAACAGACCCCCGTGGAACCTCACTTGTTATACCTTTCCAGCAGGATTGTGAGCCATTAATAACTACTCTGAGTACAGTTATCCAGCCAGTTATGCACCCACCTTATAGTAGCCCCATCTAAGTTGTATTTGCCTAGTTTATTGATGAGAATATCATGCGAGACCATATCAAATGCCTTATTAAAGTCTAAGTATACCACATTCACCGCTTCTCCTTTATCCACAAGACTCGCTATCCTATCAAAGAAAGCTATCAGATTGGTTTGACATGATTTGTTCTTTACAAATCCATGCTGGCTGTTGCCTATCACCTTGCCACCTTCCAAGTGTTTACAGATGATTTCCTTAATTACTTGCTCCATTATCTTCCCTGGCACAGAAGTTAAATTAAGTGGTCTGTAGTTTCCTGGGTTGTTCTTATTTCCCTGTTAGGATAATGTTAAGTAACATTCAACGTTATCATTTGTCATTTCTGGACTTCTTTAATTTTATAATGTTCAAAGGATTTTGTGCAAATTAACATGCAGCATTCAATTTACAAAAGAATTCACAGGCTTAAGCAGAATTTCTCTAATACCATATGATTTGCACAACATCCCTTATTTTTAATTAGGATAAAAATAAAAAGAACCAGTCACTTATTACTTTGGCTTTAAACTCATGTCTCTTTTGTGTCATATGTATTTATATATTTTGTGCTGGACACGTTTATGTGCTCAAGGTTGGCAATACTCACTTAACTGAATTGGAGAGGAAAGGTTCTCTGGGATCCTTCATGTTTACTTGCTCCTTTTGAAAGGAAATATTTATGACCATACATCCTCCAGCTGTTGAGGGCGAAAGAAGTTTCTTCGGCAGCCTGCTAGTGTTACTCCATATGACCCACAGTGAATCACCTGCAGCAGCCTGAGGGCACTCCTTCCTTCTCACCCCCAGACTCTGATTATATTCCCTGCAAAATGACTTTGGTCTCTGCTGGCCTGGAGAACAGACTTGTGAACAAAACTGGTCAATCTAATACAGGCAGTCCCCGGGTTACGTACAAGATAGGGACTGTAGGTTTGTTCTTAAGTTGAATTTGTATTTAAGTTGGAACTGGTGTCCAAATTCAGCTGCTGTTGAAACTGATCAGCAGCTGACTACAGGAAGCCCGAGGCAAAGCTGCTCTGCCCCGGGCTTCCTGGAATCAGCCGCCGATCAGTTTCAACAGCGGCTGAATCTGGACGCCTGGGACAGAGCAGCTGGGGCGCTGCTGGGTAGGTCCCCACAGCGCCGCACTTCGGCGCTGCGGTGACCAACCCGGCAGCGCCCCAGCTGCTCTACCCCAGGCGTCGGCGAGAAAACCCTGGTCTGCTGGGGGGGGGGGGGTGCACTAGCTGCCCCCCCCCCCCACCCAGCAGACCAGGGAGACGCGGAGCAAAACCTCTGAGGACGCGGGCGGCGAGACTGCGGTGCCTCTCTGCGGTCCCGCCGCCCGTGTCTCCCTGGTCTGCTGGGGGGGTGGGGGGGCGGGCACAGCTTGTGCCTCCCCCTCCCCCAGCAGACCAGGCTTTTCTCGCCGCGGAGCAGCTTTTCGCGCCGCGGAGCGGCTTTTCTCGCCATGGCTTTTCTCCGCGTCTCCCTGGTCTAAAAAAAACCCTAAGCACATTAATCCGAAAGAAGAAAAAAAGCCTTAGGATATATAGTTCAACTGTGGACCAGTTTTCTGAGCAGGGCTGATATTTTTCTGGAGCATATTAAGGCAAGGCCTGTTTACTTTCTCATTACCCTGCATGTTTCATTTTTTTTATTTGATTAATCAAATAAATCAAGATAAATTAGTAATTCTGCTCCTAATGTACAACAATATTGTATACTGCATTGAAACAAAGATTATTTTTTCTCTTTAATGCTTGGAAAGAATAGATATTCAAGAAAATGAATAGTCTCTTTTAAAAGTTATAGCATTCAGAATTAGAAAACTTTCTAGCTTTCTTTTGGAAACATTGCAGAGTTTTTCTAACATTGTCTTGGGGTTTGTTTGTTTGTTTGTTTTATATCTCCTAGTTTGTCAAATTTGCCAACATTGAGGAGGATACACCTTCGTATCACAGACGCTATGACTTTTTTGTTTCTCGGTTTAGTGCCATGTGTCATTCCTGTCACAGTGATCCAGAAATACGAACTGAGTAAGTACCAGTTTATATTGTATTAGTATGACTCTTTAAAAAAATAAATAAATAAAGCAGAAGGGAATTGTACAATGTACAGCAGCAGTAAAAAACTCAAATAGAATGTTAGGAATAATTAAAAAAGGGATAGAGAATTAGGGATGTCAACATGTAGATGACTACATGATTAATCGATAAGCCAAGGCTTATTGGTTAATCTTGTTGACGATATGCATTCCCCTTTCTCCTCCTCCCCGCTGCCTCTGTATCAGCAGCGGGGAAGGAGAGGCAGGAGTTGGTGCTACTTTCCCTCCATCCCCCACGCTGCTGCCTCTATCCGCCAGGGATGAGGAGAGGGGAAGCTTCCACAAAGCAGCCTCTGTCTGCAAAGGTCTGAGCCCCTCTTGGACAGCAGCTGCTGTGGTATTCCGTGGAGCAGCCTCTGTCCCTGGTGAGCCTGGGCCTGCTACAGAAAGTGTCTGGTCTGCAGCAACAGCCCCTGTCGACTTCCCATGGACAGCGTCTGTTGCCACAACGCAATCTTTGTCCACGGAGGTCTCAGACCCCCCATGGACGGTGTGGCAGGTAGGAGCCGGTCTGCATGAGAAACTATTTTTTAAACTGGCTCCCCTTGTGGACTCGGTCCCGCTTGCCCCCGCTTGCCACCCCATGCTGCTGTCTCTGATGACATATAAGACAAGATTAATAATACTAGGACTATTCGGTTTAGAAAAGAGGAGATGAAGGGGGAATATGATGGAAGTCTAAAATCATGACTGGTGTGGAGAAAGTGAATAAGGAAAAGTTATGTATTTGTTCTCAGAACATAAAAACTAGGGGTCATTAAATGAAATTAAATAGGTAACAGGTTCAAAACAAAAGGATTGGACCCAAAATCTCTTAACTGTATTGTATGCTTTAGCTAAAATGATGTCCTTTGTCCTCCTTTGTTTCTGCAAAAAATAGTCCATCATTGCTGCATCTACAGTCTTTCTCTGAGTGCACTTATTAATGTACTGGATAACAAGAAAATGAGACACTTGGAAGCTGAAATTGTGCAGTCTTTTTTAAAAAAAAAATTGTACAATAAAAATAAAATGCTTTCTTGGCTCAAACCAGAAGGTACTATTCTATATGACTTGGTATTAGCTCCATCCAGAATCCTGGTCCACTTAGAATGCCTCTTTTTAAGGAGTCTCTCTGCAGAGATTGAGAGACTGATAATTGTTTGATAAGAGAAAGAGAGAAGGATTTGTGAATTATAAATGGCTGGAAGAGAGGTTGCAAGAAGTCAGTATTATATGGGTGTTTCTGTTCTCCATTAATATCACCCATGATGAATGACTTGTTTGTTTATTATGCTGGTGGGGGTAAGGCAGTGTGCTCTGCAAAATGGCACCCTCCTCGTGGTGTGGCACATACGGATCATGCATGTAAAGTCAAGTTGACAGAGATGGGTCCACACCTTTCTAGAAGTTCATACACCTGAGCCAGATGGCCTATATTCTGGGATGTCAGTGGCATCCTACTAATAAATCTCATTGTGGGTGTTACTGACAGTGGTTTTGAAGACTGAATTTAGGAATAAAGACAAGCTAAGAGTCTACCCTTTTCAGACCGATCGGGAGTATGTCAATATTTGTTAATCTCTTTAGCACTCTGACAACTTCTACGGTGATCATCAGGGTTCAGCAATGTGATCATGGGCTGGGGATATTTTAGCTTGGAAAATGCAGATTGAGTAGCATCTTTTTGATAACTGTATCTTACTGCCATTAGTTCTAATTTTACCTATGAAGATCAGATGATCATGGCACTTGCTTCTTTTAAATGAATAGATTTTTTTTTCTGTTTGTAATCATTCGTTTTAGACTAGGGGAAAGCTCATTGCATGTCAAGTGTGAGCCTTTTAGAATCTCCTTAAGACTGGTTTTAGGAGCTGGAATTTAAGTAGACCTGGAGTAGTGTTACCTGCCTTACTTGCATATCAGACTTTTTGCACTGCATTTTCCTAGGTTTGTTAGTGTCTTCAAAGCTAGGCTTTTATTATCTACAAGAAAATATTTTAAACAAAAGCAGCAATATGGCCTTGTCTACATGTTTTCAGTATTTTTAAAATAATAATAAAGCAATCAAACATCTGTTCTTTTTAAAGAAATTTCTGGTTTTGCTTTCTTTGAATCTGATATTCCAGTGTGGATTTTAATATATACATTAGCCCTTTATTTTAATTGACTAAATGATAATTATGAATTGTCCCATGCATCTCAATGGGGAGTTAGCTCCAAGATCTCATCTGTCTCCCAACCTCACATACCACCTCCCTATCAGAATGGCAAGAGGAGAGTGCAGCAGGGTCTGGCACACCCATCTAAGCAGATTCAACTCTCCTAGTGTGGGATAAGTACATGAGGTCTGCTTTGCCTCCTGAAAGAAGCCAAGAGGACCCCTGTTGATGCACTTGCTACTTCTAATCTGAGAAGATCCCTACTGCTATGCTGAGTTGAGGGAGAAGATGGCCTTATGCTGCTGCCTCTGCGTCTCTGGAAAGAAATTGTGCAGATCTCTGCTGCTGCATTTGTGGCAGGGAGGTGAAGATGTTTGAGGGATGGAGGAAGAGATGGGCTGATATTGTGGTGTTCTAGGGTCTCGGTTTCCTTCTAGGCTTGCACAGTGGGCTTCTAACAAGTCAGCACTTAGAAAGGAAGTACTTAGTTTGTCTAGGTAATTAAAATCTTTGTACTACTACATACAAAATGGTATGGTACAAAATAAACTGCCTAAGCTTAGCTTAATTTTCAGTTTTCAACTTGCTAACAATTATTAGACTGCGTATCTAAAGAATTGACATCATGGTGATGAGTGTGGTATGTTACATTTTAAATTAAGAAAGGAATGGATTTTCCAGCTTACCATAATATTTTCTGCTGTATTTAGGATATAAGCTGTCATTAAGGGGGGCGTTTTGTATATAAATTAGTGTAATTTAAGGGCCAGCATGTCAATAGTGTACAAACATTTTAATTCATATAATGTAAGTATATTTACTAGAGCTTGATTTTTAGTGTTACATAACCACTATTTTTTTGTCCTTTAGCTCCCTCTAGTGAAATGTTCATTTGTTGTGTAATCTGTATATAAGAATTATTGAACATACTCAAACGTTAGAATTTGTGAGACCTTTTTTATAGAATGCGTTTTATAAGTTCACTGTGGTGTTACTGCTTTTTCATACTAGAGATTAACCTAAATTTGGGATCTGTGAGTTGTTTCTGTTAGGAGAAGGATGTGCTACTGGGGCTTTTGTCTGGGGCTTCTTTGTGCTTTCTTTCTAAAGCTCTCTAGTCTTTCTTTCACAGACACACAGCCTTTGTAAAACAATAGACAACTAAATCTCTTCCCTAGGTGTTCCTTTGTTTTGGATAGTGATATGCCTCTATTTGCTGGTGGAGGCCAATGTTGCCATAGCTATCAGGTTTCTTAAGGGAACTTAATGGCCTCTACAGGTATTCTGAATGAAAAGTGGCTGTTATCCACCACTACCAAGGTTCATTCCAACCTATAACACTGGGGTTTTTTGCTTACTTTCATGCATTACATTGTTTAACTTGCCTTCAAGTATAAAAATCCAAATTGTTAAATATTTCTATTAGTCAACATTGGATGGAGTCCTACTCTGCTGCAAGTCATTTTCTTTGTTCAGAGGAGTTTAGAATGTAAGAAGTAACTGAAATATTGATCTGAAAGCTGTACATTTTTATTAAATAAAGCATACTCACAATGCATCTTCATGGGCAGTAAAATAATTAACACTTATGTCACTTTTAACTTTGAACTGAAAGTACTTTGAGCGGGTAGATATTCTTTCAATTGTACAGATAATGACACTAAGCCCAAATGTTAATCAATTTGTGCAAGCTCATAAAGAACGCTGATCATAGAGATGGAGTTGGAACATGTTTCTGGTGATTTCTAATTTAGTTCCTCACACCAACAAACGGGCATGGAATCTGGCCTTAAACTAGAGCGTATCCTAATAAGGTTGTCATAAGACATCAGACTTTGAGGAAATCATCCAGTAGTTCCAAATATCCAGCATTTTTTTCTTTTTGGTGAAGAGTGGAGAAGAGTGAATAAGTGTAAAGTAATACACGTTGGAAAAAAATATCCCCAACTATATGTACAGTATGATGGGGGCTAATTTGGCTACGACAAATCAGGAAAGAGATCTTGGAGTTATCATTGATAGTTCCCTGAAAACTTCCACACAGTGTGCAGTGGCGGTCAAAAAGGCAAATAGGATGTTAGGAATTATTAAGAAAGGGATAGGAAATAAGACACAGAATATCTTATTGTCCCTGTATAAAACTATGGTATGCCCACATCTTGAATACTGTGTGGTCCCCTCTCCTCACCTCAAAAAAAGATATTTTGGCCTTAGAAAAGGGCAGCTAAAATGATTAGGAGTTTGGAATGGGTCCCATATGAAGAGAAGCTAAAGAGACTGGGACTTTTCAGTTTAGAAAAGAGGAGACTGAGGGGGGATATGATAGAGGTATATAAAATCATGAGTGGTGTGGAGAGGATGAATAAAGAAAAGTTATTTATTTGTTCCCATAATAGAAGAACTAGAGGACACCAAATGAAGTTAATGGGTAGCAGGTTTAAAACTAATAAAAGAAAGTTCTTCTTCACACAGCGCGTAGTCAACCTGTGGAACTCCTTGCCAGAGGAGGCTGTGAAGGCTAGGACTATAATAGAGTTTAAAGAGAAGCTAGATAATTTCATGGAGGTTAGGTCCATAAAAGGCTATTAGCCAGGGGATAGAAGTGGTGTCCCTGGCCTCTGTTTGTCAGATACTGGAGAAGGATGGCAGGAGACAAATTGCTTGATCTTTGTCTTCGGTCCACCCTCTCTGGTGCACCTGGTGATGGCCACCGTCGGCAGACAGGCTACTAGGCTAGATGGACCTTTGGTCTGACCCAGTACGGCCATTCTTATGTTATGTTCTTATGAGACACAAAGCTAAGATACTGAAGGATTTCAAGAATAATATACATTTGATATGTTAACGGTATTCTTATGTAAATCCACCCCCCTTTTTGTAGTATTGGAAGAGAAGTGTTTTAGTGGAAACTGAGCCATTCTTCTGTGCAGGAATTATACCAGAAGACGGAGAGGTCACATTCCTTCAGCACAACAAAATCCCTAGCTTCTTGGGGGTTGCCTGCACAACAGTGACTTTGAGGATATGAGGGCTGGACTTATGGATCTGAAATAAGTAGCTCTTCTACCACTGTGATAAGAGGAGAGGTACACCTTCCTCCCAGCGTACAGAATCAGGAATTTGGTCTTAAGTAATTTGCATTTTTCATATCTAAGTTTCCTGGCTGTAATTAAATAAGATTAATTCTCAGCAGAGGCCAGAGCATGTTAGAGTGTGAGTGTGAGTATTTGCGGTCAGAGTTCTTGGTGTATTTGGTTGATAAAACACAGATGGAAATGCCATTTTGTATTTCATGTTTAACTTTTATTCATTGATCAAGATGCAAGAAACTGTTCTAGCAATTCAGGCTCTTTCCCTTGCTGGCTTACTGCTGTCCTTTCTAATCATTTTTGTAGATATCAACCTGTAAAAATCTTGAAAGCATCGGGTTTTTTTTTTTTTTTTTTGTATGCCATGCTCTTAATACTTTAAGAAGCAGTCTGTGCAGTTGAACAATTTTATATTTTTACAAGTGTGCCTGAAGATCCATATCAGTATAGTTTTTAAAGGTCATATTTTGTCTTCATGTGAGCGTGCATGGCTCCCATCAATGTTAGTAGGAGCCTTGTGTAGATTTAAAGGGATTATGTATGTCTTTAACAATTGTAACCAGTTTTCCAATTTAATCCCTTTTAGAACTTAAATGAAATCCAAATTCCATAACCACACTGCCTAAATGATTGATAAATCATGTCATTCACCTTTTGAAAACGTCTCTCTCCTAGGATCCGGATTGCAGGAATCAGAGGCATTCAGGGAGTAGTACGCAAAACGGTTAACGATGAGCTCAGAGCAACCATATGGGAACCTCAGCATATGGACAAGATAGTTCCCTCACTGCTGTTTAATATGCAGAAGATAGAAGACATTGACAGGTATTACATACTAATTGGCATTGATTAGTATTAATTGATTTTTTTTTTTAGCAAACTTTAGGCTCTCTTCCAAGAGTAGGTAGCTTTTTCTTCCCTGTTAGAGTAGCTTTTGTTGTGACTACATAATCTTGATACACATATTAGCATATATATGGTTAACTAGTAACTTTTTCTTTCTTTAAAAAAAAAATCTGTTAGACCTGCTAAAATTGATGCTAGAAGATTTACTTTGAGCATCAGTCTTCTCGTAAGTATAGACGTGCTCTTAGTGAGCAAAGGAAAGCAATATCTGAAGCTAACTGCTTATTTAAGATAGTTTTAAACTAAAGACACTGTGCAGAAAAAATGACTAATGCTTTCCCAAATGGCACATAAATTAGCTTTTATACACATGGCAAAAATGGAAAACAGTATTTATCAGTTTTTGACTCTTGGCCTCAAATTCTACAAATAATAATTTCTCCTTTTTTTTTGCTATTGTGACTTAATACATGCAGAAGCAGAGAAGAGAGGCATCTTGAAGAGTAGCAGTATGAACCATATTGTTCTAGCAGATGGCATCAAAACATTATTTAGAAAGGGCCAGACTTTCCAGCTCAGCTGCATACAGAATGAATAAATACACACTCCCATCTTAAGGGAGAATAAAATATTTCTCCTGACACTTGTTGCTTTTGAGAGAGATTTTTATGGGTTTTTTTCTTCAAGTTGTGTACCTTTAGGTGCGCTGCTTCAAGGAGTTCCTGTACCTTTGATCTGAGATTTTTAGTAGTGATGCTTGTTTGGCTTATACTTGCACCCCACATGTCTGAGTGCCACTTTCTGAGGTAATATGAGGCAGCATAGGCAAACTGGCCTCATTTTTTTTTTTTCTCCACTGCCTTTGACCTGTGATGGAGCCTCTATATCCTTGTTTTCTTCAGCAGTTAGCTAGCTAGCATATAGTTATCTTGTAGTGTTTGCAGTTGTGGGAAAAGTTGTTCCTTCTATATTTTTTTCCTTTTAAAACAATTTTTAAATATATAACTTTAGAACTTCCTTTTGTAGCAACTTTTTCATTATTTTACTGTGAAATGCTGATTTTCAAAAGGGATGTCTCTTGCTGTGAGACTTTTCTGGTATGTGATGGGCATTCCCAGTTCCTCTGCTATTTGGATAATACTCGTATCGCCAGTAAGTGCAAGATCTACACTTTTTTCCCCTCCAAAGATAAAGCCTAGAAAAAGAGGTAGATCAGGTTTAACTCCTAATGATGGAGCCTACTTTAGGACCAGCTTCTAATCCCAAGGTTCAGGACTCTCTGCTACATAGACCTCTCGGTATTGCTAGTCCCCATACGTATGAAGATCATGGTTGCCAGAGACTGCTAGGGATGTAGGTAGGTACCATAACATGAAGTATATCTGTGGGACTGAGGTCCTCATGGACATCTGCCTTTAGCTAAGAGGAGGACATAAGGAGGAAATGGCTAAAACATTTTGCTCATATATGCATGAGAAAGCACAGCTACTCATTCTTCAGAGTCTGAACCTTCTCCAGTACCAACAGGCATGACACCATCATGGTCATCAGAGGAGGCTTCTTTGTCAGATTCTGAAGTTGGGTCCTGTGTTTGCTAACCTTAGCCAATGGTATCACCTCCTTGCCCTAGTTTGAGCCTCTATTCCAGTAATAAAAGGGATCCTTGGGCTCTGCACATTTGGGTGCTGGGGCCTTTGCAGTGACCCTTATGGAAACCATGGGGCTTCACCTCTCAATCGAGAGCATCCCTGTAGCCACCTCAGCCCATTCAATGTACTGGTCATCAGGCATATCAAAGCCGCAAGCGTTCTAGTGTTGATTCTGAGCACAGCACCAAACAGATTCAGCATCTAGCCTCCAGTACCTGTGACGTCCCTGATAAGATGGTGGAGGAACAACCTTGTTCTCATCTTTTTTTTTATTTTTTTTAAGACTCATCAGGAATTGTTGAGGCTGGATATGGCCCTAGATATTTACCTAGAGGAGATGCAGGAAAAATTCCACAAGCTGCTAGGCATATAACATCTGCTTCTCCAACCAGAATAGGCTCATTTAAAGCCAACCAAGGAACTCCAGCAGACCTCCGCTTTCCTGCTTCTGCAGGGAGAGGGAGAGGAGAGGCGGAGGGGGAGGAGGAGGAGGGCGGTACTTATGTCCCTTCTCACATTCAGGCATCTGTATAATCATCCCCTCCAAACTTCCCTTGCAGTAGCATCAACCAGTGAGGAAGAGATGGGTACCAGACCTGAATACAGAAGAAAGATGAGGAGGCATAGAATCTCTATAGATAGTAATTCCATACTCTAATAAAAATATAGCAGTAGAATCATAGAATACTAGGACTGGAAGGGACCTCGAGAGGTCATCAAGTCTAGTCCCCTGCCCCCATGGCAGGACCAAATACTGTCTAGACCATCCCTGACAGACATTTATCTTACCTCTTCTTAAATATCTCCAGAGATGGAGATTCCACAACCTCCCTGGACAATTTATTCCAGTGTTTGACTACCTTGACAGTTAGGAACTTTTTCCTAATGTCCAACCTAAACCTCCCTAGATGCAGTTTAAGCCCATTGCTTCTTGTTCTATCCTCAGAGGCCAAGATGAACAAGTTTTCTCCCTCCTCCTTACGACATCCTTTTAGATACCTGAAAATGGCTATCATGTCTCCCCCCTCAATCTTCTCTTTTCTAAACTAAACAAACTCAGTTCTCTCAGCCTTCCTTCGTAGGTCATGTTCTCTAGACCTTTAGTCATTCTTGTTGCTCTTCTCTGGACCCTCTCCAATTTCTCCACATCTTTCTTGAAATGCGGTGCCCAGAACTGGACACAATACTCCAACTGAGGCCTAACCAGTGCAGAGTAGAGCGGAAGAATAACTTCTCGTGTCTTGCTCACAATACACCTGTTAATGCATCCCAGAATCATGTTTGCTTTTTTTGCAACAGCATCACACTGCTGACTCGTATTCAGCTTTTGGTCCACATAACCCTAAATCCCTTTCTGCCGTACTCCTTCCTAGACAGTCGCTTCCCATTCTGTATGTGTGAATCTGATTGTTCCTTCCTAAGTGGAGCACTTTACATTTGTCTTTATTAAACTTCAGCCTGTTTACCTCAGACCATTTCTCCAATTTGTCGTGGAATGACGTGTAACAGTTAACTCGAACTAAGGACTTAGTTTGAGTTAACGTTTGACTGCTGCATGTAGCTGCGGGCAGTTAGTTTAGACTAAGGGGATTTAAAAATGGCACCCGACTGGGAAGATGCAAATCAGTCCCGGGATATTTAAAACCTGGGCTTCATTTGCAACTTCGAATGCCTACATTAGCCTCCCTAGTTCAAATTAGGGGGCTAGTGTATTTGCTTTGGTCTTCACAGCTGAGGATGTTAGGGAGATTCCCAAACCTGAGCAGTTTTTTAGATGACAGATCTGAGGAATTTTCCCAGATTGAGGCATCATTAGAGGAGGTTTTGGAACAAATTGATAGACTTAACAGTAACACATCACTGGGACCCGATGCCATTCACCCAACAGTTCTGAAAGAACTCAGATTTCAAATTGCAAAACTATTAACTGTGCTCTATAGCCTATCCATTAAATTGGCTTCTGTACCTAATGACTGGAAGATAGCTAAAGTCAACATGGATTCTGTAAAGGGAAATCATGCCTTAATAATCTAGTAGAGTTCTTTGAGGAGGTCAATGAGCATATGGTTAAGGGGGATGCAGTGGATATAGTGTACTTAGATTTTCAGAAGGCCTTTGACAAGGTCCCCTACCAAAGGCTCTTAAGTAAAGTAAGGTGTCATAGGATAAGAGGAAAGGTCCTTTCATGGATTGCTAACTGGTTAAAAGACAGGAAACAAAAGTTAGGAATAAATGGTAAGATTTCAGAATGGAGAGAGATAACTAGCGGTGTCCCCCAATGGTTTGTACTGGGACCAATCCTATTTAACCTATTTATAAGTGGTCTGGAGAAAAGGGTAAACAGGTTGCAAAACTTGCAGATGGTATTAAACTGCTCAAGGAACAAAGCAGACTGTGAAGAGCTTCAAAAGGATCTTCCAAAACTAAGTGACTGGGCAAGAAAATAGCAAATGAAATTTAATCTTGATAAATGCAAAGTAAAGCACATTGGAAAAAATAATCCCAACTGTACATACAAAATGATGGGGACTAATTTAGCTATAACCACTTGAGAGAGAGAGATCTTGGAGTCATTGTGGGTTGTTCTCTGAAAACATCCACTGATTTTTTTAGTGCAGCAGTAGTCAAAAAAAAAAAAAAAAAAAAAAAAAAAAAGCACACTTCCTCAGGGGTAGCGTGTGGCAAATCAAAGACGACTTCAAGCCGCTACAAGAAAAAGAAAGAAAGAAACGCCTTTGACAGACAACATGCCAGGATCTCCTGATTTTAAAAAATGTGAGAAATACCGGTAGTCTATACCGAATGTATCCGCTGCCTGGGTGAGACCAATGTCCCCCAGAAATGCATCCATTGCCGCAACCTCATGACCAGGGCTCGCAAAGATAGAGAGCTAAGATTGCACATTTTACTATTTGACAAAGCGCTTCAACCTCAGTCGGACAAAGAGGATACTAATCGTTCAGACGCCCCTTCCTCTCGGGAGAAACCTTCAAGCCCTTCTGCATCTAAGCTGCTATCAAAAACAAAAATTATCCAGCTTGTTCTCTCCTGCCACGAATTAGCACGGAAGATAAGGCAGGCACTTTGGGTACTCAGAGGCCCTGTGTCACATCAGTGACAGGATCCAAGCCTAACTCTGAACTGACCACGGCACCGGCTACCCTGGCACCGAAAAGAGCACCCACTCAGGGCTCAGAAACTTCTACGATAACCTCTGTGTCGCAAGCACAGCCAGCACTACCAGCATTACTGGCTCTGCCAGCACCGAGGAAGGCCAGGTCAAATTCTGCTAACCCCCTGCCTCGCATTCTGAGCCCCAAGTCCCCACCAACATCACTGGTGCCGATGCTTCCTCCACTGGCACCGAGCACTTTGGCACTACGGCAAATGTCATCAAGCCTCCACTGTTCCTCAACACACACTCAAGACAACACTACTCCGGTACTGGAACCGAGAGCCAGATCTTCTCATGGGACTATATCATGATATTCTCGCTTTCCCCTATCAATACGAGACTCCCCTCTCTCACCATAGTCACCTACTCCATCTCATTACAGTGGCTACCCTGATGATGCTAGGAGTGTTTTCTCAACACTCCTCCCTTGCATGAGCCCACACATCGTATGATACACACTGACCACAGTATTCCCACCACCCTCAATGGCATCTAGAATGGTCTTACCTTCCTTAGTACCAAAGCTGCTGTCATTGTGCCCCACCAGAACACAGTGCAATTGTCCCCTCCCCCTCCCCCATGCCTGCTCAGAGATCGTTACTATCTATGCACCCATGTCCTTCACCACCTCCCACAGCAGGTCTTGACATGGAGGAAGGGAAGATTACCCATGATCCAGATACCCAACAGCCAGATTTGACACCACTGACAAGTCGTTCTCTTCACCAGATGAAGCAGTCATTCCAGATGACCTAAAACAATTCCACAAACTATTCAAAAAGGTTGCTACCAGTCAAGAGGTCATATTTTCAGAAGTGCAAGAAAGACAGCACAAATGTTTAAAAAACCTCCAATCCTCAGCAAAATTAAAAAAGTGCACTTCTCCTTGATGAAGCAATTTTGGAAGCAACAGAAAAAGTTTGGTAAACACCAGCCACAGCCCCCTGACGAGCAAGCCGGCTGACAGAAAATACTTCATCCTATCAGAAGGCATGGACTTTTTATTTCTACACCCTCAACCAACTCACTAGTTGTTGATGCTGCAAACTAAAAATTTAAAAACCCCCAATACAAATCAAATACACAGGACAAAGAACACAAACATCTGGACTTATTTGGAAGGAAGATGTACTCCTCCTTGACTCTCCAATTTTGCACGGAAAATTATACAGCCCTGCTTGCAAATCATAACTTCAACAACTATGTGAATCTAACAGACCTTATGCAACATCTTCCTAACAGCAAGAGACTTATATTAAAGTCTGTTCTACAAAAGGGGTAGACTGTAACTGCACAGTTTTACAAATGGCTCTCGATGCTGCTGACACAGCAGCAAGAGCCACAGCAACGTCCGTAGTAATGAGGTGCTCGTCTTGGCTGCAAGCAGCTGGAGTCCCCAAAGACTTCCAAGCAAAGGTCAAGGATCTAACGTTTGCCTGTCTGATTTGTTAGACTAACTCTGTTACTCCACTGAAGTTTATAAATAAAGTAACACAAAAGGTTTGTGTTTCTGGAATTAAATATACTTGCAAACTTTCAGATCTGTAGGATCTAGTTCTGATGATGTTACATGGGCAGCAGTGTTCTAATTAGTTGCAGCATTTTTTTTAAACCTGGAAACCAACTGTTATTGCAAAACATCTCCTCCAACTATATTGGAGTTTTCATTTCACACTCATCAACCTAATGAGGACTAAGTGGTGGGCGGGTTGAGCTCATTAGTCACTTTGCTTTTACCAGAGTTTTGCCAAAGTTCTTGCATAGATTTTGGGCCTTTAATTCATTTTGGAGTATAGCTGTATTACCAAAAATATGATATGCAATTTGAAACATCACAACTTTTTGCTTTATATTCTTTTCAACTTGTCTATTATTATAGGTTTACAGTTTGTTCCTATTTATGTAAAACCCTATTATCTGAATATTCACATTATCTGAATCCCTTCCTTGTCTCTCAGCGTGAGATACACACTATAGAGAGCCTGTATCTCATGCTGGAAGATAAGGAAGACATTTGGATAATGCAGACTTTCAGATAATAGAGAGAAACTTCCCCTGCTTCCCCCCACAACAAGACTGCAAGAGCGAAGAAAGGCACTCAGCTATGAGAGAGGCTGAATGGCTCCTTCAGCAGCACAAGAAACCCTCTGCAGCCCTGCTGTCATGGAAGGGAGTTTGTGGGTTCATGCCAGGTTTCTGCTCTTCCCTGCATGGCCCACAGCCATTCCTGTACTTTATGCCTGCGGGGGGATCGGGTGTCCCTGACCCTGTGGGAGTTCACAGAATTTTGTACTGCCCTGCCTTCATGGAAGTGAGTGAATGGAATAGAGTAGAGAGCCCTTGTTAGAACTGCAAGGAGGAGGATGAGCCCAGGCCATGGGAGAGGCTACATCCTGCCTGTACAGTCTGAATTGTAATTGAATAAAAGACATTAAATAAAGTTCTGTGTTCACCTACTTTTTTTTCCTTTATACTTAGAAGGTTACATAAGACAGAAAGAATGGCTCAGTTTCTTTGTATATAGCTGAGTTCAGGACTGATACAAGTGCAGTTAGGGGTCCTTCAAAATTGTTAGACTTGTTGCTTTTACAAGACATAAGGTTTATTGCTGTTACTATTTGGCCCAAAGTGCACTTCTAGTAAAAGCTGCATGTGAAAGGGAAAGGCAGTACAAGGGCCAATTTTTTTTTTCTTGAAAGAGGTACAGCAGATAATATAGGTTACTTCAGGTCAGGAATCTCCAATTCCTTCAGATAACGACAGAATCCTTCTGATAATGGAAGGATTGAGATAATTGTTTGACATAACCCTAACCAAATCATATAGCTAATTAGTGTGTTTGATCTTATCATATAGGTCATAGGTGGGGAACCCAGGGGCCAGATGCAGCCCCTGGTTTGCTTGTATCTGGCCCCTAAGATTAGGGGCTCCCCCGCACCATTGTCGAGCCCATGATGCCTCACCGGGCCCCCCCTTCCCTTCCCTACATGGGGCTGGAGCACACAATCTACTACCCTTTGCTCCGCTAGACTTATGTGTGAGGGGAATGTGGGGAGTCTTTCTCCTTCTCAGTTGGGGTTTGTTGGTTTGTTTGTTTTTTTGTTTTGTTTTGGGGCTTTTTTGCATCTCACTTGAGTGCGGCCTCCGACTGATTTTTTTTTTCCCCTCTCTCCCCTCCCCCAGTGGATCAGTGGCCCTTTAACCATAAAGGTTCCCCACTCCTGATAAAGATTATCTCTGATTTAAAGCTTTCAGGAATAAAAGGGCAACCGTTTGCTCACCACGTTACTGAAACCTTAAATGTATAAAAAATGCTAGATGTGATGGTGTTACTGGATAAATAAACCAGAACTGATGGCCATTGTTTTGCCTCTTATCAGTTACTGTCCTGTGACTAGATTGAACACTCACACTCGACTTGGGGGAAAACTGATATGTAAATTTTCATATTCAGTCTCTGCTCCAGATTGTACTACGTTGTGAACTAACACAGATAAAATTGTTTGCCCACAGAAATACACAGGGCTTGACTAGAAGAGGAGTTAGTGCATAGCAGGCTGAAGTGTAAATCTGCAGTACACTAGCATGCAGTGCACTAACTCACCACTGAAATTCGAGCAGATAAAATAAAATTATAATTTTAGTGTGCAATAGCAGTATCCACATGGCTAGTTAGTGCTCCGCATTATAGTGTGCTATAGGTTTACATCCCAGCCTTTTGTGCACTGTCTGCATTGGGACAAGTTCACAAGGTATCTTGCAGAGGTCGTTGTTGCTTGGCTTTGTGTAAGTCAAGCATCCAAATACTAGATGGGTAAAAATCATGAAAGTACCTAGAAATAGGCATATGAGTAACAAGTAAGAGTAACTTTTTTCTTTGTTTCAGTCGAACTGGTCCACCCTCATCCCCTACAGCAGGAGAGAAAGAGGAGAACCCTGCTGTGCTGGCTGAGAATTGTTTTAGAGAGCTGTTGGGCCGAGCAACCTATGGGAATATGAACAATGCTGTTAGACCCGTATTTGCGTAAGTAGAAAACAAATATAAAAACAATTGTACTAAAAGTTGGAAGTGCCTAACGTTTCAATAAAAGGATGAACAGTTTGAATACTAATAACAAACATCATCCTTGTATATATGAAGAACTTCTGAAATACTCTAATCTTTCTTCCATGCCCATCACTTTGATCATGTAACTTTGAATTCTTTCATTGGGTCCTCTTGTTTCATGGCATGAAATTCTACCGCATAAAATTCTTGTTGCCTTTTTCGGTGCCCTTTATAAGTCTTTCCATCCCACCTAGAGGCTAGCTTGGTCTGCCCCCTCTGTTAGCTTCTCCTGTGCAGCCTTTGTATTACAATGCCCTGGATAGGTCGTCACCAGTGGAGACAAAACGTGGGTTTGCTGTTTTAATTCATCAGTCTTCCTCTACTACCTAGCTAAAAGATTCAACTCTGTTCAGAAACTGTTGAATCATAAAAGATACGGGTTGGAAGAGACCTCAAAAAATTATCTAGTCCACCCCCTCCCCCCCTCAAAGCAGAACCAACCCCAATTAAATCATTCCGGACAGGGCTTTTTAAGCCTAGCCTTAAAAACTTCTAAAGAAAGAGGCCTCACTAGGCAAACCATTACAGTGATGAACCGCCTTCATCATCTGAAGAAGTGGGCTGTGCCCACAAAAGCTCACGATACCATCTACATGTTTCGTTAGTCTATAAAGTGCTACCAAACCATTTGTTGCTTTTTAAGTTTATCCTGTACAGACTAATTTGGCTACCCCCTGAAGCACCTTTCTAGTTAAATAGTTTTTCTTAATATCCAATCTAAATCTCTCCTCACCACGACTTGAGACAATTGCTTCTTGTTCAGTCATCTTCTGCTACTTGAGAATCTCCTTGGGAGGCAGAAAAGCGGAGAGTGAATAGTTGAGTAATGACTCAACTACCCAGTAATGTCTTGACTACCTAATAAGCCTAGACTTGTTGGGTAGTCAACTAGTCGCTTACATCCCTAGCCAGTGATCTGGAAACTTGAAGAAAGCCTCGCCTACCTCATCCTCTTATCTAGTGGTCTATAGCAGATGACCACCACAACATCACTCTTGTTGCTCTCACCTCTAACCTTAACCCATCATACTGCTCTCTTACAGTGCAACTTCATCCTTTCTCCCCCACCTGTCCTTCCTGAACAGTTTATACCCATCCATGACAGCGCTTTAGTCATGAGAATTAC
Organism: Pelodiscus sinensis; assembly: GCF_052426305.1. Taxonomy (NCBI): domain Eukaryota; kingdom Metazoa; phylum Chordata; order Testudines; family Trionychidae; genus Pelodiscus; species Pelodiscus sinensis. Next base: position 16,357,281 of record NC_143053.1, on the reverse strand, counting down.
TGTACCAGCTCTTTGTTATTCTAGTCATATCAGAGTTCCTTGATTATTCTAGGACTTCCAATTTTTCCTGTTTCCCAGGCTTCTTGCATTTATGTACAGGCATCTACAAGAACTAGTCGATTGCTCTATTTTCTCCGTATGAATGAGGTCTCCCATATTACATCTTCCTCCTTGTGTTTCCTCCCACTATTCCACTTCCCCACTTAGCTCAGGAATTAGGTCACCATTTTATATGAATTCATAAATTGCTGTGGTCCAGCCAGCAGGAGATAGAGCCACATTCATTCTAATAAGCAGAATTACACTTGGAATGCCCTTCTGAATTAATACATATGGATACTAACTACCCTTGCTCAGAATCCCTCAACACCCACATACTTGTGATAACTACAAGAAATCAAACCGCTGATAACGATTTTTTTCTGCATCAGTCAGGGAAAGCTAATTATATTAAAGTGTATTGGGTACCTTCAGTTAGTTCCATGCACAAGCCAGAGATAACTAATGTTCATGTCCATTCCATGTAGGTGTGCATGCTCTAGGGATGTAAACAAGTAATCGACTAGTCGACCATCTGATAAGCAAAAGCTTTTGCTTATCGGATAGTCGGCAAACTAGATAACTAGTTGCTTCCCCCCCCCCCCCACTTGCTGCATCTATCAGAAAGAGGCAGCAAGCGGGGAGGAACAGGAGGGGCTCTTGTACATTTCAAAGAGGAAATGCCCAAATGGAGCCCGGGATCAGCGGGGGACTTCCTGCTGGCTCCGGGCTCCATGCGGCGTTTCAATCGTTGAAATGCCGCACTAGTCCTTATTGACTTATCAAGTAGTCGATGGAAATCCCATCAACTAATCAGTTAGTTAATTAATCGAATTTTAACATCCCTAGCACATGCTGGGTGCACCATTGAAAGTTTTTTCCCTTAGTCATACCCATTGGGCCAGCAGAGGAACCCCCTGGTGTGGCGTTGCTATATCAGCAAATATAAACCCCTAGGGTACGTCTAAACTACATGCCTCCATCGACGGAGGCATGTAGATTAGCCAGATCGGCAGAGGGAAATGAAGCCGCGATTAAAATAATCGCAGCTTCATTTAAATTTAAATGGCTGCCCCGCTCTGCCGATCAGCTGTTTGTCGGCAGATTGGGGCAGTCTGGACGCGACGCGCCGACAAAGAAGCCTTTCTTGATCGGCACAAGTATGCCTCGTGAAACCAGGTTTACCTGTGCCGATCAAGAAAGGCTTCTTTGTCGGCGCGTCGCGTCCAGACTGCCCCGATCTGCCGACAAACAGCTGATCGGCAGAGCGGGGCAGCCATTTAAATTTAAATGAAGCCGCGATTATTTTAATCGCGGCTTCATTTCCCTCTGCCGATCTGGCTAATCTACATGCCTCCGTCGACAGAGGCATGTAGTCTAGACACACCCCTACTGACCCTCCACCCCCTCAATTCCGACTTACTGATGGTGATGGTTGTTGGAACGTACTTTGCAAGCACTCCGAGCAGTTCTCACCTGTTTTGGTTTTTTTTTATAGTGTTAGCCAGTGTTTTTCTAGTTGATTGTTTTTATCTTGTAAATAGTTAAGTGTTAGTAGTTACTTAAATTTGGGGCCCGCGTTGCATCTCCAGCACCTGCGGCAGGGCGTGCCCGGGCCCCAAGGCTTCAACCCTGTGTGAAGTGCCAGAAGCCTATGCCCTGTGGGGATGCCCAAAAAGTCTGCCTCAAGAGCCTCGGAGAAGCCCATCTGTTCGAGCCATGTAAGATCTGAAAGGGCTTCAAGCCACACATCAAGCAAGGGAGAGAGTCTCAGTTGAAGATTATCCTCATGGAAGCAGCCCTTCATCTGCCACTGGCACTTCGCCACTCATATTGGGGCTCAAGTTCAGTGACTCCAATGACTCGGGGCAAGCCTCACCTGGGCCCCCTGCTGAGAGAGAGCCACCCATGGTTCACCCTCCTATGGTGATGTCCTCAGTGGCTTCCCAAGCTCCCTCACAAGCCCGTGATCCAGAGAAGGTGGGCCTGAAGGGGTCATCTTCCTCTTTGCCAGATGAGGCTCTTGGTGGTGTGCTTCCTTCTCTCCATGGACTCGAGGTCACATCAGGACCTCCTTCGCTGCCTGGTCCAGAGTTTGGGAGTTCAGGGAGAAAAGATGTCGAAGGACTCAAACCTGACAGTTGACAGTCTGCAGCCTGATGCCCCTACTAGGGTGGCCCTGCCCCCAATAAGACCATAAAGGATCATAAAGACCCTTTAACAAACTCTGGTCTCCATCTCACTGACTGATAAGAAGGTTGAGAGGTGGTACTTTGTGCTGCAGGAGGGGAATGAGCATCTCTTCCCCAGTCCCCCTGGGGTCCTTCATTCTTGAGGCAGGGAACCAGGAGGAAAGACATGGGTAACTGGGTCCAATGCTCAAGAGCAGGGATGCTAAAAAAAGATGGACCTTCTGGACAGGAAGGCCTCTGTGTCTGGGGATCTGCAGCTTTGCATAGTGAATCAGGAGGTATTGCTGAGTTGCTATGCTTACAACACATGGGCTGCAATGGACAAGTTTATCCATCCTTAGTTCAAGTCTCTCTGAGGAGGGCAGAGTGGTCTCTCGGGTGGCCCTCCAAGAGGCCCTAGACGCAGCAGATGAGGATGTCCGCACCATGGCCTCGGACCTAGTATTGCTCCACAGCTCTTGGCTGCAGGTGCCGGGGGTGCTTCCTGAGCTCCAGACCACCATTCAGGACCTCCTCTTTGAGGGGCCAACCCTGTTGTCAGAGCAGACTGACCATCATCTGCATGGCCTGAAGGACACCGGGCCACATTAAAATCTCTCAGGATCCATACCCCTGCCCCTCAGAGGCACTCCTGCTCAAGCAGAAATGCCCCCAGCCCTGCCTAACAGGGCATTTTCCTACATTTCTTCTGACATAGGGGGAGGAATGGTAATAGTAGAAACAATAGGAGCCATTCTCGCCCTTCTTGGGATCGGGGGGCAGGCCACTCAAATAAGCTCCAGGGCCCCTGACAAGAAGCTGGCAGTACAGTAACAGGCTAGCCACATTAGTGCGTCATAAGATTGAATGTCAACCTAGTAATGTTGGTCAGGTTGACTTTAAAATCTCTTTGCTGCTGGCAATTCTTAATGTTCTTTCAGTGTCAATATGATATGCCTTGTCTCAAATTCTCACTTTTAATTTTGATTAAATCTGACTGCTCCATCAGGCAAAAATTACTAGTTAGTGAAAGTTGAAAAGTTTTATAGTAAAATGTACATATTGGGAGTCTTTTTGTTGTTGTTGTTGTTCTCAGTCTGTTTGGGATCACATATTTATAGTGCATATATGCAGTCTTGAATAGCTGAAGAATGTCTCAAAGGGGAAAGGAAGGATCTGCCCTATAAATTGTGTTTTCAGAATAGAATACCCCTACAGATAGGAATTTTGCCACAGCAACATCTGCATGAGGTTTTTGAAATAATAGAGGAGGATGGGTTGTCCTTCCTGTGATTCATTCTGAATGGTTCTTAAATTGTACTTTTTAAGATTCTTACACCCACGTCCTTACACAGTGTTGCGAGAACTCATTTGCTACTCTACAGGAATGGTTTCTACTTTATTGATATTTAGAAACACTAGTAATACCTTAACACTTGTAAGCATACCTTATGCTCCCAGCTCACTCTTATTTTATAGAGAGATATTAATTAACTTTCCTTTTTAATACTCTTCAGCAGTTGTGCTTTCACATTGTTTATTTTTTTAGTCTCTTGCCTGTGAATTTCTTTTAATTTATTTGATTCCAGATGAAAAATGCTTTATGCCTAAAAGTATGGGAAATAACTGACTAGGCAGCAGTACTGCCAGAAATGATCTGGGAACTAGAGTGGATTACAAATCAAACAAAAAGGCTAATGCTGTTCTGAGGTGGATTATTGAGTGTCACGTGTAAGCCATGGGAGATGATTCTTTTCATCACTGGTGAGGCCTCAGCTGGAGTATTGTGTCCAGTTTGGGGCACCACAAATCAGAAAAGATGTGAAGAAACTGGAGAGAATTCACAAGAGAGCAACAAACATGATTAAATATTTAAAAAATCTGACCGATAAGGAAAATTTAAAAATTGGTTATGTCTTCTCTTGAGAAAAGAGGGCAGAGGGGAACCACTGTTATAGGCTGAGGACTAACTGGCTAAGCAATTAGGCAGAAAAGGACCTAGGGAATACAGTGGACAAGAAGCTGGATATGAGTCAACAATGTACACTTGAAGCCAAGAAGACTAATGACATATTAGTGTGCGATAGGAGAAGCATTTCCAGCAGATCTAGAGATGTGATTACTCCACTTTATTCGACACTGGTGAGGCCACATCTGGAGTATTGCATGTAGTTCTGGGCCCTCCACTACTGAAAAGATGTAGACGCATTGGAGAGGGTCCAGTGGAGGGCAACCAAAATTATTAGGGGGCTGGAGCACATTACCTTCGAGGAGAGGCTGAGGGCGTTGGGCTTTAGTCTGCAGAAGAGTGAAGGGGGATTTGATAGCAGCCTTTAACTGCCTGAAGGGAGGTTCCAAGGAGGATGGAGAGAGGCTGTTCTCAGTAGTAACAGATGGCAGAATGAGGAGCAATGGTCTCAAGTTACAGTGGGGGAGGTCTAGGTTGGATATTAGGAAAAACTATTTCACTAGGAGGGTGGTGAAGCACTGGAATGGGTTACCTAGGGAGGTGGTGGAATCTCAAGGATTTTAAGTCCTGGGCTGACTAAATTCATCCCAGCCATGACTTTGTTAGGATTGGTCCTGCTTTGGGGAGAGGGCTGGACTTGATGACTTCACTATGATTCTATGATTTTTAACGTGGTAAGTCTTCAAATACAAGAATGGCCATACTGTGTCAGACCAAAGGTCGGTGTAGCCCAGTTTCCTGTCTTTCAACAATTGCCAATACTGGGTGCCCCAGAAGTGATGAACTGAACAAGTAATCATCAAAAAAATCTAGAATGTTCCTGTAGCAGATTAGAGACTAACAAAATACATACACATACCAGGGGACTGCATCCCCTGCTCACTATGCTTGCCAACCCCCCTCTCTCTGGGAGTAGATGTTTGGCCAGGGGGAGGATACAGAAGCAAGCTGGGGTGAGGGTGCAAGAGCAGGGGATGGTGCAGGAGCAGGCTGTGGGTAGTTGTCTGGCCAGGGGGCGGGGGCAGGAACACACTGGGGTTTCGGGGTCTTGGTGGAAGAGCTAAGCAAGGGGACTGGAGTGTGGGGTCTCTGTGGAGGGGTGTGAGTGTGAAGATTTCTGGGTGGAGGAGGTGTGTGAGGGAGCTGGGAGTGCAAGGTCTCAACAGGGTGGGGAGTAAAGGGGCTGAGGATGGAGGGTCTCAGCTTCGGGGGTCTGAGTGAGTGGGCTGGGGGTACGTGGGGTCTCTGTTTGGGGGGGTATGAGTAAGTAAGCTGGAGGGGTGGGGACGGGGGAGGCCGCGTGTCTCTCGCATCCCACCTCCCTGGAGCACCGGGGCAGGGCACTGCGGGACAGAGAGTGACGTGATAGTCCACTCCCTTACCAGCACAAACTGTTCTGCTCTTCTGATGTTAAGGGCTGTTATAAAGTAGACATGGAGGACAACTGATCACTGTCCACGTACTGTAGGACAGGAATTATCTTAAATTTTGGTTAGATATTAAAAAAAAACTTTTTAACAATAAGGATAGTTAAGTACTAATAGGTTATACAAAAATAAAAAAATTTAAATAAATGTACATTATATTCAATAGACATGAAATGTTGCATTAACCTAGTTGGTACACACCTAATCTATAAACATAATGAAACAGAATTATTCTTTATCACTTGCCTTATTGGGAAACAAGATTGTAATTGCCCTTTCATGCACTGGAAGGTTCAGTATGAATATGAAAATAATAAAATCCATAAAATTGTCAATTTGTGTCTGCAAACTGTTTGTATAGTTATATGTAATCATTTAAAAATTGGCTACAGGTCTGAAAGTCTATTTAGTTTACTATGTGCTGAAGTTTTCATAAATGGGTTAGAGGGAGAGGTTTGCTGTGTAACTTTGGATGTATGGCATGCTCTGCATCTACCAGCAATACCTGAACCTGATAAACTCAACTGCAGCTTGAATGCATGCTAGTAAAGATAAATGGATGAGTGAGTTCAGAGTTGTACTGAACTCTGTTCTTGGGAACTAAGTGGGTAAGCCATCCCAGGATACTCCTGAGTGTGTTAGATCTCAGAGGCCACACCAATACTGTTAAAATTTTCATTTTGAGGAGGGGTGGGGGCGGAAATAAAGCATTGTAAAAAGTCATGTCTGCTGTATTAGGAGCCAGTGTGGATTTAAAAAAAAAAAAAAAAACTCTTGCTCACGTTAGTGTTTTGCAGTAGTTATGTTTTATCAAGTGCGCTTCAGAAATTTGTCAACAGGGTACTGTTAGTGATGAGTAGGTTTGTAATCCATTTTTTCTTATTTTAGGTCACGAGATAGGATTTATTATCTTAGAACTATGAATTTTCAAAATGTTGTCCTTCATGCCTCAGCTACAAGATTGGCATAACATTGCTTTATTTTTTAGGGGTGTTGCTTTCAGAGGGACCTGTGAATGCTCAGCACTTCTAATAATAAAGCCACTTATTTAGGTTCCTAAATAGAAACTAAGGTTACCAACTTTATTAGGCATCCAAATGTCAACATTCTGGCCATAGGTTTTGGCAAATAGAACATGTGTCTCCTGGGTTGTAGTCCTCTTCTGTAATTTATAAGGTCATCATTTAAGTGCTAACAAGGTGAAAATCTTTAGATCTGCAGCAATAACAGTTAGGACCATAAAAATAGTGTGTTGCAGCCAGGACTTTCAGTTTAAAATGACTGAAACCAATAAATTGCTAGGATACAATCCATATTTTTTTTATCAAGAATCAATATAAAAAAGAAACACTTCGAAAAATCCTGCATCTTCTGGTTTTGTTACAGACATTTAGACCATCACAAACTCTGGGATCCCAATGAATTTGCTGTCAACTGCTTCAAAATTATCATGTACTCTATACAGGTAGGTTTCTTCTCGTCTATTGATTAGACCTGTGTGTACTATATAAGAACAAAGCTGATGAGAAAACAAGCATATAATCCATATAATGATAGATCTTTCTGTTGGTAGATACAGGTATAGAATCTACAATGTCCCTCCCATTTATATGCCATACAGGAAAATTTATTCTCACCCTCCAGTATTTGTCAAGCAGTTTAACCCTATACCTGTGACCAAGAGTCTCAGCAACTGTGATTCTAATCTCATATGCATTCAGATTTTGAAGTGTGAGGAAGGAGAAAGGGACTTGAAAGTTAGTTAATTTTATTCTATTTGTTCTATTTTACACACATCCAAAAGGAAGTGAATTGTCACATTATTAACTCAAACCCTTGATATAAATGATATAACTAATATTTGCCAGTCCTTCAGTGTACCAATGACTCCACCCTTATTCTGAGAAATTTGAGAGATATGGGGTACTAATTTAAATTAGTCCGTTGTAGCATCTTTTATCTACCTTTAGTCCCACTCTTCATTGACTGGAATTTAGAAATGTATAATTGTGTCTGTGGGGGTTTCGGGGTGCGATCACCCCCTCTTGGTCCGAGAGGGGGGGTCAGCGAACCCTAGTGCCCCCTCTTAGTGCCTATCGGGCCCCCCAATACTGGGTGCGATCACCCCCTCCCAGGAAGAGAGGGGGGGTCAGCGAACCCGTCAATAGTTACCCGTCTCTGCGGGGTGGGGCAGCAGACCCCTGGTTCAGAGTTTCCCCTTGCGGGGTTGTGACTTGTAGCGTCTCTCTGTTCAGGCCGCGGGGAGTGGGATGTTCCCTTCGCGGAGGGAGGGGGACCCGGTCCCACCCTCTCTCCGGGTCCCAGCCCGGGGCCCTAAGTGGCGGGGCCTGCTAATGCCCCAACGCGGTGGATGAGGGAGTTAATCCCTCCGCAACTCGTCCACCGAAGGTCGCCAAAAGCGCCCTGCCCCGGGCTCCTTCCTCCCTCCGGGTGGCTCTCGCCAATCGTGCCCGTCGCCTTTGCACCTACCCTGGTTCGGTGTCCTGGGGTGTGTCGCTCCCGGATGCGGCCTCTGGGGCGCGCTCTGGGGTGCCGTTCTGCCTCCAGACGTCCCGCTCCCGTTGGGTGCGACGAGGTGGGGTCCGCCCCCCGTCGGCCGAGGGGCTGAGGGACCGCCAAGGGCAGTGGCTGTCCCGGAGACCTCGGGACCAGCGCCGGGCCGGCAGCCGTGGGGTATGCCGCCCGGGCTCCGTCCTGCCTCCGGGTCTGCTCCCCTGCTCCTGCCAGGAGCCTGCCTCCTCCTCCGTCGGCGGCCAGCCCTTTTGACCTGGCCCGCCGCGCTAGCCGCTCCCTGGGGCCCCGCCCCTTCCGGGTACGTCGCCGCGCCGTGCCCCGCTGCCCAGCTGGTTTGCTCCCTCCCGCCCCCGCCATCCGGGGACGCGGGGAAGGAGCCGTAACGACGCAGCCGGCGCAGGCGCGGGGGGAGTGCCTCCGCCCGCTGCCGCCTCCAGCTAGCGCTGGGGGAACGCCGGGGAGTCCGCTCCCAAGTGTCGGCTGCCTGCCGACCGGGGCTCCGGCTGCCCCGCCCCCCGACCAGTGACAGGCTGTCACAGTGTCCCAAAACAGTGCTAAGGAGGAGGGGAGCACCACTTATTAGGCTGAGTGATTGTGTGTGGAGGTATCTTTAATTGGAAAAGTAAAAAAAACAATTCTTTTGCAGGCACAGTATTCCCATCATGTAATACAGGAGACACTTGGACACCTTGATGCTCGCAAAAGGGATTCACCACGAGTCCGAGCAGGCATTATCCAGGTTCTTTTAGAAGCAGTTGCCATTGCTGCTAAAGGATCCATAGGTGAGTGATGGCAAGTGAATGTATCAAACCAATGAACTATTTCAACGAGTTTCAGAATGAATACAAATTTAAACTGTTGGTTGCAATTTTTACCACTGTAGCTTTTTTTTTTTTTTATCTAAAATTAAATCACATTTTTTGTTCTCTTTGGTGCAAATGGAACTAGCCCTCCTTTTTTTTTTTAGCACTTAGAATTTGTTCCAGAGCACTGGTTCTATAATTGTAAGTGTGGACCTACCATTACCGTTACAGGGCCTCTGCCCTTTACAACCAGGAATTCTAGAGAATGTAGATTTGAGTAATTACAGGAGAAAAACGAGACCTATTGGTTAGTCAGAGAGAGACTAATGTATAAGAATCTCCACAAAGACCAGCAATAGTCCTGGCAGAGCTCCTTTCACAACGGACCAAGACCGTTGGGAGTTCTTGCTAAGGAAATTCAATGAAATTCTGATACAAAAGTAGATTTTGTGAAACTCTGGGGAAGAACCTAAAGGGACCTGAGAACTTCAGATACAATGCTGAATTTTTGTTTAATAACTGAAATCCTAGAGGAGAGACTTTATCATGAAATTCAACATTGTTTCTGACTTTGTTCAGCTCTGAATAGGAGGAGAAATCGAGACACAGCAGTGCACCTGTTTGGAGAGGTGCTTTTCATGGACCTACATACATAGAATCATAGAACTGGGAGAAACTTCAAGAGGTCATCAAATGCAGTCTCCTGCACTCATGGCAATATCTAGACCATCCCTGACAGGTGTTTTTCTCTCCTGCTCTTAAAAATGTCCAATAATAGATTCCACAGCCTCTCTAGGCAATTTGTGATTAAGCACTGGAATAGTGACAGTTAGGAAGCTTTTCCTAATGTCCAACCTAAACTTCCCTTGCTACAGTTTAAGCCTATTGCTGCTTGTCCTATCAGAGGATAAGAAGAATAATTTGTCCAGTTTTTAACCAGTTAACCATTTATACAGGATTTTACATCCCTATATTGAAAAATGACTTGTCAGGAAAAATTCCCAGTTTTGACAGCAAAAAACTTCCACCCCTATCAAAGATTCCCTTCCCCCCTCATATTGTTGTTTACAAAGAGCCAGTGTAGACTCTGCTTTTGTTTTGTCAACAGAACTGGCTTCAGCCAATATCCCACAATGCCTGCCCTGATCCCTCTGCTCTTTGTTTTGATTCCTGCTTCTCTGCAGGCATGCAGCTGTCCCATTTCTAGTATCGACAGCTGAGTGTGCTGCTGTGTTTGGGGAACAAAGAGCAAATCATTGGACTGCCCCTTTTCTGCCCTGCTCTAGGAATAGAGCAGACTGCTGCTGCAGTGGGAGAGGGACAGTCAACTGTGCTGCTTTGGCACAGAGCTACTTGTGACACTGCTCCTGGCAGTTGAGGAGGCTGTGGGAGAACTCAGGGGTGGGAGAGTAATCCCAGCATGCCCAGCAACCAGCTCTGCCTTTCCACAGCACTTTACTGTAGGATACATACCCACAATGAATTTGCTCACATTGTCAATGAAGGTGCCTCCAATGTGGACATAGTCTGTCGACGGAGGGAGTAAGTGTGAACTCCTTCTGGTGACTTTTGTCAACTTTTGGGTGTCAGCGTAAGTTTGTCAACAAAACTTGGTAGTGTAGACCAGTGTTTCTCAACCAGTGATATGACGAGTACCCTTAGGGGTACTCAAGAGAAGTCTGGGGGGTACATCAACACAACTGAAATTTGGAGAAAACTGAATTTTTGTGTTAAGTTTTACAGCGCTTTATTTTTGTACTTTTTTACACCCAAAAATGTCATCGTCCTCCCGGCTACAATTAACTTGTTTAAAGCAATGCGTTGCAATGGTAGAAAAAAAAATGTGACTGAAAACTGTAGATACTGGGGGTACTTATCATTTTTTTTAAAGGGGTACTTTATAAAAAAGGTTGAGACACTGGTGTAGACAATCCATTAGTGGCACTACGAGTGTATGTATGTTCAATTGATGACACCTGTTAGAAGTATTTAATCTTCCAAATGTAGACAAAGCTTTAGACTTCAGTGAGAACGTGCATTTAAATTCTACTATTATTGGCTCTTAGCCTGGAAGGGTCAGGATTTTAGGGGGGGTATGTGTAAAATGTGAAGTCCCATTTTCAAGAGACGCAGGGATAGATTTTCTGGGATGTAGGCACTCTTATGCCTGCTAATTAAGAGTGTCACCATCTTTAAAATAGCCATAATGCTTCCTATGGTTTTGTGTTGAAGACTCTGAATTTGACTGCTTATTTTCTCCCTCAAACAAATCGAGTTCACCTCTGGTTATCATTAATATCTGTTACTCCACAGGACCAACAGTCTTAGAAGTGTTTAACACGCTACTGAAGCACTTGCGTCTTAGTGTTGATTTTGAATTAGGTGATAGGCGTAGCTCAACTGGCAGTGCCAGTTTCAGCACAAGTTCCAAAGAAAGCGATGAAAGGATTGTTCAGAATGCCATTATTCAAACAATTGGTGAGTAAAGTGTGTGGTTTTTTTTTTTTTTTTGGTCTGTTGAACATGGACTCACTTCAATAACTTAACTTAAATTGATGGGTATGAAAGTCTAAACACAGAGCACTCCATTAAGTAAAGATCTCATTCACCTCTTCTCTTTTCCCCTTCATTACCACCAAAATAAGAGTGAGTTGTCTACCTGCACCAACTTTTAGAACACAAGCGAAGTTTGTGAGGGTGAGAATTAGAGAGAGCTGTCTTTTTACATGTTAACTGGGCCAAGGCACAATACATTTGGAAAGCTGTCACTTCTGCAGTTACATTATTGATTAATATGAACAAAAACTATGAGTTTATTACTCTTTCCTAAAACCTAACCCTTGTAATATAAAAATGAGGAGTCCTGTGACACCTTAGAGGCTAATAGATTTATTAGGGCATAAGCTTTCGTGAGTAAAACCCACTTAATCAGAATGAATACTATTCCAATTCCTTGTTGTTTTTACAGATACAGACGAACTCGATTACCCCTCTGAGACTTTAAATATAAAGCTTCTCCCTTAAATTTCCATATTTAATGTACACTGTGTATCACCCATAGCTACATGATATAACAACCACATGGGTATCTCAGTATACTGTAGTAAGATGAATTTTAATTGTTACTGTTTGCAGATTTGTTCAGAAGTCACAGCTAGCAACACCAATGACACCTAATGCTACTTGTATTTGCAGGATTACTGCTGTGTTTCCAAAATACATAAAATTCTGTTAGCATCCCCTTCTGTAAATAATTTGTTTAGCAAAACTTAGCTCTCTTTTCAGACATGCCTGTTACTTTAGTGCTATTTGTGTTGCTATACGTTTAATGTAAACAATTATTTTAAAATCCCCCAATTATTTAACTCTGATTACCTCAAATACTTTGTTTAGAAAATTAATCTTTCTTAAATTTCTTTATACTTTAACCCTTATAGCTGCAGTAACTATTTCTCAACTTTGTTGTAAGACTCAATTTTCTAAAGAAAAGCTTTGTCATAGTTTTAGAAATCTTTCAGGTCATAAATCCAGATTTAACATTGCTGTATTGAAGTTTGTAGGTGAAGCAAGAGCATAGTCATATTCTTGTAAGAGGTCTTTGAATTACTTCATTCATGTTTAATACTGGTATAAGAAAGTTCAAAGGTAAGAAGTTGAATTTTGTTCTAGCTTGGACAGTTTCCAGCTTCTGAGGACTCTGTTAACTTCCAATTAATGTCACATTCCCTGGTTTAAATAGTATAATTATTCTGGAAAGATGAGAGTAAAAATTGTGTTAGGGGAAAAGGGGGAATGAGGCATTTGTGACAAGATGGTGTATATACAGAGTTGTACAGATGACGACTCAGTAGTTATGTGACTGCCATAATACAAACTAGAAGATTTCCAAAGATATAGGAGACCCAGATAGAGTAGGTATTTTATTTCTTAAATTTATGAACCTTTCTATATAAAGAGAGTAGAAGCCTGAAAGTCATCTTTCTCTCTTTTTATTTAGGGTTTTTTGGGAGCAATCTCCCAGATTACCAACGGTCAGAGATCATGATGTTCATTATGGGGAAAGTACCTGTTTTTGGGATATCCTCCCATTCGCTGGATACAAGCCACCTTGGGTTTGTACTTTGTTTCTTTTGAGCTTCTGAATGTGAGCTCTGTCTTGTTCTCATGCCATGCTAAAGTAGAACTTCTAAAAAATGGAATTTAAAGTAACTCCAGCTTCTAAGTTTCTGTGAAATGTGATAGAGAAACAAACCTCACTCAGTGACCGCAACATGACTCCAGTGTCCAAAATGCAACTTTAATTACAGTTGATTGGAAAGCCCTATGTATCATGGACTACAAAATTTCTGCATTTCAAAGTTATACAAGTGTTTCTAAAAATCAGTACACTTTTTATGAAGTATGCTTTCTTAGCCATGGAGTTGTCTTCTGGCTACAAATTTTATAGACAGCTGAATAATTCAGAAGGTTTTCTGTTTCATTCTATGCTAATTACCTTTAAGATTAAGAAGGTATAATGCTGGAGAAATTATACTGAATTTGTTTAATTTCAGATGGCTGCTTTTTCTTTTTTTAAATTGGGTGTTCAACTTGGACAATTAAGGCTTGATTATTTTCAGAAGTACAGAGCACTTATAATTCCACTTGAATTCATTGGAAACTACCAGTGCTCAGCACTTCTGTTGTTTAGGCTCAACATGTACTATGTTCAGCACTTCATATAAGTAGGCATTCAAAACTGAGACACTTGTGAAATTTCAGCCCCTCTCCATTTACAGCTTTGTCCTGTGTTAATGTGTATGGGTTTTTTGTGCCTTATTGCTTACTCATTTGTGTGTCTTCTGTAACTATCATTTTGAAACAGTCTTTTCTCCATTTACTTCTTTAGTAGATATTCACCCTTTTCTTTTAGTGTTATACTTCACTCTCCTAGTTTGCTGTTTTCTCTTGACACACTAGAGGTAATTAGAGAGTATTTTGAAGTTAATCCAAGAAATTGACTCAAAAGTTAGCTTGAATATCTTCCCCCTTCTCCTCTGATTCTAGGGATTTGGGAACCAGGCGGATTCAGATCATGTTGCTGAGATCTTTACTTATGGTAAGTCTTATTTGTTAAATATACTTTTTAAAGACAGCTTATTCTGTAAATGCACAGAGTTTTGCTCCTGGTGAAGTTATGAAATGGGTTGTACATGTTCAAACTGCCAAGATATGTAGATATCTAGAGTAAAATCACAGCTGCTCAAGCACAAGTTCTTTACAAGTATCAGAGATAATCTTCCATTCCCCCAGAGTAGTTTAGAGGATAGCAGTCATAATAGGGGCTGTAGGCCCAAAGAATGTCAGGAAGTTGAAGCATCTAGTTCTGCCAGCAGTGCTAGCAACCTCAAATTGGAACTTCTTTTCCCTCTTTACCTCTAGGAGAGCTGTAATTGGTAGGGCACTTTCTATACTCTAAGGTATAGCAATGGGCACTTATTAACTTCCCTATGCCTCAGGAGGCATTATGTCTTAAAATGGAATAGCATTTCAGACATCACTACTCTCAAGTGCCTCGCCTCCCAAGCCTCCCTCATTCTTTTAAAAAGCATAATTAGAAATATTCATTTTTTTCACACATACTTTTTAAAATGTTAAACTTCCTTCAGCAATTCAAATTGTACTTAAATATGAAATTTATTAAATGGTCGCGGGCTTTAGGAAACATCTTATCAGTTGATTTTAATAACCATTACTGGTAGAGAAGGCAAAATATCTGTAGAGTGACTTAAACTATGTTTTGGTCATTGTTGTGGACACATCATCTGATAAGGGTGATGCTTACTCTATAACCAGTTACCTTTACATCCCTAGTGCCTGGGCTTACACTGTTGTGTAGATATACCAGGTCACAGTAGCCAAATTTTCAAAAGGGAATAGCATGCAGTACTAGTGATGGTTGTTTACTGCTATGCACTCTTGAAAGATTGATCACCTGTTTAGGTGCCTAATTAGGAAGTGCTGAGTTCTGGGCTCTTCTGAATCTGTGCCTAAAAGCACTACATAAATGTTAAGTCATACATTTCTCTACAGACAGAGGGCATTAGAAACCTTTATTATATTATGCTTGGATTTTTCTATTTGAAAAGTAACATGGCATGCAGTTGTGTTATAGTATGGTGATCCCAGGATATAGCTTTTGTTTATGCTGAAAATTGAATGATACAACTTCTGTCGCACTCAGGTGTCTAAAGAGCATTTCCACCATGAAAAATAAGCTTTGTCACTGTGTAACCAGTTATTTGCTGACAAGAGCACTCTCCTGTTGACAACAGCGCTCTCCTGTTGACAACAGGAACTCCGCTCATAGGGCATGGAAATATTTTGTCAGCAAAAGTGTCAACAAACAGCTGCCAGACTTTTAACAACATATCTGAGTCTCTAAAAGCTGTGCCATGTAGACACAGCCTCAGAGACAAGGCTGTGAGGTAATACCTTTTATTGGATCAATTTCTGCTTGAGACATAAGTTTGAGCTTACACACAGCTCTTTGGTCTAGGGAATTTTACTCAGTGTGTTCCAGCTAAATACACAGTGGAACAAATTGCTTAGCAAACCTAGTTGTAACATATTTCAAGAGCTCATTGAAGTTGAAGTGGCTCATTAACACTCCTCCCGTCACGTGGGGAAAAGGAGGGGAAGAAAGGGAGCTTGAAGAGGAATTTTAGTGGGTTATAGGTTGCCACAGATCAAGTGTTTGTTCTTAAAAGATATTACCTCACCCACCTTGTGTTTCAGGTAATATGGAAATAAGTTTACTGATTACTGAATTAGAATCACTGCTGAATATAGGCATTACATGCATAAAGTCCTAAATTATATTTTGCTATATAGTTGGACACTTGATAGCTGTGTGTTTTCATTAGAACTACATTGTTTTAATTTGCTGTTGAATTTCTGGGCTGGAATTTTCTAGGTCTGGGGTCTGCCCACACTTCTTTAAAAAAAGAAATCAATTGTTTGAGTATGGGGGAGGGGGAAGGTTTCCCCAATTATTTAAAAAAAAAAGTTGTGACTTTTTTCCCCAAAAAATAGATGTGCAGAAAGTGGTATGGTTGGTAAATTATTCAACTGTAAAATTGCTGCTGAAAATTGGTAAAATTATGGGGCTTGAAGGTAACACATTTTACATACACAATACTTGCAATATGAATGTTATTTTTACCACTTTCCTATGCAAATAAAGGCTGTACAGGTTGAACCTCTCTGGTCTGGGACTCTCTAGTACGGCAGCTTCCATTGATGAACTCCACACTCTCCTGGGCACAAGGCTCCACAGATATTGTCCAATCAGAGAGCCCCTGTAAACCAGCAAAACTGAGGGGAGCTGGGAGCCCTGGTGGCCAGGGCCAGGGGGACAGAGCCCATCCATCAGCACAGGGGACAGATTGACCTCCCCTGATTCAGCAAACTCCTTCCTTCAGGTGCCGGACCTGGGAGGTCCAACATTTATTGTAGGTGCATATGTGGCTAAGTGTAGTAGATAGGATCACAACAATCTCTCCCCTGTACACTTACATGGTTCATCTGTTAAGGGACAATTAAATGAGATGGGGCTCCTAACCTCGTTCTTTGGATTGAATGGTGTACTGCTTTCAAATAAGGGGGAGTATCTGCCCACATGGATACAATGTAGGATAAGGACTTTGAGGTCATGATGATCCAGACAATTAAACAATGGGGGAATCTTTCTATTGATTTTAGTGAGAATTGGATCAGACCCAAAGAGAGGCAGATCTTTGCAGAAATTGTTGCTTCATTCAATGCACATCTTTCATGAGCTAGGGTATGCCTTTAATATCCAACTTAAATATATTTTTTTAGCAGGTGAAAGAGACTCGGAAATTCCAGTTTTTAATATGAGATAATATTAAGGATTCATGAATAAGCAGTCAAGTCAGAAAATTTCAAGTTAATTTACAAATGAACCTACTACCCCTCTCCCAAACAAAACCTGCTCTCACAGAATTGGAGTGGGAGTTGAGAATAATTCTTATCTATTAACATAATAATGGGTTACAGTGGCACTACTTACATTCTATTTAATACCGAACAGGTGACGTCAGGGTACAATGCAGCAAAGACTATGACTGCTGCTCTTCCTTCCCCATTTCTTGATCCTTTATTGTCTCCTTCACTCATGGAAGACTCAGAACTAAGGCAGCTGGTCTTGGAAGTATTGCATAATCTTATTGATCGACATGACAACAGAGCAAAACTTAGAGGAATAAGGTATTCTTCTTTTAATAGCCTCAGTTCTTACAATTGTTTCCAGTTAATGTCCACATGCTAACGTAACACACACAGGTATTTATGTTTACCAAGCACAAACATTTTAATGCATTTTACTTTCCCAGGCTTTGAGTTTATAGCAGGGCTGGGCAAACTACAGCCCGGGGGCCGGATCCGGCCCGCCAAGCCACAGGATCCAGCCCTCAGACCACTGTGCCGGGACCCTCAGGTACACATAGCTGCCATGTTTGACACTGACCCTACGTTTCTCTGCTCTGCAGGGACGGGGAGGCTTCATGCAATCTTCCCGCCCCCAGTTCAATCCTCAGCTCCTATTGGCCAGAAACAACCAGCCAATAAAAACTGTCCTCAGTCAATCTCTCAGCTCTTATTGGCTGGGAACAGCCAGCCAATCAGAGCAGTGAGATTGGACTGAGAGACTGGGGCAGCCGGAGCTGAGGGCTGCGTGGATGGAGCAGCCTGTATTTTCAAGTGGCCTGGGGCTGCCAGCCAGACAATTAGGTAAACTCCTCCCAGCCAGCGCCTGCCTCTGGCACCCCAACTCCCTCCCCCAGATCACCATCCAAACCTTCTGCCCTGGGTGACAACTCCCTCCGAGACCTTGTACTCCCTCCTGCACCCTTCCCCCAGGCCAGAATTCTCTCCTGCACCCACAACCCCTCCCCAACCCCACACTCAATCCTCTGACCCAGGTCGCAGCCCCCTCCTCCACCCAAACACCCTCTGAGACCTCACGCTGTCTCCTGCACCCCAGTCCCATACCCTGTGTGCCCTTCTGCACCCAACCTCCACCCTAGACCCTGCATCCCCCTCCACAGAAAAGTGCGGCCCTTGACCACTTACCAAAATCTTGGAGTGGCAGCCCATCAAAAATTATTGCCCACCCCTGGTTTATAGGTCTGGTGCCTTACTCATAGCTTTCTGTTTCTTATTGTTTACTGTGCATGTTAGTAATACCGTAGTTCATCTTACCATAACAGAATAGGAAAGCAGTTGTATTGATTGAAGGGCAGAGGTGGTTGTATGTCCAAGCCCTAATGTATTATTTATTACAGGGGTGGACAAAATCAGGTCCCGGGGTCAGATTTGGCCCACCAATCATGTCTCTCCAGCCCTTCCAGCTGATTAGCAGAGCATGCATACTGACAGAGGGCAGCTTGTGTTCAGCTGCCCCTCCCCCCACCTTGCTCTGACTTGCAGTAGAGCTGCTCCCGGGATTTTTCTGTCCACTGTGCAGAGCGGAAGGGGAATGAGAGGAGATGAGGAGAGTGGGTGGTGCTGAAGTCAGGGTGTTCTCCTGCACCCCATCTCTCTAGAGCAAAGGTCAGGGAGAGGGAGTGATACGGGGGAGCTGCTACAATCTGAAGTGTGCATGGTAAGTGACTCCGAACACTGCAGAGCAGGGAAGGAGGGAAACAACAGAGCAGGACAGATTTTCCTTAAAGACAGTGCATGGCTTCTCTCAGAAACTTACACAGCAGCAGCCAGTACACACATGCTGTCGCTGTCACACTCCCCAGTCTGTGCCACACTGTCTCTGTACCACAATCTGTGTCACAAAGTCTCTTACACACAGTGTCTCTCTTTAACACTCTCACGTTCTTTGCCTCCCTGGAGCTTCCAGTCACACCCCTTCTGTCTGAGCCTTTGCCCCTTCTAAAGGTCCCAGAACTGGCCCATACCAAGTATCAAAAAGTGGGTTCTCTGTGAAAATTATTGTTAATTTGCTAAACCTTACAGTCTGCAAATCCCTGCAAACGGCATGTGGCACTGATCAACCTCTGATGTTTGCATGTGCAGCCTGCTTGATTCCAGAACTAACATTGAGTGTATGGAGGTGGCACAAGAGGAGCAGCTCAGACATGCAAAGTGGCTGGCCAGGAGCAGGACATTAGCCCTGCAGGCCAGGTGTGGGTGTGGCAGTGATATCATAAGGCCTTTTGTAGGTGCCTCAGCTTATTGGCTAAAGGGCGTTGGGAGGTGGTGACCTCACAGAGAGTCCATGACAACAGCCAGGTAAGACAGGCTGCAGGGCAGGGGCAATCTCTGAGAGCCCCATGGCTTTGCTGCAGAGAGTCTTCCTTCTTGAGGTCTGAGAGAGGATTCAGGGTAACGAACATGAGCATGAGGAGGAGCCTCTTTGGAGTGTTCTCCTTTCCCAGAACTAATTGAGCTAGAAGACAGACGTCCCTGTGGAGAAGGTAAGAGCCTGTGAGAGGTTTGGTGCTGATGCAGCCTGATCCACCTGGTGCTGGTCAAATGCAAGTCATGGGAAACACTAAGTTACATGGGAGAATTATTTTCCCACTGAGGCCTTTGTCCCTTGTTATCACTGAGAACATTGGAATTTGTCTTTTTCATTTCCCTTTCCCATAGCTTCCTGCCCCTCAGAGTCTCACTGCTGATTGGATGAGCTGGCTTGGGGGGGGGGGGGGGAAGAGGGGAGTGACACGGAGGAGACTCAGGACTTCGTTGTTCTCTTTTAAGGCTCAGCAAATGAGCCAGAACCAATTAGCTGCTTGGGGAATTGTTCTGCTTCTCTGCATTGGTTGGTTCTGAGCAGTTCCTGATTTGCTCTGTCAGCTGGGTGTAACAATCCTCTCCTACCCCATGGCTAAGTAGGTTAGGGAGCTGTGAGGATCCCTGAGAGTGTTGCTAGCAACAGTGTATAATACGAGGTGTCCTATCAGGTGGGGTCATTACAGATGGTGAGAGGGAGCACTAGAGCCCTGTTCTTCTAACCCTCCATTGTGCAGGTTTCCATGTTAATCCAACCAACAACCAGCACACACAGCCAAAAGCAGGCAATTCATCCTGGGGCCACTGCAGGTGCTGCTAGATGGCGCTGCAGCCTCGCACATCTCCATTTTTCTGATTATCTGAATTTTTGATGATCTGACTGGCCCCAGTTCCAGTTCGATGTGACAAATGGGGGTCTGCTGTGTAATAGCTGGAACAATCAATTTTATTGGTATTTTATTATGTTTAAATCATAGAGGAGCAATTCCTTAGCTGAGAGGCAGGCAAGATATGGCCCACCAATCCTTTCAGTTGGCCCATGGCCACTCACTTGGGACCCTCAGGCAGGCAGGGAGCTACCCCAGGGCTCAGAGCAGCTGCTCCCGCTGCATCTATGTAGGTAGGTGGGAGAACCTTTTGGACTCTGTCCCACCCCCAGCCCAATTGTTCAGCTCCCATTGGCTGCCCTTGCCCCCATCACAGTCTCTCAGCTCCCATTTGCTTGGACCAGTCCATGGGAGCTGAGAGATTGTGCTGGTGACAGGGAAGGGTAGTGCACATAGATTCCCCCAACCCATGCGGCACAGAGAGGCAAGTAGACCAGCCACTCTGAGCTCTGGGGCAATCAGGGAGTCTGGCACAGAAGCCCATTCGGTTGCTGGCCAGGAGCCGCTTAGATAAGTGCCTCCCGGCCAGCGCCTCCCTTTGGCACTCTAGCCCCTCCTGCACCCCAATTCCCTGCCCCAGGTCACCACCCCCTCTTGCTCTAGGTCACCACCCAATACCTCTCTACCCCCTGTCCCCAGGTCACAACTCCCACCCTCTCCTGTACCATTCCCCCAGGCCAGTATTCTCTTGCACCCATATTTCCTCCTAGACTCCTTCCAAATCCCCTGCCCCAGGTCACAACTCCCTTCACCCATACTCCTTCTCATACCCCGTACCCATCACCCCACCCTGAGTTCCCTTCTGCACCCAGCCTCCATCCCAGACCCTGCACTTGCTCCATAGAAAAGTGCAGTCCTTGACCACTTACCAAAACCTTGGAATGGCCCCCATCAAAAATTATTACCTACCCCTGGATTATTAAATGGACATGCTGAATTGTTGTTAGTTTAATTAAGTTTATAACTATATTATTGCTTTGTAGGAGATACTTTTTGCTCTGTAAAATGCAATCTTCTCTGTTTGAGTCATGATTACTTTTGTTTCCTTCCTTTAAAACTGAACATTGAATTTGATTGTTAAACATGGGTATAATTAACATGGAAATTACAAAACTGTTTTGAATAGCTCATATATATTAGTCTATTTTTCTCCACACAACTTCCCTTAAAGTTATAAATAGTGTATTTTATAATTTTATTATAGGATTTTATTAAAATGACATACTTTGTTGCCTTTGTAGAATAATACCAGATGTTTCTGATCTAAAGATAAAACGAGACAAAATTTCAAGGCAAGATGTGAGCTTCATTAAGAAGGTAATAGCATGAAACAATTATCTTATAAAGTAGATGAATCATTAACTTGTCTTTTTTTGCTACATTTTCACATCAAATTAAAAATCTCAATATAAAATTATAAGTTTGTTTTAACTTGTAGCATCTTTAAAAGCAAGATGGTACAGCATTTCTAAGAGAGTTCTGTGTACTCAGTCTCAAATCAGTGGGAGTACTCACATGCATAAAGTTATTTGTGTATGTCTTTGCAGAATCAGGGTTTAATGGCTTTAAGCCTGATACTGAAGTAAGTTCCATGCAGCTAGATTCATGTAGAGCATGAGTGTCATCAGTGTGGTCTTCCACTAGAAGGTCTAATCCTCAGCAGTTTTTTTTAAAGACAACATTTGTAGCCTATAGAACTAGCTTTAGCACTTTACTTTACTTAGAAATAACACAAGGAATCTTTAGGGCTGTATCCTATAAGCCATTAACCTAAGCACTTAGCATAAAACCTTGAAATTTAGTGTGGATAAGTGGCCTAGCAGTCACCCCAATTTTCAGGGAACTGGCGTTAATATGCTTAAGAAAGAGAATTGGTACAAAATTACATCAGGTAACCACATGAACATTTAACTGAGTCACACGGCTTGGATATTTCAGGATAGAAACACAAAATGGCATATTACTCTAAAATTGCATTGAACATATGGAAAATTACAGGAGACCCTTCCAAATCACTGTTTGCAGTTCTGCATATTCACAGGGGTCGCCTGGCCTTATCTGGGGGAGGCAGTTGGGGCCAGGAGCCGCAGTGTGTTTCCCATGGTTCCCAGAGCCACAAGGAGCTCACCCTGTGGGCCGGAAGCCTCAGCTCTCAATATTTGTGAATTTTGCCATTCACGGTGATGCCAGGAATGCATCCACCATGAATGACAAGGGTTTCCTGTAGTGCTGTTCTGTTTATTAAACTGTTTGGTGAATTATTTTAAAATAACCTTTATTGAATAATATTTGCAGTATTGAATGTCCCTTTTCTGCACTTTATAGCATGGACAGCAGTTGTACAGGCACATCTACTTAGGCTGTAAAGAAGAAGACAATGTCCAAAAAAATTTTGAGCTGCTGTACACTTCTCTAGCTCTTATCACAATTGAACTAGCTAATGAAGAAGTGGTTATTGACCTCATTCGACTGGCCATTGCCTTGCAGGTAAATTTAGGAATTAAATCTGGATTAATCTGTTCATGGTATATTTATGAATACAAGGTGGGTGAGGGATCTTTTATTGGACTAACTTCTGTTGACGAAAGAAGCAGGTTTGCACAGAACTTTTCTTCAGGTCTGAGGGGGAAAAACCTCTGTCTCAGCTAAATACAAGGTGCAGCAGATTGTTTAATAAAAGGAGTTAACATACATTACAAGAGACCATTCAAAGTGAACTGACCAGTTAATACCTTTTCGGTATTAGGACAAAGGAAGATTGGTGGGTTGCAGATTGTTGTAATGTGCAATAAATTCCCTGTCACACTATTGAGAGCATGATTCAAAGTTATGAATTTAAGCTCCGAGGCTTGCCCTTTGAAGATGTTGTACAAGCTTCCTTTGAAGATGACTACTGAGAACTCGGAGAGATTGATTTGTGGGAAGTGTTCACCTAGACATATGTTTTCGTCTTGTATCATTTTTCTAGTTAAGGTCATTTTGTACAGAAATGACTCAGATTTGGGAATCTCCCTTACATCCTCTGCAAACCAGTGTTAGTCATTCATTTAATTTCTCTGCAAGAGCCTTCTTTGAGTGCTACAGTGTCTGGATCCTCCAGTGTCCCCAATGATTGCTTGGCAGGCTTCTTGCATGTGATGTACATACAAAACTAACAGCAAAAAAAATGATCTCTTGTTAGTTGCTCTTCTGATTGCTTTTTAGCCTGCCCAGTTGTACTTCTGCTCTTGACTCGGCAGTGTTTATGCTCCTTTCTATTTTCTTCAGCAAGCTGTGTTTTACAATTTTGAAGGAATGTTCTTTTGCCTCTTAATCTGTTTAGTCATGGTAGCATTTTTTGTATATCTTGGCTTTTTTTGTTTTTTGTGGGTTTTTTTTTGTTTGGTTTTTATATATATTGGGGGAGAGGGGAATATTTAGTTTGAGCCTCTTGTGGTATTTTTAAATAGTTTTCATGCAGCTTGCAGGTATTTCACTTTTTATTCTTTTTTAATTTCTGTTTAACTAGCCGTCTCATTTTTGTGTAGTTCCCTTTTTTGAAATTAATTTATACAGTGGTTGGCTTCTTTTTTCTTCCCCTCATTTCCCCCGGGAGTTAACAGTAATTATATTGTGGTCATTATTACTGAGGAGTTCAGCTTTATTCACATCTTGGACCAGATCCTGTCCTGAATGGAGGACTAAATCAAAAATTGTCTCCATTCTTGTGTGCTGTACAATTAGCTACTCCAAGAAAAGTTTACCCGTTTTAGTATTTAGAATTATAGCATTTGCATACAAGCACCTATAAAATTGGTCAGCATATAGTTGTCCACTTTCATGTGATGTAATTATATTACTCTTTTTGTTTACCTGTTTCTCTTCAGTTTCTACCTGGACTTTACCAATGTCTGTCTTCTACTCTTTATTAGGATATAGAATATCTCCCCCCCCCCCCATGCCTCTGTCTAAACCACATTCCTACTCATCTGTCAGCTTTACCCAAAGTTAGTTTTAAAACTCCTTTATGACTTACAGACCAGCAGTCTTTCTTCAAATTTGGTTGAGGTGAAACCTGTCATTTCTGTGTGTACTCCTCCTTTCCCAAAAGGCTCCTTGGTTCCTACTCAACATGAGTCCCTCCTCCAAAAACCATTGTTTCCCACTCATTGAGATCCTATAGTTCTACCTGTCTAACTGGCCCTGTGCCTGGAACTGCAAGCATTTCAGAGCGGTCCAGAACATTTCATGGAGGTTCTAGATTTTAATATCTTACCAAAAAGCCTAAATTTGGCCTGCAGAACATCTCTCCTACTTTCACTATGCAGTTCTCCCAGTCATTACAAACCCAACAATCTACATTACTTGACTCTCCCATAACTATTATTTGTTTCTTCCTAATAACAGAAATCCCCTCCCATAAAGGGGTATTCTCAGCATGAACGGATATTATACTATCATCAGGAAGGAGAGTCCTAACTATGGGATAATTTCCTTCTGTTCCAGCTTAGTGGTGTCATTCCCAAAGTCTTTCCTTCTCTTTCTCCTCAACAGCACAGAGGCTGTCAGGTTTGGTGGGATTATTCTATTGTGTCATTGAAAGTTTCATCTATATACCTCTCTCTTCCTTAGCACCTTCTGGTCTTAAGAGCCTGTACTGTTGTGAGGGCCATGAGTTGCTTGCACCAAATACACACACACACACCCCACCTCCCTACAATGCAGATAATCATGCATACCACATTCAGCATGGCATGTACAATTGGACTGGTTGGAAAAGTTTGATTTGCTAATTCTTTCACTTAAGTGGACTAAAATCTTGGCAATTCAGTTAAAGTGTTTATTCTTTGATATTTCTTCTATATATAAACACAATTTAACAGCATGCAATGCTGCCTAGCAATAATAATCATAATGAAGAAAGTTGTTTGTTAGCAATTTTTTTACATCTGTAATATTTTATCCACATCTGAGTTTAGGGCCCTGTAAATCCTCCTGGGTGTCGGTATATACCATAGAAACTATAGTATCACAACACGCTTTCTGAACTTCAGTTATCTCTGTTACTAGCCCTTTCCTTGTATGTCCATTCTTGCATCAAGAAAATGTTAATGTAGAATGTATTTTATAATTTTCAAAGCCATCAATGAACCAGATACTTATTTGGACTGGCTAGGTAATGGGAAGAGTTTTACCAGACCTGGGAACCAACTTCAAGACAGTATAGGGGACAGTGATCACGAAATAATAGAGTTCATGATCTTAAGGAAAGGTAGAAGGGAGACCAACACAATTGAGGTAATGGATTTCAGGAAGGCAGATTTTGATAAGCTCAGAGAACTTGTAGGTAAGGTCCCATGGGAAGCAAGACTGAAGGGAAAAACAACTGAGGAGAGTTGGAAGTATTTCAAAGGGACGTTGATAAGGGCCCAAAAGCAAACAATTCCGCTGTGTAGGAAAGATAGAAAATATGGCAAAAGACCAGCTTGGCTTAACAAGGAGATCTTGCACGATCTCAAAATAAAAAAGGAGTCATATAAAAAATGGAAACTAGGACAACTAACAAAGGAGGAATATAGGCAAGCAACACGGGAATGCAGGGGCAAGATTAGAAAGGCAAAGGCACAAAATGAGATCAAACTAGCTACAGGCATAAAGGGAAACAAGAAGACCTTTTATAAATACATTAAAAGCAAGAGGAAGACCAAGGACAGGGTAGGCCCACTGCTTAGTGAGGAGGGAGAAGCAGTAACAGGGAACTTGGAAATGGCGGAGATGCTCAATGACTTCTTTGTTTCGGTCTTCACCGAGAAGTCTGGAGGTGTGCCTAACGTAGTGAATACAAGCAGAGAGAGGGTAAGTTTAGAAGATAGGATACACAAAGAACAAGTTAAAAATCACGTAGGAAAGTTAGATGTCAGCAAGTCACCAGGTCCTGATGAAATGCATCCCAGGATACTCAAGGAGCTGATAGAGGAGGTATCTGAGCCTTTAGCTATGATCTTTGAAAAATCATGGCAGACAGGGGAGATTCCAGAAGACTGGAAAAGGGCAAATATTGTGCCCATCTATAAAAAGGGGAATAAGAACAACCCAGGAAACTACAGACCGGTCAGTTTAACGTCTGTCCCAGGGAAGATAATGGAGCAGGTAATTAAGGAAATCATATGCAAACACTTGGAAGGTAATAAAGTGATAGGGAATAGCCAGCATGGGTTTGTGAAGAACAAGTCATGCCAAACTAATCTGATAGCTTTCTTTGATAGGATAACGAGCCTTGTGGATAAGGGAGAAGCGGTGGATGTCATATACCTAGACTTTAGTAAGGCATTTGATACGGTCTCGCATGATATTCTTATTGATAAACTAAGCAAATATAACTTAGATAGGGCCACGATAAGGTGGGTGCATAATTGGCTGGATAACCGTAGTCAGAGAGTTGTTGTTAATGGTTCTAAATCCTGCTGGAAAGGGATAACAAGTGGAGTTCCTCAAGGGTCTGTTTTGGGACCCGTACTGTTCAATATCTTCATCAATGATGTAGATATTGGGATAGAGAGTACGCTTATTAAGTTTGCAGATGATACCAAACTGGGTGGGGTTGCAACTTCTTTGGAGGATAGGGACATAATTCAAAATGACCTTAGCAAGTTAGAGAAATGGTCAGAGGTAAACAGGATGAGGTTTAATAAAGAGAAATGCAAAGTGCTCCACTTAGGAAGGAACAATCAGTTCCATACATACAAGATGGGAAGCGACTGTCTAGGAAGGAGCATGGCGGAAAGGGATCTAGGGGTCATAGTGGACCACAAGTTGAATATGAGCCAACAGTGTGATGCTGTTGCAAAAAAAGCAAATATGATTCTAGGTTGTATCAACAGGTGTGTTGTAAGCAAAACTCGTGAAGTCATTCTGCCGCTCTACTCTGCACTAGTTAGGCCTCAGCTGGAGTACTGTGTCCAGTTCTGGGCGCCACATTTCAAGAAAGATGTGGAGAAATTGGAAAGGGTACAGAGAAGAGCGACAAGAATGATTAAAGGTTTAGAGAACATGACCTATGAAGCCAGGCTTCATGAACTGGGCTTGTTTAGTTTGGAAAAAAGAAGATTAAGGGGGGACATGATAGCGGTTTTCAAATATCTAAAAGGGTGTCACAAGGAGGAAGGAGAAAATTTGTTCCTCTTGGTTTCTGAGGACAGGACAAGGAGTAATGGGCTTAAAGTGCAGCAGGGGAGGTTTAGATTGGACATTAGGAAAAAATTCCTAACTGTCAGGGTGGTCAAATATTGGAATAAATTGCCAAGGGAGGTGGTGGAATCTCCCTCTCTGGAGATATTTAAGAACAGGTTAGATAGACATCTGTCAGGGATGGTGTAGACGGAGCTTGATCCTGCCTTGAGGGCGGGGGGCTGGACTCGATGACCTCTCGAGGTCCCTTCCAGTCCTATTATTCTATGATTCTATGATTCTATGATTCAAAGAAAGACACTTTACCGTCAAGTTAATTTGATATACATTTAATAGTGTAAGACATTCTTTTGCTATGATGTATGTGCCTTACGGATGCCTATAAGTAGATATCCATCTCAGCTATTCACATTCACTTATATGATTTTAATTTGGGTTGGGTTTTACATACCAGAAACAGAAACATGGTAGAAATCTAAATATGTGGCATAAGAACCAGCAGCTTCCTAGCATCTTTGGAAAATAGGCCACTTATTTATTTGTATAAAAGAGTTTGCTAAATACCTTTGGAAGGCAGTGTCATCTGGAAGAATGAACAGTAGTATGGATTCAAACAGTTTAGATACCATGGTTATTGGAACAGTAGAAGAATTTGGATAGAAATAAGTCCTGAGCAGTAATCCTGGCTTTTCTAGTGACTTATTGTGGGTGCTGTACAAGTCACCTCTCCTTTCTAACAGTTTAATCGCTTATCTCCAGAGAGATGCTAAAGATTAAGGAGCTATTATATATGTGTTTTGCCTGTGACTCAACCAATATTTTGTCCAAGTTTTTAAATCCTCTTACGTCCTTTGTCTTATACATACAAGGACTAATTTGGCTACAGTTACTCAATTGAGATCTTAGAGTCGTTGTGGATGTTTTCAGAGACCAATCCACTCAGTGTGCAGTGGCAGTCAAAAAAGCAAATAGCATGTTAGAAAACATTAAGAAAGGGATAGAGAATAAGACAGAAAATATCTTATTGCCTCTGTATAAAACCATGGTATGCCATATCTTGAATAGTGTGTATAGATGTGGTTGTGCTTCATGTAAAAAAAAAAAAAAAGATGTATTGGCAATGGAAAAGGTTCAGAAAAAGGCAACAAAAATGATGAGGGGTTTGGAACGGGTCCGATATGAAGAGAGACTAAAAAGACTGGGACTTTTCATCTTAAAAAAGAGGAGACTAAGGGGGGATATGATAGAGGTCTATAAAATTATGACTGGCATGGAAAAAATTGAATAAAGAAAAGTTATTTACTTATTCTCACAATATAAGAACTAGGGGGTCACCAAATGAAATTAATAGGCAGCAGGTTTAAAACAGACAAAAGGAAGTTTTTCATCACTCAGTGCATAGTCAACTTGTAGAACTCCTTGCCAGAGGATGTTGTGAAGGCTAGGACTTTAACAGCATTCAAAGAAGAGCTAGATAGATTCATGGGGATTACGTCCATCAATGGCTGTTAGCCAGGATGGGTAAGAATGGTGTTCCTAGCCTCTGTTTGTCTGGAAATGGGTGACGGGAGGGATCACATGAGGATTACCTGTTGTGTTCCCTCTGTCTGGGGCATCTGGTATTGGCCACTGTCGGCAGACAGGATACTGGCTAGCTAGATGGACCGTAGTCTGACCCAGTATGGCTGTTCTTATGTTCTTATCTCTTTAAATAGTTGAATTCCCTGGAAATGCTGCATTGAGGTGGGAAGGAGGCTTTATAGGGAAAGCACAGGATTAAATATCAAGACACCCTTTACCAACATAGGTAGGGCCCTACTAAACTCACAGCCATGCAAAACGCATCACAAACTGTGAAATCTGGTGTCCTTCCATGAAATCTGGTCTTTTGTGTGCTTTTACCCTATGCTGTAAAGATTTCACGGCGGAGCATTTTCAGCATTTTTCAAATTGGGGGTCCTGACCCAAAAGGGAGTTGCAGGGAGATCACAAGGTTACTTTAGAACTGTCATAGTATTGCTACCCTTACTTCTGCGCTGCCTTTAAAGCTGGACAGCTGGAGACTGGTGGTTGTAACGTTGGCTGGGTACCCAGCTCTGAAGGCAATGCCCTGCCAAGGAACAATACAAAAATAAGGGTGACAATACCATACCGGTGTTGCCCTTCTTTCTGTACTGCTGTTTTCAGAGCTAGGTGTCCAGAGAATGGCAGTTGCTGACATAGGGCCTAACTCTACAGAAGTAAAGGTGGTGATACCATATCATACATCCTTACTTCTGCACTGCTGCTGGCTGTCGCTCTGCCTTCAGAACTGGGTTCCTGGCCAGCAGCCACTGCTCTTTAGCTGCCTAGTTCTGAAGGCTATGCTGTGCCAGCAGCTGCACAGAAGTAAGGGTAGCAATATCCTACAATTACAGTGTCATGATATTTCAGATTTAAATATCTGAAATCATGAAATGTACCATTTTTAAAATTCTATGACTGAAATTGACCAAAATGGTTTGTGAATTTGGTTGGGCCCTAACCATAGGACACAAATAACCCTTAGATTTCAAGAGTCATTCATATTCTATGGGGGTAGCCCTGGGCTTTGTTCTGTCATACTTGTGGGATTTAAATAAAGATGTCCGCCGCTTTTTCCGGCTTGTAGATAAGCCGGAAAAGAGCGTCTAGACTGGCCCGATCCTCCGGAATAAAGCCCTATTCCGGAGGATCTCTTATTCCTACTTCGAAGTAGGAATAAGAGATCCTCCGGAATAGGGCTTTATTCCGGAGGATCGGGCCAGTCTAGACGCTTTTTTCCGGCTTATCTACAAGCCGGAAAAAAGCGGCGGACATCTTTATTTAAATCCCGCGGGGGATTTCCCTATACTGAAGTTTAAAATTTGCATGCCCCTTTCGGAAAAGGGGCCAGTGTAGACGTAGCCACGGTGTAACTGTGAGTCCTTACATTCCCTTATTAGCTGTTCCCAAGTGTAAAGTGCAGCTATTGCTTACCTACCTCAAGAATGATAAGAGGGTGTGCTGTGAACTGCGCTGAAACCTTCAGATACAAGGCACTAGTTAGTAGTGTACATACAATGATTATGAAACATTCATGTAAATTTAGAATAATTTGTAAACATTGGGCCATTAAATGTTTTCCTTTTTATTGTAGGACATTGCCATCATTAATGAGGATAACTTACCAATGTTCAATCGCTGTGGTGTTATGGCGCTGGTTGCAGCCTACCTTAACTTTCTAAGTCAGATGATTGCAGTCCCTGCCTTTTGCCAGCATGTCAGCAAGGTAGTATAAAAATCAGCCACTTCGATATTCATCATGGCATTTCCTACATGACAACAATTAAATAACTTTTGCTAACTGTTTCTTCTGTCATTCTTTTCTTTTTACTATTTTAGCATGCCAACATGCTGATTGATGTAAAGCTTTGAAAGACTAGATGTAATCAATAGAATATACAAAGATATTGCCATTATTATCATTTTTGCCTTATAAGCATACCCTCTTAATAGCATAATTTGTGTTGTCATCATATCCGTTGCAATGGCCTGACTTAGTAGATATGTTTGAGACTACATTTCTTACCACAGAATCTCGGGTCTATGAAGCTGGACTTACTGTGAGTTAAGTCAACTCTCTCTCCAGAGACTGTATAGTAAAAATTAACGCTCATAATTTATCTGACTGCTAATATAATACTACCGTGCTGCAGTCTGTAAGCTCAATGGAAATTGCAGACTACAATTGTACAACTGTATATGTGCATACTGTTTTAACTATCACCTCTTCTAATGTAGCATTTTAAATTTATTCTCCTATATTACTTTTCATTATAATTGGAATTTTATATTTATTGTCCAAGTTCTCAGCTAGTGTAAAACATATTGCTCCATTGCCTTCAGAGAAGCCATGCTGATTTACACCACCTGAGAATCTGGCAAACACTCTAAAATAAACAAAATAGTTACTTTGGATATTAATTAGTTTAAGGGAAAATATATCTTAGCTCATTCAAACTAGTAATTTACCATGGTGGTGGCATCTGCTATGATATTATGCATGCACAAATAAATATTAAACATGTAAGTATAAGAATGAAAAGTTTGTTTAATTGACTTCAAGACAGCCTGTGTTACTCTGCTTGTTTTTCAGGTCATTGAAACGCGAACTGTGGAAGCACCCTATTTTTTACCAGAAAATATCTTCAAAGACAAGTGTGTGTATGTAGATTAAATATTTGTGCATGACAGAACATGAAAAATATTTTTATTTCAAAAAAGAGAAGTAGGGTGAATCTATGGAGACGTGGCACAGAAAGAATGACATATAGATTGGGAATGAAATGTATTAAAGATAAGATGGGAATTCTTATTTTTAATTCCTTAAAGTTACTCAGCAGTAAGGTTCATCTTGCTATAGCATATGAGCAATATTAGGTCTTTTATTAGTACTCTGTGTAACTTTAAAATGCAGTGTGGTATCCTAAACCCTTCTGAAGTGAAGAGCCACATTTAATTGGCTGCATGATCTTTCAAATTCATGAAAGATTATTGGTAAAGTTATTCTTGATTGTAAACTTATCTGATTATTAGAATTTCTCTTTTATTTGTGATTACTTTGAGCTGGTCAATTAAAGGGAGATGAAGAATATTTTAGCAACTCCTAGAGCAAGAGAAGAATAAACAGTAATGATTAAGTTCCAGATTGTCTAGGTGTGTTGTGCTAACACACCTAGAAAATATTTTAAAAAAAATTATATACAGAGACATTAGAAACAATGAGCAGATCAGATGAGTTGGATTTGGTGTAGATGATGAAGTGGGTTTTACCTATGAAAGTTCATAACCTAATATGTGTGTTAGTTTCGAAGGTGCCACAGGGCTGCTCATGGTATTTAAAATTACAGACTGACAGGGCTACTCTTCTGAGAGAAGTTAGTTTTGAATAGATCAATAACCAATTTAGCTCTGTTGTTTTCTATTGAAACATCAACACTGACTTATTGTGATTGACTTCTAATATGATTTATTTATTTTATTACATGCATAGATCTGTATCAATAAATATTAATTGCTAAATATTCATAATTTAACAGTCTTCCCAAATCTCTGGAGAAGCATGAAAAAAACTTGTTTTTCCTGACCAACAAGATTGCAGAATCACTAGGTGGCAGTGGATACAGCGTGGAAAGATTGTCGGTGCCATATGTGCCCCAAGTAACAGGTAAGCAGTAATTGATGACACAAATGTTACCACGGCAGCTACTAAAAATTCATTTTTATCTCATGTCTACTTTTTTAACCATATCTGGCCTGTATGCAACTTGAATGCTTTATGTTCATTTTTTTAGTGGCAGTACAATTCCTGTTGTCCTCAGAAAAAATATTGTTTTCATGGTGTACTGGATAGTTTACCACACAGGATTTTAACTCTTAGAATTATTTTCTGCATCCTTTAAAAATTGCCACAAAGAGGAAAGTTTGTTTGATCCCACTTCAATTTTATTAAAAAGTATTTCTTGAATGTCTACTTCGATGAGGGACAGCAAAGCAGTCCTGTCTTGCAGTGCCCTGAGTGCCCGCACTCAGGACACCACAGCACTCGGCCACATGGAGCCAGAGCTGCCCCGGGCACGCCAGTGCGTCTCGTGGGGTCGTTGCCATCAGCCCAGCTGCACTTGCTGCAGGCTGCCATCCAGGGTGTCCATCAGGGGGCTGTCAGGATCCAGGAGGCCCTGAGGGAGAGCGTCCACCCGAGAAGCCCTCAGAGCCTCCCCAGTCCTCTCCACCAGGGGCTCGTGCCCCATTCCTCCCTCACGTCCTTCCACTTACCCTCCCTAGCCCCCCTTCCTGATGTCAAATAAAAGACACGTATGTTCAAAAATAGAAACTGGGTTTATTGAACAAAACTGGGGGAGGGGAGGATGAACTCTGGGGAGACTGGGAAAAGGAGGTGGGAGAGGGGAAGAGAGAGAGGGGAAGGGGGAGGGGGAAATCTGAGAGGAGGGAGCTAGAAGGGGGAAGCAAGGGGAAGAAGGGGGAGGGGAAGCTCAGGGTTGGGGGTCTCGCCGGACCAACCTGACTTTCATGCTAACCCGCTCCTGGGTTCGCATGTGGCCTTTGGTGGCCAGGCTGGCAGCTATCCTGCCATAAATGGCCACATTCCTCCATCTAGTGTGGAGATCATGGACGTTGGGGGCATCCCTCCCCCCAAACCTGAATAAGGTCCATGATCTCCACCCTGGACCAGGAAGGCGCTCGCCTTCTCCAGCCCCTGTCAGGCTCCTGCGAGCTGGCAGACTGCTCCTGGGGAGCGGTGGAGGACTGGCTGCCAGTGGCTTGCTGGCTCATGTTTTGGGGCCACTGGGTCAGGGGCCCCGGTGGCCACTGCTGGCTCTGGGCTGGCAGGCTTGGAGCTGGCACAGGCACTGTGGCCAGGGTCTACCCCTTTAATGTCTCCGGGGCTGGAGGAGAGGAGAGTAGAGTAAGCTTTTCTGGTTGTGCCCAAAGTGGCCACCAGGGCTCCCTGGGAAGGGCTGGAGGCCCCCTATTTCGAATTAAGTGTCTACACAGCACTTAATTCGAAATAGCTATTTCAAATTTGGTGTTACTCCTTGTAGAATGAGGTTTACCAAATTCGAAATAAGGGTTCCACTATTTCAAATTTATTTCGAAATAGCGGTTTGCCTGTGTAGACGCTATTAAAGACAATTCGAAATAACTGCTGTTATGTCGAATTAACTTTGTAGTGTAGACATACCCTCAATGTTTTGAACCTTAATAGTGTTATTGTAAGATAAGTCTAAAGCTCTTCTATCTATCTACTTTCATGCCAGTCACTAATACTGCACTAGTATTATTATTTATCCGAGCAATAAAATTTGTCTTATTTTTCCTGCATCTTTTGCTTTATAGCTGATAGTTAAACACGTTTTTATTCTCATTCTTGTTTTCTTAATTTAGCTCTATTTCCATCAGGCAAAAAGCCTCATAAGTACAGACACAAATCAAAAGGTAAATCTGAACTATAGGGTCTGCCTGCACTCCTCGTAGCTGTCTTGTATAGATAGGACATACCCAACTAAACAAACAGCTTTTAGAAAACCTTTAGATAACCCAAATAGGCCACAAATTCTGTTGTGAATAGCTTTAGTTTCTTAGTTTTCCTCCTGTTTTTTTTTTTCTGTCTCAGTCCTCATATCATAATTAGTTTTATAGCTGTAATTTTATCAGGTTTCCCTTGGATTTTCTTCCAAGTCTTGGAATTCTAAAATACGGTGGCTTCTTTTCCCAACAATTTAATAGCTTAACTAAAATTTGTTTTTTAAAATTTTAAAATTGATGTTTTTATTGTGAAAATGAATAATAATGTCACTAGCTCTTGTGAACATGAAAATAAAACATTTCAACTTATTTTCAGCCTGTTCTACACATTTATTATGCCACAGGTTTTTGTACTGAAATTGCATGATTACAATATAGAAGTTATAGGAAGCAGATGGTGGTTATCGTAGCGGAATCTGGGACAATTGGGTCTTTCGGTTTGCTAGGAAGTTTCAAAGGATTTTGGGGTTCATAAAGCAAGCACAATAGCTCAATGTTTCAGGTTTAAAAAAAAAAAAGTAAAATAATGTAGTCCTTTAAATATCCTGGTTAGGTGAAGTGCATGCATCCCATAGAGATGAATGAGGTTATTAACATTTTATACAGCCATTGTTTAAGACTGCACAGTCAAGAGCATGACAGTGTATTGATTTGCAATTGGGTGTATCTGTACAGAATGGTGAAACTAAGTGTTTGGCACCTGGCTTAGCCTATTCCTGCTGCAAGCATCCTTCGACCGCTAAGCCATACCCATGTTGTTGTGGTCTCACTGTTCTGCACTTCTATTTTAGGATAAGCATGTTCACAAATGGGAGTTACTGAGGACTATCTACTGCACTTTGTAAATTAATCTGGAGTACAGTAGGGTGTGAAGAACATTTTAAACATTGAAAGTTGGAAGAGAAAGTAATGGGAGCTTACATTCTAGATCAGAGTTTTTCAAACTTTTTTTTTCTTGCAACCTAGTTGAAGAAAATTGTTGATGCCAGTGACTCAACATAATTATATCTTTGGACTAGAGTGCAGGCTCTAGGGTGGGGCAGCAGTGATGAGGGGTTGAGAGTGCAGGGGGTAAAGGCTTTGCCTGGGGGTGTGGGCTCTGACATGGGACCAGAGATGAGGGGTTGGGGTACAGGCTGGGGGGGGGGCAGAGGGGTTCAGTATGTAGGTGGGGACTCTGGGCTGCGGCATGTGGCTGGAGTACAGGGGTGCAGGCTATGGGATGGGACTGGGGATGAGGTGTTTAGGGTGCAAGTCGGGTTTCGGGATTTGGAGAGGCTCAGGGCTGGGACGGCATTGTGGGGACACAGGTTTAACTCTGGTGTCTCCCAGTCAGTGATACAATGGGATGGTAAGTCAGGCTTCCTGCTTGTCCTGGTACAGTGGACCGCACTGCACCCTGGAAGTGGCCAGCATCAGGTCCAGCTCCACATGCTGCCCCTCCCCAAGCTCTGGCTCTACACATCTATTGGCTGATTTCTAGATTGTTACCAGGCATTGTTGAGCAAAAATGGATGGAGCTCATTTTGGGCTTTTTTTGAAATGGGATTAACTTCATTTTTTGGATTGTTTTATTTTTTTATCTTGTGAGAGTTGGCTGCTTGCCTCCACCTAGCAGCCAAACCTGCTGCTGAATGCTTAATCTAGGGCATAGCATGGTCCACAGTGGCAGGATAGGCAGGAAGCTGGCTTTAGCAGCTCAGCTGGTCACCTTCTCACCCTACAGCAAGGCAACCCAGTGCCTGACTTTGCGGGGCCCAGTACTGGGTTGCAACCCGTATTTTGAAAATTGCTGTTTTAAATCACCAAGGAATCTTGTGGCACCTTATAGACTAACAGATGTATTGGAACATGAACTTTCGTGGGAAAAGACCCACGTCAGATGCATGTGACATGCATCTGACGAAGTGGGTCTTTCCCCATGAATGCTTATGCTCCAATACATCTGTTAGTCTGTAAGGTGCCACCAGATTTCTTGTCACTTTTGCAGATACAGACTAACAGACTAACCTCTGATACTTGTTCTAAATCATTTGCTTACCAGTAGGTGGATTCTGTATTGAAATCTCAGTGTCCAAAATCAAGCTCTATAGGATTTTGAATAGTTT
The DNA here is from genome assembly GCF_052426305.1 of Pelodiscus sinensis. Taxonomy (NCBI): domain Eukaryota; kingdom Metazoa; phylum Chordata; order Testudines; family Trionychidae; genus Pelodiscus; species Pelodiscus sinensis. The sequence continues at coordinate 16,320,757 of NC_143053.1, read as the reverse complement.
TGTAAACACATATTTTTTGTCTCTGTAAACACACTAATATGAGAGAATAAAATTTGGTTCCTTCTCTACTCTCTGGGGGATGAAAGCTCCTGAATTTACTTGAAAATAGCATACTGGAAAAAAAAGAAATATACCAGATATTACCAGTGGTCCTCTGTATGTATGCAAAGTTTAGCCCATGTAGGTTCAGTTGCAGCACTTGGGTTATAGCCTCCAATACCAGATCTTCAAAGTAAGATGTAAAAAATACCTCATTGTGCAGTGTAGTACTATGGAGTAAAATTCCTCTGGACTCTGTGTGATGCCCTGAAGCATGAGTTTTTAATTAGCCTGGTCTTTTTATTTTGGCTATCACGTAACTGATACTAAAGTACTGTTTAAGTGACTATCAGGTTTTATTTGGATAGTTTTTTCTTAGACTTATATAATGTATTTAATCTAAACACTTTATGTTCATTATAGTCAGATCTTATGATGCAAAACAATTTTAATTGAAATCTCAGCTACTCAATGAAATTACAAAATAGTTTATTTTGGTTTTCGTAAAAATAATAAAAATGTATAGAACTGTAACGGACCTTGATAGGTCATCAGTCTAAGCCCTTGCACTGAGACGTGACTTAAGTGTTAACATCTTACCCATTACAAAGATAGCTTCCCCAATTATCACCTCTAATACCATTAGCTCACAGACATTTACCTCTCCCCGCATCCCCCTTCTGTTCTGAAATTTGATTTGTCCTTTTCATATGTGTTCTCTTTTTAATTGTATCCTTTGGTATATATGGTTGTGACTATTTTCTTCCACTATTTGATCTGAGGAAGTGGGTCTGGCCCACGAAAGCTCATCATCTAATAAACCATCTTGTTAGTCTTTAAAGTGCTACATAGTCCTGTATTTTGTTTCAGCTACACCAGACTAACACGGCTACATTTCTGTCACTAGCAGTGTTTGTCTAACTTGTTCTTGCAAACCATGGCTGGTGAAGATCCACAACCTCCATATATACATATAAGGGTAGTTAAGCACTAGAATGCAGTTAGGAGGTTTTTCCTAATGTCTGACTTAATTTTCCTTTGCAATTTAAGACCATTACTTTTTATCCTTTCCCTCAGTGGATAAGAAGACAATTTATCACCTACTTTATAACAGTCTTTAACACACTTGCATATTGTTATCGTGTCTCCATGCGGTCTTCTCCAGGTTTTTTTTTTTCCAGTTTTTCCTTGTAGGTCATATTTTTTCTAGACTTTTAATAATTTTTGTTGTTCTTCTCTCGACTGCCTGTAATTTGTCCATATCTTTATTTCAGACCAAGTGTGTCAAGATCACTTTGAATTCCAATACTGCCTACCAGAGTGCTTGCAGCCCCTTCCTGTATGATGTCATCCAAACTTTAAAAGCATACTCTCTATGCTCTTACCCATATAATTTATGAAGATTTTAATAGAATTAGCTCCCGGAGAGATTCCTGCAGGACCCCTGTTGATATATCCTTCCAGATCAGTTGTGGACCACTAAAAACTACATAGTGGAATTGTAGGACTGGAAGAAACCTTGCTAAGTCATCAAATCCAGTGCCATGCAGTCATGTCAGGTCCAAGCACCATGTAGATCACCCCTCACAGATGTTTGTCTAATTGGCTCTTAACATCTCTAGTAATGGAGCTTTCACCACCTTCTTAGGCAATTTATTCCAGTGTGTTAATCACCCTGACAAGAAGTTTTCCTGATGATCATCCTTGCTCCAATTTAAGCCCATTGATTCTTATACTATCCTCAGAGGTTAAGAGGAAGAATTTTTCCCCTTCCTCCTTGTGACAACCTTTTAGGTACTTGATAGCTGTTTTCATGTCCCCTCTGTCTTCTCTTTTCAGACTTAAATAAACCCAATTCTTTCAATATTCTCTCATAAGTTGCTCATCTCTGCACTTTATCCCCATCTTTCCTGAAATATGGCACCCAGAATGGGACACACTACTCCAATTGAGATCTAATCAGCACAGAGTAGAGCGAAAGAATTACTGCTCGTGTCTTGGTTATAACACTCCTGCTACTACATCCCAGTATGTGTTTGCTTTATTTTCAACAGTGTTACACTGACTCATATTGAGCTTGTGGTCTACTACCATATTTTAGCGAATATAACCCGCAGGTTATATTTGTTTTTACAAACCCCGCACCTCCCCTGCGGGGTATACTTGGGTGTGGGGTATACAAAAAGTTTTTTATTCATCTGGTAGTGAGTGCTCCCCGACCCCTTCCCCCGCTGCACAGCCTCCAGCTGGGGGAGCGCTCAGCTCCCAGTTCCTGCGCAGGAGCGCTCCCCTGCCCTTTTCCCCCGCTGCACAGCCGCTAGCCTCCAGGCAGGGGAGTGCTCATCTCCAAGTTCCTGCGCAGGAGTGCTCCTCCTGCCCCTTCCTGTGGCTGCACAGGAACCGAGAGATGAGCGCAGGAACTTGTGTTCCACCTTAACAGCTCAGACATCTATTGGGAAAATAAAGTCTGTCATTGGTACCAAGTCCAGTGTTCTGGATGATTTTGGTAGTTTCAAAAGACTCATCCTTCGCCTCCTCTTGGTTAGATGGTCTATAGTAGATACCAACCGATACAACATCTTTGTGTTTTTCTTTATTCAGAGATTTTTTTAACAGGTCTGCCTTCTGCTTTTCTCTCTTGTTCATAGTTGTCATTTTCAAAGATTTTACTATCATTCAAACATGGATCACTAGCTATGTATCCTGCTTTTGATTTTCCTCTGTCTTGCAATGGAGACCTTTGATGCTTTATTCTTTTGAATTGCCTGATGGTAAAGAAAGAATAGCACTGTTGTCTTTCTGAAATTGTCCAATATAATTAAATTTGTTATAGATCATCTAGCATCTCATGTTTGCCAGTCTTTCCTCTTCTGCACAGTAGGATTCAGACAGAATGAAGGAAACTATTTCCTGTGGAAAAATCTTTGTAAAGCCTGCACTATTTTACAGTTTGGAGAATATAGTATTAATCTTCTAATATAGTGGTGTCTAGTTCTGAAAGTGCATGTGTCTGGCTAATATACTTAATAGGATGTTAAAATTTGTTTATTTTGGTAAACTTGTACCCAACTGAAATTTTCAGTAGGTACACACGGTGGTGGTGGTGGTGGTGGTGGCATGTTAAGCCAGCTCCCCCCCCTTACCGCACGTTGCTGCCTGCTTAACCCCGGTGTGTAAATATGTACCTACTGAAATTTTCAGCTGGTATACATTCACCAAAATAAATGAATAAGCCAGCTCCCTGCAAGCACATCCTCCTCCCCCATGCTGCTGTCTCTGATGGAGGCAGGGCAGATGGCTCCATAAGAGCCAGTACATGCGGGGAGCTGGCTTAAAAGCCAACTCTTTGCAAACACCAGCTCCCACCCTGCGCTGCTGCCTCTCATTAGGTATGTTAAATATCAGTTAATTGAATAGCCAATTAACCTCATGAATTTTTATTGGTTAGTCAACTATTCTATAGCCCCTGAGCAGCCCCTGTCCAGGGGGAGGAGTCTGAGCTCCCAGATCTGGCATGAACTGGAACTGAACCGGGCTGCCTGTACGCCTGGCTCCTAATACACTTTAAATGCAGAGCTGCCGCAGGGATAAGTCCAGGACCAAGTGCAAGCTGGAACTGAGCTGGGCTGCTGGCCTGTCTGCTAAAAAATGTATTGCTGGGAGGGTGGTGGGAGAAGGAAATGCGTGTAGTCTGTAGTGTTAACCTATAAGCTTTTGCTTATCAGTTAATTGACTATGCTATAACATTCCTACCTCTGATACAGTCTCATGGATGGAGGAGGGAATCGCAATTCTGCGTTTGAAAATTAAATTTGAACCATCTTCTCTAAAATACCTCTAATAATGTGGAGTATCTCTGGCAACCATATTAAAATACATATCCAGCTGTGGTTCAATGTACAAGTAAGATTAAGTTATTTGCTAAATTAATCCCACCTAATGCTTCTGTTATGTATGGAAACCTCAGGTTGTCATGCCTGTCTCTCCTGAAGTGTTTTGGTTTTCACTCTGTCCTTTTTATGATATAAAACTAATCCTCCTTATTTTTCGAAACTATGCCGTGCCATATTTCTTGTCTTTCTGAAGAGACAGGCAGCAAATGTAAAGTTACTGAAAAGAGTGCTTGAGTGTGTGCTTTGTACTACTATACCGTGTTTGCAAAGGAAGATGTGACGATAGGAAAGTCCAAAACTGAATTAATAGAAGAGAACAATATCAAATTCAACACTCAGGAAATTTTGTAGGTCTCGGGTCTAGTATTGAAAACCTTGAGCCAGCATGGGTAGGGAAAGCAGACAACATTGCTCAGTCAAGAGGTCAATTAAGGAATAATAATGTTCTCCTTCAAGAGATGTCCCATTGTACTCCACTCAGGTCAGGGTGCACCCTGGCACCTTTGATCAGAGATTTTCTCAGCAGTACCCCTCCCCTATTCCGCACCAGATTGTATGCATTCTCTGCCTGCCTGACGAGCTGTCAGAGTATAAATAACACATGCATGGCACAGGCTCTTTGGTTTCTTCTCTACCACAGACAAGTGTCCTACCCGAAGTAAAGGGGAGGAGGGCAGGTAGTGGAGCACCCACAGGGATATTAATCTTGAAGAACGTCAGTTTCTGCACAGGTGAGTAACATCCTCTTCTCCTTAGAGAGATATCTCTGTGGATGCTCCACTCAGGTGACTGTAAGCAGTGTCCCTTAGAAAAGCTGTTTAGTCTGCAGCCCTCTGGCCTGATTCGAAGCCCCTACCATTCTATCACTGATACAGAAAATGATAATGCTATTTTTGTTTAGATGAAGATAGACTCTCCAGAAGGAAGAGCATTGTGGACACTGTATCTATTCAAGTGGATATTCTGCCTGGAAATAACATAGAGGATAAGGTATGTGAATAACAAGGTATCCTAGGAAGTATCCCTTTCATTCTGTAATCTGTTTCTTCATACAACCTTTCCAGAGAAACTCTTACAATCTTTTTTGTTTTGCATGTCTTATTTTCTGTCTCTTTGGTAGAGATTTTTATTTAATTTATTGAGGCTGAGACACACTACAGCAGGGGTTCCCAAACTTTTTGACACGGGGACCAGTAAATCCATTCACAAGCTTTTGGAGGACCGGTAACATTCACTTGCATATTTTCATATTCAAACTAATGATGAATATTCAAATAAGTTGTTTCTGGTCCTCCCAAAGCCCCCAGTGCCAGCTTTAGCAAAGCTTTTGATATAGTCACCCACAATATTCTTGCCAGCAAGTTAAGGGAATATGGATTGAATAAATGAACTGTAAGACGGCCAGAAAGCTGGCTAGACCAGGGTTTCCCAAACTTTTTACTTTAGTTGAATCCATTTTTGTTCAGTACTGTTTTTTTGCAGCCCAAAAATATAAACACATATTAAAAAAAAGAATGAAAAGTTGAATAAATTTTCACTGTTTCACCCGTCTGCATCCTCCACCCAGCCTGGGCCAGGGCTTGGGGGACCCAGTGTCACACAAGCACTCCAGGAGGTGGGAGCGGGAGGAAGGAGTAGGGTAGGGTAGTGTATCTGGCTAGGAGGGAGGGTACAAGGAGGGGTAGGGTGGCCAGGTGTCTGGTTTTGTACTGGACAGTCTAGTATTTGAGGCTTCTATCCGGGAAACTAATTGAGAAAATGCCGGACATATAAAATGTCTGGAATTTTCTCTTTAGGTAAGTTTTATTTTTATTAGATGTATCAGTTGTAGTTGCGAACTGCCTGCCTGGTAGATGTGCTCAGGCTGTGTGTGTGTCTACCAGTCAGGGAGTTCGCAACTACTTGAGAGGGCATGGGGGGGGGGGCGGAATGGAATCACCGGGACCGGACTCACTCGTGCTTCGCCGGGACTGTGCGTGGGATGGGCAGTGCCCTGGGATCTGCACGTGCCCGGGTCAGTCCCGCTTCCTGCCGGCTGATTCGCTTCCCTCCTCCCCCGCTGCCCCTCCAGCCAGCCCCACTTCCCCCAACCCCCCTCCCAGCCGGCCAATTCTCCTCCACTTCCCCTCCCAATCTCTCCCGGCCAGCCCCGCTAGCCCCGACAGCCCTGCTTCCGGCAGCCAGTTCTCCCCACCCCCATCTTCCCCGGCCAGCCCTGCTACCCCCGACCTCGCACTCCCTGGCAGCCCTGCTTCTGCAGGCCCCCCGATTTCCTCCGACCTGACCCGCTGCCCCTGATGCCGCCTCCTTCCCTTCCCCCCCACCCCTGACTAGCCCTGCTCCTCCTAATCCCTCCTCCCAGCCAGTCAGTTCTCCCCCGATTCTCCTCCCAACCTCCCCCGGCCAACCCCACTGCCCCAGTCCAGCCCTGCTTCCGGCAGCCGGTTCTCCCCTCCTCCTCCTCCTCCTGACCTCCCCCGGTCAGCCCCGCTGCCCCCAACTCCGCCCAGCCCTGCTTCCCGGTGGTCGGTTTCCCTCCCCACACACACTTCCTCCCAGCTTACCCAGCTCCCCTCCCGGCCGGTTCTTCCCCCCCCCCCCCCCCCCAGGTCCCCGCCCTACCATCTGAGATCAAGAGTTCATGTGGTGTGTTTTTTTTTGTTTTTTTTTGTTTTTTTTAATTCACCTGGTAACCCTAGCTACGCCTCTGCCGGGAGCCCGGAACATCTGGCTTCAGACTCTGCCCAGCCAAGCCGAGGGCTTGGGGGACCCAGCACCGCACAGGCACTCTAGGAGCCCTGAACACCTCGGCAGCCATGCTGAGGCCCAGTATTTTTTTCCAGGCCACAGCCCATAGTTTGGGAAATGCTGCACTACAGTATCTGAGTTACTTTTCACCATTAATATGGGCTATTGTGTCACTGAAGCTTCTAGATTAGTTACCTTTGAGACAGTGTAACACATTGAGGAAACATAATTTATATGCTATTTTGTAATATATTTAGACATGACAACTTAACTGAGTAAAATATTAGTAACTCCAAATATGTAGCTTGATTCCACTGAACAGTACTAAGGGAACTGTAGTCAGGAAGAGAGTCCACACAACATATATTGTAAATCTTATTTTTATCCTTTCTATTTTCAGGAATGTATAATAATCTATTTAAGGCAGAGGAAAGAATTGATAGAATCAAACAAAAGATACAGACATAAGGTACAGGGATTGAGATTAATTATCTTGTAGGAAGGCTACTATATGACTATTTGAACAAATCTTAGACCCTTTTCTGAACAGATATTCCACTTCCCAAAGGCTATGGAAATGTACCCCCAATCCTTCAAAAAATAGTGAGTTAAGCATAAAATGTACATTCTTTCTGCAAATTCTAGTTTGTCTCAAGACGTGTAACATAAAAGTGAAAAGTAATTAATTCCCAATTTTCAGTGAGCGCTAAAGGAAAGCAGTGTTTGCACCCTCACATGAGTAGAAGTGTAAATGCTGATGTCCTATCCAAATTCCTATTAGTTTTGTTTGTGTAATTCTAAATCTGTGTTGAAAGAACATTGATTACAAGTTTATGTTCAGTAGTTAAGAAATAGAAGAATTAAGGTTGCCTTCCCTTTTGACTTGATACATATGCATCATGATAGTCTTTAATTACTTGATTACATTTTAGTTTTTCACAGGATTCCTACCTCATTCAGTGCACAAGAGGAATGTTGGCTCACTGAAAAAGAAGCTATTTTGTATTCTGTCTCATCCTCATTAACACGGTGGCCTGTCTATTTACTTCACATTATTCAAACCCTGCTCTGAATTATAATTTCCTCAGGATCTTTCGTATGGTGTTCTCAGCATAGGGTCTAATTGAATCACAAATATTATTTTTCCCACACCCCAGTGTGATGGGGATCTGAGGCAGTAAAAGTAAGGCCAAAAGTATGCACTATTTTTATACATGCAACTTGAAATGGTTGAGACCTTTCTCCTTGCCCAGTGTGTGCCTGTCCCCACATCACTTCCCTCCTGTGCCTAAACTGCTCCCATTCTTCCGGCCTAGGGCCTACCTTCCCTGGTTCCCACACCATGCTCTTTGTTCCAATCTGCTCCTGCCTTTATATTTCACAACATTCTGCCTCCGAATTCCAAGTCAGGCTCTTGTATCCTCTCCTCTTGAGTTAGTTTCCTCCTTCACATTGCCTGAGGGAAAGTATTGAGAGCACAGAGCTGAATCTCTTTCTCTGTTCCAGTGCTCGATTCTATAGCCACTCTCAGCAGCCAAGAACAGTAATTACAGGAAAAGTCCTGCTCGGCCCTGCGGTGGGACAGGCTCAGTTCAGGCAAAAATTTTAAAGAATTTAGCTGCCATTTCTTAACAAGTCTCTACTGAGCATATGCAAGCTGAAGTTTTTTCAAAGGCTTATTATAACTTGGCAGAATTATTTTGTTTTGTTTCTCTTCCCCAGGGGAAGAGGGAAGCAGCCCTGCAAAAAGCATATAATGACACATAAGCCACACCTTGACAAATTTCAAATCTGTGTTACAAAGCATAAAAGCACTAGATAAAATATATTTTTCCTTAATCTTATTCCCAGAAGTGCTGAACTATTTTTGCTGAAATTTACCCGCTCTCCCCCCAATCAACTTGAGGCAGATGTCAGACAGATACATTTCAACACAAATAGTTAATTTTGTTAACTTATAGGCAACTTAAAAATGTGTCTTTTTATAATGAAGTATCAGGCAACCATAGGTATGGCTTGAACTACCAGTTCTGTCTGTAATAAAAGGTGATTCACTACAAATCTTTCTCTTCTGCATTGTACTGATCTTCAATCACAGTGAAGCATTGCAATATTGAAGAAATATAAGATTACTATATGTATTCATAGTAATCTGCCTCTTTAAATAAAAACTATTAGGCTAAAAATGTAAAAGGTATTTAGACATTCCTACACTCATTGCAATACCCAACTGACTGAGAAACTTAAATCTAATTTTTCAAAATGGTCTTAAATGCCTAAATCCCTTTTCAAATGTACAGCATTAACACAGCAACTCCTAAATACCTTTAAAAATCTGGCCCTTAGTCTTTTGGGAGAAAAAGCATTGCACCACTTGAGACAAATTATGGTTGTAACTTTACGTATTCTTCAGCAGTTTGTTTCACTGAATTAAAAATCACTTATTTCCTTTAGGTCAATACTGAAGAAATTACCTTTGAAGCTTTGAAGAAAGCAATTGGTGAGATTTATTGCAATGTTACATTTACACTTCTTCAGTAAATGAAATATTTGTCACAAAAAAGGCTTTGCCAGCATAGTACACTTAAAATACTATGTTAGTTTCTCATCATATCGCAGGTTTGAAACCACAAACCAAATGATCTTCAGCATTTCTTAGAAAACTCTTCTCTTTACCTGTAGATGGTATAACTTACTGAACAGCTGGTAAATCAATTTTTATTTGTAACTTCCTGGATAAATCCTTCAGTCCCTATTCAGGCAAAACTTCTACTTAGTTCATAAGTTGGGACCAGAGACTATGATGTTATATTCACTTTTTTACTCTGCTTCTCAATTATGTGTTCCGTTATTACAGGAAATTTGATTAACTAGAATTTACTCAGTAAGTTGGCCTAAGCTGCAGCTACTTTTTACCATTCACTTAAAAAATTCTGTTTTTGTCTTTGTTTTAAGTAGTAATAATAAAAATGAAGAGAGAGAAATCTCTAAATGTTTTGTCAATTCACTTATTGTAGGAAGTCTATATAAGCATAAGTTAGAACTGTCTTCATTTTTTAAAAGATAATACTGGACTTGAAGAGCAGGAAAAAGAGAAGAGGCGTCTTGTGATTGAAAAGTTCCAGAAAGCACCTTTTGAAGAAATTGCTGCACAATGTGAAACAAAAGTGAGAATTTGGAGCATTTAATATTTTTTAATGGCTTTTGTACAAGTGGTAATGGCGATGGGGCAGGGAGTGATTTGTGGTAGAATTTACTATTAAAACAGTTTTTGCCTTGTTAACTTTATCGGTGCTCTAAATTTTTAAAGACCCCACCATCCTAAGGACTGTATGTGAACTTTCTTTTAGTTGGTCTATACTACAAAATTAGATCAACATATAACCACATCAGCAATTAAATCAGTTGTTGGTGTCCACCAGGAGTGTTTGCACAGCTGTTGGTGTCCTCCCTGTGAGTACTTGACTTACTGACAAGTGGGGCATTGTGTGTGCACTGACAGCCTCATGGGTCTCAGCTGGAACCCTTACCTGGGGCTGACAGCTCCAGCTGAGAGTTGGGCAGGGCTTAGTTTCACAGCAGTAAGCCTTCCAGCAGTGAAATTGACATTCTTGATTCACAGATTCTGTGACTGCATATTTCCTCTCCTGATACTTCAGGCCTGCGAGTCTGACAGCTAGAGTTGAAGATGAAATGTGAAATAATAGCAGCTGTGAAACTGACAAGAATGTCAATTTCACTGCAGATAGACTCCTTGTGGTAAAATTAAGCCTTACACCAGGCTGGTAGGGGGACTGGGCCCCCTACATATACACACTTTTACCTTTTCTGCCTTTGAGACTGGTCTTCAAAGACATCGTTATTTCACTCTAATTTCAATAAAGGGCAACATTTGGATCATGTCAACATGCTTTGACTGGGTGGGCCTTTTCCACCTTCCTTTTTAATCTTTTAAAGTAGATTTTGATTTCTCAAGTTTTGTTCATAAATTCCCAGTTGCAATTCTTTTGCTTTCATACAACTAAACAGTTCTTGTTCCAACAGGGAAGCAAAACTCTGCAATTGAGAGTATATTCCACTAAACCAGTCCAGGCTGCTTCTTATAGTCATTCTCTTTACAATGATTTCACAAGATCTCATTAAACTAGTTATTTTTTTTCTTCTTGTAGGCAAACTTACTTCATGATAGACTTGCACAGATATTGGAGCTCACCATCCGGTAAGATTTTATGCATGAAATAAAATTAATTAAAAGTAGTGGTACTTGTCAGAAAATGGTGTGGTATTTTAAGATGCTAGTTTTATGTGTGATGTGCTAATTCATTAAGGTAATTGACTTTATTTGAATAGTCTCACTTACAAAACATTTGATTTTATTGTTAGTATTCTAATTTGTTTTTATTTAAAGGAAAATATCCTGTGTCAAGATCAGTCTATTAGCCCATAAAATATTATCTCTTTTTAAAAGGTCAATTTGTTTTCCATACAAACTATAGAATTACAGGTATTGTTGTTAAGAATAAAGCTTGTTTTTTTCATTAAGGCTTTGGTCTACACTTACAGTATTAAAGCGCTGCCACAGAGCAGCTTTTCTATGCAACAGTGTGGTCATGGCACCAGTGCTGGAAAAGAGCTCTCCTAGCACTTTAGGAATAGCACCTCTATGAAGGGTGTAGCCTCCCAGTACTGGGAGCCTGTCTATGTAGCATGTTACTGTGCTGAAACTTGCTGCGCTCATAGATGCTTTTTCACACCCTGAGCAAGAGAGTTTCAACTCAGTAACTTGCTGGTGTAGATAATCTTCAATAACTGCAGGGATATCCATGACAATTGTGTCCATTCATTAGGGTTTAATTGGGTTCCCAAGGAAGCTCCACCTATATAACTCTGGGCAGAATTGAGCCTCATTTTTGGAAAATATTTGCTGAAAGATGTGAAAATATATATTGACAACACAGTGTTGGAGTATCTTTATATTTGTATTTTAGGTATATATTTGTCATGATTGCAAAAATGTTGAATATTCCTTTTTCCCTGTGTTGTTACCTAATTCCTAGAGCACATGCAATCTGTGTATTGTGAAGTGCCATACACCTCTGGTTTGCATTTTAGGCAGTACGGTAAATAAAAAACATACCTATCAAGATAAGGCTATCATCCATTAGGCTGGTGAGTCAAACAAAGATGCAAACAAAAATCAGCCCCTATAATTTGTCTTCATTAGATATGTAGGAAAAAGACACAGTAAGGATGGAAAGATTTGATATCAAGTTTCCAAACATACTCTATGAAATTAAAAGTTATAACAGATTACATAAGTATATCATTGTGAAACCTTAAATTATATACCTTTTTCTTCTTCCCCCTTTACAGTCCTCCTCCAAGCCCCTCAGGAACTATGACAATTACTGCTGGACATGCTCATTACCAATCCGTTCCAGTCTATGAGATGAAGTTTCCAGATCTTTGTGTGTATTAAGTGTCTTCTGAAGTCTGCAGAACATTATTTAGAGTAAAGTACAATAAACAAGATGAGTTTTCCAAGTTCTTTGTTTAATTTAGATTAAGTAAATAGATTTTAGGGGAAATGATGTACCCACAGCATATAGGAAAGATTTTTTTTAATAACTTTCAATTTTTTTATATATTCTCTAATACTTGAAATTAGTCTTGTTGTGTTTTCATACTATTTCATATTCAGTCATTTTTCATATTCCAATTCACTTAAGTCAAAAGTAAATATTTCTTTTTTTGTCAGCATATTATAATTTCAGAGACTTAAATAATAGGTTTATAGAAATAGTTTCCTGGAATTGGGTAATGTATCTGCAGTGCCTAGTGGTTTCCTTCCATCTGGGTTTCCAGATTTGGGTAGAGTCGGGCATGCTTATTTTTACCACATGTCTCAGTGGAGCAATATCTTAAGCTACCTATACCACTGCTATCTAGTGCTGTTTATTCCATTATTTTGGAATACATTAAATAGACAACCTTTTTTATTACCTATTCAATTTCAATAATAAATATGACTGGTCAGACAGTAGTTAAATATTGTTCCTGGTGAATGATTAACATAATGTGCTTCTTAGAAATCTAGTACATGTACTGTTTACTGCCGAAAGATACAATGTTCTGCTTGAGAGATGTAAACCCTCCTCTTGGAGCTCCAACTTGTGCAATATTTTTCATGTCTTATGTGTGTAGTTTACAAACTATGCTTTTGAAAATGCAGTAGTATTTTGATGTCTGAAATACAATAAATAATTGATATATATTTAGTACAGCAACAAACTGAGGGCATTTTAAATGGATAAGTACTTGAAATACTTGTTCATTTATGAAATTATAAACACATAAGAAGAATATATGAAATGTTCTATGTAGCTTAGGAAAATAGGTTTTTAATGATATTTTGCCAATTTAAAGAAATCTGTGGATGAATCCTCTTGAAAGTTATACATTTAGATGTATTTTCAAGCAAACACATTTTGCAGTTATCTGTTTGCATACATAACAAGTCTTCCCATGATTACTGAAAACAGATGTGCTAACTTTCATAGGTTTAGGTACCTGAGTATAAATTTCAAATAACTTTTTATTAGCTCTGTACATAAAACTGTACTGTACAGTAAGTTGTTTGGCCCTTGATGGTAACTGACAATTTCTCCATAACCTATTGAGAAATTCTGCGTGTATAACTGAAAAGTTGTAATGGTCCAGTGCCATATGCAGTAAGCTTTTTAATCTAGGTCTTGCTGGATTTTTCTGAAACAACAAATCAACTTAGATTCTCAATACTTAAATATATGGTTTTGAATTTAGTAAGTCTTTGGGTCAGGGCTGAGACGCATAGTGTATTAAATTAATAATTCTTCTTCTAAATTGATTAGGAAGCTAGCAATAGGTTAATTGTCCTTGGCAATTTTCGCACGGCAAAATGTAGGATTTCTGGCTTTTTAACCTTAAGTACCATGTTCCTTTAAACTATCTTTAAAGGAGTGAAATAGCACAGTCCCAGAGACATTTCAGCTATTTAGACCTATGAGATGGCACACACAGATTTTCAGGAAGCATTCACAAAATTCAGAAAGGTAATTGAGACCTTTTTTTCAGTTTGACAGTGCAATCACAGCTGTTAGTGGATGACGAAACAACCTCTTACCTACAGCATTCCGTTGTGATTGTTACTGCTGCAACGTATCATCCTGATCAGACCAGAGTCAACCGCATTAGTAGAACTCGTTGTCACCTTAGCTTTTAGTTTTCACTTTTTGTTTTTTAAGGTAAGATATTAGATTTTGACCTATATAAACAGAATGTATTTTTTTAATTAGGTGTAAGCTAGGGACGCAATGTAAAACAATCATCCACACTGATGTGATTTTTATAAAATAACACTGTGCACATTTGTACAAAGAAGAAATAGAATTAAAGAGTCTAAAGAATAAGAAATAAAGAATGTACTTTCATTTGCACTCTTGTAATACACAGACTGTGGTGTAAATACAGAATTTTCTCAAATTAACTAAATTCTGTTGCATGTATCCTGCATGCGAAAAATTATATTCAACATTTCATTTACCATTCATTTGAAGTCTATTCAGGAAGATTTTTTTTCATTTAATCACAAAATAGGCTATCACATGTCCTAAATTCAGACTAGTCTTGTTCACGATGTGCAGATGTAAGGAACTGAAGATCTGTAATCTCCTGGGACTTTACCTGATAGATACTTTCTCCCTTGCTGAAAAGGCAGAGAGTCTGCCAACTGAGTACTGTGGCCACTTTGGACAGATGAGAATTGAGGATTTGTGGAAGTCTGCTGCATAATATGTTGTACTGATAGTTTACTGTAAGTAGTAAATTGTTTAGGCATTTTGAAATCAAATTCGTCAGAATATTGTTTTAATGTGTACTGTTGCTTTGAATTCTTTATTTCTTCCTGGTCTTGAAAATAGTTGCCGAGCTTAGAATACAATGTGTGCTCACTGGGCCTGTAGTGTCTGTGACAGTTTTAATACTGTTTGAATGTTTATGACTTCATGTCCAGTTAACATTTGTAAGTATTCCAGCTTATGCTTTAAATTCTTTTAAATGTAATGTCACTGAGTAATTATGGTTTTTGAGAGCAGTTCATTTTAATGTAAACTATGTGTTAATTCTGAAATAACAACACTAGCCCATTCAGAGTAGGGCTAATTGTTTTGTTGATTCCCAGACATTCTGTACTGTTGGTATCAAACCAGCTTCATGAAATGTAAGAATACACTGTGCAATGTACATTTCAGCAATAAAATAAACCAAAAAGTTAAAATGTTTGCAGATTCATTTTACTCAGGATTCATTACTGTAGATGTTTGAGGTCAAGAAATCAGTGCTGTCCTAAATAAGGTATTTGTTTATTGTAAAGAAGCAAAGCACACTTTAACTTAATATAGAAACAGTTATTTTGTAAACACAAAACATTTCACTTCGTAAAGTTGGGATTTTTTTGGAAAAGTCCAACAAAATATTAAGCAGCAGAAAAACTTAAAATGCATCCCTATGGCCATATTGGGTCAATCCAATGGTCCATTTAGTGCCAGTATCCTGTGTTCTGAAAATGGCCAATGTATGATGCTTCAGAGGGAATGAACAGGGAACCAGACAATTTCAAATGATCCATCCCCTGTCATCTAGTCCTAGTTTCTGGCAGTTAGCAGTTTAAGAACACCCAGAGAGCTTGGGGTTGTGTCCCTGACCAATGTGGCTATTAGCCATTGATGTATGTACTTTCTTAAAAAATATCTCATTTGTTTTTGAACCAGTTATAGTTTACTTCACTACATCCCCTTGCAACAATTCCATATGTTGACTGTTCATTGTGTGAAGCAGTATTTACTTTTGGTGGGTTTAAATCTGCCTGCCCATTGATTTCATAAGGGTATCCATAATTCTTTTGTTATGTTAAGGGGTATGTAACATTTCTCTACTGCCTTTCTGCTTACCATTTATGATTCAGTAGATTAGAATTTTCTCTCTACCTTGGTTATCTCCTAAAATGAAGAGGTCCAGTTTTTTAATCTCTCAACAAGTAGACTTTTCCATACACCACATCATTTTTGTTGCCCTTCTCTGTTTTCCAGTTCTGTATACTTTTTTTTTTTAAGTGGCCAACCACAACTGCACACAGTATTTAAAGTGTGGGCATATCATGACTGTATATAGCGACTCTCTTTTTTTGGGGCGGGCGGAGGGGGGGGGGGTTACAGTCCCTTTCCTAATGGTTCCTAACTTTCTGTGGGGGGGTGTGTTTCTTTTTTGGGTTTTGTTTTGTTTTGTTTTTACTGCTGCTGCACACTGAGCAGATGTTTTCAAAGAACGATCCAAAGAGAATCCAAGATCTTTTTGAGTGGTAATTGCTTACACCCCATCAAGTTGTATGAATAGCTGTGATTGTTTTCCAATATGTACTTATGAATGTTGCATTTCGCCTGCCATTTTGTTGCCCAGTCAATCAGTTTTGAGAGATCTCTTTGTAATTGTTGACAGTCAGCTTTGGACTTACAGAATTACTCATTATAATTACCTGCAAACTTTGCCACCTTACTGTTTGCCCCTTTTTCCAGATCATTTATAAATATGTTGAGCAGCACTGGTCCCAGTGCAGACCATTGAGGGCGACCCTCTTACCCCTCTCAAGAGTGAAAACTGACCATTTGTTCCTAACCTTTATTTTTATCTTTTTAACCAGTTACTAATATCAGAGTGGATCTTTCCTCTTATCCTGAAACTTCTTAGTTTAAGAGCTTTTGGTAAGAAACCTTAAAGGCTTTCTGAAAATCCAAGGATACTATCTTGACTTTATCACCCTGGTCCACTTGCTAATGGCACCCTCAAAGAATTCAAATTGGTGAGGCATGATTACCCTTTACAAAAAGCCATGTTCCAACATGTCACATTTATTTATGTATCTAATGATTCTATTTTTAACTAATTTCAACCATAAATAGTCTAGTAGCACCTTAAAGACTAAAAACATGTAGATGGTATCATGAGTTTCGTGGGCACAGCCCACTTCAAGTTTATCATCCTAAACTGTAAGAGCTAAGATCACCAAATTTGGTATGCAGCTTCCTCTTACCCTAGCTAAAACCAAGGTCAGGGTTTGGTTTTGTCTGGAAAACGGAAGAGCCAAGAATAGGATGATTTTACATAACACAGAAAGGGAAGGGGCAGAGAGCAGAGGGATATGAAAGGGAGGGGCACAGACAGGAGGGATGTGATACTGAGTGGCTGCTGAGGACAGCTGCAGCAGCAAGAGAGTGGTCAGCAGGGCTGGGGTTTTGCCATCTTGCCTGGCAGCACACGGATAAGGATCCCTGAGAGCTTGACCCCTCCCCAGACAGCCCCCAGAACCTCACCTCCACCTCAACAGGCTGCAGGGGGGCTATTGGAGATCGGGGACAGCTTCCAGACACTAGTGCCCCCTGACAGACAGCAGGATGCAGGGGAGCACTGAAGTCTGAGGGAAGCCCATGGAGACTGGCCAGCCCTCCAGGCCACCCCAAAAAAGATTGCAGGATAGAGGAGGGCTGCTGGAGGGTGGGGGTAGCTCCCAAAGCACCATCCCCCCCCAAACCATGTGCAGGGAAGGGGGAGGCAGTGGGAGGCCAGCCTGCAGAGAGCTGTACCCCTCCCCAACAGGCTTCAGCACAGAGGGGCCACTGCCCCAAGCAAGCCCCCACTCCTGGAGCAGATGCAGGCCATGGGGGCAGTTGCATGCCAGGTGCTGCACCCCCCCCCCCCCAACAGACTGCAGTCCGGGGGGTGGGGGAGAGGCATCTAAAGGCTGGGATGACTCCGTAGAGCCCCAACCGCAACCCAACAAGTGCAAAAACCCAGATCCCCCTCTCCCTACTGTGAGGAGTTGCCCTCCAGAAAGTGCAGCCCTGGCCTCTCAGGCAGAGCTGCTGGCCAGGAAGCACTGCCATGGCCCCCTGGGAGGACACCACTTGCTGAAGCAGCACAACCCTCTTCGCAAGCCCTCCCCTACCTCCCAGTCCCATGTCCTGAGTCCTGTACCTCCCACTTGCCTGAGTTCTGTACCCCCTGCTGCTTCCCTGTGAGGTCTTTCACCTCTTTCCTCCTGCCCTGAGGCCCCTACCTCCTCTCTTGAGCCCCACTCATCCCCTGCCTCTCCTTACCCCCAAGTCCTCACTCCAGCCTTCATTTTCAAAACATACAATCATTTAAATAAAGCATGTACATTTTTTCGTTTATTTTCCAAAAATAAACGAATACTCCCAATTAAAGATCTGAGCAATGCTGGGTACATCTGCTAGTATCAAATATTTAATCCATAATGAAACAAATATATACACGTATAGGATGGAAATACCACATAAATAGTCATTCAATGTTCACGATTTGTAAAACCTACAGGAAAAATCAAAACCGAAGTCAAGCAAGGAAGCCTGACCGTGTAGCAGTCATAGGGGGAGGGATTGCTCAGTGGTTTGAGCATTGGCCTGCTAAACCCAGGGTTGTAAGTTCAATCCTTGAGGAGGCCATTTAGGGATTTGGGGCAAAAATTTGTCAGGGATTGTACTTAGTCCTGCTATGAAGACCAGGGGACTGGACTCACGGACCTTTCAAGGTCCCTTCCAGTTCTAGGAGATAGGCACTCTCCTTTCATTTTAATTTTATAGAGCAGGACATCAGTTGTTAAAGTGACCAGATAAGTGAGAACATTACTAGAAACCAATAATGGTAGGTTTATACGAAGCTGCAAAAATATGCAACAATTTGGTGTGTAACCAGACATGCCCATATTTTTCCAAGTGTACAATACATTTCTTAATGTGAACTGGTAATGCCAACTCATCCAGCACCCCTAACATTAGAGATATGATAGTGAACCTGAGCTCATGGGTTAACCTTCACAGTTACCCTGCCCCCACCCTCCATGCAGATGCCTCTGTATCAGAGGCAGCAGCACAGGGGGACAAGGCGGGAGGCTTTTAAGCAGGCTCCTCCCATGCAGTAGTTCCCCCGCCCCCAATTGTAAACATGTAACTGCTGAAATTTTCAGTGGTTACACGTTTACATGAATAAACACATTTTAACATGCCAGCCTAACATATATAAGCTTGGAGAAGGGAAAAGTAGCCCTTTTTGAAAGAGCACTGAATATGATGTATCAGAACTTGAGGGGCTATTCCTGCCTGGCTAGGCTAGAGTGCCCCTCGCATGGTGATCCTGGCCAGGCTGGAGCAGTCCTCTATCCGTGACATGCAATAGGTGGCGGGGGGGGGCTGCTTCACCCAGGAGCCGGTTAACCAGTTACTCCTGTAAGCATGCTGGTAAGGCAATACTTACTGGTTGGCGGGTTAAAACTTTACATCCATAATCAGAATACATTCATTTTTTGACATGTATCAAAGATGTGTGAAAGGTTGGCATGTGGCTGTTTGGCACTATACAGTGAATGTACTGTACACGTTACAACTTTCTGGAATCTAGTAATACCTGTTCAATATCTTGTTCTTGAAGAATCACAAAGATAAAAAACTATATCTTTCACAAGTAATCCAGATGTCCTTCAAGGTTTCTGTTGATGACAGTAAGGCTAGGTTCTCTTTCCCATTTTTGAAACTCAGATTGACTAGAAGATAATGGAAAGCATTAAGCCACCTATAACTCCTACAGAGTGACTTTTGTTTCCATATTTCTTAATATGTTGGTGTAGAAATGAGAACTGCCACATACCACTTGTCCCTTATTCCTTGTATGAGTCCTTGAGGAGCATAGCTGCTGAAAGAAGGAACAGCTGAAATACAGAGGCAGCTGAAATTAGTCGCATGTGTAATTGAAGGAGGCCAATGTATCATCTTGTATTGTATCTTTAATTTTTGTTTAATCCTTTTTCTACCCAAATTGTCTTAAGTGTGGAGTTAATCCTTGCCTCAGGATCAAGACCATCTCATAGTGGTAGAAGAGAATTAGATCAAATTCTGAAATCATCTTAGGGTCCGTCTACACAGCAGCGTTATTTCGGAATAAGTGATGGTATTTTAAAATAACGCGACTACAATACAAGCCATTATTTCGAAATAACGGTGAGCTGGAGGACTTCTTACTCCAACTCATGGTAACCCTCATTTCATGAGCAGTAAGGGAAGTCCAAGGATGAGTGTTGGTCTTCTGTGGCCAGACAGCCTGCCTCCATATCATCCATCTTATTTGCCTCTCTGAAGCATACAGGACAGAAAAGGAGCAATAATATCAGCATAGTCTATGCTGGCTCATCTGATCCTGAGAAGCTGAAACACAGATATGTGGATAGAGAGTAGCTAAGTCAATAAGCTGGCCTCGAGGCTGCGGCTGGCATCTATGTTGATTCGAACACACACAGTCCCAGGAAGAGGAATTTCCCACTGAGAAAACAATGTCCTGTACTTCAAAATTTAATCATCTCAAATCTCTCTTACAAGTGTAAATTAAGTTCACCACTCCCTTGTAAGAACTGGTCTCACAGCAGACAGACCAGCATCAATTGGCAATTAAGATAAGAAAGAGAAATACGTGACCCCATGATTATAAAAGTTGGGCCCAGCACACACTCACTTTGAGTGTCATTCTACCCTCTACCTGCTGGTCGGGTTAGGTGTTTGACCTCCCGAGGTTCTATGGGGACGCCCACCTCGTATTTTCGTCTTTCCTAGGAATTGAGGGACCGGCCCTGGCCTGACATGCTGGAGTCGAGAGGCACAGAAGGGGGTAAAAATGGTACCTGGATGTGGTCCTCTGTCTTAAGTGTACACATAGAAAGAGTAAGCTGTTACTTGGTACCATTATTTCTATTTTTCTATCTTTATCTTCTTTGTAACCATTTTAAGACCTATATTTTGCTAATAGTTAAGAAATAGAACAATAGCCATTGTAACCATATGATTTATAAGCTTCCTCAATAAACCTGTAACTGTTTTAAGTTTTAACCTGACTCCTTCAGTTGCTGTAACAGAACCAAGCACAATTTAAAAGAACTTCAGCCGGTCTAAAAGGACAGTTATAGGAAGAGCTTGGGCGTTTGGATCTGTGTCACTCCCAGGTGACAGGACCCACTGGGGCATCTTTCAGTCTTTCCTCAAGGCTGCCCGCTGCGAAGGAATTATGAAATTCTAGCAGCTGAAATCTAAGATGTAATAAGCTCTTCCTATATAACGGGGCGTCTGTTGGCCTGCTGGCCACCCTCTGCGATGGGACCCCGGTCCTAGCAGTAAAGGCACGGACGTTAAACCTTTTCTCGGAAACATACACACACACACTGCCCTGACCGTCGGCTGACATCTTCCTTCGATTTCCTGCTTTGTAGACTGTGCCAAAAGCCGAATTAAGCTATTTTGACTTCAGCTATGCAATTGATGTAGCTGAAGTTGCGTAGCATAATTTGACTTTAGCCCTGCTGTGTAGATGTACCCTTAGGCTGCGTCTAGACTGGCATGATTTTGCGGAAATACTTTTAACAGAAAAGTTTTTCCGTTAAAAGTATTTCCGCAAAAGCGCATCTAGATTGGCATGGATGCTTTTGCACAAAAGCATCCATGGCCAGTCTAGACGTGATTTTGCACAAGAAAGCCCCGATCGCCATTTTAGCCATCGGGGCTTTTTTGCGCAAAACAGTTCTTCCCTGTCTACACTGGCCCTCTTGCGCAAGTATTCTTGAGCAGGAGGGCTTTTTCCCAAGTGGGAGTGTGAAAGTATTTGCGCAAGAAGCGCTGGTTTTGTACATTACAAAGTCAGTGCTCTTGCGCAAATTCAAGTGGCCAGTGTAGACAGCTGGCAAGTTTTTGCGCAAAAGCCACACATAAGAATCTAGCCACTCTGCACTATGATTTTTGCAACTTTTCTACCAACACAGCTTGTCTGGCACCCCATCATCCCCAACCAAGCATTCTTTTAGCTTTTTGAGGCGTATGTTCTAAATAGCTAAGCCCTATGGCAAACTTGGATCATCCCTCCTCTCTTTGTGCCTAGGATTTCTTTCACAAATTTCATAATCCTATGTTGCAAATCATAATGGCTATTTTGCATCATGGAGCCCTTACTGCCCTTCCAGATTGCTGTGATCACTAGCTTATGGATTTTGCTGAGACAGCCCAGAACCAACGCAGAGCAAAGCCACGTTCTGAGTGAAGTGGTATGTGTAAAGAAGGTGAAGTGAAATGAAAGGGTTCTGTACGCTTATAATGGCAAACTGAATAATGAAGGCAAATTCTGGGCCAGGCCAAACTCTGTCTGCTGGCAAGACAATGAAAGGGCTATTTGGAGGATATGACACAACTATGGAATCATAACCCTGTAATGTACCCGCAGCCTAGCCCAATATAGGAATATCACCTCCCTAAGCAAAAGTAGCTGTGTTACAGAAGCGTTCTTCCAACAACATGGCTGCACCTACACTGGGTTGGCTGAATTGTTTTTTTCACACCCTAGTTGTGTTATCCTAGCTTTTACGTATAGACCAAGCCTGTGTGAGTTACAAGCGGGAGCCAGAACAAATGCAGCCTTATGACAACTACTTTACGCTGGGCAGATGAGTAGACCCAGCAGTTCAGAGACTGCTCAAGAACATGGGACTATTGCTGCCTGGCTTTATTCCAACACAAGGAAATCTGCATTGGGGGCAGGGGGTGGTACTGCAAATGTGCATTGAAATAAAGCTAGTCCTACTGACTTGTGGGATCAAGGTTACCACTTTTCCTGAAATGCCAGACCTGGGCATTGAATGTAGTTGGGATTGTTGATTGAACATGTTTCCTAATGTTAGGAAATCGATTAGGCCACTGGCAAAAATAGGTGTGCATAAACAGTTACAGCAACCAGGTCACATGCCTGATTATCTAATAGAGGCAGTAAACAGCCATTAGCTCTTATTTACTTAGTTCTTCCTGACCATGACCCTATTGTGTTATGTGCATTAATGCTGCATACTGTGAACATAGATGCGTTTAGCCAACCTTATCCCTAAACAATTACAAGTAGGTTGTGTCCGGAAAAATCAGCCGCTGTGTACACTGGCCGCTTGAATTTACGCAAAAGCACTGACTTCCTACTTTAAGAAATCAGTGCTTCTTGCGGAAATACTATTCTGCTCCCGTTCAGGCAAAAGTCCCTTTTGCACAAAGTTTTTGCGCAAAAGGGCCAGTGTAGACAGCTCAGATTTGTTTTCCGCAAAAAAGCCCCGATCGCGAAAATGGCGATCAGGGCTTTTTTGCGGAAAAGCGTGTCTAGATTGGGATGGACGCTTTTCCGCAAAAAGTGCTTTTGCGGAAAAGCGTCCATGCCAATCTAGACACTCTGTTCCGAAAATGCTTTTAACTGAAAACTTTTCCGTTAAAAGCATTTCCGGAAAATCATGCCAGTCTAGATGCAGCCGTAGAGTAAAACCTTATGTTGTTTGAATATAAATAGAAATGCCTGTCACAGATTTCTATTTCATTGTATTGTATTACATACTAGAAGATTTACCTGGTATTTTTCAGGTCCTTCATGGAGTGGCAAGTGCAGAAGTCAGGGTAGGTTGGGAAATGTGGGGGCTCAGGGCAGGAGGTGGGTGGTGCAGGACTCAGGGCAAGGGATGGGGGAAGCTACCGGCTGCTCCTCAAAGCTGGCCCAATGTGGCAGGAGGGAACTCTTTCCCAGGTGGAAGGGGCTGCATTCCCCAGCCTGCAGCTGCTCTGTGGCTGTCTGGTGCTGTTGGGGGAGGTGGTGAGTGTTATTGCTTGCTGCCTGCTTCTGGTCATTTTGCAGTATAACTCTCCCTGTTATCGCAGCCTTCCCATTCTGACTGATGAGAAACAATTGCATTCCTTGCACATTCCATTATCCTAGCACAACCAAACCCTCCCCTTGCTTAAATTATGATAAGAGGAAGCTGCATACCAAATTTGGCAGTCATAGCTCTTACCATTTAGGAGGAGTTCTTGGACAGACTCACAAACAAACAGACACACTCAAACTCTCACAAACTCTCTCAAACACTCGGCTGCATCTCTCAAATAGATACTGTGTGTTTATGTATCTATAATATCATGGAGATAGATTCTGTAGGATGTTAAAAACAGTTGATACTCAGTTCAGATTTCATTTTATAGGCATTGATCCTGTAAGCACTGAACTTTACATGCTGAATAATTTCAATGATTTCAGCAGGTCCCCTAGTCCGTGAGTAAAATTAAGTATGTGATTAAGTTCTTTTCAGGACTGGAGACTTGTAAAAAAAAAAGGTTAGATACAAGTAGTAATGTTAACTGGTCTAACGAACATTAAATTCTTCATGAAATACCAGAGGTGGGGGAAAATGTCTGCAGAAGGCACACATGACTTCATCTAATGGTCACAGTAAAATAATGGCATATTTCTAAGGGAGTCTGACTAACATAAGGTAGGTAAGGATCGTTTGAATAGGGCAGATGGAGAAGCTAAATAAAGCTGATGAAGGCATTATTGGCCTGTAACTTTATCTCTGAAAGAAGGTACTGTGTTCATTATGAGCTGGAGAGTTCTGTATGTAATATTCAATCCAAATAGTTATCAGAAAACAGTTTCTTTGGAATGTTAATTTTATTGGAGGGTTTCAGAGCAACAGCATCAATCTATATCAGAGGAATTAGCTTGTGCTCATTTGAATTTGCTGACTGTCAGTTGCATTTCTTTCAAAGGCCAGTTTTTCCTTTCAGCTAATTAGCTGACTGACCTTTTTGTTATTTTTTATTTATAAATGATTGCAATCATTGTGCTTAAAAGGCAGTTAAGATAACTTTTAAAGATCCAGTTCTGAAATTAGTACAAATGCCCATTGTTTAGTATCAAAATTCATCCTCTGTGTCAGATGAGAATAACGGGCAGTGACATCTTGTAGATTAATCTTTTTTTTTTAAAGTGGATATTTAAATGGTTATTTTCAGACCCTGCTGTGCATCTTGAGTCTGTGAGGTTCATTTGGTTTGTTCTGTGGGTGTTATTTCTCAAGCCACTTAGCCAACATTTATGCCTTTTGTGATTAAATGGTTTTAGGCTTAGTGCTTTCTGTCAGTTTTCTGAAGACTTGCATTGTAAAAAGAGGTGTATATGCCTCACTTGATAATGAAAGAAGTGGTTCCTTCTACTAAAATGAGGCTTCACAACCACATACTATCCCTCCCTTCAGTTTTTTGTGTTACTTTGTTGCTGTTCCTTTGGTTGGCTTTTCCTAAAAGGCCTGACAGGAACCCCGGACCCATATAATTAAATGAAAAAACTCCCATTAGCAACTGTGAGGTCAGAATTTTGATCCTTTTCATGTGAGACATTTCCCTAAACATTTGCTAGTTGCTTTCTTAATTATGACCTCTGATGACAACTTGTACCTCCATCAGAGAATCCTCTGCTCTGTCACAAAAGCAAGCTCTCTCTCCACTTGTTTTGCTCCATGTTGTAAATCATTACAATAGAAATGCAACTCTGGAAGAGACCTTATAAAGCCATCTAGTCTAGCCCCTCACACTGAAGCACAGCTACTTTCTCAGTTGTCTTTGTACTTTTAAAAAAAAGATGGTAAGTATCAAATAAACATTTTAATGATAACTTAGTTATCAAAGAACATGGAAATGCAGCACTGGATTTCAAGAGAATATTGCATATTTACCTAATGTTATCACAATGCTGACTTAAGGCAAAAAGACTAGATAACTTGGGCAAAGACAAACAACTTCATGATGTGGAAGAACCTGTGCAGGTCTTCTGCTTCCAGAGCCTTTGCTTTAGTTGTTGGACTACACAACTTCCTTGCACTCAACAAAGAGCAAAGTTTTTATGACTAAGTAGCAGACTGACTTTTCCAGGTTCTTGTTTTAATGGAAATACAGAAATAATTTCAGATCACTAAAATAAAGGTAAGATGTTGCAATGATAAGTTAGTAAAAAGTTTCTTTATTGTAAAAAATGTTAGTGAAAATTCTTCATTTGTTTCAAGAGGAACCTCAAAAGAGTTTTCATTTGAAAACATTTGAGTTTTATTACATTGTTGTAAACTGTTTACTTCAAGTTAATTCACATTTACAATAAAATCAAATCAAGAGTAGTTGTAAAGATTGTCAGTAATTTTATAGATCTATTTAAGTTAAAGCATAATATGAGAGCACTGCTAGAAATCTTCTGCATTACAAAAACAAAATATTTACTCTCACGTATGCAGTGAGATTGTATTTAATATTTTAGGTCAAATCAGAAAGTAAGAGTGTTTTGATTTATAGTCCGAGCTTAAAACTTGCTTTGAATTTTTAGATGATGAAGAAAATATCCCAGACCACCAATCTTTCTTGCAAACTGGCTAAAAGTTCATTCAGCCACCAATAAGAATTTCTTATTCAAAACTCAGAGGGGTAGCCATGTTAGTCTGAATCTGCAAAAGCGGCGAGGAGTCCTGTGGCACCTTATAGACTAATCGAAGTGTTGGAGCATAAGCTTTCGTGGGCAAAGACCCACTGACATGCATCTGATGAATTGGGTCTTTGCCCACGAATGCTTATGCTCCAACACTTCGGTTAGTCTATAAGGTGCCACAGGACTCCTCACCGCTTATTCAAAACTGTATGTCTAATGTGAGCTTGAGACCAAGAAAAGCTCAGAATGGACTGGAGAGAACAGCCTGTTTTGTTTAAGACCCTGACCTTTGAAACATACACACATCCCTACTCACTCTGAAACAGCTGAGTAGTCCCACTAATTAAAACTTCATGGTCTAACACCTACCAGAGGTGTTAGCAAACATCAGTCACTTGCCAGATGGGTCTTTGCTTAAAAGTTGAACAAAACTGTTCTGGATGCTTTCAAATAATCATGTAAGACAAGTGGAAAGGTCCTTAGTGCAGGTTTCCCTGTAGTAGAGTTCTATATCTTAATGTATGTAACCTGTTACTTAGTCTGTAGGAAAATGGAAAAGAGAATTTACAAAGATAAAAGAGAACACAACAGTGGTTGATTGGGAAACCCTCCATGCCGCTTCCCAATTGGTCATAGAGACTTAGCTATCTCCACAATTTGATCTGAGGAAGTGGGTCTGCCCCACGAAAGCTCATCACCTAATAAACCATCTTGTTAGTCTTTAAAGTGCTACATAGTCCTGTTTTTTTTCAGTTAGACTAGACTAACACGGCTACATCTCTGTTACTATTCTCCTGTGTTGTGAATCTGGCTTTTCCCAGTGGATGGTGGGCAGCTCTCTTTATTCTTCTTAAAGCACTCCTCCACGGACCTGCCTCCTCACTGCTCTCTTCAGAACTGGATGTTCTGGTGCCTACTCCAATGGCACCCGAGGGCCTTTCAGCTATGCCACTCCGGCATGAGGCTTTGTTCTCTTGGCATGCTTGCCTGGTTAGGAACCTCAAGCTTTCATTGAAAGAGGCGGCAGCCATACACTCAGCAGCTGTCCTGTCACAGGTACAGAGTAGCTTTTCGCACATGCTCCAGCCAATGCCTTAAAAAGGAGGTTTTAAAGATGTAAAACAAGAAAATGGTTGAAAGCAAAGTGTAAGTGGTGTAAGCAGTTTCAAAATTATCTAGTCAACTGCACAACGTATAGTAAGGCTTCAATCCACAATTTTCAAACTCAGATTTTTAATATTCATATTTAGGCACCTTATCTGATTTTTCTAAGAGGCTGAAAAACTGCAGCTGCCACTGACTTCAGTGGGACTTGTAGATCTTTGCACTCTGAAAATGACTAATGTACAGTCAGGTGCCCTCCTACTGAGAGGAGCCAGCCATACCCCGAGATCCACCAGTGCTCTGTGGACAACAACAAGGTTTTGCTTAACTAGGAAAAGTGCTCAGGTGTAGGTCAACTTTAGGAAGCGCACTCTACCTAAACCTCACCTAAACTTGATCACTTTTTTTTCTTACTCGAGGCCAATTCGAAATGGCTTACAGACCACAATTAATATAACACATTTTTCATAGAATATTACATCTGAAACAGAGCATGAGAAGTCATCAAGTCCAGTTCCTTGCACTCATTGCAGGACCACACACCACGTGAATAATCCCTGACAGATGTTTGTCTAACCTGCTCTTAAAATTTCCCAATGATGGAGACTTCACAACCTCCCTAGGCAATTTGTTCCAGTGCTTCACCACTCTGACAGTTAGGAAGCTTTTCCTAATGTCCAACCTAAACCTCCCATGCTGCAATTTATGCCCATTGCTTTTTGACCTATCCTCAGAGGTTAAGCAGAGCAATCCTTCTCCCTACTCCTTGTAACAACCTTTTAAGTACTCGAAAGCTGTTATCATGTCCCCTCTCAGTCTTCTCTTTTCCAGACTAAACAAGCCCAATTCTTTGTCTTCCCCCAGAGCTCATGTTCTCTAGACCTTTAAGTATTTTTGTTGCTCTTCTATGGACCTTCTCCAATTTCTCCACATCTTTTCTTAAATGTAGTGCCCAGAGCTCGACACACTACTATAGTTGAGGCCTAATCAGCACAGAGCAGGGCAGAAGAATTATTTCTCATATCTTGCCCACAACACTCTTGTTAATACATCCCAGAATCATGTTTGCTTTTTTTGCAACAGTGTCAGATTGTTGACTCATCTTTAGCTTGTAGTCCACTATGACCCTGATTCCTTTCTGCAGTACTCCTTCCTAGACTGTCACTTCCCATTCTGTTTGTGTGAAACTGATTGTTCCTTCCAAATTGAAGTACCTTGCATTTGTCCATTTTGAATTTTATCCTGTTTATCTCAGACCATTTCTCCAGTCTACACAGATAATTTTGAATTATAATCCTACCCTCCAATGTACTGGTAACCCCTCCCATCTTGGTATCATCCACAAATTTTATAAGCATAAAATTTGCCACTATCTAAATCATTCATGAAGATGTTGAACAAAACATATTTTCCCAGTTGCTAATTTCTGTGATTGTGTTTTATTTGTGTGATTCTATATTGATCTCAATTTTGCTCAAAGGGATTGTCAAACTTAATCATCTCACCAAACTTACACTTTGGTTTGTGATCTAAACATATGACTTCAGATCTCAAACTTCCTTCTGGCTGGCATCCAAGTTTTTTAACTTGCTCCATACAGCAATGATGGGAAAAACAGCACCTAAAACATAAGAACATAAGAACAGCCATACTGTACTGGGTCAGACCAACAGTCCATCTGCCAACAGTGGCCAATACCAGATGCCCTAGAGGGAGGGAACACAACAGGTAATCCTCATGTGATCCCTCTCCTGCCACCCATTTCTAGACAAACAGAGACTAGGGACACGATTCCTACCCATCCTGGCTAATAACCACTGATGGACCTAACCTTCATGAATCCATCTAGTTCTCTTTTGAACCCTGTTAAAGTCCTAGCCTTCACCACATCCTCTGGCAGGGAGTTCCACAGGTTGACTATGTGCTGAGTGAAGAAAAACTTCCTTTTGTTTGTTTTAAACCTGCTACCTATTAATTTCATTTGGTGACCCTTAGTTATTATGTTGTGGAAATAAGTAAATAACTTTTCTTTATTCAAACAAAAGCAAAGAACAAATGTTTCCCTTTCTTAAAACTAACACATTTCTCTGGAGCGCACAACATTTCTAGTTATTTTGGCTATTCCTTTTCATCATATCTTGGAACTGGGAAAACATTAGTTTATAAACTTTTTTAAAAAAATTTTCTATGCCAAGTTGTTAAAAAAAGCATTTCATCAACTTATTAAAGCTTTTCTACTTCTCATTCATTCAGAGTCCCTTGCTTTTATCTTTATTCAATTGTGAGCTCCTGGGGGAAGAAACTGGGCTCTTGTTTTACTTGTCTAACATAAATTGCATAAGTAATCCTTTCAAAAACTGGGCTTCTGTCTCCTAATATAGTCCTTAAGAACTGTCGCTGGCTCACAACTTGGAAACTGCCTTCTATGACATAACTCATATGAATTATAACCGAAGAAGACTGATGCTCAAAGTTTAGTCTCCTGCCATTTCCTTATAATATATGTTCTAATAGTGAAACTTGAGATGGTCTGGGTGATCAGGACTTTGGTAGCATCTCAGAATCATGGGACTGGGAGAGACCTCAAGAGAACATCTAGTCCACTCCACTGCACGCATGGCAGGGCACAATATTATCTTGAACATTCCTGACTGGTGTTTGTCT
Source organism: Pelodiscus sinensis (assembly GCF_052426305.1). Lineage (NCBI taxonomy): Eukaryota > Metazoa > Chordata > Testudines > Trionychidae > Pelodiscus > Pelodiscus sinensis. The sequence goes on along the minus strand of NC_143053.1, from coordinate 16,290,902 downwards.
AAACTGCTCTTAAAAATTACCAATGATGGAGATTCCACAACCTGCCTAAGCCATCCTAACAGGAAGTTTTTCCTAATATACAACCTAAACTTCCCTTGCTGCAATTTAAACATCTTGCCTCTTGTCCTGTCATCCGAGGATAAGGAGAATAGTTTTCTCCCTCTTTCTTGTAACACCCCTTTAGGTACTTGAAAATGTTTATCATGTCCCCTCTTCTCTTTTCCACACTAACCAAACCCAGTATTTTTAGTCTTGCATCATAGGTCAAGTCTTCTAAACCTTTAATCATTTTTGTTGCTCATCTGTGGACCTTCTCCAATTTCTCCATAGCTTTCCTGAAATATGGCTCCCAGAACTGAATATACTACTACAGGTTAGACCTAATCAGTGCAGAGTAGCGAGGAAGAATTACTACTCGTGTCCTGCTTGCAGCACTCCTACTAATACATCCCAGAATGATACAGTAAACTTCCGATAATCCGGCACCTTTAGGACCCAGGAGGTGCCGGATTATCAGATGTGCCGGACTATCGGAAGGGGGCGCTAGGAGGGGTCTGGGATGGGGTGGGGGGACCCCTCCTAGCCCCCCCTTCCAATAGTCCGGCTCTGCCCCAGGCATCCCTGATTCAGCCGCTGCTGGTCAGTTTCAGCAGCGGCTGAATCGGGGACGCCTGGGGCAGAGCAGCTGGCGTGCTGCCGGGTTGGTCCCGCAGCGCCGCCCCTCGGGGATGCGGGACCAACCCGGCAGCACTCCAGCTGCTCTGCCTCAGGCGTCCCCAAGAGCAGCCCTACTGCCCCAAGGGGCAGCACTACGGGACCAAACCAGCAGCACCCCAGCTGCTCTGCCCCCAGCTTCTGCCGATTCAGCTGCTGGTCAGTTTCAGCAGTGGCTGAATCGGGAAGGCCAGGCGCAGAGCAGCTCCAATTGTCCAGCAGCCAGAGCACTTACAGGTTCCTGATGGTACCGGACCATCAGGAGTGCCGGAGCATTGGATGCCGGACCAATAGAGTTTTACTGTATTTGTGTGTTGTTGTTTTTCTGCAACAGTATCACAAGATTCCTTTCCACTGCACTAATTTCTAGGCAGTCATTTCCCATTCTGTATGCATGCACCTTATTGTTCCTTCCATATTGGAGTACTTTCATTTGTCCTTGTTGAATTTCATCCTATTTACTTCAGATCATTTCTCCAGTTTGTCCAGATCATTATGAATTATAATTCTATCCTCTGAAGCACTTGCTACCTCTCCTAGCTTGGTATCAACTGCAAATTTTATAAATGTACTTTCTATGCCATCCCTTTCCCATGGAGACTCTTGAACATGCTACTGGAACTCACTCTGGGTACGTCTACATGGCAGCGTTATTTCTGAATAACTTTAGTTATTCTGAAGTAACACAGTGAGCGTCTACACTACAAACCTTCATTTTGAAATAATGTCGAGCTGGAGGACTTCTTACTGCGACTCATGGTAACCCTCATTCCATGAGGAGTAAGAGAAGTCAGAGGAAGAGTGTTCTTCCTTCCACTTCCTGCTGTGCAGACAGCGCTAAAAGTCGAATGAAGCTATTTCGATTAAACTACGCAATTGACATAGTTGAAGCTGCATAGCTTAATTCAGCTTCTCTAGCCCTGCTGTGTAGACATGCCCAGTCTGAGAGAGCTTTCCCTTTCCTTGGAGTTAGTGTGAATTTCTATATTAATTTTTATCTCCTTCTTAGAGAGAGCTTCCAGTTAACACAGATCTCTGCATTGAAATCAGTGAGGCCAGGATTTCACCCTGTTGTTTATACCTGTGGAAAGGATACAGCAGCATAGATCTAGATTAACAAGCTACCTTGTCTATCTGCAAGTTGTTATTCAAGCCATCCATTCCATAACTATGCTCTACCTCAGCATGCTCCACACCTGCTCCTCATACCTTCCCCCCTCTGTCTTCTCACTTATTGTGACCTCCATGCCCTTCTCCCTTCCCGTATCTTTCCATTTAGCTAATAACCATTCCTGACCTCTCTACCTCTCAAGCATGAGATGTTGACAACATTTGTCACCATCCCATTGACTGCTCTGCTTGAGCGGTCTAGCCTTTTCCCTATTGCTTCTGTCAGTCTATTTAGATAAACTCTTCAGGGCAGGGCCTAGCAGAGTGGGGTCCAAATGTGGACCTAGGCACCACTATAATTAACAAGATTAGCAACAGACAGTGCCAAGTAGCAGGTTGTTGAAAAGTCAGCACCTATCCAGTACATCCGTGGGATAACCTCTTCCTTCTTGGCCACAGTAGCAGCCGTAGGATTCAAATTCCTGTGGGCAGCGATCAGTCAAGCAATACAGCATTTCTCCTAGCTGAGGCAGCTCCTGCTTCACCTTCCCATTCCTTCTCATTTGCAGGAAGGTGAATCGGTCACAGACTGTAAAGAAAGACACTTTGTTTAATGGGCAACATACAGAGTTTGACACTGGACATTCCTCAGGGCAGAGACCAGGTCTTCTCTGGCATGTTCAAAAACCCTCTCTCAAATTCTCATTTGTTTTACATAGTTTCTGCCTTCCATAATCCGTGTCTCTCATCAAGATCTTATTGAATATGGATCTAATTACACAGTAGCCTCTGGAATGGGCCTGAATTGACTGACTGATTTTTCATTAAAATGGTGAGTGACTTACAGCTTGTGTGTGATTTCCAAATACCATATGCTTTGTAGGATCACCCGGAGAATTGCATAAGACTGTAAGAGTCTTCAGGCAGGGGTCAGCTTTTGGTTCTGTGTTTGTACAGCAGAGTGGGGTCCTGGTTGATGACCAGGACCCCAAGTCACAATGGTAATATACAATTTTACAATCTTTGTATTATGTGTGTTCAATGCCTAACCTTGCTGGGTGACCAGGGCCTGTAGCTACTACCATAACAGAAGCAAGAGTTGTCGGAGCACTCTGCTAACAGAGGTCAAATGTGTTCAAATCAGACTCAGGGAACTACAACTGTTGTTTTAGAATGAATCATAGAACACTAGAACTGGAAGGGACCTTGAGAAGTCATCAAGTCCAGTCCCCTGCCCTCATGGCAGGACCAAGCACCCCATCTAGATCATCCCTGATAAATGTCTGTCTAATCTGCTCTTAAATATCTCAGTGATGGAAATCCCACAACTTCCCTAGGCAACTTATTCCAGTGTTTAACCAGCCTGACAGGAAGTTTTTCCTAATGTCCAACCTAACCCTCCCTTGCTGAAGATGACTTCAGAATCCTACATCTGCCTTTTCATTAGGATTAGGATTAGATTTTCCTTCATTTACTTTGTTATTGTATTTTGTGCTAGTGTTAAAGACCATCCCAGTATTTCTGTCCTCGAACCAAAACCATAACCATCTTTCATCCTAGCTGAAGTAACTCTTAAACTTTGGTTACTCTCCAATTATCTCCATGTGACTGGTTTTCAAACTGGCTGTTCTACACTGAGCTCAACTTCTTTGCTTAGAATCTATGCTAATGACTATTTCAATGTGGATAAGGAAAGGCAGATGAAATGTGAGCTCACATGCAAAGGCACTGGCGAGTAATTAAATGTTGTCATGCCAGCAAGGCATAATTAAAAAAAGAGAGGCCGAGAACAGTAAAAGTGGGAATGTGGATGTTCATGAAGGGAAAGCTTTGCTTTGCTAGGCAAATATAAGATGCAACTTAAATGGGGTTGTGCTGTTAATGTTTTGCATTTAGGTACAGTTTCAGGCTGAACTGCCTTTTTCCCCAGGTTCTCAGCCATTTTAAGATGGTAGAAAATAAGAATGCAAGGCATGAAGATTTGACTATTTCAGAAAATGGAGTGATTAACATCTAGAGCTCACTCAATGGAAAGGATGGGTGCTGGATAATGGCTGTGTTGTGTCTGAGTGAAGGAACAATAGGAGCTAGCAGCTTGCAGCAGGACTGGGATCTCCCGAGTCCTGCAGGAATCAGTGCTATAAGAGTGAGAGCAGAAGAAATATTCACCAAACAACGCGGAAGCAGGTGGCAGTGGGTACTGCAGGGTGGGATGAGCATGATGGAAAATACCCTGCGCGGGGCTCTAATAGGAGCATTTTTCAGAGTGGATTTTTTTTGGCCAGGTAACCGTGCACGTCATTAATGCTAAAGTGATATGTGTACGTGAAATTCTTCCATCATCCACTTTAAAAATGTGCCTAATAAAGTTTGGCTACCAGAGGGGGAAGCGAGAGGAATCTGATTGATTGGCTATCTATTGAGAAGAAGGATGGTCTTGAGATTAAGGCTCTGGACTAGGATGATCAGCTCAGTTCCCTCTAAATTGCACGGCTGCACAGGGTGGCCCAAGTATGCAGCCACATGAGGCCTATAAAGGAGATAGTTGGGGGTATGTGGGGAGAGGAGCATGTTGGGGTGGGCAAGGCGGTTGCGGGCCTCATCCTCAGCCCTGGAGCTGCTGCCAGCAGGGAGAGGTGCCCCTCCTGCAGGGCATCTGCTGGTGGGAAGAGGGCTGGAAGGAGTCCTCTGGCCCTAGCCACAGGGCAGCCTGCATCCCAACCCCTCATCCCCACTGTCACCCCAGAATCTACACCCCCAGCCAGAGCTCTCATGCACACCACACCCCAACTCTGCCCCTTCCCTCCTGCGCCCCACACCCCTATCCTGGCCCACCCCAGAGTCTGCGCCCCAGCCAGAGTCCTGTGCACTCCAGCACTCTGTCCCAGCCCTGAACCCTCTCCCTAACACCATGCCCTTCAGCCCCACTTCCACCACACGTCACCCCCATATTGGTACACAAAACACAATGCGTTCGTTCCATGCATGGGCATGCAAAATTAGAGGGAACATTTCATTGGTGACCAGATGTTCCAATTGTATAGGGACAGGCCCGATATTTGGGACTATTTCTTATATAAGCACCTATTACCACCTACCCCCGTCCCAGTTTTTCACGCTTGCTTTGTCATCTGGATAAAGACTCAGATTGGGGGTTGATTTCCACCTCTGCTACAGACTTCCTGTGCGATCTCCAGTAAATCACTTCAATCCCTCTAGGTCTCAGCCTTCATATCTCTAAACCACCGACAATACTCCCTTTGTCTTGTCTGTTTTGATTGAGAGACTTTTGGGGCAGAGATTGTGTTTCTACAGTATGTTTACAGAAGAGGCGGGAGGTGGATTTTTTGGGGTCAGGTGCTGCTGACCCACAGCAAAATCAGTCGGGGGCTTCACACAAGTGAGAAGCAAAAAATACTAATAATAATAACCTCACTGACGTGGCCCTTAACTAAGAAATACCACATTCCTCTCGCACACCAAAGCCTCGTAGATTTTGAGTGCTCCAGTCCTGCAGTGGGAAGGTAAAGGAGCTGAAGCACCAGCGCAGGCTCCCCAGTGCTGGGAGGGGGGAGCCCTGAGCCTCAGGGGTTGGATCCAGGCAAGCTGGGGCCTTAGGTTTCCCAGCCCTGGTCTCACAGTAATTAGTGACAAAGTAAGCAGTCAGAATTGAAGGAAAGACATTTTTGTCGCTATTACATGCTGAGACACCCATGTTTGGTACAGCCTGGCCCTAAATGCATTCCTGCACTTCTGGTGTCACCCCAAATTATGTCCCTTCTAAAATGTGAACCTCTTTCTCCAGTTCCACTTATATTCCACAGCCCTGATCCCAGACTGGAGGCTCTGGGCACTACCAGACTATGAATAATTATCTAAAAACATTAGCTTACATAATTAAATCATTTGGGTGGCTCCTGCTCTCTGGCTCTTGGCAATCTATAGCCCCTCGCTTTGGGGGCATTCCTGTCACCATGTCTAACACACAAGGGAGATCCTGTTAAGGTTTGCTGAGACCTGGGGTGTGCAACAAAGACAGCTCTCAACCTTCTAGGAGAACTCTTAAAACTCTGCACAGAGGTGCTGAAATTAATATTGAGATGGGAAGCCTGGGAGGAGAGTGGAGCTGTCAAGGAGCAGAGGGAGTGTTTGGGAGGGAAAAAGTCCTTTTACCGCCTCTGATACTTGCAGGCAACAAAGTGTCATTTAGACTGAACATTAAATGTGCTTAAAAACAAAGCGAGGGGAAATCCTTCCTCAGAGTCCATTTTTATCCACCTTTTACTTTAAAGGTGCATTGACAAATAGTTTTATAACGAGAGCTATTCGTGTTAATAAATGGTGAAGTGTAGAATGTTAGTCCAATCCTGTTACAGATGGTTAACACACTTCAGCAAGAGGTGTTAGAGAAGTTACTACATCATTGCTGATGTGCTTATAACCCTCAATAACACACGCTAGCCATGTCTGTCACATGCTTATCACAGCCTAACCATTTGGCAATGCACCTTCACTGTAAAGCATGACCTATTTTTCATTCGAGTTAACGGAGAAAACCAGTATATCTACCTTGTCTGACAGCTTCATCAGGCCCGCCCTCAGCGAGTGTCACTTCTGGGGATACCACAGAGGAAGCTGGGCTCACTTCTCCTATCGTAAAGTTTGTCCCTGCAGATCACATGAGATGCATGTTAACTTGCATTCGAAAGAGTCGCACAAAGACAAGAGATTGCGCCCCTTGCTCCAGGCTCAGTAGCATATCAACAAGTGTAGGCTCTGAACCAGCAATGTGACTGAAATCCTTCAGAATGTGTGCGGTTTGCAGGTGGGCAGCAATTTGTTCCAAACATGACCTGCTTGTAGCCTTAGTCAGTAGACTGTGCTGATCAGTACTCTGGATAGTGACAGGCTATTGTGAGTAAATCTAGTGTTGTTCTAGCAGGTCCATAAATCTAGGGAGGGAATACTGCCATTCCACATGACCTTGGGAAACATTGGGCCCTGGGCTGCTGAGCACAGGAACAGGGATGTGGTTTAAGTCAAACAGAAAAAGTCTTTCATTTGTTCTACACTTACTTTGTTCCGTTGTCCTTGCGGGATCGTTTTCAGTGGGTATCGTGTCTGGCTCTGTGGAGTTAATACCTGTTGTAGCTGTGGTTGTCCCTTCCATCAGGAAAGCATCCTCAGAGACAGCTGAAGGTACCTTTCCAATTACATCGCCTGCCTGGCCCCTCTGAACTGATGGGGGGAAAAAGAAAAGCAGGAAGAAGACGTAGCAGGATAATCACCAAGAATGTCAATTGGTCTTAACAGCAAGACAAAGTAATAATCCCAGACAGAACTGGCTTAAGCTGCCAGTCATAGAAAGAAACCCCAAGTTTCTACTCCTGTTCATTTCTTCACGTCTCTTGTGTATCTTAGAGTCATGCTGGTTAAAGGTGAAGGTAAGAGGAATCTGTGGCTACGTCTAGACTGGCATGATTTTCCACAAATGCTTTTAACGGAAAAGTTTTTCCATTAAAAGCATTTGTGGAAAAGAGCGCCTAGATTGGCACGGACACTTTTGCGCAAAAACACTTTTTGCGGAAAAGCGTCCGTGTCAATCTAGACGCGGTTTTGCGCAAGAAACCCCCGATCGCCATTTTCGCCATCGGGGCTTTTTTGCGCAAAACGGTTCTCAGCTGTCTATACTGGCCCTCTTGCACAAAAGCATTTGTGCAAGAGGGCTTTTTACCCGAACAGGAGAGTCGTATTTGCGGAAGAACACTGACAATCTTACATGAGATCGTCAGTGTTCTTGCGCAAATTCAAAGCGGCCAGTGTAGACAGCTGGCAAGTTTTTCCGCAAAAGCGGTCGCTTTTGTGGAAAAACTTGCCAGTCTAGACGCAGCCACATGTGTGTATTACAGATTGAAAGGAACACGTTACAGGTGGAAGGTGAAGGATTATTGTAGGTAGCTTAATGTCATAAACAGGTGATTGGACAACCTGTGTGCTACCAGAGAAGGTGCAGATCAGTGTGTGATTCCTGAGTACAAAACTCCTCTGTTCATGGTTCATCACCCCACTCAGGCAGTCCAGTGATGCTGTGTGAATAGCAGCAGGAAACGTGGTAACTCTTCTCTCTCAGATTTGTTGTGAGAGTCAGGAGGACAGGAAGAGACTGTGAAAGCTAGAATGCAGTGCAGTGGTGCCAGTCACTTATTTTCTTTTGTATTCCCCCCACATACACAGTTTTTGCTTAAGGAACTCAGCAGGTTTTTCTGGAGAGCAGTAGCCAGTGAGAAGAACAGTACAGGCAGTCCCCGACTTACGCGGATCCGACTTATGTCGCATCCGCAGTTACGAACGGGGCTGCCCCAGAGTACACGGACTGCGGGACCTTGCGGTCCTGCCGCCCGTGTACTCTGGGGCTTTCTCTGCGTCTCCCTGGTCTGCATACCAGGAAGACGCAGAGCAAAGCCGCGGAGGGGCTCGGGCAGCAGAGCACTGCCCGAGCCCCCCCCCCCCCGCAGCTTTGCAAAGCCGCCGGGGGGGCTCGGGCAGCGAGGCAGCCCAGGCGCGCATGGACTGCTCCACTGCTGGCTTCCCCGCGGCTTTGCAAAGCGGCGGGGGGGGGCTTGGGCAGCGGGGCACCCCAGGCGCGCCTGGGCTGCTCCACTGCCGGCTTCCCCGCTGCTTTGCAAAGCCGCAGGGGAAGCCGGCAGCGGGACAGCCCAGATGCCCCGCGGCTGTCCCGCTGCCGGCATCCTCAGAGGCTTTGCTCCCTGTCTCCCTGGTCTGCTGGTCTCCAGCAGACCAGGGAGACTGGGAGCAAAGCCGCGGAGGACCCAAGCGGCAGGACCGCGGTGCGTCTCGGTCCGCCGCCCGTGTCTTCCTGGTCTGCTGGGGTGGGGTGGGGGGGCGCAGCTAGTACGCCCCCCCCCCCCCAAGCAGACTAGGCTTTTCTCCGGACGCCTGTGGCAGAGCAGCTGGGGTGCTGCCGGTTGGTCCCGCAGCGCCGCTCTGGGCACTACTGGTCCAACCCAGCAGCACCCCAGCTGCTCTGGTCCTGATTCAGCCGCTGCTGGTCAGTTTCAGCAGCGGCTGAATCAGGACGCCTGGGGCAGAGCAGATGGGGTGCTGCTGGGTTGGTCCAGTAGTGCCGAGGAGCGGCGCTACTGGAGCAACCCAGCAGCACCCCAGCTGCTCTGCCCCAGGCGTCCTGATTTAGCCGCTGCTGAAACTGACCAGCGCTGACTACAGGAAGCCCGAGGCAGAGTTGCTCTGCCCCGTGCTTCCTGGAATCAGCTGCTGATCAGTTTCAGCAGCAGCTGACTTGGGGACACCTGGGGTTCTTAAGTTGATTCTGTATGTAAGTCAGAACTGGCAGTCAGTTTCAGCAGCGGCTGAATCTGGAGGCCAGTTCCTACTTACATACAGATTGAACTTAAGAACAAACCTACAGTCCCTATCTTGTACGTACTCCGGGGATTGCCTGTACACAAAAAGGCACGTGAAGAAAGAGACTGACACCAAGGTATTTACCAGTACCTTAGGGAGTCCAAGGGGGTAAGACTTAGAGCTATGTCAATAACTAATTTTTTGGCTCAGTGGCTGAACCTTACATTGTTTTAAAAAAGCTTTGGGCCATCACTAAACAAACATTTGTTGGCAGAACAAAATAGTAAAAAAGAAAATAGTGTTTCAGATCAAATTAAACGTGTTCAACCCAAAACAAAATACTTTGTTTTATATACAAGGGTTTTTTTCAACCTTTTAAATGAAACAAGCACAATTCAAAACAAGAAGCCATTTCAAATAAAAACTGGAAATGATCCATTTTTAAAATGCCAAAAAATGAAACATTTTTACTTTTTTCAGAATATCTTTTCCTGAACCAATTTTGTGGACTGGGAGTGAATTTGTGCTGATTCAGCCAAACCAATTACTCATTTTTTCCGGGGGAAACCAAATTTCATCCAGGAAGCTTTGTTCAGTGCCAGTGGGGGCTGGTGGTTGTTTTAGCTGGTTATGACAATGTGAAATGTGAGCCATGCTCAATAGTCAGAGAAAATATCTAGAGTAGGATGCTTGCCTTGACCAGTTGTAACATTTCACATTCCAGGTAACCGTGATTGGGATGTGTGTTCCACCTTTGCCATTTTTGTGTTTATGCAAATATAGTGCTGGTGAAAGGTGTGGCACTGAGATCCATCAAGACTGAAATAATGTATCCGTATACAGACCAAACAACACTGGCAGCCCCTCCTTGTCATGCCTGTCTGCCTCATGCTTGACCTGCAGGAACCAGCTTGCCCAGGATGAGAAGGTAGTTCAGTCCCCATGCTCATTCTGTCCTTTGGCTTCTCCGCTGAGGATGCCTACTGCCTTGCTAACTACTGTCTGTTGCAGTGGTGGAGTTAGTTTGTGCAACACACATTTATTGGGAAATGGTCTGAGAGCATTAATATTACTGTCTGTTAAGACAATACCCACAAAGGCTGCATCTAGACTGGCATGATTTTGCACAAAGTTTTTCCGTTAAAAGTATTTGCACAAGAGAGCGTCTATACTGGCATGTGCCTTTGTGCAAAAGATTTGCTTTTGTGCAAAAGCATCTGTGCCAGTGTAGATGCTCTCTTGCGCAAGAAAGCTCTGATGGCCATTTTAGCCATCGGGCTTTCTTGTGCAAGAAATTAACGTGGCTGTCTACACTGGCCTCTTGCACAAGAATAATTGTGCAAGAGGATTTATCCCTGAGCAGGAGCGTCGGAGTATTTGCGTAAGAACCACTGATTTTGTACATTACAAAGTCAGTGTTCTTGCACAAATACTCGCGGCCAGTGTAGACAGGCGGCAAGATTTTGTGCAAAAGCAGCTGCTTTTGCACAAAATCATGCCAGTCTAGATGCAGCCAAAGTGTGCTGATTTCTAGTTCTACACTGAACTATAACAATCTCCCAAGGGCAGGTAGATAACTCCTCTTTGGCTCAAAGACACATCTTTCTGGTATGTGTTTAAGGCCTAGGACAACAGGTACTGATCCCAGATCCCTGAGCACTATGGCAGTTCAAATAATTTCAATACCTGGGTCAGAAATAGCAAGATGAAAACTTGCTTCTTCCCCCCCATATTTAATGTCCCCTGAAATTTCTATGATCCAGTTCAGTTCATCTGAATGAGCTTCATAAAGATCAACTAACAATAAAAGTTGCTCTAAGCTATCAAATCAGTGGGGGTTATGGTGTTGTCGCCTTACTTTTCGTTCCAGCTGTGGGTGTGACTGTGATCTTCATTGTAGTAACTGCAAAATATTAAGCAGCATTTAGGTCATGAAAGAATTCTATGTCATGCTAGGCTGGTGGCGAGAAAAGAGGATTATAATGGTCCCCTTTGGTTGTAATATTTATGAATGTACTTTAAAGATCATTGTATTAGAAAACTTAATGTTAAAAGAGGGTTAGCTTTTCAAGGCACAAAGTGCATTGGAGTCAAGAAGTGCAGGGCAATTAACTCCCCTTTGGACTTTTGAAATTACAGCTAAATATAACATGTGAAAACTTAAAAATATTCACTGAAAACGGCTCTTTGCCATGATTGTAAGATTCTCCAGCAGAGGCTGCGAATCCCAGCAGTGCACTATGCTGCTAGACAGGGCCAGAAAATGGCAGTGACCTGTCTCATGTCACTGCTCAAATTCTATGAAAGGCAAAAACTAAATAGTGTGAAAATGGTGAAATGTACAAGTGTTCAGCTTTAACACTTGTCATTTCAATGAGATGTGTAACTTGACTCACTGTTCCAAAAATCCCCCCCAAGCCATTTTTCTCCCAGGAAAGAGGATTTTAAAAATTAATTCAAAGCAGGTGAACCATAATATTATGATAGCAATCCCTTCAAATGCTACTGAGTTACCAAGTGCCTTGCTATTGTCACCCATATGCAGGTTTATTCTCACCACTGTAGTCCAGACGGTGACACCATATGGTCGGGCTCTAAGAGTCACTTGCCTTTTAGTGTGGGATCCATGAAGGAAGCAGAGATACCTTCGTGATCTCTTGCGATAACTGGACAGGAAAGCAGAAGCACTATGACAGTAAACCAAACTATGTCCCATGGCTTTCATCTGAGCTTCTCAAAGAACACCCAACCATTGTCATCACCTCCTTTCGCAGAGGAGGAACTAAGGTACAGAGATGCTATGGTGATGATCCTCAAAGGGACTTAGGCATTTGCTCCACTCAGTGCTGTGATGTCTAAACCCCAGGAGACCTGCCCTCTAGAGAAATCTTCAGCCCTGGGTCAGGTGCCCAGACTCTCCATAAAATGCATGGGTGAGTCATGACCTAAGAAAGGGAGCCTCAGGAGGCCATTACCCGAGCAGGCAGCCACCTAAGCTAGTCAGGATGAAATAACAGGGAGAGGGGCTTAGGCACCTATGCAGCTGAGCTGGTGCACTCAGTAGATGGATCCAAGTTAGGATCCTTGGCCTGATCTCTTTCCTGAAGTGAGGCTCCTAAGCCAAGACAGCTGCTTGGGTATCTCCGGTCCAAGCTGAAACCATATTTTCTCAGTCTCCTGCTCACTCACATTCCAGCCCCCTCTCACATTCACCCATTTCCCTGGGGGCTGCCTTTTGTGTGGCTGCTCTGCTGCCCCTCACCGCCTGTCAGTGGGCTGCATCCGGCCCTCCTGCTGATGGGTCTGACAGGTCTCAGGTCTTAGGCATGCTCAGAGCATGGCTACCGGGTCAGGCCATGCAGGCAACATTTCCTTGCCTTCTTTGAACAGCCCACTGCAGAGCCCATGGCTAGAGCCCTGCAAATCTGCAGCTATTCACTTTATCTCCGCAGGTGTCTGCATCCATGGATGTCAGTGTGGATATCCACGGCTCATTTATGGATACGGATGCAGACACACATTTTGTATCTGCACAGGGCTGTAGCTATGGCTTGAGCGTGGGCTCTCAACGGCTCACTGGTGGGAGGGGGGGGGGGAGGGTTCGTGAATAGGCAGCTGTGCAATTGCTGGCCTGCCAAAACTTGCCTAACTACAGCTCATGCTGCTGCATGACCACAAGAGCCACAAAAGCCTCCCTGTTGCCTGTTTTGGGAGTCCGCAGGACCAAGTCCCTGGACTCAGCAGAAACTGTTACTGAAGAGAGAAAATGTGAGTAAATCATTGGAAAAGAGCTATAAGGAAGTACAGCCCTTGGTGAAAGGCAAAGGTGGTTAACGCAGCCTTTGCACAAGGACCCGTGATAGGGTGGAAAAAGTGAAAATGTCTCAGGTGGACATTTATAGTCTCTTCTCTTTTTGAAGGAGATGAAAATGTGTTTTGTGAATAAATTGATAAATGTTTTTGACCCTAATATAAAATACATCTGTTACTAAGCACTCACAATGCCTTTTATATTACTGATAAGCCCCACAAATGCCATTCTGAATTGGCAAGTATAACAGCATGCCCATTTTACAGATGAGCAAACCTAAGACAGCAAAATCCCAGTAGTGCCCATTTAAGCTGAATATCCATAATTAGTGAGCAGCTGGGCTGGATTCTTAATTGCTTGTCTATGGTTGAACAGAAAAGTTAGTTACAGAGCTGGGAATGGAACCCAGCCCTTCTTCCCTAACCATTAGGCTGCATTACCTTTCCATGTTATATAAATCCTGAGGAGAGCTTTTTTTTATTTTTGCCTGTTTTTAATCACTTAGAAATGCAGCTCTTAAATGACCCTAAATGGGGTATCAATATATTTGCACCACAGAAGTTAGTATTTGCATCTGGGTTATTCTGATGTAAGGAAGCACAGATGCCCTCTAACAAAAGACACACAGCACTGGCTTGACTCTGTTCTTGTTAGGACAATGGGAAAATGCCACTAGCTACCAGTGGGGCAGAGGTGGGCCAGTGCTCAATGCTTTTCAGAATCCCACCCTACATTTGGCAAGACACATTTGCTAGACATGTTACACTTGTGCAGGTTCCAGTTTTGTGGCATTCCCAATAAAGGTTTCTGTTCACTGCAGCTATTTTTGTTCTCATGCTGATGTGCTAACTGCATACACCTCATTATCGTGCTGTTTTCTTCAAAGGATCAAATACAGAAACTGCCACTCACCTTCTGCTTTGGGCGTTCTCCCCTGTGCACTGCCAAGCCCTCGGGGAGTAACTGTAGATACACAAACCGAGACTGGAGTGGTCTGCTCAGAAAAGCAAGCTGCCAACTATAAAGAAAGCAATGTGGCATACAACAAGGGCAGGACAGCTCTGAGGTAACAATATCACTTACACGCCGATGTGGGGGTTCTCAAGCTGGCATGGCTGGCTGCAGGTGGAATGCCTTTAAAGACAGAAACCACAGAATTGTCCTTACATTCACAGGCAACCTGGGGGGTTTTTACTCTTTCAGACTCATGCTTGGTGTGATGCCTCACAGCAACCCCACTGAACTGGGACCCCAAGCCTAGCTCCTCCTCCTCCTCCTCCTCCTCCTCCTCCTCCTCCTCATGTCTGAAGCAATAACAGGCCATGCATTTCTGTGTCCCTACAATGAAATCCTATGGCCTCCATGCGATGTGGAAAATCCTTCAAAGCAGCAGCATCCCCTCTTCCCCACAAGGGACATGTTTGGCTTTGGAGAAATCTGCTCATCTGGTTTCTCTTCTGTGTTTCTCTACATGGAGCATTAGCTTTCACCCACAACAGTCCAGCATAGCTTCTCTGAATAGAGGGCAGAGATAAAATCCTTGCACATGACACCACCGATCTACACTGTGCTATCCATAGCTAGGACCCATTCCCTTTAAAAGTCTGTTCATGGAATAGCTCTGCTGGCTCAGGCAATAGAGAAAGTCTAAGTTGAAGTCTTCTTATTGTGAAATGGTTTTTGTTCTCACCCACTGTACACCAGTCTAATGCAATGGCTTTACTATCCATCAAATCCTGACATTGACAAGTCTGCTGTTGTCTTCGCTGACTAATTTTCTCGAGTAAGAGCTAAGCAAAACAGTGACTTCATGCTTTGATCCTGGACCTCAGAATTACATGTGGCACATTCCAGTGCATTGGAATGATTCCAGTGGGGACTGTCATTCTGTATTGTACTGTATACAAAATATAAAAGTATTCTGCCTAGCAGAAAGCATGTACAAATCCAAAACGCTGTACTCTGGGACTTAGTCTTGTATTGGCACACAGGACCAATGGTAGGTTCTTTTATATTAGCTCTTTTGGTTAACTGGGAGCACATTTCAGTCTTTTCCCTGCATTGATTTAGTGCACCATTTCTGAAATTTGCTGAGTGTGTTTCTTCTGCCTAGTCAATGCACAAACCTTCTGCCATGGAAATAGTTGTCAGTAGTGGTTTATCACCCCTGTGGTAAAGAAGCTCTGCAAAAATAAAGGAGTTCTCATTTCAAAGTGGTGCAATAGCCATCAACTCCAGGGCAATTCAAGAGACATCAACCATCAATTGAGTATAACATAACTACAGTGCTTAGTAATATTGGTGCAACAGGAACCTGCTTTATTTCTGATAATTATTGCTTGCAATATTTGCTCGCTGCTGACAATACCTTGTATTCAGTGCTGACAATATGAAAAACATCCAGGCCCTGCTCCACAGTTGGGCTGTGTCCAGACTCCATGCCTCCGTCGACGGAGGCATGTAGATTAGCCAGATCGGAAGAGGGAAATGAAGCCGCGATTAAAATAATCGCGGCTTCATTTAAATTTAAATGGCTGCCCCGATCTGCCGATCAGCTGTTTGTCGGCAGATCGGGAGAGTCTGGACGCGATGCCCCGACAAAGAAGCCTTTCTTCATCGACACAGGTAAGCCTCGTGAAACCAGGTTTACCTGTGTCGATGAAGAAAGGCTTCTTTGTCGGGGCATCGCGTCCAGACTCTCCCGATCTGCCGACAAACAGCTGATCGGCAGATCGGGGCAGCCATTTAAATTTAAATGAAGCCGCGATTATTTTAATCGCGGCTTCATTTCCCTCTTCCGATCTGGCTAATCTACATGCCTCCGTCGACGGAGGCATGGAGTCTGGACACAGCCTTGAAAACATTGACTGAAACTCCTTCATGATCATTATTCTTTAAAAGCGGCAAGGAGTCCTATGGCACCTTATAGACTAACCAAAGTGTTGGAGCATAAGCTTTCGTGGGCAAAGACCCACTTCATCAGATGCATGTCATCTGTTGAAGTGGGTCTTTGCCCATGAAAGCTTATGCTCCAACACTTTGGTTAGTCTATAAGGTGCCACAGGACTCCTCGCCGCTTTTGCAGATTCAGACTAACACGTCTACCTCTCTGATATTATTCTTTAAGGCTCTCCAGTTCAACAAGATACTTTAGAACATCACAACCTTTAACACATCAGCATGCTTAAAATTAAGCACTTACTTTAAGTATCTTGCTGAATCTGGGCGTAAGATGTTATGGTTAGAAATGGCATGACTCCAATCCTTTATCATGGCTTTATCTCCCAAAATATGGGGGAGTATCTGTTTTGAAACAGGTATGTGGCTATTATAATACACATGCACAGGTGAATTTGGACATTTGAACCAGTCTTTATTTTTGGAATGAAAGTGTTATTCTTTAGTTGGAAGCACAGACCTACTTCTTAAAACTATGAGCATTATGGATAACATTTTCAAAAGCACCCTTCAAAGAGCATGTCTGCCCTGTAGTGCCCCCTGCTGGCTAAGTATGGCTCAGCAGCATTCTTCCTCAATTTCTCCTGCAGTTTTTCCCAAGAATAATCCACAGAAAATTTTATGTCCAGTAACAAGCAACATTCTTAAGGACTGGTTTATTGAAATATACCCAAAGTAAATTATCTTCCATCTGAGTCTCCTATGGGGCACAGCCTCTCCTCTTGGGTCTGTCTGGCTCCAAATTTCTCTTCACAATTATCAGCCCTCCCCAAATTCTGCTGAGTCAAGTCCCTCCTCTTGAGGTCAGAGGTTCACAGGCCCTTACTTGGGCTTGTGTGTTTTGGGTCTCAACTGGTTCCTTCCTGAGCTATTTCATCAGCTCTGCTCTTTCAGTTTTTGTTTTCCCTTTATAAGATTCAGGTGCTTTTTTAAGCTGATTTGGGCAGCAGGCAACCAGTCATGGAGCACTGAACCCTGCTGCCTCTTGAAGGAGCCATTCACCCTTATGACAGTGACTCAGTAACTTTGACTTCTAAATCCCATTTGCAAAAGTGACCAAGGCACCTGCCTTTGAAAATAGGACTTTGACTTCTTATGCATGTTTGACAATGTTCCCAATTGTATTTTAGCATCTCACTACACAGGTGCACTTTGCTTTTCTCTGTAGAATCTCTCTGCTGAATGTACACTAGCTTTTCTTGCAATCAATAAGCCACGATAAATTGAAAAAGGCAAAGGATTTTAGCATTCATAACATACCTTCAATGTGATGTGTTGTTAATCCTTTCTTGCTAGTTGTTTCTGAGGAGAAGAGAAATCAGAGCTGATATATTGTTAGGAAGCATTTCCCCCCCCCCCCCCCAAGCCTAACACACACAGTGCAGCTATATAAGAAGACAACTAAATGAGTGTCTATGAGGGGGCATTTGACCCACACTGGCATGAAAGGGGTTAATAGAATCCTAGGAAAGCTGTGGAGGGAGCATCCGATATGAAAGGGACTGCAAGGAACAACCAATAAGGACTCAGCAGGCCTATATAAGAAAAGCTGCAGGGCACAGCTGGGATGGTTACTCCCTGGAGCTCAAGGAGGTAGAACAGAGTATCTGGCAGTCAGGTGGAAGAAAATAGCACCCTGGACAGAGCAGTGCTGCTAACAAGGACTGGGGGACATAGAAAAGAGCTCCTGGGATTTGCAGGCTAAGGCCCCAAAGCAAGGGCAAAGAGGGTGCTGGGGCTACTGAGGTAGTGGCCATTCATGGGCTGCAATAGAAAATTGAAAAAGCAGCAGGACAGTTGAACTGCAAGACTTGGCCCAGGAAAGGGGGAAGCATAGAGCTGGACATGACTTGAGGGTTATGCCATGAAGAGAACATCACCTTCCTTGGAGTGATGTGGGTCTGGGAATAGAAGTGACTATGGGCAAGGCACTGCTGGGAGTGGGCGTGTTGACCTGGGGAGCTAATTCCCAAGATGACTAACAGGTGTGGTGGTGGTGGACCCCCATCACAGTGGTCATCAAGTGAAAAGATTTCTTGATTTTATGAGGGCTCTGTTCCACCAAGAAATATTGCTGGGAATGCCAAAGTTGCTGGAGGGATCACTGCTCTGAGAGAGAACCAGCCTCTCACATCAGTACTAAGCAGAGCTGTCTGCAGGATGGGGGTGCCATTTAGCAGCCATTTTGGAGGTTTCAGTGCAGCTCTAAAATAAAATCTTTTGAATGGGCTTGGGGAACAGAATTGTATTGAGAAACCTGGTTTTAGATCAAATAATTGAGCTCTTTGATTTGGGTCTCACACATTAGAGGTGAATTTCCCGGCTTCGACGCCAACTTCTTGGCTTTGGAAGGCTTTCCTGTCACTTCCTCCATTTCCCTGCCTCTAAAGAAGAGGGCACTTGCCTGCTTTGCAGTGTTCGGGGAGGAGTAACTCTACCAAAAACGTTATTAGTTGATATTGGTAAAGTACTTGGCAGAGTGTAAAAAAAAAAAAAAAAAAAAAGGCCAGATAAATTAGTTAAGTGTTGGCATAACAATCTCTATGTACAATAACATTCCTGGTGCTTCCCTGAGATGCCTGCAGGCAAGCATACAGAGGACGCTGAGCACTTTTGGAAACCTGGCCACTTACGGCCAAAGGGACAGATTGTATTAACGGAGATGAATGCTCCTATCATTCTACCCTTACATTGTGCCCTGCCACGCCAGAGAGTGGGCATATCAGCTGAGCAGAATGGGGTTTGCCTCCCTCCACACCTATGAATTACCTTTACTGTGAGCAAAGAGAGGATTTCAGCCTTCAGGACTGTCCCTCTGTCACCATTCACACGCAGACTTGCCCTGGAGATCTGGCCATCTAGTCAAATCATCTGAATGAATCCACACCCACCTGCTGCTGTTAGCATTCACGGAGTCACAGTAAATGGAAATGATTCATGAAACAGAACAGCACAGGCACTGATGCCATCTGTGGCATAAGAAACTGAGACCCCAGCAGCAGTACTGTTCTCCTGGGGTCCAATTTGGTGCCCTTTCTACTGATGGAAAGATTCCCATTGACTTGAATGGTCAGTAGATCAGGCTTTTGATTATTACCTGTAACCTGAGCTGGACAGAAGGAGACATCCAGGCCGTTCAAGGAAGAGTTAATGTGTGAATGGACAAAACACTCAATAGCAGCTTTGTCACAACCGCAGAGAAGCTGTTCACAAGGATCCCCTGATTCTGGAGTGAAAACAAAAATCCAGACAAAGTGCCATTGAAATATCCGTTTCCACTATCTGCTTTTGCCTCTCTGGCTTTCCATCGACCACTCCATTTCATTTTGTAGAATATAAACCTGTCCTGTGTTTCTGCAAGTACCAAAGTTACATGAACTCAGGCTTTACAAAACAATAAGCTTGAGTTATCCTAGGGAAATCCATGGGTAAGTGTCAATTAAATGTTGTTTTTCTATCCAACCACTGGCCATTGCCGGCTATAGGTTGTACTTGGTGAAGCTTTCATTGCATTTATTCTAGGGGTATCACAAAACATGCTGTGCATTACAACACAGGTTGCCATACAGTTTCCATCGCAGCGTTCTGTTTTCCCACACGGATACCTTTGCGACAGATTCACCTTGGAGTAGAACATGTATTGCTATGCTCACGCACTAAGCAAGGGCAAAACCTTTTTCCAGTTTGAGAAAAATACCTTTGCCATTTCCAAGTAAAGGGGGACAGAGAAAAACACTTTTCCCATTGAAATGTGACTATTTTATTCTTTTTTAGACAGAGCTAAAGCAAAAAAAGGCTTTGGTTTGAGACTAGAAAGGATTGTGGGATCAGATTGTTAACTGAGCCAGGCTTAATCCAGAGTGACACTCTCAATTCGTTAGCTATTCTACATTTACACTTGTGTCACCGAGACCAAACTCTGGCCCTGGTCTCTACAGAGGACTAGAGCTTGGTGGGAACATTTTAACTAGGAACCAGATAGATGAGTGAGAAAATCACTTTAAACATCAAGGCAACATCTGCTCAGGTTTTACCAGAGCTCCCCTGATGCAGTCATCTTACAGGCTCTGAGGGCATGGCGCTTCTCCCCCTGTTGTGAAATTGTCCCATGGTTGCTAATACCAGAACAGCTCCAATGTTAGCAGTGTTGGGAGTCCTGGCTCACTTCACACAGGGCTCATCAGCACCTTTCACATCATTATCAAGCGGCCTTGCTCTCAGCTGGTGTATTACATTTATGGTGGAAACAAAAGCTGCCAGTTGGCTGTTTGGCATTAGATGGGACTGTGGTGTGAGAGACGGAAGGGAATTATTTATGGCTAAGCAAAGGGAATGACAACTTGTAGCTTGGATGCTAAATGACTTAAATCCTTATTTCCTTGCTAGATGCAGTTTGCACTGGGGAGCTCTGCGACGTTGCCTGCAAGTGAAATAAATCTCTTTCCGTGTGACTCGAAAGGGGAAGCCAACAGAAAGGGTCACGGGGAATGCCCTGCCTCTTCCGACTCGGCACCATCTTTGTCTAAATAACCACTTTAAAGTTACCTCTGAGCCCTCCAGCTCAGTCCTGCCCAATCATTAGCTGGAAAGCATGTCTGGAAGGTGCCTGACTTTTGCTTTGGATGATAACTGACCACAGCTTTCCCAAGGGGCATCTTGTATTTTAGGCTATAGGCCAGACTACCAAATACTTATCAAGTAGTAGGGATGAAGAGCACCAATGCAATCCATGGACACTGTTGAGATATGCTGCTATTTATTGCCATGCCTTCCCCTGGATTTGGTAAGCTCCTCATGACTCAAAGTGATGCTTTAACTCAACTACAAGTTAGTTGGGATTGTCCTGCTGTTAGCAGGGGGCTGGACTCGATGACCTCCTGAGGTCTTTTCCAACCCTAGGATTCTGTGACTCAGCTTGATGTAGGAGCCACTGGGAGGACTTTTACGGCCCACTGCTACGCAGGAGGTTAGACGAGATGATCAAAATGGTCCCTTTTGGAATCTCTTAGGTACCTGTATGAATCCCCATCTCCATAGTATCTGAGCACCTCGCAATCTTTAATTATGATGCAATCAGTAGCGGAGGTTCAGCAAAGACAAACAGGGCTTTAAAACACGTCATTCCACACTCTTGAGCAGTCAGCTACAGGTGTAAGCCACACAGATGTGCCAAGCAACGCTAAATGGCCTCCAAAGAGAACACTCCTGCCACCGGGGATCCCCAGCACCTTGTTTTCTACAGCATTTGCTGGATTTTTGCTTTTCCATTCAATTGAATACTGATAGTGCTGAATAGCATCAGCACAGGAGGAGGGTCGCTATTCCATCTGCAATCTAGAGAGCCATAACACGGGGCTTGAAGGGACCTTGAGAGGCCATGTGAGGTAGGATCAAATACACCTAGACCTACAAGGCAATCGTGGGTGATTTCTGCTTAGTCTTAGTAAACGAATTGGAATTATGATTAATTATTTGTATAATTATAGCCCCAAAGATCCCATTATGGACCAGGTCCTTGTTGCATTAGGAGATGTACAACTACAAAATCCAACTCTTTTCCCCGATCAGTACACAGCCCTGGTGACTGGCAGCAATCCCCATTTCACCTTACCACAGGTAATGTTTTTAGTAAGGCAGCTGAGGTCCGTAGAAATCTTTGCAGGGTCCCATGAGCACTCCAGCTCCACAGCTTCTTCGTAGCATTTGCGGTGCTGGAAGCAGCAGCTTAGAAACAAAACAAAGGAAGTATCAGGGGGGTGGCTGTGTTAGTCTGAATCTGCAAAGCGATGAGGAGTCCTGTGGCACCGTATAGACTAACAGATTTATTGGAGCATAAGCTTTCACAGGCAAAGACACATTTGCATCTGACGAAGTGGGTCTTTGCTCACGAAAGCTTATGTTCCAATAAATCTCTTAGTCTATAAGGTGCCACAGGACTCCTCGTCGCTTAAAACAAAGAAAGACATACCTGAAAGAATGCAAGGGACACACCTTCATTGTCACGTCACTTCCTGACATCTTTTTGGGATGGTGACACGCTGAGCAGCAGGTGGGAGCACAGGATGCTCTTTCAGTAATGAGCATTCATTCCTCTGGCCCCTAGAAGATGGGCCAGTGATTTTTTTCCCCCTCGTGGCTGACTAGGCCTAATAGACTGAGCACAGCAGGTGCAGTGAGAATCTGTCTGTCCTTTGCTGCAGCCCCCTTGCACTGGATTGGTGAAAAGGGGCCCTATGGCACAGTCTCCATGCCCAGCACAGAGCTATTTCCAGAGTCCTTGTCCCAAAGGTTATAATGGGGCCAACAGGAGACATTTCTATGCCCTGGCTATTCTCTGGCTGCTGTAAAAGCCATACTTCAAGTAAGGACAGTTCAGTGCTGAGGATAGAACCAGCCCTCGCCAGCCCCACATTGCTCATGGAAGCACAAGCTTCTTTCCCTCTGTCCTGAGACAAAATTCCAGACCTGGAGTTCCTGGGTATGAACACTGCTGGCCTCACAAGGAGGTAATAATAGGATCTGTCCGTCAGAGGTAGTGGAAGGATTGTTAATGCTGCAATATGAATGCCACGTCGTCCTCTACAAGTAGAGAATAGGCTGACAACCATGCTGGCGTATGGCCACGGATGATTGTATCCATTGTATCCTGTGAGCGGTGTGTTTCGTTGCCCCCTGCTGTGCCTGGGAAGGCAATAACAATCTGCAGCTTATGACATTGTCATGGCTCTTGGCAATAAGGCAAGCAGGAGGGCTCCTAACATGGTGGTTGTGCACAGGATGTTTTTCTTGGTATGGAAGATTTATCTGAGGCCTTGTTTACGCTGCTGCAGACCATTGATCTAAGTTACATAACTTCAAACATGTGGCTAACAGCTGAAGTCAACATACTTAGGTCTGCTTACCATGGTAATTCGGCAGCTGACGCACGCTCATTGACTCTGCTTCTCCTTTTGGTGGAGTACCCAAGTTGATGGGAGAGTTCTCAGTAGTTGATTTATCATGTCTATCCAAGACACGATAAATCAACCCTCAGTGAATCGATCTCTGCCCATCGATCCAGCAAGTAGTGAAGATGTGCCCTGAGGCTATGAGACTCCCAGGGATTGTTTCTGAATAGAAGTCTCCTACTAGTCCTTGGATAAAGTCCACACTGGATGGACTAAAACTGTTTGATTTCATGTGCATTCTCTACCAAACAGGAGCAAGTAACAGTCCCCCCTTTGTATTACAGTGTAACTCTAAAAGGTGCAGAGAACAACAGGAAGCATCTGTTCTAACAAATATTGAGTGTTTGATCTGTTCATTGTTTCTACTCCCTGGCATCCATCTGCTACCTCTGCTGAAACCTTTCCATGGTGACACTGCACTTAAGATATCAAAGTCATACCAGGGGGATATTAAACAAATATGGGGGTGACATCGTTCCGTAGAAAAGCCTTGACACAGTCTTCAGCTTGGTAAATAAATCTGTGTCCAGATTCCAAGATCCGGCTGCAGCCTGTGATCTCCAAGATGAACGGCCTGTTCCAGTAACAGGCAGAGAAAATCCTCACCCGAGTCCTTCGGCAGTTTTGGGAAAGCATTCTATGTACAAACAAACCTACTGTGCAGAGCTGCCAACCCCTGCCCTGCACACTGACTGCATCAAAGGCCCGGGTTTGTAAAATGAAAGAACAATGTAAAATGGGATAAAAGTAGAGCAGTCTATGGCCTTTTATAGCTGAAACCTGCATGGCATATAAGGATACGTTCTATATTTTTGCTCCTTTCTTTCACATGCAGGAGTGGGGGGGTGGGGTTTGCTGCTTAGCATCAGCAAAGGGGAAGCCAGTGGAGGGCGGTTTTGTTTTGTGGCTGACACACAGGACTAGGATGCTGATCCAACAAAGCACTTAAGCATGTGCTTAATATTAAAGTGCTTTGCTGTACTGCGGCCATTGAAAAGTGGTTCCTATTCCTTGCTCTGTCATAGGCAGCTGGTAGGACCCTTGGCATGTGACTCAGTACCAGATTCACAAAAGTACTTAAGTGCTGTGATGTTCAGCAAAACTGAGCTTCGCGCCTTGGCTTCCTGTATGGTGAATAGGCAGAGAGAGGCACCTGAGACTGCAATTCATAAAAGCTAGCACAGAGGCTGGAAGCTGCCTGACCTAGCCAATGAGGGATGTGTTTTTGCTAAGCCCCACCCCTTTCAGAGAGTGGTAGAATCATAGAATACTGGAACTAAAAGGGACCTCAAGAGGTCTTCAAGTCCAGTCCACTGCCCTCACGGCAGGAGCAAGCAACATCTAGATCAGGTGCGGGCAATAACTTTTGATGGGGGAACCACCAAGGTTTTGTAAGTGGTAAAGGACCACAGTTTTCTATGGAGGGTTTGCAGGGTCTGGGATGGAGGTTGGGTGCAGAAGGGAGCTCAGAGTAGGATACTGGTGTGCAGGAGAATGTTTGGATGTAAGAAGGAGTATGGGTGAAGGAGAGGGTTGTGACCTGGGACAAGGTATTGGGGGGTAGGGTCTGGGAGGGGATACGGGTGCAGGAGAGGATTCTGGCCTGGGGGAGTGGTGCCAGAGAGGATTCAGTGTGTGGCAGGGAGGGTGGTGACCTGGAGAAAGAGGGGGTGGTGACCTGAGGGAGGGGGCCAGGTGCCAGAGGCAGTCTTTGGCTAGAAGGCACTTACCTAGGTGGTGCCTGGCCAGCAGCCCAATGGGACCCTGCCTGTTGCAGCCCCAAAGCTCAGAGCAGCTGCTACATGTGCCTCTCTGTGCTGCATGGCGTGGGGGAAAATCAACACACGCTGCCTCTGCCCCCAAGACAATCTCTCAGCTTCCATTGGCTGTGTCAGCAAATGAGAACTGAAAGATTGTGATGGGGGCAGGAGCAGCCAATGAAAACCAGCCAATTGTGTGTGTGGGGGGGGCAGTACACAAAGGTTCACCCTCCTCCCTGCGCAGAGAGGCAGTTGGAGCAGCCGCTCTGAGCCTTGGGGTTGCTCCCTGCCCGAGGGTCCTGGCAGGGTGACCACTGGCTGGATTAAAAGTCTTGGTGGGCCGTGTCTTGCCTGATCCGCAGACCTCAAGAAAGAGACTCCCTGCAGCAAAGCCACTGAGATTGCCTGCAGCCTGTCCTACCTGGCCGTTGTCATGGCCTCTCTGTGAGGTCACCTCCTCCCAACATCCTTTAGCCAATAAGCTGAGGTGCTAGAAAAGGCCTTGTGATGTCACTGCCACGCCCACATCTGGCCTGCAGAGCTAATGTCCTGTCCCTGACCAGTCCCTTTGCGTGTTTAAGCTGCTCCCCTGGTGCCACCGCCAATGTTAGTTCTAGGATCAAGCAGGCTGCTCATGCAAACATCAGAGGCTGCTCACTGCCACATGCCGCTTGCAGAGATTTGCAGACTTTGAGGCCAGAAGAGACTGTTCGATCATCTAATCCAAGGGCAGGCAATCATTTTCACAGGGAGGCCACTTCAAAATTTTGATTCTTGGTCACAGGCCAGCTCCAGGCCCCCTGGAAGGAGCAGGGCCTTGGGCAAAAGGGATGAGGTTGGGGGGCTACAGAGAGAGACAAAGAAAGTGAGTGAGTGCGAGACACTGGGTGTGTGGGAGACAGACTTTATGACACAGATTGAGGGTGTTCAGCAATGTGTATGTGACAATAATTCTGTGTGTGTGGCACAGACAGGGTGGCACAGACTGGGGTGTGTGACAGTGACACAGAGTGCATGTGTGCTGCATGGGTGCTGGGAGAATGTAGTGATAAAGTAGGTAAGCTCACTGGTCTGTAGTTTCCTGGGTTGTCCTATTTCCCTTTTTATAGATGGGCATTATATCTGCCCTTTTCCAGTCCTCTGGAATCTCTCCTGTCTTCCATGGCTTTTCAAAGATGGTAGCTATCAGCTCAGATACCTCCTCTATCAATCCCTTGAGTATTCTAGGATGCATTTCATCAGGCCCCGGTGAGTTGAAGACATCTAACTTTTCCAGTCCAAGTCACTTAGACACCTACATCTGGAGGTTAGGCATTTAAGTACTTTCTGAATGTAAGCCGCAGGTTCAGAGTCAGAATTGGCCCAGTAAGATCATGGAGATGGTGCTACTTCCTGCTCTCACAGAGATGCTGAAAAGCACAGTGCTTTGAGATCCTTCAGCGGAAAGTGCCAGTGAACAGAGACCAACATCTGATGAAGTGGGTCTTTGCCCACGAAAGCTTATGCGCCAATAAATCTTGTTAGACTATAAGGTGCCACAGGACTCCTCATCACTTTTGCAGATGCAGACTAACACAGCTACCCCTCTTGATAGATGGAGAAGGGACTTCAACAATTGCCCAACTTCTACAAAACTGGCAGAACTGTTTCTTTTAGGAGGATCTTTTCAGTGTCAGAGTCTCCTTAACGGGGTTCTCTAAATTTGAACAGTGTCTAGGACATACACTTGGAAAAGCAGCCTATACCATACAGTGGCATTTTCATTAATGGAAGAGACACTGCTAAGCCATTTCAAATCCGCCTGTTTGAAAAGGAAGTGTCTGTGAATGTCCTGCTGCCTCACTCTGCTTTTTTTACCCTGCTTTTCATTAACATAAGTGAGTGGCAAGATCAGCGGTTGAGCGTTTGAGCTGTCAGTTCATTGAACAGGCTTGCGCTCTGATTTCAGAGCATCAGTGCGTTTATTTGGAAAGCCACTCCTGAGGACTTGGCCCAGCTTTTCTCTGGTGGGAAGTTTAAAATTCCATTTTCCTCCCCTTCCAACGTTATGGGATGGGAATGGATTCATCCCTGGGCATAAAATCTACATTCACCCTCACTCCACAAATGAAATCACTCCCTTCCCCAGCTATGCCTGGGCAGGACTTGGACCTTATTGCATTTCTTTGCATGTGCTCACCACCCAAGTGGCCATGAGGAAAAAGGACTCTCAGCCCTGGCTCATCCTGCCCTAGCAAGGGGGAGCAGGCACTGAATTACTCTCAAGGATCCATCTACCAGGGGCAGAGGCTAAAACACAGGGCTGGGAGTCAGGCATTTATGGTTCTCTTCCCAGCACTGCTGACAGTTTCCTATGCCATCTGGGGCAAATGACTTTACTGACACTGTGCCTCAGTTTGCCCATCTGTAAAATGAAGCAAATGGCTTTGTGCTTTGATGTTGCCATGGGGTGTAGCCTATGATGGCCCTTCGATGGACAAGCACTGTGACAATGAGGATGTACATAGGGAGTACCCGCTGCCTCCCAGGAGTGGTTCCCTGTTGCAACTGGTTTAACCCAGCTTTGCAGCCCAAACTGCAGTGGAAAAGGGGGGCAGAGGTGTGGACTATGCCCGCTTTTCATTTCAGGAGCAGAGTGGTCCACAGCTGTGGGTGTTCAGGGAAAGAAAGGCCTGGATGACAGATCTCCATGTCTGTGCACAGTAAGGGAAGAGCACACTATGGAGAGAAGGGTTAGTATCCATGCATGAAGATTCAGTGTATGGGGTTACGCTGGTGAATGGGGAAATGGATGGCACCAACAAAGGATATTGATGGCTTAGGGAGGAAAACAGCTGACCCTGTATCTTATGTTTTCTTGGGTATTGGAGACAATCTTGGTTGTGCCTGGGTGCTTACAGTTTGCAAGCCCAGCCTGGATACTTGGGGTTTTCCCATGGGAGCCAGTCATCCATTTGCAAAGGGAAGGGCCCCCGTGGTATGACCATAAGCAGTTTAGCCAGGGGCTAAGTTTCAGAGGGACGCAACAAGGTTTCAGCATTGCTGCTCATGATCCCAGGAGAGCTATCTCCCGGGAACACACACCTGTCTGCCTCATCCACAGGGAGGCCTTCCATCTCGAACCGGCAAGAGCAGCCATAGTCTTCGAAATCCCGGGGGCAAAGTCCGGTGACACATCTCATTTTGCTCACGAAATGGAGCAGGGCAGGGAAGTTAGTGAATAGGGACTGCAGCCAAGTGAAGTGAGAACCCAGGCAGTCTAGGAGAGAACAGACATTGGAGGATGGCAGTCAGAGTTGGGCAAGACCCGGCCTGCTCCTGGGGCCCCCCTGCAGACTGAGGCTGTGTCTACATTGGCAAGATTTTGCGCAAAAGCAGCCACTTTTGCAAAAAACTTGCCGCCTGTCTACACTGGCCGCGAGTTCTTGCGCAAGAACACTGACGTTCTAATGTATGAAATCAGTGCTTTTTGCGCAAGAACTATGACAATCCCACTCGGGGATAAGCCCTCTTGCACAAGTGTTCTTGCGCAAGAGGCCAGTGTAGACAGGCAACATGAATTTCTTGTGCAAGAAAGTCTGATGGCTAAAATGGCCATCGGAGCTTTCTTGCACAAGAGAGCATCTACACTGGCATGGATGCTTTTGCGCAAAAACACATCTCTTGCGCAAAAGCACATGTCAGTGTAGACATTCTCTTGCGCAAATACTTTAATGCAAAAACTCTTGCGTTAAAAGTATTTGTGCAAAATCTTGCCAATGTAGATGTAGCCTGAGGGTCTAAGAAAGAGGTCCCAAACTTTACAGGGTGGCACCGCCTTTACCCTGTTTGTGCTCCACCCCCATGGGCTGGGAGTGGGGGTGTGGCTCCCAGGGGCTGAGCGATGCGGACAGGGTAAGGGACTGCAGCAGGGGGCAGGACCAGGTGTGAAGCCATGGCTGGGGGCAGGGCCAAAGCAGAGCTGGGAGTGGAACAGGGTTGGTTGATACTCCTGCCGCACTAGGGGCTGGTCTTGCCCCTACCACATGCTCCTGAACATTCCTTCACCTCCCCCCCAAATGTTCCTCCATGTGCCCCAAGTTCAGGGACCTCTAGGGACTGATGTTGTGCAGCAGCCCTTCTGGGAGCTTAAGAACTGCAGACAATTCAATCCTTAGACACCGGCTTTACAGGAAACCTATACTTGTAAGAATTTCTTCTCTATTGTCATGAACAAATCCCATTTTTTATTACCAAAAATACCAAACCATAAGGCTGTACTTACCGAAAAACAGTGCAACACTGTCCACATTTTGAAAGACCCCATTGAAGAACGTGATATTGTCTAAACCAAAAGCATAATAAAAATTGTGAAAAAATGGTTGCCTCTATATAAACATATGGGGCCCCACTGGTTTTAGTATGTTGATTTCAAGGGAAGGCATAACACAGTTGCAGGCATGAAATAGCCCTTGCAGCCCCAAGTGTCCAAAAACTTGAGTCAAGCCTCCCAAAATAATGATATATTAATAAGTAATACATTTGGGACTCTATTTTATTTTTGCCTCCTGTTTTTGAGCCCTTTGTGGAGGGGGAGGAAAGAAGAGGAGGGAAGATTCCTATTGTCACACTTTTCTCTGAGAGCTAGAAACTTTGGCTGTGTCTAGACTGGCAAGTTTTTCTGCAAAATCATTCGATTTTGCGGAAAAACTTGCCAGCTGTCTACACTGGCCGCTTGAATTTCCAGAAAAGCGCTGACGATCTCCTGTAAAATCATCAGTGCCTTTCCGGAAATACTATGCTGCTCCCCGTTCGGGCAAAAGTCTTTTTCCGAAAGACTTTTGCGCAAAAGGGCCAGTGTAGACAGCACAGTACTGTTTTCCGCAAAAAAGCCCCGATCGCGAAAATGGCAATCGGGGCTTTTTTGCGGAAAACCGCGTCTAGATTGGCCACGGACGCTTTTCCGCAAAAAGTGCTTTTGCGGAAAAGATCCTGCCACTCTAGATGCGCTTTTCCGAAAATGCTTTTAATGGAAAACTTTTCCGTTAAAAGCATTTTCGGAAAATCATGCCAGTGTAGACGTAGCCTTCATGTTTTTGACAGACAATCAAAGATGAAATGTTTATAGAATCACCTGACTCCAGGAGCTGGGGTTCTAAGAAAATTCCACAAGGCATATGGTACAATGGGCAGAGATGGCATCGCTGGGTTTGGAGGTGGGCTGGCGTTCTTTTCAGGTCTTTTAACTCTTTTGGGCACAGTAGTGTGACAATTAAGTTGATAGCCCTTGATCCTGAAGTCTATGTATGAAGTACAGCATACGTATCAGCAGTGCAAGCTTCCTTCCCAATACCCTCTCATTCCAATGCAAGTCCCAAAGAGCTCTCGTTGTGCCTGTAACTAAGGGAGAGGGCATGGCTGTTCCTGGGAGGATGGGGCCAAGGGCACATTCAGAGTCTGCTAGGCATCCAAGAAGGAGAGAGGAGGAGACTGTTTCGAATGATGTGGACCCTGTCAGCCTGGCAGGATGATAGCAGGTGTGCCTGGATAGTCACTAGCCCACCTGCTCAGAGGAAGGGCAGTGTCCCAGAAAAGGTGGGCGGGTGGGGGAGTCAAATGTCTGACAAGTCAGAGCCTGGGAAGAACTAGCTTGACCAATAGGAATTCAGATGCCTTTCCCTTGGGAGCCTTGTGAGAAGTGAAAAGCCGTTTTGGAGGAGTCTGGAGCCAGCCACAGAAAGGGAAGGACACTGTGCGATGTGCTTGGCAGTCCCAGGCTTGCATGCAGGATCCCCCTCAGAACTGGCATCTGGGGGCCTGGAAGCCATTTCCCTAAGCCTGGTCCTTTGGCTGCTCGTGGTGACTCCCAGGCTACATTTACACTACAGGGATTTTGCACAAAAACGGTTGTTTTTGCGCCAAAACCTGCGGAGTGTCCACACCTCAAGCACGTTTTTGCACAAGAAAATTGACAGTATACTGGCAGAACAGAGGGCTTTTTGCAGTGCAGGTATACCTCTTTCTACGAGGAATAACTCCTTTTTGTGCAAGAGTTCTTGTGCCACAAGGTGTGTGTGGACACGCAACAGGGGTTTCTTGTGCAAAAAGAGCCCATCAGGAAAAGCACAGGTGCTCTGATGGCAAGAGCATCCATGCAGTGTGGATGCTCTCTTGCGCAAAAGCACATCACTTTTGCGATGCGCTTTTGTACTGTGGGTGTGCTTTTGTGCAAGAAGTTTTTGAGGAACATCTCTTCTGCAAAAGCTTCTTGCGCAAAACGCCTGCAGGGTAGATGTAGCCCCAGTTGTTAGAGCTTTGTTGGGACAACTCCCTTGCCA
The DNA here is from genome assembly GCF_052426305.1 of Pelodiscus sinensis. Taxonomy (NCBI): domain Eukaryota; kingdom Metazoa; phylum Chordata; order Testudines; family Trionychidae; genus Pelodiscus; species Pelodiscus sinensis. The sequence goes on along the minus strand of NC_143053.1, from coordinate 16,259,902 downwards.
GCCGGACTGAGTTAGCCCTCCAACTCCCTAGCTAGATCAGTTATCATGGGACAAGTCCTGCTCCGGCTGCTAGCCCAGGGCTGCCTGCCTGCTGTGACTGTAGCTGAGCACTAGGTCAGGAGAGCAGTTCAGATTTTAGAAGAGTGATAATTTGCAGCCTGAGCCATACGCTGCTGGAGTGAAGGGAAACCAAAGCAGCCTGATTCCTGCACAAAGAGGATGCCTTCCAGATGTGGCTGTCAGCCTTTCTGCAGTGACCAAGACATTCAGAGCCTAAACTGAGAGTGCACCATCCTTTAGTTAGGGAAATTGTTTGAGACTCCCCTATTCTCTGAGCTGTATCCTCAAGCCCTAGGATAGGTTTTGGGGATTTTATTACTTGCTGGCTATTAAATCTGTGAAGGAACGATGTGTGGGTTATCTGGGCTGAACCCAGTTAGCCAAGTTACTAAGTGCTGCACAGAATTTTACTCTTGCTCTGTCAGGTCACGTGACTGGGGAAATTTGGGGGTATTTTCAGCCCAGGTAGCTGAGCGCAGTGGTTTACCCTGTAGTTGCTTCCTGTTTAATATAGATAGTCTCTTCAACATACTTTGCACTTGTTTTTATTTCTTGGGAACCTCTAACTATTTGGCAAGTAAGTGGGGCTTGTTCTGTGATTAGAATTTTCCTTCCAAGCTGCTCTGGGGGTGAAGCTCTGCCAAACACTTCCATATGGGAGGAAAATGAGGGTTTCACACCCTGCTGAGCAGGGGACAGGCTGCAGGTGAACCCGGGCCTGTCCATCAAGGAGGTAACCTGGTGGATAGAGGCGCAACCCTAATGTAACCCCCCTCTGAAGGAACACCTCTAGTGGAACGGCTGTACTCATCGGAGCCTTTCTTCTGAATCTGCCAAAATGCCAGCTGTGCTTGTGATTTTTTTATGTGACTGTGTGTGCGCTAGGGACAGGAGTGAAATTGTCTTTCCACTACAAAGATCCCAAATAGCCATCAGAAATTCCCCATTTTCTAATCTCTGGGATTTCAGAATAAATCCAGTAGAAGTTTGTATGAAACATGTATGCTCACTCACTCTGTTTTCAAACCCACTTTTCTTTTGAGAAAACTCGATTTAGTAGTTTCAAATGTAAATTCCTAGCTAGTTCATTAGCTATAAACACCGTTGCAACAATCAACTCAGCATCAGTGGTACAAATTCTTCCCTAATCGATGTGAGGGCCCTCACTTAGTTTATAGCAGAGATGGTTGTGGCTCCGTAGGTGTTGGTTTGTGTTACAGCAACAGCAATGATGCAGAATCTAATAGAGGCGCTGGATCCTCCTCTTACACTTCATGTCAATCAATAGGAACTCCACCAAGGTCAATGGACTTATATCAAGGTAAAGTTAATGTAAGTGAGACGTTCTGATGTTACTTAACCTCAGCTAATGGTCCAGTATGATGAGTGGACATTACCGAAAAAGTTCTTTCTGGATCTCTTGCCCAAAGAGACTGAACCCTGGTGCCTCTTAATGCCTGAAAATACTGGTAACAAGGAAAGTTTAAAAGTTCTTACTCAGATTTCTCTCAGGTGCAAGTGGAAGTTCTGGCAGACGGGCTGGGGGGTCCAATTCTTGGCCGCCTGTCTCACCAAACATATTCAAGAAGAGAGAATTTTAAAATGAAATATATATAATGTACTATATTGTGGGTCTTTAAATGATCTATGATCAACTGACCATTGTCCCATTGTTCACAAATCCCTGAAACCTTCATTTGTTTGATTTTTTTCAGAGCCACGGAGCATCTGCACTAAAGCACCATTGCTAATTTGAACCCTCTCTTTTCCTTTTCTCTGCTTGAATTCCCCTTTCAGATACAGAATTATTTTCCTAATGCTCCCTCAGCTTCAGACCTAACTTTCATTTTCACTGCAACCACTTCAATGCTGAATGGCTACAGCTCAGACAAGATCTTGCCCAGTTCAGGGAGGGAAGCAGCACCATGAGAAAGTTATCAGTCTTCCAATGTATCTTATCAGAACAGTTTACCTAAGCTATTAATAGTGAATTGCAAGAGTTACCCAAGGGATTTCTTCTTTGCTATGTTTCTGAGTGTTTCATTGGGGAGCCTAGATAATGGTTGTTTCTACAGACTTGTTCAAGTTGTTAAAGTCTCTATTAAGTAATTATTATTATTTAATTATTAACCATTATAATGCAATAGTGCCTAGACTCCAGCCAGATCAAGGCCCCCTTGTGCTAAGTCTCTACCCCAAAGATTTTCAGATTGGCTTGTCCCATTTGTGTGGTCTACACCCTTCTGCTATTTCTGCTTCTTCATTTGGATTATTGCTGCCTCCCTTTGGCCAAGTAGCATTTTTCCACTTTTACTTTTCTGTTTATAATATTCTGCATTAGGATAAAGGGAGTTGATTTGTTCTGCTGCCTCATGCTTTTCTCTACCTGACAGTGAGTAATTTGCAGACTGTGTGCTTTCTTTTGCTTCATTAAGCATGGGCAAAATATTTAGTAGTTTTTAGAGAGGGACGTAGTATAGACGAGAAGGTTGGAGCCCCTCATTTTATTTCTTTTACTACTTTCCAAAAGTGCCAGGAGGAGAATCAGTAAAAGGCTTTTGGGTAAACTGTGACCCAGCAAGATTATCATTCTGCTCATACCCAGCTGCTTTTCTCCAAACAGAAAAGTCCTTCTTCTAAAATGTGACCTTTGCAGAGAAGAAGTGGCCCCCTGAAACCTGGCTAGCGACAAGGAATTCAGATCACTAGCTAAAATGATGTGAAGTGTGCAGGAGTGTCATTTAATACTTTACATCCATAAACAGATTTGGCCCAGACTTGCAGTTAAGCAAAGCTATCATTGATCTGCAGGCTGCTCCTGCCCTCCCTTTGCAATGATACAAATCCGTTTGCTATGTCATGTTTGCTACTGTTCATTGTGCAATGAGCCAAATTCTCGGATGGTGTAAATCAACATAGTTCAGTTGTAGGCCGTGCTGATTGGCATCACTTGAGAATCTGGATCAGTGGGTAACATTTTCAAAGCACCTAAGTCCATTGACTATCAATGGGAGATGTGCTTCTAAATCACTTAGGCCATGTCAAAAATCCCACTCAGATACTTCAGGGCTATCATTTGCCAAGAAGTCTAAGTGGGTGAGTCTGGTGCTCAACTCCCATTGATTGTCAATGGACTATAGGTACCCAGCTGCTGGATAGTCCTTTATTAAAGCCCAGGCCAAATCCATGATTCTGAATCTGGAAGCAAAGAACTTAGGGAGAGCTAGGACAATAGCCCTAAACTCATGCAGAGGAGAGGCAATTTCTCCAGCATGTTTCATAGTTGAATTAATTCTTTTGAACAAGTTTAATTGGCATAAAATTCCTAGCACCAGAATCGCTTCAGCTTTCTGGAGATGTTATATAAGAGTGTCAGTCCATCAGTAATTATTCGACTCTCCTTTTCTTTTTATGACCAGTAATGGCATTTCCAATTTCCAGTTAGTATTAAAGGAGAACCAATGGTCTGTTCACAAAGTGAAATAATGTAGTTTACAGTCGAAATCTAAGGAAAGGAGCTCCCCACGTATTCTCCTTAGTACATAAAAGACAGCACAGGATTTGTAGTGAACAATGTAGCTGACAAAGATACCCGTTTCAACAAGTAGATTGCGATTCTTTACTACTTGCTTAGGCCAGGTCTACAGCGAAGGGGGAAAGTTGACTTAAGATATGCAGCTCCAGCAGTGTTAATTATGTAGCTGGAGTCCACGTATCTTAAATGGTGTATTCACGCTGTTCACACAGCAGGAGGTCTACAAGAGCAAACACTCCCATCAGCTTCCCTTACTCCTCATGGGGAGCAGGACCACCAGCGCTGATGGGGACGCCCTCTCAGTTCAAATTAGCGGGTCTTCACTAGACCCACTAAATCGAACACGGGAAGATCGACCTCTGGAAGGCACTGGAGGAATGGGACAGCCAGGTAAGTTCATCTTACTTTTAAAGTCACAGCCCCGGCCGCCTGGCCCAGCTGCTTTGGCTCACAGGCTGCGTCTACACTGGCGCTCTCTTGCACAAATGCTTTTAATGCAAGAATTCTTGCATTAAAGTAATTGCGCAAGAGAGCATCTACACTGGTATGTGCCTTTGCGCAAAAGCTGTGCCAGTGTAGATGCTCTCTTGCGCAAGAAAGCTCTGGCAGCCATTTTCGCCAGCGGGGCTTTCTTGCGCAAGAAATTCCTGTCCCTGTTTACACTGCCCTCTTGCGCAGGAACACTTGCGCAAGAGGGCTTTCCCGAGCAGGAGCGTCAGAGTTCTTGCACAAGAACTCGCAGCCGGTTTAGATAGCTGGCAAGATTTTGCACAAAAGCGGCTGCTTTTGTGCAAAATCTGGCCAATGTAGACATGGCCAAAGTGTGTAGAGGGAAGCATCATGTGGCCAGTTCCCAGGTCTCTGCTGGTTACATGGGCCAGAGCAGCGTGCGCTCTGCTCCCACCTCAGCCCGGTGCCCCCTTAGCGTGGCACCCAGCAAGTGCCCCTCCTTCACTACAACTCTGCTGTACTCCTCACTCCCCCACCCCCACCAGATGCGGCTGTGGAAAATTGTCCCCGCCAGGCTTCTGACAGAGGGAAACTGGAAATACCAGACATTTCACATGTCCGGTATTTTCTGGGGGTTTTTACCAGACGGAGCCTGCAAATACCAGACTGTCCAGGTGAATACCCGACACCTGGCAACCCTAATTGCAGCAGCAGCAGGTCTGTTTATGGATTGGGGGAGTCCAAAAGGGGCAGCTGCCCCAGAGACCAGCAATTTAAAAGGGTCCAGGACTCTCAGCCGCTGCCACAGCAACTGCAGCAAGGCAGCAGCCAGAGCCCTGGGTGTCGCACTGCGGGGGTGCTAAAGGGCTGGCTGGGGAAAGCGAACCCCAGTGCTCCCCCTCCACCTGAGGCCCCACCCATTTCCACCAGCTAGAGCAGGGCTGGGCAAAATACGGCCCGGGGGCCGGATCCGGCCCACAGACCAGCCTGCTGTGACCTTCAGGCACGTGCAGCTGCCACGTTTAACACAGACCCTGCGTTCCTCTGCTCTGCAGGGAGGGGGAGGTTTCATGCGATCTCCCCGCCCCCAGCCCAATCCTCAGCTCCTATTGGTCAGAAACAACCAGCCAATAAGAATTGATCTCAGCTAATCTCTCAGCTCGTATTGGCTGGAAAGAGCCAGCCAATCGGAGCTGAGAGATTGGCCTGAGCAACTGGGCTGCCAGACTTGAAAGCCACGTGGAGGGAGCAGCCTTCGTTTTCAAGCAGGCGGGGGCTGCCATCTAGGAAACACTTAGGTAAACTACTCCCAACCAGCTGCCTCTGGCACCCCAACCCCTCCTGCAACCCAACTCCCTCCCCAGCTCACCATCCAAACCCTCTGCACCCGCTGCCCCAGTTGACAGCTCCCTCCCAGACCCTGTACCCCTTCCTATACCCCTCCCCCAGGCCAGAATCCTTTCCTGCATCCACACCCCCTCCCTGACCCTACACCCCAATGCCTTGACCCAGGTCACAACCCCCTCCTCCACCCAAATACCCTCTGAGACCTTCTGCACCCCAGGCCCTTACCCCCTTTGTCTTTCTGCACCCAACCTCCACAGAAAAGTGCGGCCCTTGATCACTTACCAAAATCTTGGAGTGCCCCCCCCCATCAAAAATTATTGCCCACCCCTGGCTAAAGCCAGTCCCCATCTAGCCTAGGGCCCAGCAACGTCTGTTGGCTCCCTGACCATCAGCACCTTACCTAGAAGCACACTGCACTGAGGCTCCATTATGCTGTGTAGTATAGACCAATCATGCCCCCTGAAGTTTACAGTGTCCCAGAATTTAGTTATTCTGAATTATTGAGTGCCTTGTTGAAGGCCCTGACTGATCCTGCAATGAGCTCCACACAGGTCTCCATATGGAACCCTGTTGACTTCATTCACTGCAACGTCTGGGCCAATGTAGAGATAGTTTACATAGCAAAGAGTAAAGCAAACTACCGTTTAGACTGTGAGGGTACGTCTATACTGCATCCCTAGTTCGGACTAGGGATGCAAATGGAGACGACCAAAGTAGTTAATAAAGCGGGGATTTAAATATCCTGCGCTTCATTAACATGATCTCACCAGCACACTAGTTCGAATCACAGCTGATTCGAACCAGGAAGTGCGCACCGGGACGCGTTAGTTCGGACTAAAGCCCTTATTCCGAACTAACGTTACTCCTCAAAAAATGAGGAGGATCCTCTTGTGCAACACCGTTTCACCTATTACTTTTCAGGAAGAACGGCGTTGTGCAAGAGGGTTTTTCTTGTGCAAGAAGGGGACGTGTAGATGCTCTGAAAAAAATGGTGGCTCATTAGGTATGCAAATGAGGCTCAGCGATATTCCATGCTTAGCCTCATTTGCATATGACTTGCGCAAGAAGCCGCAAGTGTAGACATAGCCCTGGAGTATTCTGTGCAGTTCTGGTTGCCCCATCTCAGAAAGGCTATAGTGGAACAGTAAAAATTTCAGAGAGGGCAATAAAGATGATTAAGAGTATGGAATAGCTTCCTTATGAGGAGAAACAAAAAAAGATTAGGACTGTGCTACTCAAAAGAGAGACAACTAGGGGAAGATATGCCAGGTCTATGCAGTCATCAATGGTCTGGAAAAAGTGACTAGAGAAGTGTTATTCACTCTTTCCCACAATACACTAACACAGTAGTCAATGAAATGACTAGGCAGCAGGTTTAATACAAGCAACAGGAAGTACCTTTTTACACACTACACAGCTAGATATGGAACACATTGCCATGGGATTTTGTGGCTGGTAAAAATATAACTGGGTTCAGAAAACAACTGGATATGTTCATAGAAGTGAAGTCCAACCATGGCTATTAGCAAAGATGGTCAGAGTTGCAACCCTAGGCTTGGGGAGATCCTATACCTATGACTGCCAGGATCTGGGAGTGAATCACTCCAAAATTGCCCTGTTACCAGCCACTGTTGGAGACAGGATACTGGGCAAGCTAGAGCATGGTCTGATCTAGTATAGCAGCTCTTGTGTTCTGTTTTAATTAAAATGTTAAATCTGGGTGTTCAGGCTAGGGTATTCAAGGTGTTTAAGAAGAAGTTAAGTGCTCAGCAACCCTTAAGTTTTATGCTGAATTGGGGCTCTTTGTGGCAATCCCAGTTCTAAACATACCGATTTATTTTTAAGCAACTAAATGACCGTTTATTTGGATGCTCAATTTTAGGTGCTGAGGTTTGAGTTTTTAAGGGGTGGTGAATTTTAGAGTTTTTGACTGTGTATTTGATCAATAAGCAAAGTCCGTTTTTCCTTTTTTTATAAATACCCACTGATTTTTCTAAAGCCAACATTGTAGCAGATATTTCTGTATTAGTAGCAGAATGCCCCATGCTGTCAATTGGATATAACCGATAAAGTCAAAATGACTGCAAACTTAACAATTGGATTGTAACAAATGGTGAAGCTCAGTGATGCTTGAACCTGATGATAGTCTGAACAAGAAGTTCTCTGAACCATGCTTGTAGCTGTTTCCATCTTTTCGGTCTTTCTAGGACAGATGGATGGCGGGGACTGTGCGCGCGCACACACACACACTATCTTACACTATCTTATATAGATTCTCTGATGACAAACAGAATACAATGATATTTTTGATGGTTGGTTTGGTTATATTAGACTCATAACACTAAGTGTGATTAATATAGCAACCTTCTGTGGTTTGTGTTGGGTCAATTCTCCACTGAAATTCACACCATAAGAAACTAGAGAAATTAGAGAAATGAAGGTGGTGGTGTAAGTCAATGCAGAATTCAGCCTCGTGTGAGGTCTGTTAAAGTACTTCTTTCTAACTTCAGAAATAGTCATGTAGAGCAGCTCCTTCCACACACTGTGACAAGAGCAAAATAACGAGAAGTCCTGTGGCACCTTATAGACTAACAGATTTATTGGCGCATAAGGTTTCGTGGGCAAAGACCCACTTCGTCAGATGTTGGAGCTTATGCTCCAATAAATCTGTTAGTCTATAAGGTGCCATAAGACTTCTCGTTGTTGATACAGAGTCAGACTAACGTGGCTACCCCTCTGATACTCATCAAGAGCAAAATAGCCTTAGGAAAAGGGGAAGAGAATCACACCATGATAAAAGCTCAGAAAGACTGTTTAACTGTATTGGCGGAATGGTCCAAAATATGAGAATAATATGGATTTATTCAAAGACTAAACATTTTTCCTAGCTGTTCTGGAACAGTTTTATGTAATTAATTTGGAGGGTTTTTCTAATGAGCAATATATGGGGAGAAAAGGATTCCAATTGTGGTTACATTATAAGCCCATTTAAAAGTTTTTCTTGCATTGCACTAATCCTATAATACTTTTGAAATCTAACAACAACACATTTTACCACTAATCTGATTATTATGTATTTTTCAGTATGTTCTAGTCATGAGACAGGGTGGTAATTCAAAGGCTTTTTTCAAAAACTAGTCCACTTGAAGTGGTCAGTACTGTATTACATGTAAATGATAGAGAGAGATAAAATATGCAGTCACTTACCACTGTATAATACCATCAACATATTCACCAGCAGAATTACAATCATTGTTTTAATCCAAAGAATGGAAAAAAATCACACAGCAGAAACATTTACCTGGTGAATTAAGTAAAACATTATGTAGGACATTTATGTCTTAAATATAAAAGTAAAAAGACATTTGTTATGCAGGAGAGGTGACTGAATTATTTGTGTGGCCTGATCATTTTTAATTCTGCTTTGACATGCACTTTCCTCCCTAATGCTTATGAGACACACAGAGAGCAAAGATGCACCTCACATGACATCCCAAGATTTTAATTTATACAATGACTATTTAAACTTGATTAACAGTATTCATTACAGGACAACAGACTGTTGATGGAGAAGCCGTAACTGGCAACAAAATGGTGAACTTAACAATTGGACTATAACAAAAGAAGTTTATTTTGATTCTGCAATCAGTTTTTTTAGAGATGGCACATCATATAACTAAACATTGTATAGTGGGCCAGATCTTCTTCAGGTGTAAATCCGCACAACTCTACTGACTTCATTTACATCACCAGAAGCACTGCCCCAGTAATAGTCAAACATTAGTTGTAGCTTTTACAGACATATTGATATAGCATGTAACATTTTAATATTAATGTAAATTATATTCATGTAGGTCCAGGTCTGAGGCTGCTCTTCCTAAAACCAATATTAAAGTACCTGCACTGACTTGGTGGTGTTTTGCTGGTGTGACAGAGAAGAAAATCAGTCTCTCAGTTGCTGATTGCAGCTGTGGTTCATCCTAACTTTTAATTTTCTACCTCAGTCATGACAGGTTTTTCAAATGAGCAAATGAACATTTAATTATCAATGTGCAAAAGTATTTACTCCTCGTGATCTTTTCCCTTAAACACTGCTTATAATGTTTACCACCCACATAATGCTGCCATTCACATTTATTAAATTCTCTTGTAATGCTTTATCTAATGAATGGATGTAAATATAACAGGGGGATAATCCTGTTTTAATAAAATATCCTAAATCATTTTGCCTGCACTTTATTCTTCACCCTCACTGTCCTACATAGTTGTATCTTAAATAGTTTTCTCTTGGTATAATAATGCCTTTCCAAGACAGTGCATATGAAAAAGAGCTTACCTTGAGGAATATAATTCAAGGCAGTTGCATGGAAGACAAATGGATTTCAACAGAGTTAGCTGTAAGTGATTTATACTCCTGTGGACATGTACCTTACCCATGTGATCACTTTTTTTTAATCAAACCTACTTCAACATTTATTAATTAGTCCTTTCATGAGATTTCTGCAGATCAGTATACCTGCTGCATAGCTTAATAATATAGCACTGAACATGTAAAGGATCTATATTAAGAACCCTTTCCGCAGGTGCAGTCAGGGTGTTGCACTCTGACTTAATATGATGCTGCTGTAATTAAATAACAATTGATTCACTGTATTCTCTCTTCTACCAAATCTCTGGGTCATGTGATTATTGCTTTAATAATTTAATAAGAGGTAGTGGCCAGCGATGAAAGATGAGTGAAAACTTATACAGCATTTCCAGCTTTGGCATCTCACCAGTGTTGAAAACCCGCCTTTATCTAATCTCTGTGGGTCTGATCCAAAGCTTAAGGGTGTCATAGAAAGGTGTCCTCTGATTGCCATGGGCTCTGGGCCAGGCCTTCTCTTAGTTTAATATGAACTCCTTTTAGCAAAACCAATTGCATTTAGTCTTAAAAGTCACCGTTGGCGAAGGACAGTGGTCATTCGTTTCAGAGGTACAATTGGAATGAAAACTAGTTTGCCATTTGGGGCTCTAAGAAGTCACTGTATCTGGGACTGAGGTTGGCCACATTAGCAGTTCCAGTTTGCCTGGGTGGCGGAATGTGTCTCCTCTCTGAGGCAAGCCGTCAAGCTCCTGCACTACGCACCTCGGTTCAGTCATAGGCCCTTTCAAGGCCTTGGTCCTAAGATACAAGGACTTAAAGCAGTGTTCTTCAACCTTTTTACACCCAAGATCACTTTTTAAATGACAGACCAAGCCAAGATCTACCGCCCCGCCCCTTCCTTGAAGCCCCGCCCTCTCTATTCTCCTCGTCTCCATCACTTGCTATCCCCAATCCTTATACTGCTGCTTTTTTTAAAAGGTTTTTCCAACATTTGGAAGTGGTGCTCAGCCAGGGTGCACCACGCTCCACGTGGGTTGGTGTAGAGAAGAAGCTGCCTGGCCAGCTGGTTGTGGCCTTCAGCCCAGAGGAGGCTGAACCGCGCTCCATCTGATCGGGCAGCTTCCCCTCTGCACCTGCCCATGTGGATCTTAGTGCACGCTGGCTGAGTGCCATGGCCAGCTGGCCGGGAAACCGCTTCTCTTCACTCCCGCCCGGCTGCCCTGCGCTCAGCCTGGGAAGCTTGCTCCAGCACAGCTGGAGCTAGATGCAGCCTCCCTGGGCTGAGCGCAGGGCAGCCGGGCTGGAGGGAAGAAAAGTGGCTGCCCGGCCAGCTGGCCATGGCGCTCAGCCAACGTGCAGCAAGATCCACATGGGCAGGCGCAGAGGAGAAGTCGCCGATCAGCTGGAGCGCAGGGCAGCCTCTTTCAGCTGAAAGCCACAGTCAGCTGGCTGGGGTGTTTCAGCCCTCCCGGACCTCTTAGCTCCCACCATTCCTCACAGGTACTCACCTGTGTTGTTGCTCAGTGAGTAGCTGCTCCTCAAATGAGGAAATCTAATGTAAATGCACTGTGCAGGCGCGCAGTTCAGAGAGGGCTCAAGAGCTACTCTTAGAGCCCCTGAGATCGACCGGTAGATCGCAATCTACTGGTTGGTGACCATGGACTTAAGGGATCATGAGTCAGTGAGGCCAGGAGACTCTTTGGTATCCAAGACCCTCAAAGAGAGCAGCACTCTCCTGTAGCAAAAGGAAATTGAGGATGAGGCTCATGAGAACCAAAATCAAAGCAGTCTTGACTGTGACCTGTCCTACCATAATGACTGGACTGAAGCAAAGGCCTGGACCCTTTCAAGCAGGCAGGAAGAGCAGCCAAGCCACACAGTTCTGCCAGGTTATATGACACTGAGGCAGTTACAGCAAAGATTCATAACTCCATTCTCTTGTCTTCCCCTTAATTTGTCAAGTCACACTCTCTGTCTTATGGACAGCTATGGTTAGGGCCCTACCAAATTCACAGCCATGCAAACGATGTCACAGACGGTGAAATCTGGTGTCCTACTGTGAAACCTGGCGTCCTACCGTGAAACCTGGCCTTTCGTGTGCTTTTTTACTCTATACTACACAGATTTCGTGCAAGAATGGCCCAAAAATGAGTTGCAAGGGATCACAAGGTTATTTTAGGAGAGTCTCAGTTTTGCCACCCTTACTTTTGTGCTGCCTTCAGAGCTGGGCTACTGGAGAGCGGTAGTTGTAATGCTGGCTGGGTGCCCAGCTCTAAAGGCAGCACTCTGCCAGCAGCAGTGCAGAGGTAAGGGTGACAATACTGTACCCATGTCACCCTTACTTCTGTACTGCTGCTTTCAGCACTGGGCACCCCGAGAGCGGTAGCTGCTAAGGTCCCATCTCTGCAGGCAGCAGTGCAGAAATAAGGGTGGCTGTATCATACCACGCCATCCTCCCTTGTGTACTGCTGCTGGTAGCAGCTCTACCTTCAGAGCTGCCAGCAGCTACCACTCTCCAGCTGCCCAGCTCTGAAGACAGCACCATCCCCAACAGCAGCACAGAAAGAAGGGTAGCTGTGCCGCAAGCCTCCCTAGAATAACCAATTACAACCCCATGAAATTTCAAATTTAAATATCTGAAACCATGACATTTACCATTTTTTAAATCCCATGACCCTAAAAATGGACCAAAATGAATTGTGAACTGGGTAGGGCCTTCTCTTTCATCAGTAGGCCCTGTGCTATCTGTAAAATGGGAGTCAGGGAAATCTTCTGGGAGTGCTCCAAAGGTGCTAGGAGTTAGAAATTAGCTCCTCCGGGAGGCAGGTGGCTTCAGTTTGAAATCAGAAGCCAAAATTGGTGTCTGATGCTCAATTGGCCGCCTTGCCAAGCAGTGTGAATAGGCACAGTTCTACTGACACTCATGGACCATATGCCAACTTATGCCAGCTGAGGCTCGGAGCCAATGTGTGAGTGGGAAGAGGCAGGAAAGGCTGGGCTGTCCACACCGGTTACAATGGGTGTGAGAAAGAGACTATAAAGTCAAGAGCTGATTAAAAAACATCCATTTCAACATTTCTTGACCAAAAAAATTGTTTAAAAAAATGTGCCCATTGTGCTACTAGGAAGCCTCTCACAGCAGAGTAAAGCCCCCCCCGAGTGATATCATGATGGTAAGAGTCTTTAATTTCCACACCTCTGAGTTCTGGCACGTCCTCCTGGGATTTCTAGCCAGCTCAGTAGCATGGTTATGGGTGGTGGTTTGTTATGGGAGCCTCATGGAAGTATTGAGCTTTGTAATGGCACATGAGGTAGACTGGTGGCTGATAATTAAGGCTGCAGGTTTCTCAGGGCGTGTCTATACAGCAGGGCTTAGCTCAACTTGCATTGCTTATTTCAAGTTATGTCAATTGCGTAGCTTATTTTGAAATAGCTTATTTCAAGTTTTGGTGCTGTCTACACAGCACTTATTTTGAAATAGAGCACTCACCCTCTGACTTCCCTTACTCCTCATAAAATGAGGGTTACAGGAGTTGGAGTAAGAAGTCTTCCAGCTCGACAGTATTTTGACATTATGTTGAAATAACTGCTGGCTGTGTAGACGTGGGCTTTGTTATTTCGAAAATAACACTAGTTATTTCGAAATAATGTTGCTGTGTAGACATAGACACAGGACAATGGTCACAGCTAGTGTGAGTTTTCCCTTTTGTCCATGACTCTTTCCATAGACTCTTATCCCATGGGGCTGGGCCAAGTTCCCCTTTCCTGGTGCCATGCCACTCAGATTTGGCCTGGCTGCTCATCTGTCCTGACATGGAGAGAGGGACGGGCCAAACCTAGCAGCACTGTGACCCAATGTTCCAGGTCATGAGGCCCAAAGCGGGTAGGCAGGCCCAGCCCTAGCCCTGTGGGGCGTTGGAGTGGCTGCTTTCCAGGCTCAAGGTGAATGCCAGTGAGCAGGCTCATTATCCAGCCCCTGCCCTCCGCATTTGGGCTGGGATTGAGGTTGTGGTGCCAGGCGTGTGGGTGGTAGGGGGAGGGAGGGAGTGCTGCTTAAAGGTGATCAATACCCACATTTTTTCAATTAGACATCACGGAAAGAATTTACCCAGCATCTTCCCACTGAAAGTGGCTTGTGTGCCAAAACACGCATTTTCACAGAAAATGCTTATGTCTTAAGAAATATTTTTATTTGTTTTCAGGGAAAAACCCCCAAAACTGAAAAATTGCTTTCTAGTTTTCTATTTTTGTGGGTTTTCATTCTCTTTCTCTCTCTCTCTGTCTTTTTCCATCCCCTTCCCCACTTTCTTCTCTTTCTCCACTCATGTTGTCACTCAGGCTATGTCTGCACTACACTTCTTTTTCAGAAAAAGGTACACAAATAGAGCTCTGCAATTTGCATACCGTTTTCTGATTCTTTTTTCGGAAGAAGCTTTTCTGAAATTTAGCCCATCTATACTGGGCCAAATTTTGGAAAAACCTCCTCTTTCAGAAGAGCCCTTTTTCCGTGTGGAACATGGTTTACAGGGCTCCCGAAAGATCACGTCTGCTCTTTCGAAAAAAATTCAGAAGAGCAGATGCGTTCCCTGGATGCTGCGGAGTTTTTGTAGACTCCGTAGTGTAGACATAGCCTCAATACGAAAAGGATATGGGGAAGGAAAGGAAAACTAAAAATGTCTTTTGTTTTCAAAAATCCTCAAAGGTTCAGTTTTAGTTTCTAAACTTTTGGGGGGATTTTTTTTAAGTGGTGGTGGTAATTCTGCAAAAGGCACTGGCCTGCCCTTTCATCCATGACACCCCTCATATTCCTAGTCTGACATACACAGTGGTCATACCGGGCATATCTCTTTCCATCCAGGCAATCTCTTTCTAATGGCCTGACCTTTATAAACTTAAAAAACAACAATAGTCTAATAGCATCTTAAAGCTTTCGTGAGCATGTGTTTTGTTAGTTTATAAAGTGTTGTTTTTTAAATTTATCCTGTACAGACTAACTCGGCTACCCCATGAAGCTTCCAGTACAATTATAATTTTTAAGTGGTGGTGGTAGTGGGGGAGGAGGGAGTCTGTTTTGTAATTCTGCAAAAAGCACTGGCCTGACCTGTACAGTTATGAAATTATAATTTGTGTCATTCTAAATCCCTGCACCCTTTGCTATGACTGATAGCTTAGCACTTGCACCCTGCCACCAGGCACTCTGGTGAACATATGCTTTGTTATTCCTATAGAATTCTTTGTGATTCCCAGTTGTGATGTTCTTCTTTGGTATTGTGTTAGTTAAAATATTATTTTCTTTATTGAAATATCTAAGTTAAATTCATATCGGTAGCCAGGAAAATACTTTTGCCTCATTTGAAATGTGAATGTTTGGATGAAATACTTTTGATTCACAGCAACGTTATGTATTAGATTGGAATACAAGTGTGATGTGATTTTTGTTTTCTTGTTGCTCTAATTAGCAAGACCTGTTGGTTCATTGCCAATAACTGCAATGAAGGTATACAAAGGGATTGAAGGCAGCAAGCGAAGCGCAAGAGTTTTCAGTTCTTGACATGAATCAGCATGAGCTAATTCAGATGCAGCATAGCGATGAAAGAACTGTAAGTACAAGCATTTCTTATAGAAGAAGGTGCAGTGGTTGTATTTACCTGCAAACATAACTCAACAGTAAAAGTGTGAAGAAAGAAGATCTCTTGATCTGAACACTGAATGATCAGAAAATGTTTTAAGTTTATGAAGTCATAAACATGTGTCAACTCTTAGACTTCTTTTAGAGCTAATTTCAAATTATTTCATATTTATTATGATCGTTTTAATGTAATTTTGGACAAAACTAACAATCTGTTTACATACATTAACAGATTTTATAACTATATTTTATAAAGCACAGTTTAAAATTCATTTAAAAATGTTTAATTACAGTTAAATTTATTTTAAAATTCACCCGGTTTTATATCTCATTTATACAGTCCTTTGGAAAAAAATATCTCTAGAAAATCGCTGATTGATGCAAATATTTGTAACTAACATTCTATTTTTCTCATATGGAAAAATGGAAAAAGACTACTAAAGACTGTCAGAGCTCTTCTTATTTGCAGTATATTCCCTCAGTGCTTTAGACAGATTTACAGATGTTTGTAAGGCATTTTTGCTTTAACGCTGGAAGAACAAAAGAAAGTCACACTCAGAATATATTTTACAAGCAGAATTTCTAAAACATTCTATACACGTAATTATACCTTTTTATTTCATAAATAAAAGCTAATTCATTAGCTATGGAGGAAAGACTCTTAATCACTCTGTGGAGATGGATGGAGAGCTTCTTGTAAATGATTTTTAGATCATGAGCAGCTCTATACACCTTTGGCAAATTTACTGAGCCAGATTTTCAGTGGCAGTAAATTGGAAAAGCTCCAGTTGGCCAGTGAGGCTACACAGCTAATAGACTATGATACTTTTAATAGATTATGGCAGAGTACAACTAGAAAGTTTACTTACTTTGTGAGTAAGCCATTCTTTTGACCCTTTCACAGATGTAAGTTGCATTTTTCAAGAACCAGGAATAGTATTCAATACAATACCTAAAGATTTAGTCACAGTTAGGGTAGTAATATCCTCTGAGCCCTTGTGATTTTATACATACATTTTATAATGCAAGTGTTCTAGTTTAAATATACAAAAAGTATATGCTGGAATCTGATCGTGCTTATGCAGCTATACATCTGGAATAATTCCGCTGAAGTAACTGGAGCTACCCATGAGTCAAACCCATTGGATGTCAGATCAGATATCATCCCAGAATATTTATGCATTTGATTCTAAATTCCCAGCCTTTACTTAAGTAAAACTGCCAATAACTGCAATGAGAGTTTTTTTGTGTGGGAGAACAGCCTGACTTTATTTGGAGATCAGGTAAATCTTCCCCAAACTTGTGCTTTCAAAGATAAACACACAGTTAGCCCAACATTATTGTCACCCTAATAATGCAATATAATGGGCTGGCACCATATATTCTTCTTCTGCAAGGGACTATAAAGCCTACACTCTGCACATTAATCCCTCTTAATCAGTGGAGAAGATGCTGATTCACACTGATTGAAGATAACTCACTATCAGCCATATTACATGTGCAACTTCACCCAATGATATCCACCAGGGATTTGCTTCGGACCGATTTGAATATAGGAACTGATCTAAAGGCCATTAAGAGGCTTCTATCAATTTCAATGGGTTTTAAAACAGGCACATAATGGAATCTGGAATAGTTTCTTAACAGAGATCTAAGGTGGGTAAATTAATATATTTTACTAAACCAACATCTGTTGGTGAAAGGGACAAGTTTTCTCCAAAGTTTTAAAGCTTATCTCTTTCACCAACAGAAGTTGGTCCCATAAAAGATATAACTTCACCCATCTTGTAGCAATGTTGGTGCCAGGGTATTTGAGAGACAACAACACTGCAAACAACAATGGAAGACATTTTTTAAATGTCTCCGTTTTCCATTCTGTATTTCCATCTCTCTTTCCCACATGTGGAAGTTCATAATTTAGTTGGCTCATTATAGGTTTTCCTCTCAAAATCTTTCAAAACTGTCTGCCTTCAGGGCCAATGATCAAGTATGCAGACTTCTGTCTAAAGAAATTATTGTAAGCTTAATTACAATACTCAGGGTTTATATTTTTAGAATGTATTAGTAGCTCTAAAGTTATTTAAACATTTGGGTATTTAGAATAGGATTTTCAAGCACTTAACATTGCCCCAAGACTGCTCCTAGTGAAGCCAATGGCAGTTTTGTTATGACACACTGTGGTAATGATGCAGAGCACATTTGAAAATCTGTCCCATAAAGCACACTTAAACAGCCATTTTAATAGAAAGTTTAACAGAGGAACAAGCTGTATGTAGTACATTAAGGCCATGTCTACACTATGTGGAAGATATCCGGAGTTCGATTTAGTGGGTCTAGTGAAGACCTGCTAAATTGAACTCAGAGGGCACCCGTATGGTATTCTTGCTCCTCATGAGGAATAAGGGAAGCCGACAGAAACATTTGCTCTCATCAGCCGTCTGCTGTGTGGATGGTGCAGAAATTTAATTCAAGATACATCATCTCCAGCTATGTAATTAATGGAGTTGTGTTTCTTAATTTGACCTTCCGCTGTAGTGTAGAGCAGGCCCAAGAGTGCTGGGCTGAGCATGACATACATAGAAGCCTTGTGGGCTGTATGGAAGGAGGAAACAAGATAAAAACACCTTCCAGCCCAGAGCATACTGTTCTCTCTCAATTGCTCTGTCAGTTCTGTCAATTTGACTCTCCATGTTGTTGGTGTAAGTTCTAGATGTGAGAGAGTTCCCACTTCCCCTCCCTGCCACCTGGTTTTTCATAAGCTCATCACTAATCATATTTAAAAGGTATGGGGAAAAATATGTCTCTTCCCCTCCCGACCATCCAACCTGACATACAACTAGGAGTCTAAAAATGATGGTCCTGGATTATCCAGCTACATGCGGAGTTCAAACCCCTCTTGGACTAGGGGAAGACAATCTAGTGCTGATAATGGAAAGGCTCAAAGGCTGTCCTGAGCATAGAGAGGGAGCACAGAAAGAAGCACAGTGCACACAAGAGGGGAAGTGGCATGATCAGTGCCATGCCTCAAAAAGCAGATCACTTTTCAAGGCAATGGTTTTCCAGAATCAGCTGAAACAGCACTTTTCCTTTACTGGCAAGATAGTTCAATTGCAAAGACACCAGTTGCTAGTTCTGTTCCTTTGTTTCATTTTTTTTAATTATTGGGGGGAGGGTGGAAACCCTGGTAGTGTGGAGCCTATTAAAATATGCACTTCAGCACTGCTTCAACAGCAGCTCTGCAGCTAGGATTTCAGATGGATTCACACTTCACAATGGCAGCTTGAAATAAGTGAATGCCTTGAGTTTATGCTCATGATATCAGGAACACAATTCTCATTTTTTTTGCTGTATGGTCAGAGTTAATATCAGTCCAAGAACACAGTGAGCTCCAGAGATCTGCTACTATCATTGAGCATTGCATGACACTTGCTTAATAAAAATGGGTAACAATTTTCCAGTGAACCATTTTCGCAACTGAAAATGGCTTTTTGGGGAAAAAAAGTGTTTTTTGTCAAAAAGTAACCACTGTTGTCAAGTTTTTTGGCAAAATATTGAAATTAGATTTTTTTTTGTTTTTAAATGGACCTCCTCCCCAAATCAAAGAAAACCTTTGACAAAAATGAAAACTCATTAATGTTCATCAGAAAATTTAAAGAAAAAAATTTCAACCCGTTCTGTTGCTTACATTCCCTGACTTCAGTAGGACGTTGTTCCCTAACAGGTGGGCTACAATTTGGCTTTTTCATCTTGGGAGCATGCAAGCTCTTCTCCTACTTTTCATGTATCTGTAGACAAGCTACCAAGTTATGTAGGAAACCATCTCCTAAACCAAGAGGCTGTGTCTAGACTGGCCACTTTTTCCGGAAAAGCACTTGCTTTTCCGGAAAAATTTGCCAGCTGTCTACACTGGCAACTTGAATTTCCGCAAAAGCACTGACAATCTCATATAAGATTGTCAGTGCTTTGGCGGAAATACTATGCTGCTCCCATTCAGGCAAAAGTCTTTTTCTGAAAAACTTTTGCACAAAAACTTTTGCACAGCAGAGATTTGTTTT
Organism: Pelodiscus sinensis; assembly: GCF_052426305.1. Lineage (NCBI taxonomy): Eukaryota > Metazoa > Chordata > Testudines > Trionychidae > Pelodiscus > Pelodiscus sinensis. Next base: position 16,240,460 of record NC_143053.1, on the reverse strand, counting down.
CTGCAAAAAAGCCCCAATCACAAAAATGGTGATCGGGGCTTTTTTGCGGAAAAGCGCGTCTAAATTGGCTACGGATGCTTTTCCTCAAAAAGTGCTTTTGCAGAAAAGCGTCCTGCCAATCTAGACGCACTTTTCCGAAAATGCTTTTAACTGAAAACGTTTCTGTTAAAAGCATTTCCGGAAAATCATGCCAGTGTAGACGTAGCCAGAGAGTGTGATCTGTGCCAGATGTTTTTTTTCATCAGCATTTTCAGCTGAATTTATGAGCAGGTGTTATTGGGTTTTCAAAGAATGAGAGAACTACAAAACACCCCTCTGCTCCAATGTACAACAGAGACAGAGAATCCTCTACTGGACTACACATCAGTGTAAGTAGCAGCCTGAGGCCCATCTCAGGAGAACTGGAGAGCAATGGGAGAGGCACATTTTTCCAGTTCATACAGTGACTTTCATCTGCCATTACAGGCTTGTTTAGTCAGGGGAAAGTTTCTTTCTACTAATCTTGAAGCTTCCCCCACGTATGGGTCTTGGGAGTCCTAGAGTGAGTCCCAGTGGGACACCTGCAACGACAGCCTGCTGTGGGATATTTCACAATTCCCTCTGTGAGGCAGATGAGTGTCCACCGTCCCCATTTTCCTAATGGAGAAACTGAGGCACAATATTTAGACCATTGCCCTCTCCTGGGCTTTACCAGTTCCAGTCGCAACTTGCCAGCTCAGTAGCAGAACAAAGCCCAGGAGTCCTGCCTTTTCCAGTTTCTAGGCCTGAGGGAAGAGACTGGTCCCTCAGCTTCACTATCCCTGTTGCGCCTAGTCCCCTTCTCTTGTGTAAGTTGTACAGCAGAGCTGGGAGGGGTGGAAAACCAACCTGCCAGAAGGAAGTTGCCCCAGTGTACTAAATTGTCCTCCCAGGCAATGAGCAGCCTATGTGAACATAGCATTCCGGTGTTGTATCATGCAAGCAAGGTAGTAACAAACTTCAACAGGCCTTTATTTACCAAAGGTGAAACCTCTTTACAAAGCTGCTGCTGCTCCCCTGTGTAGCTCTCACTCAGGCCTGGCCCATCTCCTCCCCGCTCCTTCCTGTTTCCTGTGCTTCCAGATTCCCAACAGCCAGTGCTCCCAGTTCTAATAATTACAACCAGCATCTAAAACACCACATCCGGTTACTTTTATTCCAAAGAAATCCTGACTAGAGCTGAGGAATAAACCCTCTTCTCAGACTCCATTCCCTTCCTCCCCCCATACACACACACACACACACACACACACACACACACACACACACACACACACACGTGTGTGAATCCCAATCAGAAGCATTTCAGGCTGAGGCTGCCATGAAATGTACCTTCCCTGCATGCTTCAAGGTCCTTTAGGGCCAGACTTGCAGATTTTCAAAACTAAGTACTGGAGATTGGAAACTGTCCTTTAAGAGAGTGGCACAGAACATCCCCAAAAGGGAAAGGACCATAAAAGGAGGGCTGGATTTACCTCATGGATTCCTCTCTTGAATTTCTTCTTTGAGTCACACAAAGGCACTGCTGGAAAAATTTACACAGCTCCATCACGCAAGGATTGATCTTTTGAGCCATAAAGGTAACAGGAGGGGAGCCCATGAGTGTTTCTTTAAGAGTTGCCTGTGGACATCCTAGAAGAAATATAACTCTGAACTAGTGTGAGTACTTGGGAAAGATGCGGCGTGACAAGTTCATTGTGCTAAATGTCATAAAACCCAAGTCTGTGTGGAACAAAAAATAATGGGAAAACACAATCCACAATGTGGAATCTTTGAGTGAGATGAAATTTTAAACTAGGAAGGTCTCTGTTCGATCCATGATAACAGCTATTCAATATAGTTCTAAGGACTAATCTAGTGAAATTCCTATCTATGTTTTTTTTTTTTTTTTTAACAACGCATCATTTGTAAGTGGAATTTCAGTATAACTTGAACTGCAATGTTGTAAACTGTGATACACCGAAAAGGGGGAGAACTTTATTCTATTTAATTATAAATAACATTCTTGATTTAGGTTCCACTTTACAGAGGTCCTAGTCTACAGTTTTTGCATCCATATATTTAGAAGGTCACTGAGAGCTTAAAGCAGATTTTTTTAAACTAATTCTAATGGGAATTGGGCATCCAGTTCCCTTAAGCAGCTCTGAAAAATCTCAGTCTAAATACCTTAGTGGTGGGTAGAATTGGGTGCTTAGGTGAGTATATACACTAAATGGTATCGGGTGAAGAGTATGCTGAAAATCTGAACCAACACCTATTGGGTAATATTATTTCCATTTTCATTTTCATTCTATACATGTGTTGATCATCTGCACTGAATGTTTTAGCTTCATGAATTTCCAAGTCTATATCGTTAAGGTCTAATGACAATCCTTAGATTCAGTGAGGCTTCTCAGTGTAGTTGTGAGACCATACCTCCTCCTATAGACTTGGGATGAGCTGCTGGAATATGACTTGTTAAGTAATGCATCGTCTGATTCACATTTATTTCCCCTTAGACCGATATATGCTGGAATTCACAGATGGAAGCCTCTCTCTGCACTTTTTTTTAAATATCTATTTAAAAACAGGCTTTGGTACTGGCTGAAATGTTACTGAGTAGGCATTGTTTTTACATTTATTTCCTTGTATGATTTAAATAATAATGAGAAAATACAATATCAGTTTGCTAGGAGATTAATTGTTTTGGACTGACAAAGTACACATCTCTGTTCTGTTTACTCTATGACATTGGTAACCAGGTAATGATTCTGAGGCTCCAGATTTCCAGATTGTGCCTCTTCTACTCCCATTGAGGAATTCCAGCCCTTGCTAGGTTTCATTTACATTCTCAAGCACTGTACTGTGTAAGCCAGGCCAATATTTTAACAGTGTTTTAGTAATAACAGATAGTCCCCTCTCCACATGGGAATTTTAAGTAAATGTTTAGTTTTTTAAAACACTTTTATTGATTTTGCTCAATAAACATAGAAAACGTCCTGTAAATCAAATCATGCACAAGGCATGACAGGAAGTGGTTTGCATGGTGAATATTCAACTTTGCACATAGAGTCATAACTTTTATCCTACAAAAATGCAGGAACTCAGAGGAGAGGTTGACTTGGAATAAAAAAACATTGAGTTCAAGTACCAGTATCACAGGGCCAATCGGTTGATGGCCAAATGTTGCAGTCATCCATTATGAGGTGACTGTTTCCTTATTATCAGATGCCTAGAAGAAGGTAGCATTTTTAGCAGTAGGCACAATTCATGGTGATGGCCCTGGTTCACATACCACCTGGCTGATACTCCTTTTATCACGGGGTTGTGGCCATAAGTAAATGGTATTTTGATGGATTCCATCGTTTTCTCTTTTTCAAAATGCAGGGTATAAAGATGTTTGTTTGTTTAAAGCTGGGGTGGGGAACCTAAGGCCCTGGGGCCAGATGCATCCACCAGCTTGCCTGGATCTGGCCCCCTGAGGGGTGGGGCTCCCATAAGCACTGGGGAGCCCATGCTGGTGAGGAGTGGAGGTTTTTTGTTTCTCACGTGTGTGCAGACTGATTTTTCTGTGAGGCAGTGGCCTCTGACCCCAAAAAAGGTTTCCCATCCCTGGTATAAAGTTACCTGATCCAAATAGGTGTCTTCTGTTGATTTTAGTAGAAGATTTTCTCTCATTGTGAAGTCAGGTTTTAATTGACATTTTGGATTATGAAGCTTAGCACGCTTAAGTGAGTAAAACCCTTAATGGTTGCCCTATTCTGTTTATTCCCTTTGAAGCATCTGACATTGGCCAATGTAGGAAGGCAGGATACAGGGCTACATGCATCATTGGCTAGCTTGGGTAAGACCATTCTTATGTAGGCATTCTTAATGGCAATGAACGTGAAAACCAAAGAGGAACACGCCCTTCAGATGAATTCTACCATGGCCAGATATGTTGAATTCCATTGTCATTGCACAGGTCTAACCCTCTCTAACCCATGAAGACAATGGTCTGATGATTTTTGCTTGAAGATTTAGCAATTATCCTGTCTTTGCTTGTAATTACATCAATATAGCACCTCACATTGAGTTACTGGATTATTTATCCTATAGATATAAATGGATTGTCTACAGCTAATGTATCACCTGTTGGGATGCTAACACTGTTTCCTTAGTCCCTGTGGTTTTGTTAATTAAATTTATGCAATGATTTCCTCTCCTTGTAAGGCTCAGTATCCTTCTCCTGCTCCACCATCCCAGCTTTGTTTCTTAGTAATTTCTGTACATGGGTAGAAAGACTCAGAGTTTTTATCCAAAAGAATTTTCAAAATATGGAATCCTCTATCAACATGTGACCAGATTTTTTTTACTACAGAGTAACCTGTGATCTGAAATCAGACATGGATAAAACATTTTTTCTGTCCCTTGTGATATAATTAAGCTGAAGAATTTATAGTGTGACGTTAACAGATGATTATCCATTTCCTACTGCTGATGGTGTGTAGTGGCAAAGGGTGACGGTTTTATCTTATTGAAGCAGAAACCAAAGCATGGTGCCTTAAGGACTAAACTACACCGGTGCGTCTATACTTACCACCTGTCTACACTGGACACAAGAATTTGCGCAAGAACACTGACTTTGTAATGTACAAAATCAGTGCTTCTTGCGCAAATACTTTGATGCTCTCACTCAGGCATAAGCCCTCTTGAGCAAGAACCAAACACAAGGGAGCAGATGTTGGGAGACTGAGGCTACGTCTACACTGCTTCCCTCTTGCAGAAGAGGAAACGCAAACGGAGCGCTCTTTAGTAGATGTTGCACTCTCATTTGCATATCTTCTTATGATACTTTTTGTGGAAGAGGTTTTTGCGCAAAAAAACGCAGTGTAGATGGGGCCATTATGTGCAAAAAAACCTCTTTTGCACAAGAACCTTTATCCCTCAAAAAATTAGGTTTATGGGGTTCTTGCGTGAAAGGGTTTTTTTTGTGCAAAATGCCCCCATCTACACTGCTTTTTTTGTGCAAAATGCCCCCATCTACACTGCTTTTTTTTGTGCAAAATGCCCCCATCTACACTGCAAAAAGCTCTTCCACAAAAAAGATCAGAAGAGGATATGCAAATGAGTGTGACATATGCTAATGAATGTTCCATTTTTATTTCCTTTTCCTCAAGAGGGAAGCAGTGTAGACGTAGCCTTAGAGGCAGCATGAAAGCCTCTTGACCCTTATAGGGCATCCCTTCCCTCAGAGAACAATTTGGTGGTTTTCATGGGAGGAGGGAGAGCACTCTAAGTTGTGGAGTAAATTAAATGCATGGTGTCAGTGCGGTGATATTGTTGAAGTTAACTGGCTTCAGCTGAGTTGCCCTTGGATTTAGACTTGGGGTCAGAATTTGGCCTTACATCTATCTAAGATTCCCTTATACCTATGCTATAATCCCTTTGACAGAGTAATTGTCTTTTTGGGTTCAAATACCTCACATTCTTTATGGTTTCTGCAATCTTATGTTATATGATCAGAGAGGTTATTCCACTTACACTTGGATTAATGAAGTTCTGTTGAAATATGCCTGAGTTGTCTAGTGCTGACATGAAGTTTTATATAAAATGGCATCTGGGGCCATGAGGAAAATGCGGTTGCTGCCAACCTCAAAGAAATTACTACAAAGCAACTTCTGCCCCTTTTGGCACTGGCCAAGCTAGCAGTAAAACATGGTTCCAAGCATTCCTGATGTCTGGCAAACTTCTGTATGTCAAGAGTCCAGTGAAACAAGCCATCAGATATTACACAAGCACGAGATACAAGAGAGAAGAGCATTAGCTCATTTAGTGGAAACGCCACATCAAGTTGTTCTAAAAGACAGTCTTTAATGACGCCACATTGAGTCTGAATTTTAGACTGTATACTGAAGAGGATGATAAAATTACCATGTAGATGAGCAAGTATTATTCTCTTTTTGCCAAGGTTAGAACGTGTCAAACAAGTTTCCATGGAACAGTTTGCTATTAGAAAAGGCAGTTTTGTCAGTTGGATTGTTTTGTGGGAACATGTCAATTCTGAGGAGATGTTCAATGGGAAAAAGTTGAAACTGTTCAACTTCTCGTTCCATTTTCATAATATTGAAATGTTCTGTTTTGACTTTCGTGCATCATCTCCTTTTATATAGATTTTTATATTACAATTAAGTTCATACTTTTATATCTAATACAGGAAATTCTAATGTTTTGCATTATCAGAATGAAACATGTCAGTTTCCAAATTGGCATTTCTGTTCTGTGGGGGAAAAAAGAGGGTTTTTTATTGTTCTGAATCAAAATAAATTTTCCACAGAAACTTTATACAGTGAATCAGTGCCAGGCCTGTGAAGAAAACTGAGGGGTTGTGGACTTCTAGTTTTGTGATCTAATCCTCAATCTTCTTATAATGTTCTTGTAACAGAATGGTTTTCAAATGAGACTGCTGAATTTGGTTCCTCAGAAGGAAGTGCCAAGCAATACTGCCTCCTGTCACTTTCTGGAACAATACTCTGTTCATTTAAAAAAATACTCCCATCCCACTTCATGCCATGTGTGTGGAATTCACAGTGACAGAGCTCTTCTTACCACCACGTGTTCCTCTTCTTGCTGCCATTTTACAGAATTATGTTCGAGTCAGAGAACACTTATACTTGTCCTAAGGGAGGGAGGGTTTCTTGGAACAGTGCTTTCCCAGATACGAGACACGTCACTTATTTCATGCTGAGGATGATGTGAATGTTGTACTGAAGGCTTGATTCATCCGCTGGGTTCCCAGGAGAACATAATGGTCCAGGCTGCCCATAGTCCTCTTCCATGATGAAACACAGCACCAAACAGAACACCCCACAAAGTGTCTGGCGGCAACCTAGCAGGGGCTAGAACCACGTGGGATGGAGATACTCTGCCATCTAGACTCTGTACTTCCCTGGGCCTTAATCAAGTCCCAACTAATTACAGATAAAGAGTCAGATCTTGAGAGGTGTTGGTAAGAATGGTGGGTATTTAGGATGAGGCCAAAAGGTATTGCATCATCTGAACCACTGTTTATTTTAATTACAAGATAACCTGGTCAACCATCAGGCCAGTTGGGTGGGTCGGTCCTGGGTCCAACCCCCAGAAGGGGTTGGGTTGAGGGCTAGCCTCCGCCAGTCAGCCCTTCAGTGCCACTGAATGCATGCTTCAGGGAATAAGAGGCTCTGGTGATGATTTAAAGGGTCCTGGGCTCTGACCACAGCCACTGCTGAGGTAGTGGTGGTGGTGGTCAGGAGCCCCAGGCCTTATTACCAGGACCCGGGACAGCTGCCCTCTTCCCCCTCTCTCCCAGTTGGCAGCCTTGATAACTAGGATTTTCAGTCTTCACAGAGATGGTCAGTCTCTAGCTTTGGTGGGATTTTTACACTGGTATAACTGGGATCAGAATCTGGCCTGCTGACTCTCTGAACTCTGAGGAGTGCTAGTTCAATTTGCACTCGCATTGCATTTATTCAATCCCAACACCAAGCTGATGTGAACCAAAGACCACAGAGCTTACAATACACAACACACAATCAAAAGCATCTTTGTGCAGAATAATTTCTGATAGAAAAGAACTACTACAGCATGGTCTTCTGCTTTCCTGTTGGGTATTCAAGTCTAATTCTTCTCAGATTCTTCATTTCTCACTATCTAGGATACAAAGAAACCAAAAATATGTCCACTGGTTATGCTCATCATTAATTTCCAATGGCAACCAATGAGTACTATGGGGAGTAAAATATTTGTAGCTATTGGAAGGGCTACAAACAGTTAAGAGCTCAGGAATAACAAAATCATTAGCTACTTACCATTCTTGCCTGGGGTTTGGAAGTCTTCCGTATTTCTTCCTAGTGTCTGGTATTTGTCAATTACTGCCTAATGAGTACATTTCAGAAGAAACTCTTGATCAAGAATTCCCAAGCTGGTTTACTCTCTCTTCTTCTTGACACTGTCTGTTTTGCTACAGGTCTGTTATTTGGGGGTTTATGCCTAATTACTTCTGCCAATTCAGCTCCATTGATTTTCCTAGTTGGAATTAACCATTTTAAGCTATACAAATGCAGTATTCACATGTGAAAATTGAGTCTAATTAAGAAACACACATCATCTAGCTCCAGGTCATGTCCCAATGTTTTGTATGTTTTAAAAAAAATGTTACTATCCAAAACTAGGTTTACATTACAAAAAGCATGTCAACCCAAGACATGCTGGCATACAACCATCACAGTTATTGTATTGCTAGCATATGTGCACACTACACTGTGTGTGCTGGAAGTGTGCATCCTCACCAGGAGCACTTTGTATCTGTGCAGCATGTCGTTCACGCGGGTTGGTATCTCCCAGTGGAACGTGCCATTATCCAGTGTAATATTTTGGGAAAATTTTGCAGTACTTTGTTTTGGAGCCAAACCAAGCTGTGCGAAGGTGACTGGGATCTTAGGATGAGTAGCCCACAATGCAGTATTATCCATCCCATAATTTCAACTGCATCCCATAATATTTAGCCTCTTTTCAAAACCACTCACATCTGCATGGGCCTCCCTGCTGTCCACCAACCCTCACGGGAGCATGGCACTTACATAGTTCTGCAATATGAGCATGAGCTCTGCAACCACAGGGCTCACAATCCTGTAGTCTTAACAGACCTGCAAGAGGCACCCCAGGGGAACATGATGCATCCTTGGACGCAGAATCACTGTGGGACAATGAAAGAAACAATTGAAGGTTGGTGACGGTGATCGCAGAGCAGCTGGAGCGCCAGTTTGGAGCCTGAGAAACAAGCACTGCCTGGTGGGATCATGCTGTAATGCAGGTTTGGGATGATGAGCAGTGGCAGCAGAACGGTCAGATGCACAAGGCTACATTCCTGGATCGGTTTGTGGAACATTTCCCAGCCCTCTGGTACAGAAAGCCCCTAAATGAAAGCAGCACTGACAGCTGAGAAGTAAGTGGCAAATGCACTGTGGGAATGTGAAATCTGGTCAAGCTGGAATCAGCTTTGAGTTGGGAAGTTCACTGCAAGGACCAGTGTCATGCAAGTGTGCAGGGCCAGTAATCACCTTTGCAGCCATAGGTTTCCAAAATGCAGTGGGGCAATACATGGCATACAAATCCCCATGTAAGCAGCAGACTCAGCATATATCAGCAGAAAGGGTTACTTTTCATCGGCTGGTGGATCACCAGGTTTGCTTTACTGACATCTGTGTGGGCGAGTCAGGAAAGGTGCCTGATGCTTGCATCTTACAACACAGGACTGAGCAGAAAGCTGCAAGCAGGGGCTTTTGTTTCCTGACCGGCAAATTACCTTTAGGAACGTTGAAATGAAAACAGTGATCCTGGGAGATCCAGTTTGTCCCAGGTTTCCCTGACTTGTGAACTCCTACACCAGCCGCCTCGACAGCAGCAAGGAGTGCTTCACATACAGGCTCAGCAGGTGCAGGGTGGCAATTTAAACTACCTTTGGTCATTTGAAGTTTCCATGACATTGTTTTTTATGAGCTTGGACCTCAGGGAGAAAAATATCCCAATGGTTATAGTTTCCTGCTGTGTTCTTCAGACTATCTGTGAAGCAAAGCGGGGGAAGTTTCAGCCAGGGTGCGGTGGGAGTGACTGCTGAGTTTGAACAGCCAGACACCAAGGCTATTGAAGATCTCGACACAGAGCTCTATGGCTCAGGGAAGCTTTGAAAGAACATTTGAATTGTGAGCCAGAGTAGTATGTGTTGCTGAAGTGTGTCTCAGCGGTCTTGCTCTTTTGCAGCCCAGTAGGATTCATGTAGTGATTGCCATGTATGTAGGAATAAAATTTTGTCAATGCACCTATCGTTTGCCAGTGATGTTGAGTTCTATGATTTAAAAAAAAAAGCAACAGGGAATTGGTGCATGTCATATCTACTCAACGCCAAACAGCACATATTGTGAACTAATAAAGATGAATCTTTATCCAAATAAAAATAGATTTTTATTCAATAACGTGAACAAGGCAATTAAAAAATAATTTAAAGCTTAATGAATTAAGGGAACAGAACCTACGAAAGGGGAACAGTCATTTCCATTTCAGCTACACCAACCATGGCTTTTACAGGTCAGTGTTTGTAAAGCTGTGATTGTCTTTACTGTGCACCGGGGAGGAGTGGTATGGATAGGGCCATGACCCCTGATGCCATGTGGAATGTTGCAGGAGAGGGTATAGGAGGTCTCAATACTAAGTGCTCTATGGGCTACAGAAGGAGACAAGCACCAGATTGTTGAACTTGCAAATCTACCAGAGTTTGCAGTTTTTCTGTTTGCTTCCTCAGAAGCCCCATTACGCCCTGGTGCCTCTTCCTCTCTTTTTCCTGCTGGACTTTTTCCTCTCCAGGTTGTCTGCAAGGGAGATACTCTAAGCTCTAGTCTTATTCTCTGAAGCAGCACAGGCTTGCAGGATTTCCTGCAACATCTCACCTGGAGTCTTCTTCCTTCTCCCCCTTCTCTCTTAGGCACTCCATGGGTGTGGTGCAAGATAGGACACAGCAGTCCACAGTAGCAGCAGCTGTAGATACAACACATAGAGGTACCATTGTCCAGTGAATTCACAATGGAATTGAAATATAGGATGCTGACCTCACTCCCCTTGACTGCCAAAAGTTGTAAACATTACAGTCTCACTTCTCCTGGGAATTGGTACTGTCCCAGCACCCACCCCATGGCCTGGGGAGGGAGCTGGGGAAATAAGGAAGGAATAGATCATAGCTGTACAGGGAAATGGAACTCTATACTGACTGGCACACTCTTCCACAGGTCATGGTGATTTTAGCTAGCATCTCACTCCTGAGGGTAACAGAGGCAGAGAGTGCACTGTTGCTGCTAGCCTGTGTATTGCAATGGCGCCTGCTGAAGTAATCAATGAGTGGCACGGGAAAGTGTCCCAGCACTATGGAAGAAATAAAGCAGCCCTCCCTCAAGATTGCAGAATGCTTCCATCAGAGTTTCATCAAGATGTCTACAGAGTATTCCTGGGACATCCCGGTGAACACAAACTGCTCCATGTCCCCCTCTCCCCTGCCTAGCTTCAGAGGAGAATGACACGCAGGAAGGAACCCTCTCTCTCTTGGCAGTTGCACAAAGGCTTCTCTAGGTGGCCAGGTGGCCGGCTTTCAACTGGAGCGCCCAGGCGAAAAGTGGTGGCTCCCGTCCACACTACTGACCAGGCTAATAAAAGTCCAGTCAGTGATGCTGCAGAGCTAAGGCAGGCTAGTCCCCACCTGTCCTGGCACCGTAATGTGCTCAGGAAGCTCCCAGCAGGCCAGCTCATAGGCGGGGATGCCCGCACCTCAAGCACTGGCTCTGCGCTTCCACTTCCCACTCCTTAAGTCCCTCAGCCTGCACCCCTAACCCAGAGCCCTCACCCATCCCACACTCCAACCTCCTGCCTCAGCCCACAGCCATCTCCAATAGTCCAAATGTCTCAGCCCCATCCTGCAGGCCACTCGGGCACCCCAAACCCTTCATCCCCAGCCCCACCCCAGAGCACGCACTCCAGCCAGAGACCTCAGCCCAAAGCCCCCTCCTGCACCTCAAACCTCTTATCCCTAACCCCATCCAAGAGCCCGCATTTCCAGCCAGAGCCCTCACTTTCCCCTGAAACAGAGCTCCCTGCCCCAGCTCAGAGCCGCCACCTGCACACTGCACCACTCATTTCTGGCCTCACCTCACAGCCTGCATGTCCAGTTATAGCCCTCACCCCTTCTTACAATCCAGCCCCTTGTCCCAGCCCTGGGAAAGTCGGCAAGAGCAAGCCACCAAGGGAGGAGGAATGTAGTGGGCAGGAGGTGTGGCTTTGGGGAAGGATTAGATAGGAGTGTGGCCTCAGAGAAGGGGCAGAGCTAGAGTGTTTGGTTCCATGCTGTTAGAAAGTTGGCAACCCTACTCTTCTACACCATCCCTGAAATGTCAAAGCAAACTGCATACTTGACAGAGGTTTTCCTCCTGCGTCAGACTCACCTGCGCTCGACGGTTGGGACTGCAGTAGCATCCAAAACATCTGGATTGCTGCACAGCTGGTTTCCCTGTTTGCCTGTCCTCCATACTCCTCCACTCACTGGTCACAAAAAGGGCCTCTGACTCAGGCTCCTCGGAAGTATCCACAATGCTGTTGAGGAGTGTCTCTGCTAAGGATGGCTTGCAGGTCCTTGTAAAATTGATGGTTTTGTGACTCAGCACCAGATCAATTGCTGGCTTTCCTGGCCTTCAGGTCAGCCTGCCACAGCTCCTTCGCTTTCATGCAGCACTGCTGCTGGTCCCTGGTGTCTGTCGCCTTTCTCCTGCATGCCCCAAGCGATCTGCTCATCCATAACCACAGCTGGATCCCAGCTGTGCCAGCACAGCTTCTTCTCTGCACAGGAGATCCAATACCTCCTATTACTCCAGGCAGGAGTGTGTCTGCCATGTGCAGCCAGCCTTGTCATCTGGACAGTTAAGCTCAACAATGGAAAATTGCCAGGTGTATTCACCAAGTGGGAAACCAGAAAAACGAATTTCAAAAACTTGTGGGGCTTAGAAGGGAAGAACAGCTTCCTGCCTACCTGACCCCTGGGCAACAGAGATCATAGCAGTAAGCAGAGTGGCCAGTGCAGGACATTGTGGGACAGCTTCTGGAGGCCAGTAACAGTCAGCACAGGTAACACAGTTTCTACACTAACACTGCGTCAACGTAACTACATCAGCCTTGACTCTACAAGGCTCAAGGCAATGGCATTATTAAGTTGGCATTCCAGTGGAAGCCAAATTTAAGTGTAGACACATCCACAGCTAGATCAGCATTAACTGCCTTCTGTCAATCTAACTGTGTAGTGTAGACCAGGTAAGTGAATAGTATTAAAATGAGAAAAGTGCCCAAGTACAAACACAGCGGAGAGCACAGAACCCTAGTTTCAAACTCCCATACAAGCCAAAAACAAACAGATAAAATATACTTAGACGTACTTAGGGTATGTCTACACTTGCACCCTATTTCGAAATAGGGATGCAAATGAAGACATTCAAAATTGCAAATGAAGCCGGGATTTAAATATCCCGTGCTTCATTTGCATAATCACATTATGGCACTATTTCAAAATAGCGCTATTTCGAAATAAAACACGCTGTGTAGATGCGTTATTTCGAGAGAAAATCCTTCTCTTGAAATAACCCTTATTCCTCATAAAATGAGGTTTAACAGTTATTTTGTAAACTATTCTCTCAAAATACAGTAAAACTCTATTGGTCCGGCATCGAATGCTCCGGCACTCCTGATGGTCCGGCACCATCAGGAACACGGAAGTGCTCTGGGCAGCCAGACCATTGGAGCTGCTCTGCGCCTGGCTTCCCGATTCAGCCAGTGCACTGCAGGACCAACCTGGCAACACCACAGCTGCTCTGTCCCAGGAGTCCTCAAGAGCAGCTGGGGTGCTGCTGGATTGGTCTCGCAGCACTGAGGGGCGGCGCTACCAGTCCAACCCGGCAGCACCCCAGCTGCTCTGCTGCAGGTGTCCCTGATTCAGCCGCTGCTGAAACTGACCAGCAGCGGCTGAATCGGGGATGCCTGGGGCAGAACTGGACTATCGGAAGGGGGGGCTATGAGGAGTCTGGGGTGGAATCCCCCCACCCCACCCCAGGCCCCTCATAGCCCCCCCTTCCGATAGTACGGCATATCTGATAATCTGGCACCCCCTGGATCCTAAGGGTGCCGGATTATTGGAAGTTTACTGTAACACATCTACACAGCGCATTTTACTTTGAAATAGTGCCATACTGCAATTATGCAAATGAAGCGTGGGATAGTTAAATCCCAGCTTCATTTGCAATTTTGAATGTCTTCTTTTGCATCCCTATTTCGAAATAGGGTGCAAGTGTATACAGACCCATAGGGTATGTCTACACTACAAAGTTAGTTCGAACTAATGGACATTAGTTCGAACTAACTTTCCTAGGCGATACACTAGCGCTCCGTTAGTTCGAACTTAATTCGAACTAACGGAGCGCTTAGTTCGAACTAGGTAAACCTCATTCTACGAGGACTAACGCCTAGTTCGAACTAGCTAGTTCGAACTAAGGGCTGTGTAGCCCTTTAGTTCGAACTAGTGGGAGGCTAGCCCTCCCCAGGTTTCCCTGGTGGCCACTCTGACCAACACCAGGGAAACTCTATGCCTCCCTCCCGGCCCCGGACCCCTTAAAGGGGCACGGGCTGGCTACGGTGCCCGTGCCAGGTGCAAGCCTGCCAGCACCCAGCTAGCAGACCCTGCACCTGGCACGGCACAGAGCCACCCACCCGATGCCCCCCAGCCCACCCCCTCTTGCCGGGACCAGGCTGGCGGCTCCCGGGAGCTTGCCCTGGACCGCAAGAGGCGGGCACCTTCCTGGGCTAGTGCGGACATCGTGGACCTCGTCCACGATCTCCGCACTAGGCACAGGAAAGTGGCCGGCTAGGGCAGGAGAGCTGCCAGCCTGGCCACCCAGGAGCAGGTGTGCATGAAAATCAAGGGGGTCCACTGAGACCCCCGACCCTGAGCCCTGAGCTTACAATGGCCGTCCTGGGTCAGACCAAAGGTCCATCTAGCCCAGTAGCCTGTCTGCCGACAGCGGCCAACCCTAGGGACCCTGGAGGGGATGGACCGAAGACAGTGACCAAGCCATTTGTCTCGTGCCATCCCTCTCCAGCCTTCCACAAACTTTGGGCAGGGACACCACTCCTACCCCCTGGCTAATACCACTCCATGGACCCAACCTCCATGACTTGATCTCACTTCCCTTTAAACTCTGTTCTAGTTGTAGCCTTCACAGCCTCCTGCAGCAAGGAGTTCCGCTGGTTAACTATTTGCTTTGTGAAGAACAACAACTTTCTCTTACTAGTTTGAAGCCTGCTACCCATTCCTTTCCTTTGGTGTCCTCTAGTCCTTCTTTATGGGAACTCAGGAAGAACTTTTCTGAATGCACCCTCTCCACCCAACCCCTGCTTTTAGAGACCTCTATCCTGTCCCCCCTCCGTCTCCTCTTTTCTAAGCTGAAAAGTCCCAGTCTCTGTAGCCTTTCTTCATCTGGGACCTGTTCCCAACCCCTGATCATGTTAGTTGCCCTCCCTTCTCCCAGCCTTTCTCTTCCCCTCTCCCACCTCCTTTTCCCAGTCTCTCCCAGTTTTGTTCAATAAAGACAGAGTCAATGTTGGAAGAAACGTTATCTTTATTTTGTACATCAATAAGAAGGGGGGCTAGGGAAGGGTAAGTGGAAGGAGGTGAGGGAGGAATGGGGTACGAGCCCCCGATGGGGACAACTGTGCTGGCTCTGTGGGCTTCTGGGGGTGGAAGCTCTCCTGCAGCCCCCCGATTGTCCCCTCTCCCCAGATGGCAACCTGCGGCAAGTGCAGCCGGGCTGATGTCCGAGTGGTGTGATGTGCCCAGTGTGGGTACTCCGGGCACTCCAAGCCAGAACTTCATTGCAAGCGGGGCACCCCTGAGAACTGTGTGTCCGGGGTGGGGGTCGGGACCCTTTAAGCGCAGCCCTCGGCTAGCCTGAGACAGCATCTCCATGCTCTAAGTCCTCCTCTGATGCCCTGCCGGCACTGCTTCCGGCCATCCTTAAGCCCTGTTCAGAGTCCACTCAATGTGGACTTGCTAGTTCGAATTAGCAAAACGCTAATTCGAACTAGTTTTTAGTTCTAGACGCGTTAGTTCGAATTAGCTTAGTTCGAATTAACTAATTCAAACTAAGTTAGTTCGAACTAGCGCTGTAGTGTAGACATACCCATAGAGAGTTAACTCTCCCAGGAAGTGCCTGATGGAAGAAAATTAGATATTTGCAGTAGCATCTGCATGACACACATGCCCACGCCTACATTTAGATAAAGGCTTGTTGTGAATAAAAAAGAGGCGGCATAAGACAGTATGAGGTGGTATGTGCAAGAGCTTTTCTGAATCAGAAATATCATTGTGAGACTGCCAAGTAAATCTGAACCAAGGTTTTGTTTCCAAGTCTCTTCACAAAGAACCTAGGGTGTTGCTGAAAAAAATCTTTACCTTCACTGAGCATGCTGCTTAGGAGACATTTGCACAGGGAATGCAACGTGCCAATTCTCTCTTTTTAGAGCAGCTCCATTAGCACAAAAGGGCCACAAGGAAGCAATGTTTGCCTTAAAAAATTACTGCAGCCTACACTGTCAATTTTTCTTATTCCTTCCCCCCATTTTATCAAGGAGTTATCACAGGAAGTTCTGTCTTAGTCACGTTTATCAGAATCCCATTTCAAATGACTATTATTCCCTTTGAGAATGTCAAAACATTGTGTTTTATCTTTTCATAAGCTTTCAATCAATCCATCACGACGTGCTCCTCAAAGTGTCCTTCTCCTGTACTCCTTGGGAACTGTACTGGTACCTCATTTTGGGTACCTATTTATCCACACCACAGAGACATTCGTATTCAATTTCCTACCAAATTTATGGTCTACTATGGTACACTTAAAGTCATGGGATTTTGAAAATGGCAAATTTCATGATTTCCCATATTTAATACTTTCTGTGCCTGATCCTGAAGCCAGTAGGTGTTCTTCTCTCAAGACAAGTGGAAATCATCACAGCTATCATAGGCAATGCTAGTGAATAAGTGCAGGTATGGGAGGAATATGGCTGGGTGTAACTGAAATGAATTACGGTAAAATCTGTGTTGCAGGTGATGAGGTCTACGTCTGGACATGCTCTTGCCCAGGATTGCCAAGGGCGAGGGGACTGGTTTCTAAGTCAAGTCTATTAATTACATGGAGCAAGGGATAAACAGCAACATTTGCAGATAATGCATTTCAAAAGTATATAAACAATGACAGTTTAGAGAAGGTAAATCATGTAATCCTGATCTCATAACTCAATAGCAAGGGGATGTTCAACTAAATTAAAAAGTGACAAAAATCAGAATTGATAAAAGGAAATGCTTTTTTACACAACACATAGACAGTGGAACTCATTGCCACAGGATGATATTGAAGATGAAAATTTAACAAAAATCAAAGAGAGAATGACAATGGATATGGGTAACCAGACTATCCCATTAGTTAATGTTAACAAAATATTTGCAAGGGATATTAAACCCCAGGCTTCAGGGTTTAAACCAATCTCTAACTACTAGGGAATTATTAGGATGAGATCTTCAGTGATCCAGATTACTGACAGCTGCCTACTATGAGGTTTCAACCCATTTTCTCTGAAGCCTCTGGTGCTGGTCACTGTCAGAGACAGGCCAGTGGGCAGACAGAAAGGAAGGATCAGAAGTTGAGGTGCTGGCCTCAGAGTTGGGAGATACAGGTGCCATCTTGGATTCACCAATGACTTCCTGTGTGACTCTGGGCAACAGTGCCCCATCTGTAAAATGGAGATAATAGCACAGCCTGCCCATGGGGGTGTTCTCAGGAAAAACACATTCATGACTGTGAGATGCTCAAAAACTGTGTTAAAGGGGCCAAACAAGGTAGATAGACCATGGGTCTGATCCACTAAGGCATTCCTATGGATGCTGGGGATTCTCATCTGTGAGATGATGTGGAACAGTGGTCCCCAACCTTTTGGGGCTGCTGGGCACCTGGGGGCGAGGCCACCCATACACCATGTGCCCAGTGCCAGCGCCACCCATGTGCCGCACTCCCAGGGCCGGCACCAGTCCTGTGCCACATGCCCAGGGGTGGGGCTGCCCATACGTCATGCGCCCGGGGACAGTGCCACTCCTGTGCCACGCACCCAGGGGCGGGGCCACCCATACGCTGTGCGCCCGAGGCCGGAACAGCCCTTGCGCTGCATGCCCAGGGCCAGTGCCACTCCTGTGCCACGCGTCCAGGAGCCGGAAGCGCCCATGCGCCGTGTTCCTGGGGCCGGTGCCGCTTCTGTGCCATGTGCCCAGGGGCGGGGACGCCCATATGATGCACACCCAGGCCAAGGGGAGAATGGCTGATAGGGAGCTAGAGAGTGGAGTGGCAGCCACAGTGGGCATAGAGAAAAAGCAGAGATAGGTAGGCAGACTGAAAGTAGATGGGGGCATACATGTGAGGAGGAGAGGTGGATGTGCACTTTGGGTGGGAGTCTTTAAACTAAGAGATGTGTTGCCTGCCTGAGAGAAGGTCTAGGACAGTCAGCATGGGCTATTCTCAGAAATGAGACTGAGTATGAAAAAGGACAAGAGAAGTAACCTTTCTGGACTGAAGCTCGGCAGGAAATTTCCAATGGGAGAGGGGAAAAAACATTCAAAATCTATGAAGCACCAGCA
This sequence comes from Pelodiscus sinensis, assembly GCF_052426305.1. Classification (NCBI taxonomy): domain Eukaryota; kingdom Metazoa; phylum Chordata; order Testudines; family Trionychidae; genus Pelodiscus; species Pelodiscus sinensis. Next base: position 16,222,189 of record NC_143053.1, on the reverse strand, counting down.
AAGCATTGGCAGCCATTCCAGCTTGTGCCAGGACCAGGTTATATCACACCATGCTAAACAGGGACAGGTCAGCAGTTGGCCAGAAGACTACCAAAGTGCTGCAATACATGGTCTGATGATTCAGTAGGTCGCATTCTTTTCTCTGCATTCCTGTCTACCCAAAGATACTAGCAACAGTTGAATCAGGATCTTGAATGTTCATGGTCAACACATATTCTGTGGCTCTTTCTGGATAAACCCTTGGGGTCCCGACTAGATTCCAACTAGGGAATCAGCATGCCGCTGAACTGAATTCCTTCCGCCCTTCCAATCAATCACCCTTTTCTTTTTTCACAGGCTGTCCTGCTGTATTGTGGAGCATTGCTGCTGTGCACTGTCAAACAGCCTGCCTGTCCTGCCCGACAGGTGGCTGAAGTGACACCTTTGCAAAGGCACTCTGAGATGTATATTGAAAGTCACAGTATAAAAGCAAATAGCATTCGAGAACTGAGTTCAGTGGTGGCTTTCAAAAGATAGCATAGCTGAGTTGAATAAAGTGAGATTAAAGTTCGGTGTTTCAAAGCTGCCTATACAACTTGGATGCCAAATTCCCATTAAATGTAGTGTCCTATCTGGCGCTGAAAATTCTTAGCATAAATCAAGATATATTCTGAAAATGAGATATTCACATTCCTATCCAGGAGACCACTATGAAGGTGTAAATATAAAGTGAAAATCAAGATTAAACAATCCCCCCACAAACCAACAAATTCTTCTCTTCTTCCAAAAAGAGGTATCCCCCTGGCTCAAGATAAGGTATATCTACATGCTTGAATCCTTTTCCAGCCCAAATCTCAGTAACCCTGTGAGTTTTGCCAGAAACTGACTGCTGCTGGGGAAACCATGATTAAGGTTTAGTTTCCCTTAGCTTCCGTATCAGAGGGGTAGCTGTGTTAGTCTGAATCTGCAAAAGCGACGAATAGTCCTGTGGCACCTTATAGACTAACAGATTTATTGGAGCATAAGCTTTCATGGGCAAAGACCCACTTCGTCAGATGCATGCATCTGACGAAGTGGGTCTTTGCCCATGAAACCTTATGCTCCAATAAATCTGTTAGTCTATAAGGTGCCACAGGATTCTACGTCACCTTAGCTTCTGTGTTCTTTTCCTATCGTAAGCATACAGTATAAGCAATAGAGATATCCATGTTGAGCACAAAAGTTTCCTTCTGTTTCCAGAATCATATTGAAAGCTTTGATTTGACTTGCTATGGAGATTTAGCCCAACTCTGCTTCTATGCTACTATGCCTTTCAGTTGTCAGCTGTGATCTAGTAACTTGGGGCTAATTTCCAAGCGAGCTCAGAGCCAGGTTTTCACAAGTTTGGCAACCATGGTTTTGACCAGATTTTTCAAAAGAGTTCCCTCTGGATATTTAATAGAGCCAGGGGTTTAAAAGTACTCACCTCCCATTTGTGACATCTCTGGCCAGGGCTACAGTCCAAATCTAACCTAATGTGCTGAGATCTTGTGAAAACCTAAGATTTTTAACATGCTGACATTTACATCACAAAAAGAAGTTGGCCTCATTCTGAGCATACGGGTCTGCTGGACTATTAAACAGTTTTGATTTTCTTCCTATAGCTGTGTTTGTATCTACAGGGATTGAGTTTTACCAATAAGAGTATTGGAAGCATGCTATTCTCTTTTGCATGAGGGAGTTTTCAGATTCTCTCCAAAGTTAAAACCAACACATGTACCACATAGGCGAATGCATTATTAATATCATATTGAGTATATTAGCCTTATATGACCCACAAATGAAATCAGTGTGGGTATGCATAAATATATGTAATATCAAAATATGACATAGCATCACATATTTAAAACACATCTGTTCTTTTCACAGGGGAAAATCTGAGCAAGTGTATGTTGTGAGTACCTTCATTTTTTGCTGCATAGAGAGCAAGTACTTACTAGAAGCTGAATGAAGTTTTGGTAACACTTCAGGCTTGTCTACAGGGGTGGACAACAATGAAGAAGGCAGGGCTGTTATAAAGGAAGGAGAGAAAAAGATGTCACGTGCCTTGGCATTTTAATAGCAACATATGGCTGTTTCAGTAAAAGGTCAAGGAACCACACAGAAATACATTCAAGAAATCATCTGTATAGCCACTTGGAACGTATGAACTTTGATTTGGAAAGTTAGCACAAGTAACCAGTGAAATGGATAAGTATATACTTGATATCCTAGGGCTGTGTGGTTCAATAGAAAGATCAAGGCTTGTTAATATCAGGGGCCAAAACAATTATTCAAGTGGAAGTAAACATGAGCTAGGAGTCAGAATTATAATGAATACAGCTGTGAAACAGTCACCAATGACCAGGCAGCCAGCATGAATACTCATAGTGAGATTTAAATCCAGACATACAAAGTGTACTGTAGTACAAGTATATGCACCCACAAATGATGCTGGTGAAGAAGATAAAAACAGCTTCTATTCAGAACTAGGAAATGTAGCGAAAGGAACACCAAGCCATGTCTTAGTGCTTGTTCTGGGGGACTTCAATGCCCAGATTGGGAAGGATAGAAATGGCTGGGAAACAGTTATAGGCCCTCACACACCTGGAACATTGTCAAGTAATGGTACTGGAGACCTATAATTTTTGTTAGAAAATAAGTGTAGTGTTTTCAATTCAAATTTTTAGCACAAAAACATTCAGGCAAAGACCTGGGTATCACCAGATGATCAAAAATGGAATGAAATAGACAATATGTGTATCAATCAAAGATGGAAAACATCTGTTATAGATGCCAGAGTTTTTAGAAAACAAGTTGGTACTTGGAAATGTGGATTTAAACATCCAAATCAATGGACAGTTAGAGAGGGTAGATTAATTCAAATCTCTTGGAAGCACAATAAACCAAGATGGTACATGCTCTGAAGAAATAAAAATAAGGATCAGCAAAGTGAATGCAGCCTTCAGTAAACTTAGGAACATTTGGAAACTTTATACCGTATCCTTAGATACAAAACTAAGGCTATGTCTGCACTGTGCAAGAAGATATGCAAATGAGGCATGGTGATGAATATGGTTGCACCTCATTTGCATACCTAATGAGCCGCTATTTTTGCACAAGGGGCTTTTGCGCGAGGAGCAGTCTATACTGCTCCTTCTTGTGCAAAAGCCCTCTCTTGCACAAGAGCAGTGTAGACTGCTTCTTCTTGTGCAAAAGCCCCTTGTGAAAAAATGGCGGCTCATTAGGTATGCAAATGAGGTGCAGCGATATTCATCACTGCACCTCATTTGCATATCTTCTTGTGCAAGAGTGCGCAATGTAGACGTACCCTAAGCATTTACTCAGCCATTGTTGTAGCCATAGCAACCAACAGTAAAGCCTAGCAACTTAACAACACAGATACTCAGAAGTTAGATGCATTTCATCACAAGTGCTTGTGGAGATTATTAGCTCTAAGCTATGAGGAAACAAAAAGGAATGATGAGGCCAGAAAAATGGCTAAAATGAGGTTTCTATCCCAAATAATTTGTTAGAGAAGACATCAATGGCTAGAGCATGGATCAGAACCGTCTACCTATTATGGCTCTTAGTTGGAAGCCAGAAAATCCAACAAGAAAGAGGGGTAGACCTAGAATGACTTGGAAGTGTCTGATTATTATCAAACACATAGCAAAAATAATTTGAAATGGGAGAATTTGGGTCACATGGCAACTGATAAGCAAGCATGGAGAATGTGGGTCGTCCAATGTGCTGAAAAGCACAGGACGGACTAAGGTCTAGGGTAAGATATGTTTGAGAAGGAAAATGTATGCTGTTCTAGATGCTTGTATGTAACTGACTGAATGTGACCCTGCACTGTGTGACAGATAGTGAACCGACTGAAACCAGTCTGATCTAGTGTAGCTGCTTGTGAAGGATGAGCTAAAACTCATGTAACTAAGCTTATCTATGCATACTTGAGATAGAGGTAGCTCTGAAGATTAAGCCAATCATAAGGCTGTTACTAGTGTACATATTGTCTATTCCATTTTGTTGTAACCCTGGATATATAAGGTTGCTGCAGACATTTTGATTTTGAAGTCTTCCTTTGAAACTTCCCACAGCTGTGTTTCAATAAAAGTGTTTCTCTCCTTCCAACCCTGAGTCTGGGTTTCTGTGACAGTTTGTACCCACATACAGAGACAAATTAATTAATTCCTCTATCATAAATGTATCAGCCAGAATTCTTTACTAGTTATCTCAAAATAACCTCATTGCTGTACATAAGAAATAAACTTACCCGCCTCTGTTTGGATAGGTACTTTGTCTACTTCAGGAGGAGCTGGCTGTGTCCAGAGTGGATACATTTCAGCTATGGGGACAGAACCAAGCACATTTCAATATCATTGTAATTGTTGGTTCTTACCTGTATGATGCCAAAGGCATCCTCTGTGCACTACAGGCAGATAAAGAGCCAGGCTCTCTGCCCCTCCCTTGAACTAGACAACATATAGAAGATGGGGAGATGATGAAGGATGAAGTTAAATGTGCGCATTGTCAGTCCGAAGTTAAAGGACTTGGCAGGTCAAGAATTAAGTGTGGGTAGACATAGATTTATAATGCATGCCCCAAGAATAAGAATAAAGACTAGGAGCATGTCAGGGAAGGTAGTCCAGGCGCACAAGGCATGGTGGCAGCAGGCCTTGGTGTGAGAACAGCAGAAGGTGGATTGATGCCTGACTGGTGTTGGTAGAGCCATGAAGGCAGAAGAAAGAGTCAAGAGCATGGAGGACTTGCCAGGGAAATTAGCTGCTTTAGGACAGTCCCAATAATGTTACTTGTCCCGTCCCCCCCACAATGATGAAATCTCCTCATTAGGAAGAGGAAGTTGCTTTGGCAAATCCTGCCTTTGTTCAGTGGAGTTAGAGGGGCCCTGGCGAAGATGTACCCGCTGCTGAAACAAAGGGAGTATATTAAATTGTCCAGACAGACTTCTGAACTAATTCAAGTCGCATAATATACAGGCAGTCCCCGGGTTACGTACAAGATAGGGACTGTAGGTTTGTTCTTAAGTTGAATTTGTATGTAAGTCGGAACTGGTACATATTGTAGGGTAAACTCTAGCCAAACATTTTTTTTAGTTTTGGATAGCATAGGGAAAGGTTAACTCCCCTCTAATGTTTGTTTTGCTGTCTGTTCCCCTGTTCAGAAGATTTCACATCTATTTCTGTCCCTGTGACAAACTCAGGACTAAAGGAGTAACTCATCATATACCAAACAGCTCTGCACCATGCTTTGAGCTAATAGCTTTATTTCCACAGACCACCCAGGGTTCTAGGAGGAGGGTCCTTTTTTTGCTAACACAATGAGGCCAGCACTTTGTTTGTTTTGGTGGAGTCTTTGTTTGCCCAGGGAGCCCAGCATGTATAGGGGGAGGAGGGGCAGAGAGGCTGCTTTTGTCTGCTGTTCGGCAGCCTGTTGCTCAGGGGAGGGGGCAGCCTGTTGCTGGCGGGGGGGAGGGGGGAGGCGTGCAGGATGCGAGGCCGCGGGGGGGGGGGGCAGCGGGCGTGGGGAGGCACTTTTCCTCTGCCCGGCAGCTCTGCGGGATCCCTGTCCCTGTGGCCAGCTGCTGCAGGCAGAGGCCAGTTGGAGCCGGCCGAAGAGGAGAAGGAGGTGGATTCTAGGACCCAGGTGAGCGAGCCCCGGGGACGCTGCTGCGCTCCGGGAGCCCGGCATGTATAGAGGGGAGGAGGGGCAGAGAGGCTGCTTTTGTCTGTTCGGCAGCCTGTTGCTCAGGGGAGGGGGCAGCCTGTTGCTGGCAGGGGGATGGGGGGGGCAGCGGGCGTGGGGAGGCACATTTCCTCTGCCCGGCAGCTCTGCGGGACCCCAGTCGGAGCCGGCCGGAGGAGGAGGAGGATCCTAGGACCCAGGTGAGCGAGCCCCAGGAATGCTGCTGCGCATGTGCGGGAGTTGCCTCACCCCGTTCGTATCTAGGGATCCGACATAAGTCGGATCCACGTAAGTCGGGGACTGCCTGTATGTCTGTGGGAAAGAATTGTGGCCTAGATTCTCAAAAACATCTAGTGATTTTTTTTGGTGTCCAACCTGAGCCTAGAGATGCGCAGAGCAAGGTCATGCCATTTCATGGAGGAGCTTCATATTTCAAAATTAGTTTTTGTTCCAGTTTGGAATGAAAACCAAAACTTTAGAAATTCTATGAGGAAGAGAATAGAGTCCTGGCCCCAGGAACCATCCACCATGGACCTTGGAAGCCCGGGAGCCATGGTTTGGGAGGGGATCTACATGGTGGGCTGCCCAGAGCCATTCACCTTGGAAGCCCTGGGCCCCCATTTGGGCTGTGAGTCACAGTGCTTAGGTACCGCAGCCTCCAGGCTCTCTGTTCCCCATTAACCCCATATCCCCAGTGAACTGCCAAAGACCAAGAGGGGATAACTAGCAGGAAAGCAGGCACGAGTGTACCAATTCCTCCAGAATTTTGTCAAAATTGAACCATGTACATGAAAGATCATAGAATGCTAGAACTGGAAGGGACCCTGGGAGGCCTCATGGCAGGACCAAGCACCATCTAGACCATCTCTGACAGATGTCTATCCAACCTGCTCTTAAATATCTCCAATGATGGAGATTCCACAAACCCCCTAGGCAATTTATTTCAGTGCTTCGCCACCTTGACAGTTATGAAGGTTTTCTTAAAGTCCAACCTAAACCGCCCTTGCTGCAGTTTAAGTCCACTGCTTCTTGTCCTATCAGCAATGGTTAAGGAGAATAATTTTCTCCCTCCTCCTTGTAACACCCTTTTAGGAACTTAAAAGCTGTTATCATGTCTCAGTCTTCTCTTTTCTAAACTAAACAAGCCCAGTTCTTTCAGTCTTCCCTCATAGGTCATGTTTTCTAGACCTTTAAGTATTTTTGAAGATGATTAAAGGTCACTTTTGAAAATCATAGGCTCTTTCCTCTTCTGACTTGAAATGTTTCAGCTTTGACATACATGGATGCAAAGAAGTTACATGTGCTGGATGCTGACAATGCTTGTGGGGGCTCTGAGCTCTGTCCAAGCAAGCTCTGCCCTTCTATCACACACCAGCTCTTATTTGATAGAAATGTAGCCGTGTTAGTCTGGTGTAGCTGAAACAAAATACAGGACTATGTAGCACTTTAAAGACTAACAAGATGGTTTATTAGACGATGAGCTTTCATGGGCCAGACCCACTTCCTTAGATCAAATAGTGGAAGAAAATAGTCACAACCATATATACCAAAGGATGCAATTAAAAAGTGTCCGTCTGCTATGTACATTGGACAAACGTCTCAGACACTTCGCCAAAGGATCAATGCCCACAAAACAGATATTAGACAGGATCACAAAGAAAAAACAGTTTCTTGCCATTTCAACCAGAAAGGACACTGTCTCAACGACTTAATTACCTGCATCCTGCTTCAGAAGCCTTTCAAATCTGCACTTGAAAGGGAATCCTCTGAACTGTTGTTCATGCTAAGATTCGACACTCTACGTGTTGGGCTCAACAAAGACACCAACTACCTTACCCATTACAAAGATAGCTTCCCCAATTATCACCTCTAATACCATTAGCTCACAGACATTTACCTTTCCCCACCTCTAATATCATTAGCTCACAGACATTTACCTTCCCCCCCACCCTCCGCATCCCCCTTCTGTTCTGAAATGTGATTTGTCCTTTTCATATGTGTTCACTTTTTTTTAAATTGTATCCTTTAGTATATATGGTTGTGACTATTTTCTTCCACTATTTGATCTGAGGAAGTGGGTCTGGCCCACGAAAGCTCATCATCTAATAAACCGTCTTGTTAGTCTTTAAAGTGCTACATAGTCCTGTATTTTGTTTCAGCTCTTATTTGGCCTTCTGAGGTGCCATCAGCCTGAAACACTTCCCTTCCTACTTATGCTCAGATTTTGGGATAGAGGCTGGGGTGCTTAATGTCCGGAGGGTCTCAAGAAGAGTTTTTATTGTTCTTTGCACCTCCTGACACTTCTTGAGCTGGCTGTTCCCTGAAAATGTCAGAAGCAGGCTGGAGTTGGTGTTATTTGTTGAATTCATGGATTGTTTTCTCAAGCTGGCAACCAGGTTTGATGCTTTTCCTTGGGGTGTAACATTTCAATGGACTCGGGCCATAGAAAATCCAGGGCTGGATCTACTCTTGGTTTTCCCTCCCTACCCCATCCTGTTAAGCCCACATTCTCCTGTCAGAACACAGCCCCCAAGTGGCTCTGCAGAAGGTAGGAAGTCGGGCCAAGAAAAAATAATTTCTCCAGGCTACAGCGTGTCTGAAGAGTCACTCCACAGCCACTGCTACAATGCACTCCCTACACAGGCAGGCAGGACAAGCCAACTGATCCCCTGAATGGGATTTGGTCTTTAATCCTCCCTGAAGGTGTATAAGCAATGGATAGTCTACTGGGTGAGTGAGAGCCCCTAATGTTCCCAGGTATCTGACTACAGCAGACCATTTTCTGAACTCACTAGATGGCTGGATTTTAGGTAAAATATCAGATCTTTCCACAGTAGTAGCAGGTGGCCTTGTAGTGCCATGTCCTTTTGAAGCATCTGTCTGTGACCACAAGGGCAATTGCAGAATTGGAAATCCAGATCCTTTCAGACCAACAGTCTTTGGCCACATGGGAAATTGTGTAGCGAGGATTTCATCTCCTTTCCGTGCAATAGTCTGTGCCCAGGAAGGCATCCTTGTCGCTAAACCAATAAAGGGACAGGAAAGATATTGTTATCTTATTGCACATTGATGTTCCCTTTAGGTACAGCTGGACTGCAGGGTTTTTTCAGGGTATCCCAAAAAACTCCACCGTGTCCAGGGAATCCATTTGCTCTTCTGCTTTTTTTTTGCGGAAGAACAAACACGCTGTTTCGGAAGCCCCTGTATTCCTCATTCTACAGAGAAGGAGGAGGCTTCTAAAAGAGGGTTTTTTCCCGACATTTGGCCCAGTCTACACGGGCCAAATGTTGAAAAAGCCTCTTCCAACAAAAGAATCGGAAAAAGGTATGCAAAATGCGGAGAGTTTTTCCGACAAAAACTTGTAGTCTAGCCATACCCTTCTACTGCAGCACAGTTAGTGCCAAAATGGTCAGAAAATAATGAACATAACTCTTTGGGGAACAGTCATTCTACAGTACAAATGGTAAAACCTATCAATTCCTAGACCACTTTGAGTGTCAATTGCTTAAACTCATTAGCAAAGCCACAGGAGAGATGGATGCATGGAACAATTTTCTGTTTTCTGAAAGAAAACCTGGAAATCCACTCCCCAAAAAAGTTTTCAAAGACAGATATTTTGCTGATATTGTTTCTGTTTGCTGTAAAAAAAAAAAAAAAAGGAAAAGAAAATATTCATTTTCATTTCCACCCCCTTCTCAATATTTTATCATTTCCTAATCAGCTCGCTTGTATGAAGAACATGTGGGGGAAAATAAAAGGGATCAGACTGAAGAATGTAGGGGGGCAGAAACTGGGATTTGAGAAGGACTGGAGAAATTGGGTGGATGCAGGTGAGAATGGAAGTGTGAAAGACTGAAGGTTTGGTTTCAGAGGCATGAAGGAGGGGGAAATAGAAAAGGTTTGGGGTAGAGAGAAAAGTGTCTGTGAAAAGGGAAAAGATGAATATTTATATAAAGCTGGGAGAGAAAAGATAGTCCAATAACTTGGGCCTCATCTAGACTTGACAGAAGTGGTTCAAATCCCTGTTCTGACACAGAGACAAACCTCCAACCTATCTCAGAAGGTTTTGTGAGGATACATTGAAGACTGTGAAATATTACAGCAATGGAGGCCTTGTAAGTATTTAGATGAAGAGGAGACAGACTGATGAGAAGGAGGGGTTTATAGGGAGAATACGTGAGATTTCGGGAGTATCTGGAATGGTTTCCTCTATCTCACATGACCAGCAACCGCATTTTCTTTTGTCTTCACACCTCACCCCCACCCCAGAAGGCCCTTCTGTAAAGAATCAAGATTTTTAAAAAAAGCTTTGGGCCACATTGTGAACAGAACTTCTGATCACCAATCAGACATCATTAGCCTGATCTATAATGTTTCTCCAGTTTACATATTTTGTGTTTTAGGAAAAGGTTATGCCTTCCTCTACTGTTTGCACTGCACTGAGCACACAGTGATGTGAACCAAATAAAAATCATAAATGCATTTCAACTAGTCTGCCCAGGAGATTAAATATTTAACTCTAAGAATACTTGCATACTTTTAAATGTCCAAATGTCTTCAGGGGGCTCATCCATGATTTTGTCAGGGTCTTCTCGTAAGGTCATCAAGCTGGGAAGAATTGAATCTACATCTTTTAGTTAGTAAAAGTTGAGTTAGTTGCATCCAGGTCATACTTACAATCTAAACCAAATTCTATAGCATTTGGATATGTAAGTCAAACACACAGACGTAGATCTCGTTCTAGTGTAAGCAAATCAACCATTGTCTTTGAAATGGGCAGCTATTGGGTAAAATGTCTATATGTTTTTACTGTTCTGTTAAACAGGAGAAATAATTCCCTTGAACTTTATCCCAAATAGGTAAAACACTCTCTGAATTACGATATTGTGATCAACATTTTAGGTGTAGTTCAATTTATCATGCAGTTAAAGTTACCAGACCAGTTGTTACTGTAGCAAATGGCCAAGTTTGTCTTATCATCCTCTAGGGGCTAGCTCACATAGAAGATAAGAGCTTATTATGGCTGAAAGCTAATGAAGTTAGTCCTTCAAATGCAGTAGAGTCCTGTGGTTTTGGTGCTGATGGTCCCCAGCTCTGGACATCCTATTTTTATACAAGTATTAGTTATTTTGGGGACATTCACCTATATTTACTTTTCCAGATGTGTATCTATGGCATGATCCCAGGTGTCTAAGAAACCTTACAGAAATACTAGATATCAAATATCATTTGTTCATTTCTAACTAGCTTTTTCACCTCCCATCCACATCTTAGGTCCTCCAATCTCTAGGAGGAGATACAGCCCATGGGGTACAATTACTTTTCACACCCCACACTAGTGTAGTGTATAGAAGAAAAGACTTTTTTTTCTGCCCCTAAACATAGTACCAGCATGTCACTTATCCACTAGACTTCTCTCCATTATCTCCCACCATTCAAAGAGATGTGCAAATTCCCCACCGTCTCTCCAACTGGGGCAAATGCAACACCTGTCCCCTAAATAACTATGCTTTTGTATCCAATAAGAAGTATACATCTTTGGCTTCTAATCTCTCAGTTAGCAACCCACAGACACTTCCTAAATCTTACACAAGGCCTTAAGACCAAAGTCAAAGCATTAAGCATTGGATGAACATCTAATCAATCTTCTTATATTTTTTTCTAATTATCTGTGCTTTCTGAGAGCAAGCTCAAGGTGATAGTAGTGCTGGCTGAGTTAAATCCTAGGTTTTGAACATCTACAAACCCCAAGGAACAAAAAGGGCTATACTTAACCCTATCCTCATTTCAGGGCACATTGAAGGCTACTGGAAGATTCCCAGTGACTTCAGTGAGCTTTGGTTAGGTCACAAATGTCAAACCAGGGCCAGGTTTTGATTTAAGCACAGTAGACGTACCTAGGGGCACTAGCTTTTTAGAGGAGCTTGATCTCTCTACAACTGAGTATAACGTGGAGATCAGTTGTCAACAGAGGAACCAGTGAAGATGTGATTAGGAGTGTGTAAACTGTAAATCCAGCCCTGGGCCAGATATTGTGTCCACTGAAATCAATAGAAGTTTTGCCTTCAATGGATAAAAGATATGTCCCTAAATTTGGTGATGTGCCTGTGTGGCATTTAAATCGCACACAGTTTCCTGTGGTTAATGTGTGATAAAACCAGGCAAGTAAATATCTGCATTCATTACATTGATAACAAAATATGTTGTTATTCATTTATTCCTTCAGGAGGTACTTACCCAGGAGTGCAGACATATTACTGGAAAATGTGTAATTAATAACAGGAAACTGCTCTATCATTTCCCAAAAGTCAGACATATTTCTGCCTGCAAAAACACAGGCACAAAAATAGCAAAGGGGATTAAAGCAGTAGATTCTTGAATCAATCAACACTGTAAATGTAGAGAGTTATATTCCTGTAAGGCAGGGGTGGGCAATGATTTTTGGTGGGAGGCCACTTTTTGGAAAGTGGTGACGGGCCGCACTTCTCTGTGGAGGGAGTGTGGGGTCTAGGATGCTGCAGAAGGGCACACAGGGTAAGGGACTAGGGTGCAGGAGATGGTGTGAAGTCTGAGAGGGAGTTTGGGTGAGAGAGGGGGTTTTGACCTGAGTCAAGGGTGCAGTGTCTCAGAGGGGATATGGGTGCAGGCGAGGATTCTGGCCTGGGGGAGGGGTGTAAGAGGGAGTACAGAGTCTGAGAGGAAGATGTGACCTGGCACAGGGGGGTACAGAGGGTTTGGATGGTGGCCTGGGGGAGGGAGTTGGGGTGCAGGAGGGGCTGGAGTACCAGAGGTAGGCTCTGGCTGGGAGGTGCTTACTTAAACATCTCTTGGCCAGCAGCCCTGCAGCACCCCCAAGGCAGGCTGGGCTCCCTGCATGCTGCAGCCCCAGACTGCTTGAAAATTCTGGCGGCTCCCTCCCTGCGACTCTCAGCTCTGGGAAGGGGGAGAGGCTTGTGCTGCCCCCATGGCGCAGGCCAATCTCTCAGCTCCTATTGGCTGACTGTTTCTGACCAATAAGATCTAAGAGATTGGCTGGGGTCAGTTCCTATTGGCCAATTGTTTCTGGTCAATAGGAGGTGAGGATTGGGCTGGATGTGAGGAGATCACACAAAGCTTCCCCCTTTCTCCAGAGCAGAGAGACACATGGAGCAGCCCTGCACTTAAAAGAGCAGCAGCTGTGTGCCTAAGGGTCCCAGCAGAGTGTCTGCAGGCCGGATCCAGTGACTTGGCGGGCTGCATCTGGCCTACAAGACATATCTTGCCTACCTCTGCTATAAGGGATAAGTCCCATGCTTACCTGTTCGGCCTGCCATCACGCAGATATAGATACAGTCTGAATCATTGCTCTGACTCACTGAAAGGAAAACACATGTCGATCAAATGCTTTCCATTAGTATACTTTAAAGGAGTTGAAATCGGGGAGCCAATCCTCCTCCCAGTAAATACTAGAGCTGGTTGAAAAATCACCATAAAAAAACTGGTTTTTGACAGTAAATTCTGTTTTTGACTAAATTAAATTTTTCACAAAAGTGTCTGCTTTCCATGGAAATCTTCAATTTTTCTTCTAAGAAGCAGAATATTTCAGTTGGTGTCTTGTAGGAATTGTAGTGTACGTGTCTCATGTTCCCTTTCTCCTCTATGGGCTAAACTCCTCCTTGCGAACTACATCTCCCAAGAAGCATTGCCTCTGCTGTCCAAGAAGATATGCAAATTGCACTTGCATTTGTATTTCTTCTCCCGATTCTTTTTGCAGAAGAAGTTTTGATGCTATTTGTCCCTGTGTAGACAGGGCCAAATGTCGCAAAAAAAAAAAACCCTTTCACAAGACCCCTTATTCCTCATGAATCCCGTGGCCCATTGAAATCAATATATTCATGCAGTGAAAGTTTGAAAGATTTGTGGGATGATACTAAAGCTGATGAAGGGAATCTTAATCCAGCCCTAAATTTATCCCTTTATATGTTTCATGACAAAGGTGCTGAAAATAATTAAAATTCCTTACATTAGGAAATGTAGTTTTAATAAAAATGTTTTCTCAAGATGATTTGGTTTACAGCTGCACCCTCTAATCTGTGAGGTCAAGAGAGCAGATAAAGCAGTAGCAATACTTACCCCATTAGGGTTTATAATATGTCCTTTCTATGTTTTGGGAGTGAGCAAGACAAGGATAAAAAATATGCACACCTGAGACTATGGAGGTAGATTTGAAAATTTCTGTGAGGTAACTGGTGGAGTTTCCAATAATATCAACAAGTAAAGCTGTAAAATCTAGAAGACAAAACAGAACAGTTTTACAATCTAAGGCCCCAATTCAGTATTCCATCCCTGATCAGCAAAGCACTTACATATGTTCTTAACTTTTAGGCACATGGTTTGCCTTGGATTTCAGTGGTAATTAAGAATGAGTTTAGCGTTGTATGCTTAAGAGTTTTATTGAACAGGGATGGATTTAAGTACAAACTGGAATACTTTGCTGAACTGGGACCCAAATGCTTATCAGTAGGAATGCAATGAAGCATAACACAGAAGCTATGTCTACACTGGGAAATTATTGCAAAATAAGTTATTTTGAAATAATAACTCCCAAAATAACTATTACAAAATTGCACGTCCACACTACAAGGCACCATTGAAATAGTGCAGAATTATTTAGAAAAAGTGCATCCATACTCATTGGAGCCTGCATCGCATTTAAAGCCCCTGGAAGCATTCCGGGGAGGGGATCCGGAGAGCAGTCACTTCCTGTAGCTGCTGCCTAAGGCTAGCTCAGACTCATGCTTAAAGGGGCTCTTCTTTACATCCACGTCTCACACGCCACTTCTCCATTGACTGACTACCCCCTTGAGGGACACCAAATGGATGCCACATGCTCTGGTTGCCCTTACAGATGCCACAGCACTTCCAACATGGAGCCAGAGATGCTGCAAAGCAATGCCAGGCTCTTGGGTCTGTTGCGCAAGAGGGCTTTTGCCCAAACAGGAGTAGCATAGTATTTCCGCAAGAACACTGAAAATCTTACATGAGATCGTCAGTGTTCTTGAGGAAATTCAAGCGGCCAGTGTAGAGAGCTGGCAAGTTTTTCCGCAAAAGAAGTTGCTTTTGCGGAAAAACTTGCCAGTCTAGATGCAGCCTCAAAGTAAGACTTAAGTGATACACAGGTCTTCACTGGCCCTCTACCCTGAATTAAAAAATCTCTTTTAGAGCCAACATTGTGATATCAATTGCGGGCAGCTTTTCAAAACATGTCATTTATATTACAGTGAACTTATCACAAATGTAAGCGTTGTCCCCATGCACTGTAATTTGTAGGCAAATTGCTTAGTGTTATTCCCTTTTCCCAAATTCTGTCTTTTTACTTTCCATATCTTTTATTGCTTCACTTGCAAGTTCACAGGTGTGGGTTGGTTTCGTATTTGTACTGTGCCTGGCACAATGTGCCCTGGTCCATGAATGGTACTCTTACAGGCTATCACAATACAAATACCAAATAAATAATAATCCTTACAGCAGTGCCCAGAGTTCCCAACTGATGCACGGGAATCCCATTGTGCTAGTAAAAAGACAGAATACAGTAAACTTTCGATAATCCGGCACCTTTAGGACCCAGGGGGTGCCGGATTATCAGATATGCCGGACTATTGGAAGGGGGGGGGGGGGCTATGAGCAGTCTGGGGTGGGGTGGAGGAGATGCGGGACCAACCCGGCAGCACCCCAGCTGCTCTGCCCCAGGCGTCCCCAAGTCAGCCGCTGCTGAAACTGACCAGCGGCTGACTCGGGGAAGCCCGGGGCAGAGCAGCTCCAATTGTCCGGCTGCCTGGAGCACTTCCAGGTTCCAGGTGGTGCCAAAGTAACAGGAGTACCAGATCACTGGATGCCAGACAACTGGAGTTTTATTGTACATGGGCCCAAGCCTCGAAAAAAGCAGGAGAAATAACAAGGATCATGGAATATCTTTTTTCATATGTCACAGTTTTGAGACACTGTATGAGATCAGAGCCAGGCCCAGGTTTGTGCAAGAACAAAAGACACAGAAGCTCTATATGACTGCAACAGCTGACTAACAAGTCACCCGTGCTGGGAAATGGCTGAATGCACAAAATGGGGAAGAAGTGGCCTCACTCCCATTCGGGAATTTGAACAGCGCTCAGAGCAGGTAAAGGGAATTTGTGCAATGGAGCATCTCCCTCCACTAAATTGCCCTTTATAGACCCTAATCCTCTTCCCCCTTTCCTTCTCCTTTCCCCTCCCACTGAGCTTACAAGGGTTACCGCATTCTTGGTGTACTTCAGAGTAGCCTCTTACCTTGGCTTTTGACTTCAATGTGACTACAGCACTCTCACAAAGAATGTTGCAGGACTGGGGCTGAGAATCTGTCTCAAATGGAAATAGTGTGACTTAAACACACCCAAATGCCAGCTCACTCTTGGTCTCACTGCTTTTACACCCACCTGTTAAGTCGTTTGTTACGTTGTTTAAACAGTAGCAATACCTCATGGGGAACTTGCTGGGGTCAACATTTTTCAGGTTAGAAACTGCAAAGAGGGACAGTGGAAATTGAAATGTTGATGGAATCACCTTCTAAGAAAATGCATTTGAGAGTAGAATAAAATGGTATGTTACCCACTGTTATAAATGGCGACCGAAACTTTGTGGAAGGCAAATGAGCTATAAGAGGTAATGCTCAGCAAAGAGAAGAATTTTTTCGTACCTGCAGAAAAACATGTACATGTCTAGTAATGAATTCAATGGGTTATTAGCAACCAACCTAATGCGTCTGATATGGCAGTAACATGATTTTATTGCTAAAGCACATCATATAAAGACTGTAGATAAATGCATCTGAATTTTGTTTTCATTGCAATCTAGCAGAAATAATTGTAAATCAGCATTTTTTATTTTAAACAAACCAGTACAACTATAGAGTGCGGGTGGAGAAATAAAAGGGCATTACGATAGATGTGGATCAATGGGGTCATTCTGAAGACTTCTTGTTAATAATTACGCACGCGCACGCACGTGCACAGACACACACACACACACCCCACCCCACACATATATAGTGTGCTTTAGCCATGAAATCATGTCACTGTCCAAATACAGCGGTATACTTTGCTAGGTATATAGTATATCACAGTATATGCTTACAGCGTTTTCTCTTAACTTCTTTAGCTTCATATTTCAACTTACATGGAGCTGACAGTCAACAGCATGTTTCACATCCTTTTGTAGCACAACCTTACCTTTGAGAGCTGTATTTAACATTCCATTCACTAGTTCAGTTAGGTTAATAGCAGTCAGATCAATTGATTTGGCAGGCAGCTCTGAAAAAGAAGGAGCATTTCTGAACAATCAGACATCTGACAGGGTCAGGAACTTGTCAATGTGCTGTGTATATATTCTACTGAATGACTTGGAGAAAGTGATTCAGTGAGATGCTAGCATCAGTGGGGAAATGAAAATACCAGATTGCTTATTAGGACTAGAAAACAATGATAGAAATGTAGCCGTGTTAGTCTGGGGTAGTTGAAGCAAAATGCAGGACAATGTAGCACTTTAAAGACTAACAAGATGGTTTATTAGATGATGAGCTTTCGTGGGCCAGACCCACTTCCTCAGATCAAATAGTGGAAGAAAGTAGTCACAACCATATATACCAAAGGATACAATTTAAAAAAATGAACAAATATGAAAAGGACAAATCACATTGCAGAACAGAAGGAGGATGCGGGGGGGTGGGAAGGGGGAGGAAGGAAGGTAAGTGTCTGTGAATTGCTGATATTAAAGGTAGGGAGAGTGGGATGTTTGTGAGTTAATGGTATTACAGGTGATAATTGGGGAAACTGTCTTGATAATGGGTGAGAAAGTTCAAAGACTTGTTAAGTCCTTGTCGGTAAGTGTCGAATTTTAACATGAATGACAGTTCAGAGGATTCCCTTTCAAGTGCAGATGTAAAAGGTCTTTGTAGCAGAATGCAGGTGGCTAAGTCATTTAGAGAGTGTCCTTTCTGGTTAAAGTGGCAAGAAACTGTTTTCTCTTTGTGATCTTGTCTAATATCTGTTTTGTGGGCATTAATCCTTTGGCGAAGTGTCTGAGATGTTTGTCCAATGTACATAGCAGACGGACACTTTCGGCACATGATAGCGTAGATTATATTTCTGGATGCGCAGGAATATGTGTTCTTGATCTTATAACTCACTTGGTTAGGTCCAATAATGGTATCAGCAGAATGAATATGTGGACAAAGCTGGCAACGGGGTTTGTTGCAAGGGAAGGTACCAGGGTTGGTATTAGTGTGGTATGTCCTGTGGTGGTTGGTAAGAATCATCTTGAGGTTAGGTGGTTGTCTATAGGAGACTATGGGTCTGTCTCCCAGAGCCTCTTTGAGTATGGTATCCTGTTCCAATATAGGCTGTAGTTTCTTGATAATGTGTTGGACAGGTTTAAGTTGGGGGTTGTAGGTGATGACAAGTGGTGTTCTATTGTTGGTTTTCTTGGGTCTGTCTTGAAGTAGATGGTTTCTAGGTATTCGTCTGGCTCTTTCAATTTGCTTTTTTGTTTCTCTGGGTGGGTAGTTGAGATTTATAAATGCTTGGTAGAGATCCTGAAGCTTCTGGTCTCTGTCAGTGGGGTTAGAGCAGATGCGGTTGTATCGAAGGGCTTGGCTATAGACGATGGATCGTGTGGTGTGTTCTGGATGGGAGCTGGATGCATGTAGGTAACTGTATGAGTCAGTGGGTTTTCTGTAGAGAGTGGTGTCTAATTTTCCATTGTTGATTTGTATGGTGGTGTCCAGGAAGTGGATCTCTCGTGTAGAATGGTCCAGGCTGAGGTTGATGGTGGGGTGTAGGTTGTTGAAATCTCTGTGGAATATCTCCAGTGTTTCTTGGCCATGTGTCCAGATCATAAAGATGTCATCGATGTACCGTAGGTAGAGGAGGGGTGAAAGGGGACGGGAGTTGAGGAAACGTTGTTCTAGGTCAGCCATAAAGATGTTAGCATACTGTGGGGCCATGCGTGTACCCATGGCTGTGCCGCTGATCTGGAGGTATAAGTTGTTCTCAAACCGGAAATAATTGTGGGTGAGAACAAAGTTACATAGGTCTGCTATCAGGTTGGCAGTAGTGTCCTCTGGGATAGTGTTTCTAATTGCTTGTAATCCGTCTTCATGTGGGATGTTGGTATATAGAGCTTCTACATCCATGGTGGCAAGGATGGTATTATTGGGGAGGTTATCGATGTTTTGTAATTTCCTTAGGAAGTCAGTAGTGTCTTGACAACTCTGAGAAGCTAAATATACCATGTGAGGGCAGGTGAGGATAGCAGGGGCAGTGCTATTTCACAAAAAGGAGTAGTATGCATTCACTACTAATTGAAAGGACCTTTTGACAGTGTTCGTCAGTGCTCTGCTGTGGATGGCGGATTAGTCGGTAAAAGCTTAAGTTGTTGGAGTCCCTTACTGGGTAATGCACATTTTAATTCAAGAGACATTGAAGCAGGTGCTCATTTATGAACCGCTTTCAACTGGGCAATATTTTCTATTAAATTTCCACCTGCGAATGTCGCATAGAATTGGAATGAAGATTCAGCTCTTTTAATTAGATGCCCTAATGGGCCAAGGAGAATTGCCTAA
Organism: Pelodiscus sinensis; assembly: GCF_052426305.1. NCBI lineage: Eukaryota > Metazoa > Chordata > Testudines > Trionychidae > Pelodiscus > Pelodiscus sinensis. The sequence goes on along the minus strand of NC_143053.1, from coordinate 16,202,850 downwards.
CTATATAACTGGTCTTTTGAATTTGAGAACATTTTTTGACCAAAAATTATTAAGACGTTTTTCTAAGTCAGAAGTCTGGAGAAAATGGTTTTTTTTTTCCGTTCAGACAAGACATTTAAAAGCCAAGGGAACGGGCAGTGGTGGAGGGTAAGAATGTGTGTACAGGGGATCAAGGATGAAAAAAAGCCCAAAAATCAATTTTGAAGGAAAACAAATATCTACTATGACAATGTCTTACCATTTTGGACCAGCTCTGAAGCAAACTCATTGCAAACTCTTCTTTGAGGAGTGGAAATGAAAAACCCAACTCACCTAACATGGGTATTTAGAAAAACAGGTGAGCTTCAGTACATAGAGTGCAGCAAGAAAGGGTATGCCTACACTAGCTCGTTAGTTCGAGCTAGGTAGGGTAATTAGGGCAACCGGAGTTGCAAATGAAGCCCGGGATTTAAATATCCCAGGCTTCATTTGCATGTTCCCGGGTGCTGCCATTTTTAAATCCCCCTTAGTCTGAACTCCATGCCCGTGGCTACACGCGGCATGGAGTAGGTAGTTTGAATTAGAGATCCTAATTCGAACTACTGTTACTCCTCATTCCACGAGGAGTAACGGTAGTTCGAATTAGGATCTGTAATTTGAACTACCTACTCCGTGCCATGTGTAGCCGCGGGCAGGGAGTTCGGACTAAGGGGGATTTAAAAATGGAAGCACCCAGGAACATGCAAATGAAGCCCGGGATATTTAAATCCCGGGCTTCATTTGCAACTCCGGTTGCCCTAATTACCCTACCTAGCTCGAACTAATGAGCTAGTGTAGACATAACCAAAGAGATATAGAAGCCACACAATGTGCTATAGAAATCAAACCACTCCTCGTCCTCAATAAGAACCCATCAGAAGTTGGCAGGATGGTTTCTGGAACAGAAATGGGATTGCAGCTCAGGGCCTGGAGGGCACCAGTCACTGGAAGTGACGTTCAATTTAGGTATCTGTAGGATGAGAATGAGGAATTCCCTTGGGAGGGAGATTAGTCACATGTTGGGGAGAGGGAGTGAGCAACATCAGGGAAGGCTCATGGAAAGATGGATATAGTGGGAACCGCCAGTAGAGTGGTATTCAGGTTGCATGATAAGCAGGCTGATAGCTGCTGAGTCACCTTCTAGGAATTTGAGGTGAAGTAGACATCTGGAATGGGGTGTGCTTGTTTTGAGGTGAGGAGCTGTAGGGAACAGTAGCTGTGGAAGGGTTTGCCTGGCTGAAGTTCCAGAGTGGAAATGAGTCCATTTCTTGCTTCTGGAAAACAGACTTCTGACTCAAACTTAACACCATACAGTAAGAGTAACTTTTGAAGTCACGTTCTAGGCCTTACCTGCAGTAGCCAGCACTGGCACGTTCTTCTCCTTTTTATTTTCTCCTTTTATGCCTGCAGCTTGAAAATGGAGAAAATGGATTCTGAGAAATAACTTTCCCACACAGATAACCAACCAAGGATGTCAGGGGGTTTCTTTGTTTCTCTAGAGAGGGTTAAGGCTGTGAAATGACTGGACAACAGTATAGTCCATCACTCAGAGCCACACGCTATTTCTAACAGCAGCAGAGTGTGTGCCTGCCAACCAAGAAGAATCTGACATTAAAAATGACTTGTCTTTTAAAGAAACAAAGGTTAACAAATTAGCTTTTCTACTTCTTCCCTTTTCCCCTGCCCTCTGGCCTCATCCTGCTTTCAGTAAAATCAATAGCATAATAATTTTCAACTTCAGTGGTACAAAAAAAAAAGCTCCTTGACACAAGTGAGTAACTCTCTTTAATGGGACTCCAAGGAAGAAGAGAGACACAAATCTTGTAGAGATTTGGAGCCACATTTGTAACAACATTAACCATAAGATACACTTGCCTGGCAATGGTAAGAGCTACAAGTGTGCTGGTTATTCAAAGTGTGCTAGTCAAGATATTATTTCTTACACTGGGTAGTTGTGCAGCTCAGGTGCTGGGCTGGGACTCCAGAAATCAATTGCCCACACTGCCACAGATATATTGTGGAACCTTGATCAAGTCATTTAATCTCTCAAAGCCTCAGCTCCCTGTCTGTGAAATGGGAATAATAATACTCTTGCTTTATGAACTCTTCAAGGCAGGGTTTGTCTTTTATCCTGTATTTGAGCCATGCCCAGGACAGTGAGCACCTGATCTCCACTGGAGCCACTAGAAACAACCATACTACAAAATGGTAATATAGAAGAGGTAGGCTCGACAGTGCAGGAGAATGAAGTCTTCCATTTATTTGCAGATCAGGTGTAGACCAGACAGCATCAATGCAAACCTCTCAGGCCAACATGTCTCTCCATCTTAATCCTGGTGTAACACCAACAGAGCATGGTCATTGGCAGGTGGGACTGAAGCTGGGGCCACTGAAGCTTAGTGTATGAGCCTCTGCTGCATAAGCTAACAAGCCAGCTGCTACTCAGTTGACTCACCAAGTGCTGGATGATCTAGGTGCCACTAGAGGAGGCCCAACCACCATGCCAAATAAGTCTGGATTGCACTGGCAGACTCAAGAATATGGTTCATTGTGAAGCCCATCAATTGCTGGCCCCTAGTTAGTTCTAACACAGCTCTCCTCAGACCTGAAAACACACAACACCAAACACATATTTTACAAATATTTATGCGTCAGAAATACTTTGCACTTACCCAAGTTCCATATGAGAAGGAAGCATAGAAATCCTATACTCAATTTAACAGGCACATGCTGATGGAACCATGGCATTTTGGCAATCTACCTCCTAGTCGTTTCAACTGTTTTAGGAGAAATAAACAAGATTTTAGTGAAGCTAAGTAGAGCCAATACGCTTGTCAATTTCAGTGTTTCCAACTTTTTGCAATATCTGGCGTTCTTCTTAATCTTCACATTCTAGAATCATGTGAGAATCTCCGCTTTCACTTGAAACAACAAAACAAAATTAAGTTTCTTGCCCTCATGGTTGCAGAGAAAAAGGTAGAAAATGTGACCTGAAGGCTCAGAAACTCAGAAGGCAAAACAAAACAAAAGAAAATAGAAACAAACACACAATTAACCCTGAAAAAAAACCTAAACAAAAAAAATCTAAAATTTCTTATTTATGATTTTTGATTTGAACTCATGGTATTTTGCGTTCTGACTCATGATTTTTGAATGATAGGAACTGTGAATACTGCAGTTTACAGATGTTTCACCGACTCATAATGAGAGACAGAGCTGGGTGGAAAAACGGAAGAAATGTTGACAACGTCTATTTAAATTAGTTTCTCCCGTTTTTCAGTATCAAAAAATGTCAGCCAGGTTCATCAATAGCAGAAACTCAGAGGGACGATTTCATGAAAACAAAGAGCAAACTTTTTTTCTAATTTATTTTTCAGACACAACTTTCTCCGTGCTTGATAGTTAATGGTAAGAATACACATTTGACTCTTAGCCTCAGGATAATAATGTTTGATTAACAAATCATTACCATGTCTGTTAACTCAGCTTTCCTCGTATTTACATTGTTATAAACTAAAATAAAGGCTGAAAATAAAGCGGTACTGAGGGATTCCATTTTTAGTGGGTCCATGTTACATTTACTTATCTTATGAGAGAAAGATGTTTCTCTTAACTGCTACCTTTGCAAATTCAAACTGGGATCTGACAGTCAAGCTTATTTTTTTCTGAATAATGCATCCTTACCATCAATATATAACAATAATACCTAACTCTTATATAGCACATTTTCTTCACTCTAAAAGCTTTTCACCAAGGGTACGAGTATTATATTCATTTAATAAATGGGCAAATAATGCACAGGAAGGTGAAATGACTTGCCTAAATTCACTCAGCAGGCCAATGGCAGAAACAGAAATAGAACCTAATCTTGTAAGTCTTAGGCTAATGTTCCATCATCCAGATCACCCTGTTTCTCACTCATCTGTCGAAGCCCATTGCCTTCTGTGCACTGGTTTAGTGAGAAAGCCCCTGGGCAAGATGGCAAGGGGGTGCTGACTCCATACTCCCAGAAGAGGTGGGGCCACAGGCAAAAGGGGAGGGGCTGGGGGCAACCAACCCTCAGCACTGCCTGGAGCATATGACATGACATTTTGGTGGCAATTTAAAAGGCCTGGGGCTCTGGAAGCTGCCGCTGCCACAAGAGCAGCAGCAGTATCTGGGAGGCCCCGACCCTTTTCAATCACCGGGCCCCAGGGCAGTTGCCTCCTGGGGATGGGCCAGGTAACCCTGCATTTGGACCTTAGTTAAAAACTCTATTGATGAAGCATGAGACAACCAATTGCAGTTTACTTTCCCTTTGTCTTAGAGAGTGTGTAGAACTGACGGGAGTGAAAAAGAGTGAAACTGACCTGTCACTAACATCAGCAGATCAGAGTTCAAACAGGAAGCAGATGTGCCCACTAGGTAGGTGCTAAGAACTGTACTGGATCCTCATCTGGTCATTTCTATTGGCCAGTTAGGTACGTTGGGACTAAAACAGTTCAGTTAGAACTATTCAAAATGGAGGCAGTGAGCTTTTGACCCAAGGACTCCATTTGATGGGCGAGCCTGTCAGCAGCTGGGGACTTGGAACTGTGCTGGCTCTTCCCAGCCAGAACTGGTTTTCAGAACATGCCATCACCTCAGGGTGGCAGGCCATAGATAGGGTTGCCAGATGGTTTAACCAAAAATACCCCATGCCCCCTCCCACACAGAAACCCCAAAAAGAACAGGAAAAAAATTCTGTTGAGAAAAAAAAAAGCGGGGGGGGGGGGGGGGGAAGAGATCAAAATTGTTGAGCAAAAAAAAAATTAAAACATTAAAAAATAAAAAATCAGCATGGCCCCTTTAAGAAGAGGCTTTTTTGCCGGTGGTCATTGTGTTTTTCTTTCCAGCCACAAAACAAGCTCCTGCAGAACCAGGTAAGCAGGGGGGGGTACTGGTGGGAGGTCCAGGGGGCCCAGCGTAGGGGTCGGGGGGGGGAGAGCTAGGCCCGGTTGCTGAGTGTGTCATAGGGTTGCCAGGTATCCGGTATTTTTGCCTCCTGGCAGGGAAAAAAACCCAGAAAATAATGGACGTTTTAGGTGTCCGGTATTTTCTGAATTTTTTTTACCGGACAGGAGGCAAAAATACTGGACACCTGGCAACCATAGCCACAGAAGGGGTTTAAGACCCTGCACAGCTGCTGAGGGGGGGCTTCTTCCATCTATGCTCCTGTCAGCATCAGACCACCACAGCTGTGATGAGGAAGGGAGAAGAGTTACCGGCCGTGATCCACCATCATCACAGAAGTTCTTCTCAGGGATCGCCCTGAAGCGCCTTCCCTGAGAGCTTTCAATTAACTCGAGGGTGGTAGGTCCCAGGCCTCGGCAGCACGGGCACCATCCAGCTTGATAACACCAGCACCTCTGAATGGAACAGAGGTTTACTTTCTTGGGTTCTTTCCTGTCGTCTCTTCTTTTCCTTCTGACCAATGGGAACATTTGGGCCCAGGCTTCATGCCTCCCTGATGAAATCCCTACACTGTTACATACTGTTATTTAGTCACAGTTGAGTAAGGATGCTTACTATCATTTGTGTTATTGTTTTAGTTCTTATGTGAAATCCCCATTTTTTTCCCAGTTATTGTTATTTCATGCCCCAATACATTTGTTATCTTATTTTAGAGTGTCCTTCTTTATTTATACATCACACTGGGAGGACGCACTGAGGGGTTACTCCAACCATTGATAGATGCGGGAAAAGGGGTGTACATCCTCTGAAACAGGGGCCCCCCGATATAAGGGGTCACTTTTTAATTTCTATTTTCTTAGTTGCCCTTGCCCCTAGGTAACAGGTATGATGAACCAAATGGGGTCCTTAAGGCACTTGTCTGTTGAGGGTGTCCCATTCCAGATCAGACTTTTTTGGGGGGAGGGGTCATTAGAGGGGTATGAAAAGATACTTTATACTTTAGCAAGGGTTTTGCTAAATTTTAAAAGGCTTTCTTTAGCCATGGTGCAAAAGGTTGATTCAATTTGCAAACATGTTAGATATATGAACAACGGCACCAGCCACATGATTAAAATTCAACACATCTGAATTAGCACAAGTAGCCTTAATCAACTGTGAGAGACAACGGGTGGAAAAAGACCAGAACTTGCCATACAGCTATCACTGCAGGCCAGGTAAGTGAGAGCAGTGCATGCATCACTGCAGCCTGTGTACTGTACGTGCATAAAGCAAGCATCAGTAACACACATGTGTCTGTTTTCTTCTGCTCCTATGAGGATTTGACACATTTTAAAAAGCAAAAATAAAAAACACAAATAACAAAGCCTGACTCCCCCATTTTGTTGGCTCAAGGATGTTTCCTGTTGTATTTCTTTCTGTTGTGCGCGTTGAATGAATGCCTGAGCCTGGGTCACTGTGGTAAAAGGAGACCAAATTCACTTTGCAGGCTCAATCTGTTCCCAAAATAAACAAACATGAAAGAGAATTAACTCCTTCAATAGGACAGTGGGGAAACGGCTTCTGGGGCCTGGTAACAAATACAAACCCTCTGCTTCCCTCACACAGAATAGCATGGGAATCCAGGGAGGGATGCTCCCTCACTAGGCTGCCTGGTATCCAGGGCTGCATGCACTCTTTAGAATAGGGTGCAGCTTGTTTCTCACAGGCCGGGTCTACACTACAGCAGAAGGTCGAATTAGGATATGCAACTCCAGCTACGTTAATTATGTGGCTGGCGTTGACGTATCTTAAAACGCATTTTCACACCGTCCACACAGAGGGAGGTTGATGGGAGAAAACACTCCCATCGGCTTCCCTTACTCCTTGTGAGGAGCAGGAGTACCAGTGCCAACAGGGGCACCCTCTGACTTTGATTTAGCAGGTCTTTACTAGACCCGCTAAATTGAACCCTGGAAAATCAACCCAGCAGTGTTGATCTTCCGTGTAGTGAAGACGTGGCCTGTTCTGTGGGCTAGATTGAATGAGGGAGTCCCGGTTCTGTCCCACTGAGGATGACATGTATTTTGAGGGTGCATGCATCCAACGGGGCCTGCAACTGTTATTGGACCAAGCAGAAGGTGCACAAGATTAACAGAATTCAGAATTATGAGGCAAATGCCACAAAATCACACAATTGGCCCCAACATCCTGCGTCTGTGATTTTTGTTCTGCCTTTTGAGTTTTGAACTCTTCCTCTCCCTCCACCTCCTGTTACGGTGATGGCAGTTACGGTGTTGCCATCTCTCCCAAATTCACAGTTAGGTGATTGTGGCCCTGTTGCAGGAGCTCTCACTGGGAGAAACATCTGAGATCAAATTACAGGGATTTGTATGAAATGATGCCAGGTGGTTGCCCCCTAGCCAGTCTCCATGGGAGGAGCAGCCAGTCAAAGCTGTTGCCTGTGGAGCTCTGCCCATTTCCCTCAGGAGCCGACGCTGTTTTCACACGTGAGAAGAGGGCAGCAGAAAGAGCTCCTCAGGTCAGGGTGGCTCTCTTCTTCTTTCCGCTTTCTTGTGAAAGTGCCTCCTCCTTCCCCCTCACCCCTCCACAGAGGTGTCCCTAGGAGGCTATGGGACCCAGGGCAGATGAGACAAATATGTCACTTCCAGGACCAATCAGTCACTTCTGGGGTTGACTGCACCAGCCAATTATGCCAGTATGTAGGACCCTGTAAAGTGAAGAGCCTGCAACACTCCCCCCCACTACTCCACTACCCATCCCCCAGGGACAACTCTGCTTTTCTATCCCTGCATCTCCAGGCACAGGGTCATTGGAGAAGTGGGTGATGGACACCAGTGATGCAAGAGAAGCAGATGTAGGGGATGACAGCAGATGTGGAGCTGCGGGGGAGGCATAACTGATTGCTGAGCTGGGGGGCAAAGTTGATGTGGGTAGTTGGGGGATGTATAATTAATTTCTGGGCTGTGGCATGGGCAACTGTGGGGCACAGAATTAATTAGAAGTGTGGGGAGAAGCTGCAATCACACAGACCCAAGGAAGTACTTCACATAATTCACAGTCAACCTGTGGAACATGTTGCAGAGGGAATGTGTGAAGGCTAGAACTATAATGGGATTCAAAAAAAAAAAAAGAACTAGATAAGTTCATGGATCCATCAGTGGTTATTAGCCAAGGTGGTCAGAGATGAACCTCAGAGATGTTTTAGGTAGCCCTAGCCTCTGACTGTCCAAGGCTGGGAGTGGATGATAGGGGATGGATTATTTGATGATTGCTTGCTCTGTTCATTCTCTTTAAAGCCCCTGGCATTGGCTATTGTCAGAAGACAGGATGCCGGGCTAGATGGACCAATGGTCGGACCCACTATGGCTGTTCTTATATTCTTATGTTCCTCACCATCAGGTAACAGCAAAGGCCAGAATCACATTACTCTGTATATTTGGGTGTATTGGCAACACTAACTTCACACACACATATGTACACACACTGGCAATGGTCAAGGGGAGTTAAAAAATGCAAAACCAAACTAATATAAGAACAGCCATAATGGATCTGACCAATGGTCCATCTAGCGCAGTATCCTGTCTGCTGACGGTGGCCAATACCACAAGCCCCAGAAGGAGGGAACACAACAGGTAATCCTCACATGATCCCTCCCTTGTCACTCATTTCCAGACAAACAGAGGCTAGTGGACACCATTCCAACCCATCCTGGCTAATAGCCATTGAGGGACCTAACCTCCCTGAATCTATCTAGCTCTTTCTTGAACTCTGTTAAAGTCCTAGCCTTCACCATCCTCTGGCAAGGAGTTCCACAGGTTGACTGTGCACTGAATGAAGAAAAACTTCCTTTTGTTTGTTTTAAACCTGCTACCCATTAATTTAATTTGGTGACCCCCCAGTTCTTATATTGTGGGAATAAGTAAATAACTTTTCCTTATATATTGTATACAATATATATATATTGTATACAATATATATATATTGTAGTCTTTGAAATGAAATCTCATGATTTGAGAAGACAGCCAATGTTTTTTGGATAGGGACCTGACTCTTGATTTTGTTGATGGGATCAGTGGATAGCTCACATCCACATAATTAGTCCTTATGGTAACTACACTGTCTGAAGAAGTGGGCTGTGCCCACGAAAGCTCATGATACCATCTACATGTTTTGTTAGTCTTTAAAGTGCTATTAGACTATTTGTTGTTTTTTAAGTTTATCCTGTACAGACTAACTTGGCTACCCCCTGAAGCTTTTGAGTTTGAAATAGTAACTGTTGAGTTTTGTTAGGCTTTCAGGTGCTGCTAGACTATTAGTTGTTTTTTAAGTTGTTTCTTGCATGTGTGCAAACGGGTGGGAAACGTAGGACCTTATACTGAAGTGTGTTTTTAACCAACCAGTCTCTGTCTAAGGGTATGTCTACACTACCCTGCTAGTTCGAACTAGCAGGGTAATGTAGGCATACCGCACTTGCAAATGAAGCCCGGGATTTGAATTTCCCGGGCTTCATTTGCATAAGTGGGGAGCCGCCATTTTTAAAACCCCGCTGGTTCAAACCCCGTGTAGCGCGGCTAGACGGGGCACGAACTAGGTAGTTCGAACTAGGCTTCCTAGTTCGAACTACCGTTACTCCTCGTGGAATGAGGAGGAAGCCTAGTTACTCCTCGTGGAATAAGGAGGAAGCCTAGTTCGAACTACCTAGTTCGTGCCCCGTGTAGCCGCGCTACACGGGGTTCGAACCAGCGGGGTTTAAAAAATGGCGGCTCCCCGCTTATGCAAATGAAGCCTGGGAAATTCAAATCCCAGGCTTCATTTGCAAGTGCGGTATGCCTACATTACCCTCCTAGTTCGAACTAGCGGGATAGTGTAGACATACCCTAAGATATTATCTTGTCACATCTCAGCAAGCAGGAGGCACCCACTCCTTATTCTGCAAAACTCACATAAGAGTAAATGGAAATTTTTGCCTGTGTAAGAATTGCAGTATCAGAGGCAGCAGGGAGGGATGCAACTGTACCAGCAGGTGGGGCATAACAGTATGTTTGTGTAAGGAGATCCAATAAAAATGATGATTTCACACCTATTATTCAATCATGGAAAAGTAAACCATTTAAATATAGTCAAAATCCAGAGAACCTTCCCTCATCAGCATTTGGTCCTAAAGTCCCTTTAACAACAAATTGGAGAATTATTGAAGTTCTGAAAAAAACTTGATTGCAATGAGAAATTGAAGAAGCCCAATCTATTTAGCTTAACAAAACAAAGAATAAGAGGTGACTTGATCATGGCATGATGGAAGCAGATGGAAGTTTTGCTATTGACTACCACGAGACCAGAATTTTACCCATGGTAAGTACCTGCATGAGGAGGTAGATCTGAAATTAGAGGGCTCTTTAATATAGCTGGTATGAAAAGAAAATTTCCATTCCACAGGCAATTCTGATATTTTGATATCTGTTTTGTTCTGGATTAGAATTTCAGGTAATTTTGATTTGGAACTATCAAAATGTTTTGACAATGTTGAATTGTTTTGTTATGCCAATGTTGACTATACATTACAGAGTTTTTGCTAATGCCAAAACATCATAATATAAAATATTAACTATATTAAAATATAAAAGCTTAATAGAGATGATAAAAGTTGTAACTGATGTTTTACCTTATTGAAACGTAACATTTTGACATTATTGAAATGCAATGATTTGACATCAGAAAAATGAAGAAAAAAAAGTGTTGAGGGATACATTCCTACAAAATGTTTAGGTTTTGATTAAACTGGATTTTCTGATAGTAAACTATTTTTTTTACCAGATCTACTCTTTGATCTATCATACAGAGACATAACAAAGTCCAGTGTCTGAAAGATGAAGCTTGACACATTCAGACTGGAAGGAAGGAACATGTTTTTAATGGTGAGAGGAATGAATTATTGAACAGCATTGCAAAGGAGGTGGTGAAATCTGTACCACCTCAACTCAACTTTGGCTGTCTCTCTAAGGATACGTCTACACTGCATCCCTCTTGCTCAAAAGCCTATGCAAATGAAGCATGGATTAGTATATTGCCGCACTTCATTTGCATAATTAATTAGGGGCTGTTTTTGCGCAAGAGGTTTTTGCGCAAAAAGGAGCCGTCTAACCAGCTCTGTTTTGAGCAAAATCCCCCTCTTGTGCAAGAGCCATTCTTCCTGAAAAAAATAGCTTAGTGTATGAGCCTCTGGATCTTAGTGTATGAGCCTCTACAGCAGGGGTGGGAAAAATCAGGTCTCGGGGATGGATCCCACCCGCCAAGCATTTCTCTCCAGCCCACCCAGCTGATTAGCAGAGCGAGCATACTTACAACCAGCAGAGTGTGTTCAGCTGCCCCTCTCCCCCCCCCCCCACCTTGCTCTGTCCTGCAGCTGAGCTGCTCCCTAGATCCACCTGCTAGCAGTGCAGAATGGGGGAGGGGAGAGACAAGTGGTGCAGTCAGGGTGTTCCCTTGCCCCTGCATCCCATCTTGGCAGAGAGGGAGAGACACAGTCAGGGGAGCTGCTCCTGATGTTCTCTTCTCATAGTCATAACTTACATGAGACAAGTCGGTGCATGTGCAGCCTGCTTGATCCCAGAACTAAAACTGAATGACTGGGGTTGGCACAGGTGGAGCAGCTCAAATATGCACGACATTAGCACTGCAGGGCAGGGGGTGAGTGGTAGTGACATCACAAAGCCATTTGCAGCCCCTCAGCTTATTGGCTAAAGGACATTGGGAGGCAGTGACCTCACAGAGAGGTGATGACAACAGCCAGATAGGACAGGCTGCAGGGCAGGGGCAATCTCAGAGAGCCCCATGGCTGTGTTAAGGGAGTCTCCTCCCTGAAGTCTGTTCAGGGTGACGAATGTGAGCATGAGGAGGAACCTCTTTGGAGTGTTCTCCTTTCCCAGAACTAATTGAGCTAGAAGACAGACGTCCCTGTGGAGCAAGTGAAAGCCTATGAGAGGTTTGATGCTGATGCAGCCTGATCTACCTGGTGCTGGCCAAATGCAAGACATGGGAAACACTAAGGGTATGTCTATACTAGCCCCCTAGTTCGAACTAGGGAGGCTAATGTAGGCATTTGAAGTTGCAAATCAAGCCCGGGATTTAAATATCCCATGCTTGATTTGCATCTTCCCGGCCGGTCGCCATTTTTTGAAATGTACAAGTCCAGACGAACTGCCCGCGTCTACACGCTGCAGCGACCCAGTAGTTTGAAATAAAGCCCTAGTTCGAACTACCTGTTATTCCTCCTGGAATGAGGTTTAACAGGTAGTTTGAACAAGGGCTTTATTTCAGACTACCGGGTCCCTGCCACATGTAGGTGCGGGCAGTTAGTCCGGACTTGTAAATTTCAAAAATGGTGACTGGCCGGGAAGATGCAAGTCAAGATGCAAGTCAAGTATGGGTTATTTAAATCCTGAGCTTGGTTTCAAACTAGGGGGCTTGTGTAGACATACCCTAAGTTACATTGCGAGAATTATTTTCCCACCAAGGCCATTGTCCGTTATTATCACTGAGAACATTGGAATTTGTCTTTTCATTTCCCTTTTCCTATAGCTTCCTGCTCCTCAGAGTCTCTCTGCTGATTGGATGAGCTGGGGGAGAGGCCAGTGACAGGTAGGAGACTCAGGACTTGGTTGTTCTCTTTAAGGCTCAGCAAATGAGCCAGAACCAATTAGCTGCTTGGGGAATTGTTCTGCTTCTCTGCATTGGTTGGATCTGAACAGTTCCCGATTGGCTCTGTCAGTTGGGTGTTACAATCCTCTCTTACCCCCGGGCTAGGGAGGTTGGGGAGCTCTGAAGATCTGTGAGAGAGTGTTGCTAGCAGCAGGGTGTACTACGAGGTGTCCTATCAGTTGGAGTCATTACAGATGGCGAGGGGGAGCACTAGAGGCCTGTTCTTCCAACCCTCCATTGTGCAGCTTTTCCAACAAGCAGCACACGCAGGGCCAGGAGCAGGTGATTCATCTTGTGGCCACTAGATGGCGCTGCAGGTTCACACTTCCCCATTCTCTTGCTTATCTGAATTTTTGATGATCTGAACTGGTCCCAGTCCCAATTCAATGCGACAATGGGACTCTGCTTGTAATAGCTGGAACAGTCAATTGTCCTGGTATTTTATTTTGTTTAAATCATTAAGAGGAGCGACTCCTTAGCTAAGAGGAGGGCAAGATATGGCCCACCAAGACTTTCAGTCCTGCCCGCGGCCAACCTGCGGGGACCCTGTGGCAGGGAGCAGCCCCAGCCAGGGCTGAAAGCTGCCTTTCTGTAAGGGGGTAAAGGGAACCTTTGTGTGCTACCCCACCCCCAGCACAATTGTTCTGCTCCCACTAGTGGATTACCATTGGCTGCCCCTGCCCCCATCACAATCTCTCAGCTCCCATTTGCCAGAACTAGCCAATGGAAGATTCAGTGTTCCCTGGAAGCCGTGCGGCAACTCACCTTCACAGATGATTAATCAGCTTAGCCCACTGAGAGGCTCAGGGCTCCCTGTACAGAGCTGACTGACTGGGTGGCGCTGTGCTGCCACACACCTTTAGAGGGAACACTGGATAGATCCCCCCCCCATTTGCTTCCATATGAAGAGATTAATATAACTGGGACTTCTGAGCTTGGAAAATATATAACGAAGGGGAGATATGATTAAGGTCTATAAAATCATGATTGGTATGGAGAATGTAAATAAGGAAGTGTTATTTACCCCTTCTCATAACACAAGAACTAGGGCTCACCAAATGAAATGAATTGGCAGCATGTCTAAAACAAACAAAAGGAAGTATTTCTTCACACAACACAGTCAACCTGTGGAATTGACAGAGGATATTGTAGACATTAAGGCTACGTCTAGACTGGCATGATTTTCTAGAAATGCTTTTAACGGAAAAGTTTTCTGTTAAAAGCATTTTCGGAAAAGAGAGTCTAGATTGGCATGGATGCTTGTCCGCAAAAGCACTTTTTGTGGAAAAGCGTCCGTGGCCAATCTAGACGCGCTTTTGCGCAAAAAAGCCCCGATCGCCATTTTTCGTGATCGGGGCTTTTTTGTGGAAAACAAATCTGAGCTGTCTACACTGGCCCTTTTGTGCTAAAGTTTTACGCAAAAGGTACTTTTGTCCGAATGGGAGCAGCATAGTATTTCCACAAAAAGCACTGATTTCTTACAGTAGGAAATCTGTGCTTTTGCGGCAATTCAAGTTGCCAGTGTAAACAGCTGGCAAGTTTTTCCAGAAAAGCGGCTGATTTTCTGGAAAAACTAGCCAGTCTAGACACAGCCTAAGGCTATAAGAGGGTTCAAAAAAATACTAGATAAATTCATGGAGGATAAGTCCTTCGATTGGTATTTCTATTTAGATATATAGGGTCCCACCAAGCAAAAAAATGTAAGCATATCTATAAGTATGTTGTTGAATTGAGGCTTCGGAGCTTTGCTGAGTAATTAGTCTCCACCTCAACATGTCACATTTTGGGAGGATAAAAGAATAATAGAAATTCTGGATGTTTGTAATTGCATTTCATCTAATAACAAGGTTTGTCAGCACAGTTATAATTAATTCTTTGGTTCAACAAATGTTCCCAGATAAAAAAGGGGACTTCATCATGTATCCAAGTATTTTCCTAGCCAGGTTTCAGCTTCTTTGTTAGTTTATTTAAAACTGATAGAAAGCTGAACAGTGTAGCAGAATGGGGGGAGGGGGGGAGAGAAAGAGGGAGAGAGAGAGAATCCGTGCAATATTGCGTGATATAACAGGGAGTGGAGAAAGCAAAGCTTGCAGCTGAAAAGCAGAGCTGGGAGATAAAAGAATGTAAGAATTGCCACACTGGAAAAATTAGGAGAGAGATGTTCTATTATATTAGCTACTTTCCCCATGCCCTTTTACAAGAATGAAGTGGAATGATCTGATTAGTAAAATACTGTGGCTATGAAGAGACCTACATCTGCTCCCTGTAAACTGTCCAGATATTTCTGTTTAATTCTATTCATTATAATAGAATATTCAGATATTTTTCATCATACAATGTCATTCTGCATTAGCATCTCTCACCTGATATTATCCTAATTCTGTGCCAGTGATCCACCTGTATTCTAGGTGTGATTACACAGTGTAGAACTGCTAAAGCAAAATCAGTATGTCTATTTCAACATGATATGGAAAGGTATATCCTCATAAAACAAATCTTGAAATGCTGTTGGGGAAGAGATTAAACAACATTAAAGAAGTGAAGTTGGAAGTAGGATTAATACACTTTAATAAAGATTTGCTCAGGAACTGATTTTCTGTTGTTGCAGGTTTTGCCTGAGCAAACAATGCAGGATTTAGCTGTAAAACACAAACTGACATCCGATGATAGACTTCAGATAGAAAATTAGATCAGTGATGTTATTGCATCTAAGTGAGGAATGAAAGGGTGGCAGCAGCGAACTCAATCAATGAACTAGAAACTGCCACATGGGATCAGACCTATTATCCATCAGATCCACTGTGCTTTTTCTCATCGAGGCGATTACCAGATGCTCCAGAGGAAAGTGAAAATCCTGCCAGAGTAGACAAGTTTGGGATAACTTGATTTTCATGAAGGACTCCGCCAAGTCCTAAGAGTTAGAAAATGGTCAGAATTGGCTTTACCTCCCTTCCATATGCTTTTGTTATCATTATGTATTAAAACTTGAATATTCTTGCTAGCTATGTCACTATACAGGTTGAACCGCTCTGATCCAGCACCCTTAGGAGTGGACCTGACTAGTCCCAAGTCAGGAAATTTGCTAGACCAGAGGAGGTTGATTCCAGACTAGAAGCGGTTAATTCCGGCCCCTTTGCTGTCACTGGCATTGACACAGCAGTGATGTGCGGTAATAAGGGGAAGTGGTGGGACAACTACAGAGCCTTTTCTCCAGAATGCCCCCCTTCCTTGCTCCTTTCCCTCAGCTTGAACACCGCAAATCAACTATTTGTGGCACTCCAGAAGCTCTGGGAAGATGGGTGAAAAGTTGCTGAGTGATGGACCCCGACTGTTTCCTGTGAGTGCTTAATCCTGGATCACCACAGAGGCCAGACCACAGATAAGAGATTTCTGGATTATAGAGGTTCAACCTGTACAATACCTCTTTGACAAGTCAATTTAAGCCCTGCTTTTTGAAATAATGTGTATATTAATAATGTGATTACTGGGGTTATTGCAATGTTCTTAATGTTATTTATCCAAATACCCAGCGAACTGAACTATAATGGACACATACATATTCTAATTTCAATAGTATCTTTCCTTTTTTACAAATACAAATGTGAATTTTGCATTGAGTGAAATACACAATCAGACTAAAACTATACAACTTCTTCACTGTCAATGTCTGTTCCAGTGATCATTTTCCTCCCTAACTCATCTTACGTGTAGGATGATGATCAAACTCCTAGCCACAAATACTGACACCAATCAATCTGATATGATAATTCAGTTCATTATTAATTTTAAATTCATTCTTATTAATAATATATTTTCATGACTTGAATCAGGTAATTGATACACTAAAAAACACAATGAAGTTTTAATCCAATCCAAAGTTTCTAAACCCAAGATACAGCAAAAATGTTTCAGCGGTTTGGGTTACACTTATGTGACCCTAGAGATTCAGGACTAAGTACCTCTTCATTATTCTGGCCAAACAAAGAATTCAAGGTAACTAACTTATTAGCTATGCTTCATTTGCATCCACTTTAATGTGACAAGTAACCATGCAGTTTGAAATGTTCTCTTTTTTCCAACACATAAGGAGTCCAATCAGATACCAACTGGTTTGTCCCCTTATCTATAGTGCTAAACAGAGCAGAACAGAAGTTAAGAGGCTGAAGGAGAGAAGAGGGAAAGACCCTGAATACTAATTTCTCTGTTTCTGTTCAGATCCAAGATTTAAAGGTCACCCTCTCAGGTGAAAGCACACTTTGAAAAACAGGTCTAAAGACATTTTCTCTGGCTAATATGAAAAAAGAAGGTAGTTCTACTATGATCTTGACTGAATTTTTACCCTCACCTCATTTGTATTAGACAAAAATGTACACTTTCTATAATAAAGCAAAATTTAAGACATCACATGTTATAAAAAAGCTCTCCTAACATTTTTCATGTCCAACAACCCCACTGATTATTAATGGCACAGACAAAAATAGATTCTTTAGGTATTTCTGCATAAGAGCACCCTTTGAAATTATTCTCATTTTGAATATCTAGTAATCTTTTAATACTGACTTACCTGGCTTCTCCTGATATGACGATTAACTTCAGAGAGTTTAAATAGACAGGAGGTTATCACACTGTTTTAATAAGCTATTAGTGAAAGGTAATAGTCTGTGAGTGGACAGGCTTAATAAAATTGCCTTAAAAATCTTGTGAAAATGGTATGATAATCCCAAAGGCGACAAGGCTAAATGAAATAGGATCATGTGCAAGCAAAGTGCCTGTGGTATGTACTGAACTGAATCCCTAAATGGAATGACTTAGCCGTAGTGCAGGTCAGGATGTGAAACCACTTTGGGCAGTAATTACTTACACTGAAAAATAGAACTGAAAGGATTTTTTTCTCATTTAAAGGGACAGCACCTTCCAATGTAAATTGGCTGATGTCACTGTGGACAGACAGTGGTTGATCTGATTTAGCCCCTCAAAAAAAAGTCGTGGAGATTTTTGGTGCTTCAGGTGAGTGATTCTGGACAACAGAATGGGGTAGGAACACTGAAATAAAGTAACTGATAGTCAACTAAATGTCTGCTTCAGTGGAAAACTTCCTGGCCATTTTGCTAAGGCTATGATGAGGGAAGACGAGAGTTGAGCAAGGGATGATGGTGATGACATGAAGTAATAAGGATGAGGTGTCACTGCTCTACCGACTGCATCCGAAGCATCACAGGAAGCAGTGAAAAACTCAAAGTTGCCATAACCCCTTCGTCCTTGGAACTCAACATGCTATGCAGGTGTTAATCAATCAAGTCCCAAAGCTGTCCTGTGTGGGTAGGGAAGTATTATTACCCCTATTATACAGAAGAGGAAAATAATTAAGTCCTGGGGCTGTTGAAGTTAACAAGAGCGTTGTCATCCACTTCTGTGGCGCCAGGACTTTACCCAGTGAGTTTCAGATCCAAAGTCCCAAAAGAGGCCTGCAATTTTGAATGCCTTCTTTTTCGGAGTGTCCAGCCTAAATCCTGATTTTCAGAGGTTCTATCCCAAATTTAAGACACCCAACATTATTGATTGTATTTGGAAATCATACCTCAGCAGCGATTTAAAGTAGCTGTAGCCCCAGTAGTGGGAGTTGGGAGTTCTGGGCCCTTTTGTATCACTTAGCATCAGGGCAGTTGTCCCCTGTCCCCCTCCCCTATCAGTCAGCCTGCTCATAGTGTATCCCAACTTTGTGAGCTGGAGGAGCGCTATGGTGTTACCCAATTAATGCAGCAAAACACTGTTCCTTGGTGTAGCACTTTGGCCTGCTAATGTGTACTATTTGGAAAATTCAAAAGCCATGTTTTGCTGGATTTCCGAAAACAGGTTGCATTAAGTAGGACTGTCAGCTCATCAGGTGTTCCTGGTTCATTGGGCCCAGAGCTCTTTGCCAGCTTTCTTGGGGTTCTCCTGCATATCTGCATCTAAGCACACTTGTAGAAAGTTCAATCTAGTTATTTCTCTGCCTGCCCACCCTTGAGCAAATACGTCTTACTTTAGGAGGTGTCTCATCAGTCACAACAAGAAACATCAATGAGAGACAGGCTCAAGCAATCAAGTTTGGATTTAAATCTGTATCCAGGCCCAAAGGGGCAGTTTGCTGGGCTCCAATTCAATCTGGGTCTGTATATTAACTTCACCATGGTCCACGGGTGTTGAGACCTAAGGCTTGGTTTGAACTCCCACCTTGTGCATTTGTTATTGGTGAAAATATTGAGGGAAGTGATTTTTGCAGAGGAACTCAGGGTGATGAATAAGCAAGGGGGAGAGAACGAGAGCGAGAGAGAGGGAGGGGAGTGTGTGTGTGTGCATGTGTGTGTGTGTGCGTGTGCACACGAACACGTGCACATAGTGAATGCTCCTATACATCTGTCCTTCTGGTGGTCAGATTACTGACCTGGAATGTGGAAGACCCAGGTTTAAATTCCTGTTCTGCCTGGTTTAGCGTGCTCTGCAATGAAAAACTCTGCTCGTCCACATCTCAGTGTGATAGAATTTGTTCGTGTCTCTCTCTCTCTCAGGGGTGAGACTCCACTACTTGTGGATCAATGCTGTGGCGATCGATCCACTCAAAGTCAATTTAGCAGGTCTAGTGAAGACTCACTAACTTGATTGCCGAACGCACTCCTGTCAACTGTAATACTCCACTGCAGAGAAAAGCTTAAGGTAGATGTATGGGAGAGTTTCTTCCGTCAACTCTGCACAGTGTAGACACCACAATAAATCGGTCTAAGTTACATCGACTCGGGCAATGGTATTCACATATCTGAAGTTGTATAACTTAGGTTGACTTTACTCCATTATGCAGACTTACCTTCAGACGTTACATTTCCAGTAAAGCAGCATATATGGGTGAAATCTCATTTTGGAAACAATGTACCAATTTGCTCTGTGTGACACTCACCTAATAAAAGACAGCATTTGTGAACTGGGATTGAATGTTGTAGCATGAGTAACTTGGAAACACGTTTTATTGAAAGGATCTGCCTTAGTCCAGCACAGATTTTATTGTCATTGATCCTTGCTGAATAACTCATCAACAAGACTGGGATGAAAGTGCCCAGTATAGTGACAGACAAAAACAGCTGTACCTGAGAAAATGTGTTTTCTGGGAGCAATTCCAAATCGTTTGATGTCTGGACATGAATATAATTTGACTTTCAGCAGGATTTACATCATACAGCGTTTCATCTTTGAACTCTGCAATTTTAACTTTGCCCCACTGTGGAGTGATGCTCAGCTAATATGGCCTTGTTCTGCAACAACTTTAACACAGGGATCATTATTAGATACAATGCTGACTTCTTACTCAAAACACTATCCCAGTGAATTATGTGATGCTTTCTCAGGGGTATAGTCTTTAGATTTCAACTATGCCTCACTAGGAACAAATCGATCATCATTTCATTGTTTATTTATCAAAAAAGAAAAGGTGAGAGCCAGATTCTGCTGTGTATTTACTGTCATGTGTACTGGATATATGAGCATGGAGTTAGTGCCTTTTAAATCATGTAACATCTCTAAGGAGGACTCAGTAGTCAGATCTACAATATTTTCACCCAAGAGGATACACCCAGTTCTAATCAAATTATTATGAACATTAAGGTTAATTGGTTAGCAATTTGGCACTTTCTGATGGGCCATAACTGGCTTAACTGACAAATCCCTTCAAGGAATCACAGGAATCAAGGTCTGAAAGGATGCTTGATGGCCACTTCATGACATGCTCTGATAAGCCAGGTTCAACAGAGAGCATCTCTGAAGGTTATTTGTTTTCCTCTTCCCACGTGTATATTTTTAAATATGCCACGCTTCAGCTAACTGGCTTAGCATCCACTGGTAGCCCCCTCTCACAGCTCCTCTTCCACTCTCCCAGCTCCTCCCACCTATTGTGATCAGTTGATCAGCACCATCCCAGAGGCGCTGAGTGGAAGCAAAGAATTCATTTAGTTTTTCCTTAAAAACCTTATTGTCAATCAATTGTTCAGTGGCAGAACTAGCTGTTTAGCAGGGTTCCTGCTTCTGATGTACTTTAAAAAAATTTTATTACTTTTTGAGGTTTTGCTTACCTGTTCTTCAAATTCTTTTTTTTTTTTTTTTTTGCCTTCTTAATTATATTTTTACTCTACAGATTTTATGGGGATAGTTGAAATCCCCCATTATTATTGAGTTTTTTTTTTAATTTAAAGGCTCTTTAATCTCTATTAGTATTTCACAATCACCATTACCACCTGATCAGGTGATCAGAAATAGATCCCTTATGCTATATTCTTATTATTAGATCATTGAATTACTGTCCATAAAGATTCTATGGAACATTTCGGTTGATTTAAGATTTTCACTTCATTTGATTCTGTGCTTTCTTTCACATATAATGCCACTTCCCCATCAGCACAACCTGTTCTGTCCTTCCAATATATTTTGTATCATGGTATTTCTGTGTCCCATTTATTTTCCTCATTCCACCAAGTTTCTGTGGTACTATTATATTAATATCTTCGTTCCATACGAGGCACTCTAGTTCACCCATTTTACTATTTAGACATCTAGGCTGCGTCTAGACTGGCATGATTTTGTGGAAATACTTTTAACGGAAAAGCACGTGACCAGTCTAGATGCGATTTTGCGCAAGAAAGCCCCGATTGTCATTTTAGCCATCGGGGCTTTTTTGCGCAAAACAGTTCTTCCCTGTCTACACTGGCCCTCTTGCACAAGAGGGCTGTGTCTAGACTGGCCAGTTTTTCGGGAAAATCAGCTGCTTTTCCGGAAAAACCTGCCAGCTGTCTAAACTGGCTGCTTGAATTTCTGCAAAAGCACTGACTTCCTACTGTAAGAAGTCAGTGCTTTTTACGGAAATACTATGCTGCTCCTGTTTGGGCAAAAGTCCCTTTTGTGCAAAACTTTTGCGCAAAAGGGCCAGTGTAGACAGCTCAGATTTGTTTTCCGCAAAAAAGCCCCGATCGCAAAAAAGGCGATCGGGGCTTTTTTGCGGAAAAGTGCGTCTAGATTGGCCACGGACACTTTTCCGCAAAAAGTGCTTTTGCGGAAAAGCGTCTGTGCCAATCTAGACGCTCTGTTCCAAACATGCTTTTAATGGAAAACTTAAAAGCATTTCCGGAAAATCATGCCAGTCTAGACGTAGCCTACATGTTTAGTGATTTATCCAGTCCAGTTGGAAATGCCCATGAAAGAGGAAAAGGCCCCTGGAGATTAAACTGGCCAGGAAAGGATTCTGAGAGGAAGAAAGAGAAAGACACATGAAGGGACTAGTGACGGAAAAAGAAGCAGTCATGTTCCTTCTGCTGCTGTGACATTGGGGAGTAGTTGCCCAAATTATTCATGATTCTAGGAAAGGAGTCCCTCTGTTAGGCCCAGACCTAGGACAACGTCATGTGCCCTCCTGATGGCAGTCCTGCAAAAATCATGTCTAATGTACAGGGAAGGGAGGCTAGGTGGAGCTGGCTGGAGCCAGAATACAAATGCTCATTAATGTTGCCAATGTAGCACGCTATATATGAGCGCCTATTTAAAGATGATTACATCTTCTTTTCCTGGCTTGGATTTCTTTGTTAATTAACTTGTGTTGAGTTCCAACATTTCTATGAGTCTGTGATTAAACTGCTCAGGCCAAATTAATCCCTGGAATAACTGATAACTTCAGTGGCATTTTAGTAGAGATAAAATTGGCATGTGCAGAAACATTCTCTTCCTTGGCAAGCTTTAGTAGCTGGAAGATGGCTAGGGAAAAGATCCAGTGCAATACATTTCAGTGCCTGTAAACAATGGATTAATGGCTCACCTCCGTAATTGTAAAACGTCCGTCTAAATGTCACCCCTCCTGCTGTCTGCAAGTGTTTGCAGTGGAATCCTGCTGTGTATCTTTCCGGTTGCTTCAGATGTGTTCTCACACTATTATAGTTTCTAAGCAAGCCAAGCTAATGTTAAGACATTCTGTGAAAACATTTTAATGCATTTGATACTGTCCTCTTCTTGCTATGAAAATAGGTCAGGCAATAAAAGTATGTCTGCTGCGTGAAATCTTTAAAGCAATAAAATTCCTAATCCTAACAAATGCAGCTCAAAATTCAGAAGTAGCTTGCTGCTTTGTTAAAAAATATTGTTCTTCCTATTGCTATTTATTGAAATTTGGCAGTAAATAAGATGGGAATTAGGCTCTTAAGCTGACTTCAGACCAAGGCAGCTCCATTGATCAGCTGAGTTACTCCTGATGTACACTGGGGTTTGAATAAGATCAGAATAAGAACCAGCATATTTTGGCATGATCTGATTTCCAGCAAACATTTGGGCTAGCTTTTCATACTGTATTGCAACTTTTGAGCAGAGTGGACTGCTTGGTGATAGTCACATGGCTGAAACCATAGGGGTTTTCTTCTGGTTCCGTCATTTACACACTTATTCCAGGCTTTTTTCCCATGTAGACAAGCCTCCAGAAATCTAGTGTCTCGAAGACACACCCACCTCCCTTGTCTCCCTTAGGAAATTCCACTGCAATGTGATGAAACAAACATGGACATTGACACACAGCACTAGGGAACGTAGTCATGTAACTGAGCCAGTGAAGTGCATCTGCTTCCCGATCAGCTGTTGATGCAAAAATACACCCAAACCAGACCATGGTAATTAACATTAAACTTTTACAAATGCACTAACAGCTTCATCTCAGTGAAAACTACATCAATCTGTTCTTAGAAAGTGCTTTGGGGAAGTGGCACACATAGATCATCTACACATCAGTCATTAATAAAGCCTCACAACATCCCTGGGAGGTAGGTAAGTAGTATGGTATCCATGTTACAAGTAAGGAAACTGAAGCATAGAGCTATTAACTGATTTGCCCTGGGCCACAGGCCAAGTCTGTGGGAAAAATGAGAAGAGAACCCAGGAACCTTGACTTCCAGTCCCATATTTTAACCAATAGGTACATTTATTCTGGATAAGCAGATCCACAGCAGCTTTTTGCAAGGCCTCAAAGCCTAGAACAACTGACAGGCTCTTGCAATGGGCTAAAAATAGAGCTTTTAGGCTCAGGCTGGAGCCTGGCTCCAAAATCCAGTGAGACAGGAAGGGCCTGGAACCTGGACCAAACATCTGCACTGCTATTTTTAGCCACACCACACAAACCCAAATCAGTTGATCCAGGCTCTAAGACTTGCTGCTGCATTTTGTTTTGTTGTTCTGCTGTGGAGATGTGCCCATCATACTTTTTACATTGTGAATATTATATTTTACATGTAGCTTGAATATACAGGTTGAATTTCTCTAATCCGTCGCTCTTTGGTCCGGCAATATCCGTGATCCAGTATGATTTTAGTTAGCTGGATGTCCATTTAGCATGGGCATGGCCAAGTTCCCACAGCCCATAAAGTTTGTTTACAGCCACCAGTTCTGACTCTGTGTTCTGTGCTGTTATTTGGCTCTAATTTACCCCTAAATGTCTTCTGACATCTCAGTAAGCAATGGAAGGCTACATCTACACTGCACCTCTTTTGCACAAAAGTCTGTGCAAATGAAGCACAAATTAGCATATTGCTGATCTTCATTTGCATAATTAATTAGGGTCCGTTTTTGCGCAAGAAGCTTTTGAGCAAAAAGGAGCTGTCTACACAGCTCCTTTTTGCACAAAAAATCCCTCTTGCGCAAGAGCCATTCTTCCTCATTTTTTCAGGCACAAGGGAGGTGCAGTGTAGATGTAGCCAAAGTGTTGGTAATGCTGCTAGACAATACTGAACTCCCATGGTCTGGCAAACGCTCTAGTTTGACATTGGTTAGGTCTTGAGGGTGCTGGACTAGAGAGGTTCCACCTGAATTTTAATAGATTAGTAGTTGTTTCGAATGGCTGGATTTCTATTGTTAATATACATCTCTTTTAGTAAATGTATGGAAGTAACTCATAATGCGACTGAACCACTATAGTGATATAATTGTGCGGCTAATTCCACCACCCTGATGTCAATGGGACAACGTGCAAGAACAAGAAAAATGCTCTGGATCAATTATGCACGAATGAAGTCAATGGGGATTTGCCACTGACTTCAGCTGGGGCAGAATCAGGCCTGTGTTCCTCAGACTTGCCTGATTCTAACGCCAGTATTCAAATCAAATGAAATTCCTCCACGTGATAATGGAAATTTCTATTTATTAATAAGTGGTGTGAGTTTTGAAAGACAGAACATAAAAAATCAGGTAAGAAGTATTGTTTGCATAATATATTGAAATAAACATATTAAAGTGGTTCAAATATCAGACAGTGCCAGAATATAAATTACACATACCGTTTAAAAAGTACAATAAATAATATTAGAAAGAGCACTAAAGGCCACTTGTATAAAAGTTGTGTTCCCTTGTCAGCCAGAATCTGAAAAGCATTTTTGTAGCATGGAGAAGATTTCAGTGAGCAAGGCACAAATACTAGTAATAATTATATGCCCTAAACTAGAAAACAAAATGCAGTTGGTTATGTCATCTTACATTTTAGCAAGTTCTTAAGAATGAAAATTAGTTCCTACTTCCACTGTTTTGCCTCACTTAGCTGCATGAGAATGGGTAAAAAAACTTGTTGTTAAGGATCAGACCCTGCAGCTGAAATATTCAAAAGTGACTTGTGATTGTGCAGCACCTCAATTTTGGGGGTGACCAACATAAGACACTTCAATGCAGCTTGATTTTCAAAAGTGCTGAATGCTGGTCCACTCAAAATGAAGCCCTACAGGTGTCTTAAAATGGGGCATCCAAAAATCAAGACAACTCCAAATTCATGATTTACCTTGGAGAAAATTTAGGCCTCCATTCCTTGTGCATCTGAACCCCCAAGCTAGACCAGTGTGAGTTTGTGCTGTCTCAGGATGCAAGATCTGACTCTTCATGGCATATTTTGCAGTTACAGGGACAAATTCAGACCTGGTGTCAGTTTCCACTGTAATCCATGGAGTTATAACTGAGATCAATTTGCTCCCTGATCTGCATTTTCTGAGTGTTATAGTGCACACCTCTCCCTATTCTGAGCCATAGGTGGGCCCTTATGCTCACATGAAGTCCATCAGAAGTCAGTAGGATTCCATGCAAGTATGAATAAGCATGCAGGATCCTGGGATACAATTTGCAGTAATAAAAACTTTCAACTATTTCCTCCTAGAACCTTAAACAGTGCAGCAAAGATATGGACAAAACCAGAGCTAACACACCCTAAATGCTTTTTAAGGATAGATCTGACATCCTTCCAGATGCTAAAGTCATATTAAATTCTATGAGATTGATGCACAGTAAACCACTCTATGATCAAGCCTAAGAAAAGCCAACAGTCATCATTCAAACTTATAATTAAATTTTTCTTAAAGGTACAAACTCCATAAATGGACAATGGAACTGAGTTTGATAAAACTAAATAATTTTTCTTGGCATGTGCACCTGTAACGATGAAACACTGTAAATTTTTACGTAGGGGAAAGGAGTTTAGATGACAATAAAGTAGCAAGGATGGCTGAACAATATAAACAGAGATTACCTTTTCAAAAAATGATATACAGTTTGCCCTTTACTTATTAGAGTGAGTGGAAAAACACAGCTAAACAAAATTGGCCCATTCAAAGAGGAATAATGCTGATAGACTGAATAGATAAATTGAGATTAGTAGTTTGTACTGTAAAAGTCGGACCTTCTCCTGATCCTATTGAAAAAAGAGGTTAACCACTGACTTAAGGGAGAACGGTAAAGCCCTAAATACTTGCCAATTATGGAAGATGAATACAGTGACTCATATTGCAAGAAGCATTGTCAAGCCAAAATAGATGGTTGGTCCCTAGTAGGCTTTCAGAGTTAGCAAAGCATGGATTCAGACATTTCATCTTATTTAAGGTTAATAATGTGTAAACAGAGTCATTTTCAGCCCAGACTCAAAGGGACGCCCGATCTTACTGCAGTTACTGCCAGTAAAACAAACTCCAGGTGCTAAAGGAAGAACGATGTAAATACACTGCTCTGCTATGAAAATGAATGCTGCTTCAGATGTCACTCTCAAATCACATACCGAACAATGCCTCTCAAAGAATGTGGTGTGCCTAGTCTATAAAACAGCGCATGGCTTTTTAAGTAGTGCTTGTATGCAGACTAATAATCTTGAATACTGTCCTTTATGTCACAGAGCACAAATATCATGTCACTGCTATGGTAAATGCAAACATTACATCTATTAAGCCTTCTCCATTATGGTCACATGATTAGAACTTTAGACCCAGTTCTTAAAACCTGTTGAGGCTACTAACTTCCATTTGGAGCCTCATTACCTTTGAGGAACTGGGCCCTTGCGGCTAGTTACATTGTCTATTTAGAAAAGGCACCAGGGGTTAAATTTTCACACGTTCAAATTTTCAGAACCAGATTTCCAAATGTCTTCCATTTTATGTGCACAATCTCCCCACCACCATCACATTCGAATGTACAAAAGGAAATGCACACGGGACTATCCTGTAGACAACCTCCTAGCTTGTATATGCAAAGACTGGGTCCGCACATACAAACCTTGGATTCACACGATTCTGGTGAGCAGTTTTGGAGGAAAGTTTGGAATTTTTCACTCACAGGGCCAGCACTACAGCTGTTGTAAATTAGTGCAGTTTCATTATGTTGGAAAGGGATATGTGGATTTGTACCAGATGGGAGAAAGCCCATTATGGGGATGTTAGATAAGTGCAGAGTAGCTAAGCGTCCTTGCAAATTACTACGCACTTAACACTTAGCAGTACAAATGGCTTCAAGATGCAGAATTTGGTCTGTACAGAAGACTCAAAGTTTGGATGCTTTTCTGGTGAGTAGGCCAAAAAAAATATTTAGGAAGTAACCAGCTTTCTTGTTTTATTATTATGCTGCTATCTACTATTTCCTACCCACGGTAACCTTGAGTAATGGGTGATATTTGTACACTGTAAAATAAATTATTACAATAATTGGCCAGTTCTAGGGATCTTTTCTCACTTTCTCCTCAGTCTTTGCTCAGGATAACTTCCATTGATTCAGTGATTTGACCTGGCAAAGACTGAGTGAGGTCCCCTACCCCCTTCTTAGCCCCTAACTAGTCAGAGAAAATAGGCCTGTTTTATTAAGAAATTCTCTAGTTATTATTCAGTGTCCTAATTCTAAGTAACTGGCATGGTCTAATTTTGATAGGCGAGCTACATATTTGAAAATATCTTTATTTTCCACTGGTCAACAACAATGCTACACCTGAAATGATTTATAACAGGTTAAATTGAGGCCCTTTTTGCATGGTTGCAAGCATGTGCTGATACGCAAAAGCAGCATTTATATACACCCAATCTCAACCCAATTTCTGCTCCGTGCAGAGGACTTCTGCATAGATTACTTCAAAGGGAAGAGGGAGCTGTGCCAGATCTGTGTGGTGTGCTGGATAACACACATTAAAATGTGCTTACCATGCCTCCTGAAAGCAGAATTCCCACCTATGTTACAGAAGACCCCCAAATATCCACCTTGTAGACTTCAGAGGAGCCCAGCAGTTATGCCCTGGCTAGCCATGTGTTTCATTACAATCAAATATTAAGACACAGCCCTAACTTGACTTTAAGAATGTCATTACTATTTCAGTGTGTAGCTGCCTTAGCCTTACCCTGTGTTCCCAAAAGCTATGCATTGTTTCCCCCCTTTTAAACAGCAACATTCTCCAATGCTGCATATCAAATTAAATCAGGGCTCACAGTCCAGTGTTGAAAGTTCAACTTTAAGGCAATTCCGCTAATACGTATAGACATTATGGGGTACTCCTCTCTTCCTCCCCCTTAAACATGCAATATTGGTTAAATCAAACCTTTACCCTGACTTCGTTTGTTTCCTTCAAATAATGTCCCCTTAAGATTAAAGTATTCACAGCTTGTTTCCACTTTTTTTTTTAGCATTCTGTACTCTATTTCACATTCTGCTTTTTTTTAAAGAAGTACAGTAACTCACTAAAATCAGTACAGTGTCTAATAGTCATCCGGATTTAACACTGAAAAGGATTTGTTTTCAATTACTCTACTGGCTTAGGGCAGGACTGTGGCATGTAAAGCCTGAACTGCAATGCAGAGGGATGAAATAGGGGAGGGATGGAGCGAGGGGGCAGTACAGAGGTGCAGCCAATGGTAATCATTCTCACCCAAATTTTCCAAAGCGGCCTCCAATTTTGGGTGCCTTCAGCTTTGGTTGCTCAGTTTTAGGCAGGTTTTCAGAGGGGCTAAGCATTCACAATGCCAACAAGAGCTGCAGGGGCTTTGCCCCTCTGAAAATCAAGAGTATGTGTCTTGTAATTAATAACATGCCATTTCGATCTGTCACAGAGCAGTGCAACAGTATTATAAACAGAGGTAAAACTTTTCATTCAACCATAAAACAAAAGGGACAAATCCACTTCCGTGCACTAGTGTCATGTAAAGCACAGCTTCAAGTTTAGTGCAGGTCCTTCCTAGAATCACTGATGCCATCCAGAAAACTTGTGGAAAATGCCCTAATTGAAATAGATTCTACCATTTGTCATCTATTTTCTCTGTGTCTTGAATTTGGGCTGTGTAATTGAACCTAATACAGAACATTTGTTGAGATCAATAGCTGTTCTGTACACAAAACGGCTGCAGAAATCAGGCCGGATGTCACTGCAGCCTGTAGCCTAAGAACATCTCCACAAGCAGAGCCCTCTCCTTAGCTGATGTAATTGGCTGAGCTCTGTTTACTGTTGTGGAGCTAGGCCAATTTCCACTAGGTGAGGATCTGTTTAATTCTCAGTGTGTCATCTGCAGTCATTGACAGGACTGGGATAAAACGGCGCCACTTCATTGATGAGAGTGGAAGTAAAATAATTTGCACTAGCTGAAGACCTGCCCTTGAAGTGATGGATTAGGATTCAGGTGAGGGAGCAGCAGCACGAACAGATAAACTCTTGAGGGGGGAAAAAAACTTATATTCTTTTAAATGGATGTGAAGAATGAGAAATGACTAAAGCCCCAATTCTCCTCCCCTCCAAAAATCTAAAATACAAGTGGAATGGTTCCTAAATAAAATGATTGTCATGAGGTATCAGCAACTCTGTGAAGTCTCAATAAATAGACACAAGCGTAGATGGGAAGAAACCAACAAGGAATCTTCCCCTGAAGGACTGTGTGTAACAGGCATACGCGAGACCCAGCTGCACGGATACACTGGAGAACCAGGCCCAAGTATTTCATTACACTGCTGCAGGGCTGGATGTGCTCACAATGCCCAGCTGCATCCTTCCAGGACAATACCAACACACAAACAACGGGTCAGTTCATTGTGGCTTCCTTAAATCCGTATCCAGTCAAAGCTTTCCATGGGCCCAAACCGGATGATCCTGTCTTAAGAAACACATGGTGTCTGGTTCTCATGGGGCTGCACAGTGAAAGAGAAGAGCAAAGCTGGCTTGCTGTCGGGAGGGAGGGCAGGGAGATGAACACCATAAAAGGGTGCAGAAGCAGCTGCATAGATCTGCATACTCATGGACTCCAGGCAAAGCATTCCTCACTGGCAATGCTAGTGCCACACTGCCCCAGGCTCTGCTACAGTACGCAGTCTGCACCTTGGCTTTCACTCTGTTCTCACTCAATCAGACTCCCACAGAAAAGCAAGGAAGAGCTTTGCTTAAGGAAGGACCGCACAGAACCCCAGGGTGTGGGCCCCACAGCTTAGCATAAATGGCTAGACAGCCCCATGTGGAAAACTCACAATCACGCCCTGCTTGACCATTCTTCACGCAGCAGCGTTCCTTAGAGTCTGTGGAGGATAACACAGAACTGTGGTTGCCACCTTTCAATAAGCCTGTGCTGGCAAATCAGTACTGCACAAGACAGGTTGTTGTCACAATATACACAGCAATTACAGTAGTGCCTAGCACCAACTTTCTTATTAACCGCCAAAGATCAAGTAGGAGTCACTGCGATATCTTAGTCTCTGTGTTTCCTATCAGGTTCCAGCGAGATGATCTATTTCACAGTAACTCAGTAATCCTTGTTGGCCACCACACTAATACTCAGGACCAATTGCCACTACTAGTCCCTTGCCAGGTGCGTATGGATTAACAGAGGCACACGTCCTCAAGGTTAGGCTCCTAACTTCCACTGAAATCAGTGGGCATTAGATACGCAGGTACCTTTGAGGATGTGGGCCAGAGTCTGTGCAGTTCCAGTACGTGAGGAGTGAGGGCACTAGGATCTGGTGATGAGGTACATCAAGTCCAGGATCCCATGCACAGTCTGGAGCCCTGCTTCCCAGCCAGGTTTAGAGTACACGTCTTGGTTCTACGTTCCACTGTCCCCTCAGTCACGGTGACTCCAGCTCTTAGGCTGGAATGGACTCCAAGCAGGCACTCCATTGTTGCCTTAAGGGAAAGTTTCTTTCCTTACTCCCTCTCAAAAATGTGCGGTTCCCTGTGGAGATAGCTGGACGGAGTCAGGGAATGGATCTGTCCCGAGTTGCTCGAGGCTGGGTCCATGATCATGGCATGGTTTACAAACATGCTATTAAACATGTCATATATTTACTTAGATTGGTCCGTTTACACAACATCCTGCCAACAACCTGAACATGGAACTCCCCTTGAACAGTTTGTTGGACTTCGCACTCCTAATGTGCCTTACATCTGAGAGTCTCAAAAGGCATTAAAACAGGGGTGGGGAACCTCTGGCCCATGGCTAGATCCAGCCCGCCAGTTTAATCCAGCCCTTGGGGAGGGGGTCCAGTGGCCGCGAAACACTGCAGGGAGTTCCGGGGGCTGCTTTAAAAACTTCCCCCCACCTCCACTGCACCATGGCCGGATACTTCTGATTCCTCTTCTGCACATGGGAGAGGCGCGCGCAGGAGATTTGGCAGGAAAGAGAAGCCTCATGTGCTGGAGGAGCCCTGTGGCGTTTTGGTGAGGTGGCAGCAGAAAAAAGGCTGGAGCTGTTTCCTGGGCTCGGGCAGCTGCAGAGGCTGCCAGCAAAAGGAGTTTTGCTGGCAAGGAGGCTTGTGGGACCAGAGGGGGGGACCGTCCCAGAGTGGGAGGGAAAGGAAGCCCGAGCCCCTTCCTTGCATGGGGCACCTTTTCAGAAGAAGGGGAGGCCACAGTGGAGCCAGCTTTCCCCACCCCCCACCTCTGCACCCCTTTTCTGAATAGGCTGGCTGCAGCAGGGAACAGCATCTGGAAAACTGGAGACATGTTGCCAGCAATGCCTCCTTAACAGTTAAGGAGGTATGTGGGACTGGAGAGAAGGCGGCCGGGGGGGGGGGGGGAATCCTTTGCAGGACTAGGAGGGAAGAGAAGCCCCTTCAACCTCTTCCCTGCATGGGGTGCCTTTAGGGAGGAAAGCTTGGCTTCATCTGGGCAAGCTCCAGAACTCCTTTCCTTCAATAATGTGGCTGCAGCAGGGAACAGTGTGTGGTAGCTCCACCAAAAAAGGTTCCCGACCCCTGCTTTAAAACATCAATGAATTGAGCCTTCACCCCTATGTGAGGTAGGGAAGTATCATCCCCATTTTACAGATGAGGAAACTGAGGCACAGAGCCATTATGTGACTTGCCCAACATGACTTGAGTCAGTAAAAGAGCTATGAATAAAAGCCAGGAGCTCCCTACATTCAAGATACTTTCTTTTGCAGCTATTTGTTTTGTACCAATCAAGGTAGGAAGTTTGGGGCTATTACATATAAATAGAACTAGCAAGCTATTTTCTGCACACTAAGATTGATTATAATCACTCTGGTGGTGGTTTTATAACCTCTGAGCAAGATTTTCAAAGCAGCAGTCAAGGGGATGTAGATTTGGAACTTGCATTAATGAAATACATATTTCCACTTCTTCCACGTAGCTTTGCAAATCTCAAAACTGTCCCTAATTTCCATCTTACACTGCATTTGATACACTGATACTTGTATGATAGGATACAGAGAAGTCTTTCAGCTACAGAAATTATGTTAAATCAGTAATATACTTTGACCTGACCTTCTCCCTGCTAAAAATCCTGAAAGATTTTGGCTAGTTTGGATAGAGATTTACTCACTTGCATTGGAAAATGGGGCA
Source organism: Pelodiscus sinensis (assembly GCF_052426305.1). Taxonomy (NCBI): domain Eukaryota; kingdom Metazoa; phylum Chordata; order Testudines; family Trionychidae; genus Pelodiscus; species Pelodiscus sinensis. The sequence goes on along the minus strand of NC_143053.1, from coordinate 16,170,102 downwards.
TTGATACGGCTCTGATAATTTATATATATTTCCACATATGAACATTGCTCTTGAAACTATTTTCTCTTTGTTGCTCTGTTTACAAAAAGTAGCATGAGCCATCATGTCTTGCCTGGCGTTGCTCTAACCCTCATTATAGTGAAGAACATCAGATAGATATGTTTCACAGAAGAAATTAGCTGGACCATTTATATAGTGTAAAGTCATGCAAACCATGCTCAAAACTACGCTGCTTAGTTTTGGTAGCATGAAAAAAACTGCATTAGTAAATTGTATGAAATGGTGCAGAATGACTACCACTAATATCACATGCATCTTATGCAGCCATTGGTGTTTTGAACTAGTAAGCTTTGGGTGTACAGTAAGTGAGATATACAAAGTATGTTTACATCACATGGAGAAGTCAACCAGTGACCCCCCTCTCCAACCACTTTTAAACCGGCTTGTTTGAAGGGGTCCATATTGAATCTGAAATCCCATCCCCTGTTGAAGACAGAGGCATGGAGCCACTTGGTGTAAACGGGTCAGTATCTGTATCTGTTTCACCCTCTGCTAGGTAGCGTTTCTCTCTCAACCAGCTGGATCCCCCGTTTGGACCAAAAGGGAAATCATCTTTATCTTGGGAGATACTGAATCCACTTGGTGAGCGCTCAAGTTCCTCATGGTTGACGGAGAGAAGGGATAACGGGGTGTCACTGTCTCTTGTCAAGCTTCTTTTCTGCCTTGGAGATATCCTGTCAGAACTGGGGCTTTGCAAGTCCCCTTGGGACCGGTATCTAACCTGGGAGTCAATTAAAGTGAGTATAGGCAAAACTGTTGGCCTTTCAGCATATGAAGTCGAAGAAGGCCTGGCCTGCAACTTGCCAGAGTTTTGCCCACCTAATGAAAAAGGCAGTGAATAATTCATTGGATCCTGTGCTAAGAAACCATATGGACTGACTTTGTGTACTGGAACCTGGTGGAAGTTATAAGGAGTTTCATGAGTGCAAGGCTCTGAGTATTTGTAGATTATGCTTTTCAATTCAGAGTATCTGTTTTCCTCTCTCTTCTCTTCTGTAGGAGAGGCAGCTTCTTTCAATGGACACAACTCAGTGACTTGTACTTGCAGCTGCTCCATATGCTGCATGTGCATATCTACTAGAAAATCCAGTTTCTTCCCCATATCGTGCACCTGAAAAATACCAGTTGTGAGATTCCAAATGGTTCATGGCTGGTCATTAATGCAACAAGTATCAGTTGTTTCCACTGGTACATTTTACTTGGCAATTATATGTTACCACTGGGGTTTGTCACAAAGGCAGCTACAGGAGAATGATGTGGTTTTCTCACTGAAATTGGTGCAAAGTATGCATTAGCTGCTTCATCCCTTCTCCTTAACCTGTTTTATGACTTTATGAACTCCAAGGATGTGTCTAGACTGGCCACTTTTTCCGGAAAAGAGGCTGCTTTTCCGGAAAAATTGCCAGCTATCTACACTGACCGCTTGAATTTCCGCAAAAGCACTGACGATCTCATGTAAGATTGTCAGTGATTATGCGGTAATACTATGCTGCTTCCGTTCGGGCAAAAGTCTTTTTCCGAAAAACTTTTGCACAAAAGGGCCAGTGTAGACAGCAGAGATTTGTTTTCGGCAAAAAAGCCCCAATCGCGAAAATGGTGATTGGGGCTTTTTTTGCGGAAAAGCAAGTCTAGATTGGCCACGGACGCTTTTCTGCGAAAAATGCTTTTGCGGAAAAGCATCCTGCCAATCTAGACGCGCTTTTCCGAAAATGCTTTTAACGGAAAACTTTTCCGTTAAAAGCATTTCCAGAAAATCATGCCAGTCTAGACGTAGCCCAAGGATGTGTCTAGACTAGAGGAGTTTTTTTCGAAAAAAGTGGCCTTTTTTCAAAGAAAAAAACAAAAAAAAATTCCCTTCCACCTAGACTTATGCCTACATTTTTATGCCTACATTTTTCCATCCATAACATAAACTGCTGATGCAAAAGGTCTCCACCTTTTGTTGCACACACAATCATGTATTTAGAAGTGCAAGTACAGTGATCTGCATGTACAGTTTAACTGTAGGCACAAAATAACACCTGTCATGAAGGGTGTGTCTACACTGAACCCTTAGCTCGAAATAAGCTATGCAATCTGAGCTATGCAAATTGCGTAGCTTATTTCAAGTGTATTTTGAAATCGTTTATTTTGTAATTTGGAGCTGTCTACATAGTGCCAAATTTCTAAATAAACTGCTATTCCGAAATGTCCCTTAATCCTTGTGGAACAAGGTTTACAGGGATGTCGGAATAGCACGCCTGTTATTTTGAAAGACATCTAGAAATAATGGGTGTGCTGTCAAGAAGTGGAATAGCTATTTCGAGATACCAAAGTATCCCAAAATAGCGCTGCAGTGTAGACGTACCCAAAAAGTATCTGCTAGAGGAGTATAAAGTACAGCCAGATAGTCATGGATAGCCTCAAAGCAAAGCACCAAAGTAGAACAATGATGAATTTTTTTGAGTTAGTAAATCTGGATTGAAACTTAATGGTGTAGGCCCATCTCACCAACCAAAATTAAAATGCACAAACTGCTTTGTAAAACACACAGCACTCAGTTGCTTAGTAGTTTCATGGAGAACTAACATACAAGTCTCTCTTTTTAAACTGCAAATACATACCTGTCTTTCAACTTTAACAAATTTGCCCATCATGCTTTGGTCTTCTGTATCTGCTGCGGATGCTTTGGCTATAAATTGATCATTTCTAAAAGGAACCAACAGTCTTGTTAGCAGTGAATATTCCATTTCATTACAATAAGTTATTTCTGTTGTATAAGACAACAGAAGTAAATAATAATAATGACCCTTATTTATTTCTATTATATTAGCACTTCGGAACCAGAATGATAGACCAGGACCCTGATGTGCTAGGCACTGTACAAACACAAAACAAAAAGATGGTCCCTTACCCGAACAGTGTAGAAAGCCAAGTAGATATAGAAACCTAGGCCTGACTAGCCACCGCATCATTCCTTTGGTTTACTTTGGTTTAATGGTAACTGTAGTGAGGAGGCCTGGTCTGCCTTAAAGAGTGACAGGGAAGGATCACAACACGCCCCTGGATGGGCTGAACCAGGAGAACCACATTCACTCCTCCAGAAGTGGAAGGGTGGGACAGGAAGGGGAAGTATAAAGGGTGGGACTTGCAGCTCAGTGAGCTGGGGCCACCGTGGAGAGGAACACATCCCTCCTTCTGCTGGAGCCCACAGAGTAACTGCCAGGGCAGCCTCCTGAGGTCTGTCTTTAGCTTCTAGGACTGTTGGCTAAAGACAGTCCAGGAGTTGTTGGGGCTGCCTCCTGAACACTGGCTGGTTCTCCGTGGGCTGCTGGCTGACTCAGGTGCTGAGGAGCTACTGGGGCCCCACCTGTGGACTGGCCAGAGCTCCCCAAGATGACAGACACAGTACACCTGAGGGGGAGGATACGAAGCAGCCCTGGGAAACCAGACAACAGTCTGGGTGGGAGCTGGCCTGATACAAGGTCACCATGTCGTGGGTGGATTCCCACTAACCCAGCAGTAGACCACTCTGCCACCTTGGGCCCTGGGTTGGAATGCAATGGAGTGGGGCAGGCCTGTGTCCCTCCTGCCACCCCACCACTGGGGAGGCATGACTCCCCCTCCTTAGACCATGAGGCCTGTACTCCTCAGGCATCCCAATCTCAGCCTCTTATTCTGTGCTTGGTGCTCACCCTTACCTGGCCACTCTGCCCTTACAGAACCTACTCATTGCTGGCTGTCCCACTATGGTGTGGGGCTCAAGGACTATTGAATTTCTCTGCCCCCGACTGCAGGTTAGAACCCTACCTACTGTTTGCTGCCTTGCCCTGACCAAGGGTCTGGAGTTCATAGGCTATTGCACTGTTCTGCTGGCCAGAGGACTGACACGCTAGGTTTAGCTAATTCCCCTCCTTCGAGCTCATCTTTGACAGCAAGGAGGTATGGCCTCCCTCAGAAACTGACAGGGAGAGATGGCCACACAGCCTCCAAGAACCAAAATCAACAGAACTACACTAGAGTAAAAGAGTAACTCAGCGGTGAATCAGGCTCACTCTACACTATTCTCATATTATACCTTCAATATCAAGTCTTTAATCTGCCATCCCTATCTCTGGGCAGTTACATTAAGAGAAGAATGTTTGTCCAGCGTCTAATTTTGTCAGCCAAAAATCCATTATCTTATGATTACAGATGTTTGTTCCAACTGGTAGCATTTCATATTCAGCCTGTGTTAATATGGCAGCATGATGGTGAGGTGACTGAAATAACTGCAAAGATGTTAGGACATGAGTGGCCACTTTATTTCAATTACAGCCTGTGCACAATGTTAAGCAGAATCACTTCACCTGGGAGACTGTTGTGAAGGGAAAGAAAAAGCTCCTCCCTTTTGGGATTTCTTATGCTTGGGAGTAGATGGAGGTCCGGGGGTAAAAATCATATCTACTCTGAAAGAAGAAAAGAACAAGATATGATAAAAGTGTGCAAGGTCTTCTTTAAACATCTACAGGAAATTCTTTAAACATCCACAGGAAATGAAAACCACTTTGAATCCCTCCAGCAATCTCAAATCTCAACAGGCAAGGGGGTGAGTTCATTGTTAAGGTGACAGACTGGGCTTCCCAGCTCAGACACCGACTCACTGTGTTACCACAGATTTGTCACATAGGCCACAATTTTCAAAGTTAGGCATTTAAAAATAGCACCAACATCTATATTTATGTCATTAAATCCGTGGCTTGATTTCCAGAAATACCCCCAAAACAGATGATTTCAGTGAAGACACACTAATCCAGCTGCATGAGAACAGAATTTGTCTCCAGATTTACAATCCTCTATAATCATATTAATAATCCAGTACATTTCTGGAAGTTTTCCTATTTAAATATCATCATAGTTTTGGTTATTAATGAACTATTTTAGCGGTTTGAAGAAAATATAGGCCATTCAAACTGTCCACCTGCTGAGTATTTGCCTGTATTTGGAACCAAACAGGATGGAATGTTTTGGAGGCTCTCACATGTTCTATTAACTCATATTAAAATTACTTTCCCAGGTTCAAGCACTTCTAATCCTGAAGTGTTAAAGCGTAGCACCAAAGGCAATCCTGGTACTTCCAAAATGACCAGAAGTGAAACACCTGGAAAGCTAAACCACTTGCTTTTCTGAAATTTCCATAAAAATTATGCAGACTCCTAAAGTTCAGATGAGTATGGGTAAAACTCTAAACTGAGATTTACAGAGGAGTGTATAAAGGAGTTAGCTATCCAATTCCCACATTGCCATCCAATGAGATTTAGGCTCCTATGTAAGTTAACTTTGAAAATGGGCTTAGGCAACTAGTTCAACCACAGCTTCCAGGATTGATGCAAGAATTACTTGGTGAAAATCCATGCCCTGCGTTATGTAGAAGGTCAGACCACATGATCTCAGTGGTTTCTTGTGGCCTTAAAATCTACAAAGTAGTAGATTCGCAAATAGCCATTGTTACATAATGTCAATAAAAGTGAGATAGGAACAGAAGACACTAATTATGCAGAACACACACAACAAACTTTATAGAAAAATAAATAATAAGCTGTGAAGTAGAAAGAAAAGAAAAGTGCAGCTTGTTTTTTTAAAAGGGAAGTTTACCCATCTCCAACCAAACTGTAGAGTTGAGCTGAATTTGCCTAGGTTAAGAGAGATCAAAAGAACACTAGAATAAACCCTTTTGGATTGCTCAGCTGTTCGTTTTTACCTAAAGATCTGTAACAGCTCCAGGCCTGATTCTTCATTATCGTGCATCTTTTGTCATCACTTACTTTACAACTATGCATATGTAACCCACACATCTAGAGGCCACGTCTAGACTGGCATGATTTTCCGCAAATGCTTTTAACGGAAAAGTTTTCCGTTAAAAGCATTTGCGGAAAAGAACATCTAGATTGGCACGGACACTTTTCCGCAAAAGCACTTTTTGTGGAAAAGCGTCTGTGCCAATCTAGATGCGCTTTTGCGCAAAAAAGGCCTGACCGCCATTTTAGCCATCAGGGCTTTTTTGCGCAAAACAGTACTGTGCTGTTTACACTGGCCCTCTTGCACAAATGATTTGTGAAAGAGGGCTTTTGCCCAAACGGGAGCAGCACAGTATTTCCGCAAGAACACTGACGATCTTACATGAGATCGTCAGTGTTCTTGTGGAAATTCAAGCGGCCAGTGTAGACAGCTGGCAAGATTTTCTGCAAAAGCAGATGATTTTGTGGAAAAACTTGCCAGTCTAGACACAGCCAGTGAGTGTGGTCCATTATCCCATGTAGTGGCACTCAGACCACTTACAGAGAAAGATAAGAACAAGTGAGCTCTACTGCCTAAGACAAGAGTCAGGTAACTTCATAGTTCAAGCTGTAGTGGTTCCTTCACTAAGCTCCAAAGGTCCCAGGTTTGAATCTACTTGGTGGCAGCCACATTAAAGTAAACCTAAAATGTCACTTTCTGATTTGTCAGTGCTTACTTTTTAGCAGTTGTATAAATGATCACACAAGGTGCAGGTCAATAATGTCAAAGAATGGCTGTCATAGATTACCACTCCTACTTCAGTCTTATTTGTTTGTACAGATTAGAGGTGACTTGCCCAGTGTCACACAGAGACTCAACTGCAAACCTCAGAGTCATTTCCAGGGCTTCTGACTCCCAGTTGTTTGCTTTAATGCCTAAGCAATATTCTTTTCATACGAGGTTGAGACACTCCCAAACTATTTTTAAAGGGTGAGTTGAGAAACTGGCTCTTGTTGGATGCTAACCTTCCTTAAATGCCACCTGGATAGTTTAAAGATTCTATTACTGATGCTCAAAGGAACAACCTTTGTATACGTATCATTAGCAACATGTTGAGTGAGTCTGAGCTGTCTAGCAGCAAAAAAATAGGATCTTGTCAGCTTTTGCCCCCAAGCTATGAAATTCTCTCTCCTGGGACATTTGCGGGTGCCAATGCTGGCATTGTTTCGGCACCAGGCTAAAGCCAGCCACCCTTTTTACCTGTGTTCTCATTGGTGAGTTTTTGTACGTGTGTGTGTGTGTGTGTGTGTGTATGTATGTCCCTCTTCCTGAGGCGTCACAGAAGATTTTATGTCTCCCCCTTTGAGGTCTTGTATTTTATTCTTATATATAGTTTTAACAATTTTGTAAGCCCTTTGAATATTTTAAATAGCGAGGCGGGGTAAAAATATTTTAAATAAATAAATAAAATAAATAAACAGAACAATTGCACTTCCTCACCACATACCCAAAACTTCATTTACCACATTCTGCAGCAATCTTACCTTGCCTGAAGGTATTTTATTCTGGAAAGCATATCAAGGTGCCCTGCTGAATATTGCTCTATCACATCCTTTACATCATAAGGCCTCAAAGTCTCCTTGAATTTTTTTTTATAGAGACGAAACTGTAGTATTCTGTGGAGTAAATCGAACAATTATTAACCTCCTCTGTAAACAGTGCAATGGTCAATTATAGATGAAGCTCTAGTCGGGCAACATGCTTTGAATGATACGTAATTTAACATGTGGTATTACTTCATCTCACAACAATACAGGGAATACCTAATACTTCACCATTGTTAAGAACAGATTTCTTATTTTGCTGTTCATCATTATCCCATGTAAAACAAATGAATAAACAGAGCTTTCAAATGATGCCACACTAACATATATTAGCCAGTTTTAAACCAGTACCTTCTCTTGTGTTCATAAACTGAAAGTGTACGTGGGGGCACAATATATTACTATTCTGAGAGGCATAAATATTAAAATTTGTGAAAGAAAGTCCATTTGTACAGTATTTTCCTTTCTCACTTGTTGCACCTGTTAGTTTATATTAGCTTTACAGGAGAAAAATAACGAACAACCTCATCTCTAAGCTATAAGCCATCATTGGTTAATTTAGAGATGTTAGAGACCATACATTAACAGACAAGCCTTCAAAAGGGCAGTAAGATAACTTGCTCCCTGGAATGTCATTTCTTAATGTAATATAGCAATATGTCTAGGATGTCTCATAGAATATTTCTACATTGCAGTGAGGAACGAGCCTCCCAATCTAGGTAGACAGACATGAACCAGCTGGGCTCCAGCTGGTGTGTGAAAAATAGCAATGTGGATGTTGCAGCATTAGTGTAGTCATGGGCTAATCACCTAAACTTGGACCCAGGGAGTATAATGCTGTGAGATTGGGTGGCTTGTTTGGGCCTCTATCTGAGTTGCAATTTCCATAATGCTACAGTTAACACACTAGAGAGAGCCCCACTAACAAGTCTTTCTTCATCTGGCTTGCTCCCAGCTGCAATGTGAACATGTAGAGATGCATTTTAGCAACCACCCAGATGTCCAAGTCACTGCCAGTTTTGGAGCTGGACTACCAATTATTCTGCTTATTATATTTGGCCATTTACTAGACCTTTGCAGGAACTTAGAATAACTAAGGCAAAGTCAGGAGGAGGAGGCTGTGATCACATGGAGTAAAATTGACTTTATGTCCTCTCTGGGGTAAGCCTCTTTGAAAAACAGTTAGTCTATTTATATTTGACTTCTGGGGTGTCTATTTCAGGGCCCATGAGACTGCAGACTCTGCAAAAATACATCTATATAGCTAACAGCTTAAAAAGTGCTTATTTAATGTTTCTTTTCTTTGATTGACATGCTGTTGATGTAACTAGCAGTTCCTACCATAAAAGGGGAAGACAGGTCTCAGGCATTTGGATTTGACTTTCTGGACATATCTTAGAATCCCCAACAACAGGTGCACAGCGGCCACTTGAATCTTGTCATTTAATCACTCAAGACCCCTTGAGACCATAGATAACTATTGTTTGGGGCTGCTTTATAACCTATTGTATTGTGTGTGTGCTTGAAACTAAATAAAGCAAAAACTTTGAGTAATGGAATTCTTGTGAGAATGCTAGAGACTAATAAAGTGAAGGCTTTAATTGAAAACACTTAATTTTGTGTGATTTGTGCCAGCCACACAGAAGACAGAGGTGCTGCATCTCTCCTGGGTGTATTTCCTGATTCCTCCTTGCAGAGAGTAATGTTACTGAGAATTTGGGTTTAAAGAATCCTGGGTAACAGATGCACCCCAAGGGTACATATACAATGCAAAAAAAAAAAAAAGTGTATTCCTAACTTGGGTTTGCTAATTCAAGTTAAATAGCAGTAGAGGCACCATCCCACTTATCACACAAAAGATCCATGCCAGGGCAAGTGCTAGAATGCCTCACTCTGTTGAGCACGTCCTACATAGCAGCAATTCACCAGGGGTGTCCACAATTCTTTGAAACTCAGGTTAGCAGCTTGAGTCAAAGCCAACAGGGAAACCTGGGGTTTAATTTGAGCTGCTAACTTGAATTAAAAACTGAGTCACTGTGTCTTCACTACTGTTTGAATCCAGTGAGCTGACATGGGATTCCTTTTTGTGCAGTGCAGATGTGCCCTAAGTCAAAATTATAGATGGGACACCACATTCCCATGCACTCATTGACAGGGTGCACGCCTTATTTAAGGACACTTCTGAACATGACCACGTAGGGTTCTGCTACAGCTGCCAGCATATTCAAAGAATTGTGGACACCCCCGGTGAATTGCTGCTATGTAGGACGTGCTCAACAGAGTGAGGCATGAATCTTTCCCCTGGAAGATGGTTACGCTATGGTGAAGAATGAACAGTTATCAATGGTGAGTGCAAGTGCCAGGAGAATAGATTTTTCTGTGGCTTTTGTGTGATAAGTGGGATGGTGCAGATTGGCCAGATTTTCTGAGTGGGGGAGCAGCAAGCTGTCACCCGGCTGATTTCCTATCCTGGATGTGTGGTTTGCATTACTGACCCTTGGAATTATCCTTTACTGTCAGCACTGGTCCTCTGCAACATGTTTCTTGTGATACCAATCAACAAGCATCACACATCTCCAATTACAATCTGGCCAAATGTAGGCTCTGAGGTCTGCTGAGTATAAAAACTGAATTGGGGAACAGAGGGGACACCTGTATTGGGGTCAGCTGAAAGCTAGAGAATTGTGTGTCCATTCCTACCTTGGAGAGTAGGGGCTTTCCATGTTGAAAAACACCCATGAGATTAACATTTCTTGTAATTTTCAGTAGAAAAAAAATAACAGAAGGTGGTTTTCAAATTTAATTAAGAAAGCTTTGCTTGAAGAATGAAAATATTAAGATATCTTCCATGCATACCCAAATGACAAATTATGTTCCATCATCAGCAAACAATATTAGGATAAATCATAAAAAAATAGATTGAAAAGACCTATTAAATCTTCAAGGCCATTGGATAGCACTGAAGGACTGTTCTCTAAAATAGGGAACTGTTCTGTCCTGTCTCATGCAATTTGGAACAATTTACCAAGGATTCACCATATTAAGAATTTTAAAATCTAGATTGGCCATTTTTCTATAAGACATACTCTAGGAATTATTTTTGGGGAAGTTATCTGGCTTGTGTTATACAGAGGACAGACTAGATACCCATCACAATCCCTTGTTGCTTTGGAATTTACAATCCAGTTCCCAAATAATGGGGCTTCCACCAATTCGCTAGAAAAATTATTTCACAATCTAATAGATCTCGTTGCCAGGAACTTCTTCTCAAAATTCTGCTTACATTTTCTCTTCTTTTTAAACATGGTCCCATTCATCTTCATTATATCCCTTAGTACCAACCTAAATAATTCATCGGCATTACTAGTGTTTAAATACTTGAAATGTTTGTCGATTCATAGTGCCCTTCACTAAACATTGCTTAACCAAGCTGCAAATATTGAGCTCTTTTAATAGCTACTCAAAAATCATGTTCTCTCTCCCAGCCACCACACCATTTTGTTATTTTCTGTTATCTCTGGAACTGATCGACATTCAGAATTTTTGTTCTGTGGAAAGAACTGACATTTTGACATTTCTTTTTATCCTGAATCAGAATGAAAAGCCAATTCCCCACAAAAAAGTGAAAATTTTAACTTTATCGAAGGACTTTATTTCAACCAGTTCAAAGCACTTTATCATTTTGACATTTTATATGATAAATTAGGCAATATTGATATAAAAGTTCAAGTAAAAAAGTCAGAACAAAGTGTACTGACATTACTGAAGCGAAACATTAATAATTTTCATTTAATTTTTTTTAGAAACTGTTGAGTTTTCACAAAACATTTTAATTATTTTTTAAATCTGCATTTTCCTACTGAAAACACAACAGTTTTGCCTGGCTGCAGCTACATCTCTTGCAAGTTCCTACTATTATCTAATTCACTTCTCTAAAGACCCAACAATAATGAATTACTTGATGTCATGATTCAGTGACTTCCTCTAGGCCAAGCATCAAAGGTCAAAGCAAATACTGATGAGCATAAATATACCTGACAGCTCGGATAGCTGCCTTTAATGTGGGGATCATATCTTCCATGAGGAACTCATTACTATAACCCCTGTCTTCAGTCATGGGATCCCCTGCATCTGGTAAAGTAGATCAAACACGGACATGTAAAAATCAGACCACAATTTAGAGGCTTCTTTAAAACAATATTGGACTAAGTAAATAAGACAAACTAAATTCATTAAAAAATCACCCATGAGAAGTTCTTTTGGTTATTTTAGCCAGCATTTATCCTCTGAATAAGGTGATGTCCCACTGTGTTCTTCTTCATCCGGCAAAGAGAATGCAAAGTTTTTTTATGGTTTCAGAAATTCTCCCAATATTTTCGTCATTTCATGAGCTATCTAGAACCTTTCTTCTTTTCATCTGGACTTAGGACCACCCCTTTTTCAGTTTTTAAGAACAAGTCATTGCTGAAAGAGTCTATTTAGTGGGAAATGAAGAGAAAGCTCTATTCTCACTTGAACTGGTTTTACCCCAGTAATACTTCACTGACTTCACCTGTGTGAGTGACTGATCATCGGGCCCTATGTGCGAACTCACAACCATTTATAATCCAGCGGAGATACTGTAGGTGGTGAGATTAAGAAGAGGAGAATTAGTTTTCAGACGTCAATGGGCCATCAAAAATTAAAAAAAAAAAAAGCGAGAGAGGAAATGTGATAAGGAGACGTTGAAAGGGAAAATGCTCTATGCTTTATACTGCCTCTGGCAAGGACCATTTTATGCAAGGTTACAGCTGAAAGGCTGCCCTCTGGTGGTGAAGAACTACTTCCTCCTTTCTTCAGACTGGATTTTCCCCAGGACAGACCACGGTGGATGTAGGCATTCAGGCATTCCCAGGGCACCCACTGACTTCAGGGGAGTCGGAAGGATCAGGCCCACTGTGCCTTGCCCCCAATAACTCCAAAGCACTATTCCTGCCCTGTCTTGCCCCACCCCTCGTTGTGCCCAGACCCCTCCCCCACTCCACCCCGTCACCCAAACCCACAAACTGCCTCTCCCACTCTGTTCTCTCCTTTTGCATGGGACTCTTTCTGCCCTCCCACGCCACACCTCCTGCACAACGATGAACTGACTGGCAGGGGGCAGAAGGCACTGGGGAAGCAGAGGAGTTGATCGGTGGAGCTACCAGCAGGCAAGAGGTGCTGGGGCAGGGGAGGTGCTGATCCATGGGGTTACTGGTGGGCGTGAGTGTTCCAGGACTGGAGCAACCACAGAGTTGGTGCCTCTGCCAACAAGTGACACGTGTCCCCTGCTTGGCACAGATCCCCACTGTGCCGGGAGACCCTCTGCAGAGCACAGATGTGCATGTGTGGCCTGGGACAAGACGAAAGGATGTGCTGTATGTAGCTCTCTCCTTTAGGAGCTCACGCTAGAGCAGAGGAGCATTATTTCTGCCCTGCTGTCTTGAGGTGCTGTGACGATTCCTTCCTCCTTTCCCCGTGCACATGCCTAGTGCTGGGCACAGCTACATGGGCACAGCTGTGGGCTGAGCCTGTGGCCCTAAAATCAGAGGTTCTTTATAACTGAAGTTATAATTTGCAAGTTTCACCTGATCAACTGAGACCATTTGGGATTTTCATTCTATGGCACTATCAACTGAGCAGCAACAGAGGAGATGCCTGGGCACCAATCTGGACTAGGATGCTTCACAGGCAATTAGGCTCCATTGGCCCTACTGCACCTACTCTAACCCTGTATGAATTTTACGGCTCGTCTACACTGGCAAGTTACTGTGCTGAAACTTTCTCACTTTGGGGGAGCGGAGGAGCGTGTGAAAAGCCACTTCCCTGAGTGCAGCAAGTTTCAGTGTGCAGGTTGTAACTTTCTTAACCGGAATTCTCTGGTTCAGCAACATCCATCGTCTGGCAAGGACGTTGCAGGATCAGTGTCCTGGTGTAGGGCCAACAGCAAAGACCCCTGCAGGGCCAGCAGGGCAGAGAGCTGCCCACAGTGAGTTGATGGTGGGGCCGCCCAACACGTGACAGTGGGGCTACCCAGTGCGGTTGGGAGACTCAGAGTGTGGCTGCCCGGCAGGTCCCAGAGCCCTGGGAGCTGTGGCTTGGTGGGACAAGGAGCCATGGCAACGATTGCCTGATGGGTCTCAGAACTCTGGTGCACGGTGGCAGCTGCCCAGCTGGTCCCAGAGACTGGCAGAGATTGCTGCTCAGCAGTGTCGGCAGGGCAGCAGGGCCAGCAGGAGGTGGAGAGCTGGGCAGGAGGCCAGTGGACCAGACTTGGGGGGCTGGTGGTAGGGGTTCAGAAATGACCTCCCCTGGTCCAGCAAAATCCCTCATCTGGGACCAGTCAGGTCTTGAGGGTGCCAGACCAAGGAGGTCCAACCTGTAGTAAGGTGTCAGTGTAGACAGGGTCTCCAGTTAGGGAAGTGAATGGTTAACCAGTAAGCCTCACCGTTACTGGGGAAAGCTTACTGGTTCCAGTTAACTGGAGGGGGCTGAAGCAGCTTCCCACGTGCTGTGGTCAGGGGGTTGCTCCAGCCCCACAGGGTCTGCCACAGGTGGGGGACACTCCAACCCGGCCAGAGCAGCCCCTATCTCCACCCACCCCTCTTTAATCAGTTAACCAATTAAATATTGCATTGAACTAGGTAAGTGATGAAATGGGATTTTACGTCACTATTCTCAGCATTGGGAGCTATGCCCCTTGTGGAGGTGGCTTTCCTAAAGCGCTGGGGGAGTTCTTGCATTGTGGCAGCATTTTAATGCTAGTGTAGACAAAGCCTGAGATGCTGTCACTAGCAGCTGAAAGAAGGTGTGAAGAAAAGCAGTGCAGGGTCAGGCTTACTGTAACTCACACAGTCTTACATCTCCTGTGAGTTGCTACTCTTGTTACACTGGTCTGGTGACACATCAGGGTAAGACTCAATGAGCCAAATTCACAGATGATGTGTAAGGAGCTGGGTGTCAAAGTTACACATTAGACAGTTCAGAGAAGTCTGAGGGATTCTATGTAAGTTTTACGTGAGTTTAAGTCACTGCAAGAAGCACGCTAAGGGTCTGTCTACACTTGTACCCTCTTTCGATAGAGGGATGCAAATGAAGACATTCAAAATTGTAAATGAAGCTGGGATTTAACTATCCTGTGCTTCATTTGCATAATCACGTTATGCCGCTATTTCAAAATAGCGCTATTTCGAAATAAAACACACTGTGTAGACATGTTATTTCGAGAGAAAACCCTTCTCTCGAAATAACTGTTAAACCTCATTTTATGAGGAATAAAGGTTATTTTGAGAGAAGGATTTTCTCTCAAAATAACGTGTCTACACAGCGTGTTTCTTTCGAAATAGCACCATAACAAATCAATTAGGCAAATGAAGCATGGGATATTTAAATCCCAGCATCATATACAATTTCAAATGTCTTCATTTGCATCCCTCTATCGAAAGAGGGTGCAAGTGTAGATATACCCTGAGCAAAGCTGGAAAAGAGTGTAGAGTATATACTAGCTTTGGGTATCACTAGACTTTCCTAGCTCCATGTAATCACTCCCCCTGAGTTCTCATATTTCCGCGCTGACTTTAAGTGGGTTCTAGAGAAAACAGAACATAGTTGGTTTTGAGGAATATATGCACTTTATTTTGAGCAGTCTTTTGCTTAGATTCCAGCATTATTTTCCAACTCTTCTCCAAATGTTCCATAAATTCTCTATGCAAAGGCAAGGAGTAGCTGAGCTGGGTTTGCCACAGTTTATTTTTAACAGGATTGATTTGTTATTTTCAAGGTCATGATGACTCAGAAGGAGATGGATAAAAAAAAAGGCATGGTAACAGGGTGAAGGAATCTGGAAAAGGTAAAAATGAATTAATATAGATGCGCTACCTTCTGAGCTTTGCCAAAAGGCGTATGCTTTCATTCGGAATGCAGTGCGAAAACGCTCCTTATTATTCAAGCCAACATTCTTAGGCTCTTTAGAAGGACTTTCTTCAATGGCATCTACATTCAGAGGGGTAAATAGCTTTCCTTTAGTATTGGTACCACGAACCCGATCCAAGAGACCCAGCTTTTGGCTACAAAATAAGCAAAAGTGATCAATTTTCCTCCATTAATGCAGACCAGTACACTTTAACTTGCTTTCACGATGCTTTTAACATATTAGATCCCAAATAAATGTTCCACATACAAGAAGAATACTGATAGAGCTATGTAATACATCACTGTCATTGTAACTAACAACTAGATTTATTTGAGAATTCACTGGGGTTGTTTTTTTTTGGAGGGGAGACCATAATATCAAAGCAGCCAATGTTACAATCCCTATCTACCTACTCTCTCTTGCTTCTGTTCCATTAATGTGGCTGACATGCCCGCTTTATCATTAAGACAACAAAACACCAATATTTAACCAGCATCATCCTCTGATGGTAGAGAGAATTGGCCTTTTCAGGTCAGTGCTCTCTTTAAGTTCTGGATCCATGGTAGACTATTAAATGAGCTACCGGTGTAATACTGAATGAGAGAAGTGTGAATGTGTGCTAGACTGAGAATAAATTATCTTCACTACAGCAGAGAACACAAAGACATTCCTGAGCAATTGTTCCGTACATGGCACTTCAGGATAGCCGGTTCCCGCTCCTTTAATTCCAGTCAATATTCATGGTAGGGAAAATGAGGATGGTGTTTACTGATTGATAAGAATTTAAAACAGCCCTTTTTTGACATTAATGCCATGAAAATGTATGTTCTTTGGGGACACTCTGTAGTTGGACCACACCAGCCCTTCCATGCTAAACTTTGGACAGGTGAAATGTCTATATTGATAACGCAGGAGATTACTAAAACTGCTTATGGCAGCATAAAGTTATTTGCCATATGTCATGCTCAGTGAAAGACTGAATAGGTGTCAGGCCCTAACTGAAAATGTATTTGGCACTCCTAAGGGATTCTCCTATAATGATTAAAGTATGGGGTAGTATGTGGGACAAACACAGATCCATGAAAACTGAACTACGCTCATCTTTACTAGGTGAGGCCATGAAGACAACAGGAATGTAGAACATAGGACTGGAAAGGGTGTCCTGAGTCACCAAGCCCAGTTCCTTGCTATCCCAGGTCACACAATTAGCATACAATTAAGTCATACAATCAGCACATGTTATTCCACATGGGCATTATAGTGAAGGGTGAGTGTAAGACATTTCACTTTTATCAAATTACTGTGGCCCTCAACTGTCTGTGTGTATTGCTAGGGTGCCTGTCCCAGTCAGTAATATCCCAGAGAAAGGGATGTTATTTAACAAAGATCCTTTTATGGAGATGAGTTTTACAGGGATTGATCATTTTTCTTGAACAGTATTGTCAATGTGAACACCATATCTGTAGCCCAGTGAGATAAAACAAATGTATTGTCAGTACCTTAGATTTTGATATGTAAAATAATAATGAAAACCATTCTGTGCAACTCCCCCCAGATCCTCGACCTGCCTTACAGTTTCATAGCAGAGATTAATAGCTATACAATTTTTTTCCTGTCAGTATGGACTTTCCCCATTGATTCCTGGTCTGTATTTATAGTCACTCTGGTGATGAATGTCTGTATTTCTCTATGGGAGCTTAAAGTAGTGCTGCAGTTGACAGCAGGGGTGTTAAAAAAGTACATGTTTTGATCAGCTGGGGGATAATTTGGTCTCTGTTGAAAATTACAGAAGCCTTGGGGCTACTCTAAGTTGCACTGGTGGTAGTATCTCCCTAGAGGTCTGCCAACCCAGAATTACTAGAATGCATCATGCTCAGACTTTTAACTCAGGGAGGGTTTGAAAGAGCAGAGAAAATGAAGTTGAAGTCAGTAAGATCGCTTGGATGAGTCCTGCATACACCCGAAGGGTTACATTGCAGAATTTCTGTTTGCTTATCTAACTAACATACAAAAGCACAGTTCTCAGGAGAAGCTGCTTTTATGAAGAGCCTTAAGGGAAAAGAGGGCACCATTACAGCAGACCCCTCAAAGAGGATTCCAGGAGCGCAGACTGAAAGGAAGAAGATACAGAAGTGGGTTTGGAGACCAGGATGAGTCAGATGAATAACTTGGACTTAACAATCATGGAGAAATAAGAAGTATTTGAAAGGGAAGTGGAGAGCTTGTATCTGATGCAGGAAGAAAAAAAGCTGAAGCTATTTAAGTGAAGTTATTTTAAAGAGGGTCTGAACAGGGTCAGAGCCGGGCAAGGCGGAGGATTTTTGCAGCAGAGTTTTAGACAGAATGGAGGGGAGATTCCAGGAGGAAGATGTTACAGCCATCAGGGGATGAGGTCAGATGGAAAGTGGTGCTGAAATGAGGTTGGCTTTCTCCTTTGTTCAAAGCATCCTATGGGCATCGATCTCTGGTGAAGCAAGCTTCTCACTCACCTTCCTAAGGATGACTAACCTGCATAAGCTAAAGAGGTTTGCTCTGGGGGAGCACCCTAAGGTCACAAGCTGTCTGCAAAGCAAGTGTTCTAGCATGGGACAGCCAAATGTTCAAACTCAGTGCCCAAAGTAAGGCATCATAATGAGCGGCCTCATTTCAAATTACTCTGAGCACATGTCATTCCCATGAACCACAGGTACCCAGTACCTCTAAAAAAGCAGGCCTCCAGATGCCTAGATATGGAGTTAGTTGCCTACCTTTAGGAACGCCAGTGTGTGCATTTTGGCCTGGGCTCCCTCAGGATGTTACTAGTAAAGAGCCCAAACAATTAAGTTTAAGCCAAGTCTTTTTCAAAGTCCAGGGTTGTTCACGGGTCGTGCTTTCGTTTGGGACCATCTAGATTTTCTAAAACTTACTCATTTTGGTTGAGTCAAGGCTGTGAGAAATTCTGATGGGAAGCATGAAGTTTCTGGCAAAGGTGCTGAGTGCTGAAAAAGTGGCAAGTGGCAAAGATTGTGTGGTATGGGGACTTCTTCAAATATCCATAGTGGGTCAGAGGAGGGCTTATTCTGAAAACTGGGAGGGACATGTGTTTGAACTGGGCATGAAATACGTGTTGGTTAACTATGGCCTCCATGTCCATCTAAACTCCTCAGGCCTATCCAGAAGCATGATGGGCTCTTAGCCTTACAATTCAAATGGCAGTGTTAATTGGGAATTCCTCTTATCGCAGACAAAAGGGTTCTCCTGTATTATCTCCAGTTTGCAGATGGGGAAGTAACTTGCTCAAGGCCACGGAAGGAGTCAAACGTTGGATTTGGAATTTCAGCAATTTTAGAGTTGTGCTCACTGAACTAAACGTCAACTTTCTTAACAGAGCAGATGGAAGCATTAGCCTGACTGATTCTGTGAGACTGTGACCACCAGGAAATGGAAGTGTATTGGGACACAGCTGCAGAAACCACAGAGCTTATCTCAGGATTTTTTCTAAATTTGGAGTTAAGAATCCCTGCAATGGTTGTCTCAAAACAGAAATCCTCATTTTTCCACACCTCCCTTCTGGAATTTAAAATATTCCTCTCCAGTCAGCATGACAAATTACTTATTTGCAGCAGTGATCTCAACTGCACACGTCCACAGGATGCTTTCTCTCTTTTATTCATGCCAAAAAATCTAATTCTAAATCTTTTCCAGATTCTTCTTGTAGGACAAAGTTCTACTCTCTGAATCTATAACCCAGCACTTTTATTTTTTTTAAGTCCTTCATTTGGATTCATTCTCCAATAACATCCCTGGTAGGGTGTAATCTGATGGAGAACTCTCAAACTAGTAGCAACACTTGCTACAATATTAAACAATTTCACAACAGATACTGATATTCATGTCTGAACTAGGGCTACTACAGCAGTATAGACTATTCAGAAAATCATGTGCCAATTTTACTTGAAAGAAAACTTCCTCAATTTACAGTGAGTTGTGCACTAAAACTTTCTGGATTTCTTTGCAGATAAAAAATTGTCTGTCATCAAACAAGGAGTGGGCATTGTCTCAGCATTTGGATCTATTAAAAAAAGGCCTGGAAATATTTTCTCTTATTACATGATCTCCTTCATGAACACATCATGCGCATGACTCCATAGCAATGTATCAAAGCATGCGGAGATCGCATCATTCTTCATGAGTTTGACTAGGGCAGTGGTTCCCACAGAATGCTGCTGGCAGAGCTCAGGCTTCTGGCATTGGTATTGGAGCGGTTTTTGTCTCCTTGACCTGTGGTCCCATAGCACATTCCTCCCTTACACAAAATTCTGATTTGGGGTCGAACTTCTAAGAACTTTCATTGTAAAGCCTCAACATGACGTGGTTACAGAATGAAGATCTTCATGACAAACCTGACCACCTCCCATTCAACTGTGCACACCCCAAGCTGTGAGGGAATCTCAACTGCTCCAAACCTCAGTCTTGTGGGACTAAGCAGGGTGCCAGGTTAGATGCACCGATGCTCCACTGTGGATCATATCAAACTTCTGAATGGGAGGCAGGTTGACATGGGGCTCTGCGGCTCAGCACAAAGGTCAGATACTCAGTTCACTGATTCAGAAAAATTCTGCCTTCAGATTCTCACTTGCAACTTCCATTGATTTCCCCGTGAATTGTGCTGCAGTTTCTCAGAGTGGAATGTGGTTGTTGAGTGTACGAGGAAGGGTTAGGGGGTCATTGGCCACTGCAGTTCAGGTTTTACATTCACTCTAGAAGGGTGGGAACCACTGAACTAGAAGATTACCTCCAGAAATGATCATGCAAGAGAATAAAGCAATTTCATCCCATCATGCAAGTCAGGCACTCTCCTCTCTGGGATGATTCTGTTGAAGTATATGTGTAGGGTTGGGTTTTTTGGGGGTTTTTTTGCACCTAATATTGGAGTTTCATAAACTGCCAATATTTCTGCAAGAATGAAGAAAAACTAAGTGATAACCCTTACAATGGATCACCAATATCCTCCCTCTTATCTTTATAATTATTATCCCAAAAATAAAATAAAATAAAAAGATCCAGTCAGAAACTCTTCTAATGCATTTCTCAAAAATAGTTCATAATCATATTTTAAATGTGTTTTGCAGCCTCAAATAACTGGAAGCACACGGCAGTCATGCTTACCCCAATTTTTACTACACTAGCTATTGTATCTGGGGAGTCAAACTTATATTACATTATCTTATAGAGCAGCTAAGTATGGCATACAAAAACATCAGATTAACAGGTGGGATTTTCTTGGCCTAACTGTACTCCCACTGAAGTTAATAGGATACCAATGTCAATAGGTCAACAGCAAGTCCTGAATGCCCACCCTCAATTAATGCTCCAGTACAACATACATAAAAGCCTTCTGTAATTCTTTGTGATCACTCTTCTAAAATACTTCCAAACATTAGCCAATTATTTCCCAACCCACATTTTGAGGACAGTAAATAGATATTACATTCTGAAGAAGGGGAAACTCAAAGAGAAATCACTATATTCAGCTCTAAAATAATCAGCTATAATGCCTTCTAATAACTCACACCTCTACTTAGGGAGCCAGGAGGACAGCCCTAATTCGTGAGATCCAAAATTGCAGATGTCTAACATCTGAGCTACAGAAGAACTCTTCTAGCTACAAGTGGGAAGTAATAAGCCCCTTATCCTCTTGATGCGTCAGCCATGAAAGAGCAACATCAGTCATTCACAAAGCCAATATGTCACAGTTCCTTCATTAGCACCCGGTGGGTCCAATTATTCTGAGAGTGCTTCCTGGGAGGTACTCAGCAATTAGAAGGCCTGGGTCATGTAGGCTGAGTTGCCTACAAATGTTTTCATGTTTGGAGGTCATGGAAGGAGAACTAATGAGGTACAGCAGAATGGTAAGAAAAAGTGGTGAGAATAAAATTAAGTGCTTGATAATTTAGGGAGAAAATCAGTTTCCACAATAAGGTATCTGGATAGATCCCTTAATCATTTAGTATTTGCATATTATGTACCTGCAGTATGCAAGGTGCTGGCCATCTGTAGGAAGATGTAGTTCTTGCTTCCCAAGAACTTACATTCTTGGGCTTGGATTCAACTTTATTTACATGCTTAAAGCTAAGTTCTTTGGTGATTCAGAGTCTAGGACCTTGGTCCTGCAAATACTTATAGACATGAGTGAATTTACACAAGTGACCACTGAACTCACATACAAAGTTATTCACATGTGTTGGTGTTCACAGGACTGAGGTTTTAAAATAACACCTAAATCTTTCTTATGCAGCACATTTCAGCAGTGGATCTCAAAGCACTTTACACATGGGGAAACTGAGGCACAGGGTGGAGAAGTGAATTGCCCCAGGTCATTCAACAGTCTATTGGCAGAGCCAGAAATAGAACCTAGGTCAGCTGAATGATAAGCAAGGGCTCTAACCACTAGCACACAGTACCTACTTTAGCATCTTTTAAACAGTGCTAACTTCCTGCGAGCTCTTTTGTCCCCTCACTTTTTTTTGTTTTTGGTTTTTTTTGGGGTGTTAGATTAACTATTGTAGTAAAAAAAGAAAGCACAGGCAGAAAATGGCATGCAGCAAACACGGAGAAGAGAAAGATAGGCTCAGTTATTACTGGAATGTATATACCTAAGTTTTCTTGTGACGCTTGATCCAAAGAATGACTCCCTACTAAATATGACATTACTGTAAAGTGAAGAAGAAGTTGTTAAGATGAGAGGTTAATGGTTATCAGTGAAACAGTGAAGTATGGAAACTGATGTGGTTAGGGCTTGTGGCTGTTGGCAGATCATAGATTGTCCCCCTTTCTTGTTTTGTGGAGGTCCATTCAGAAGAAATGCAGACAGTGACATTTTCCAGCTCTCTTTACAAAGTATGATTTTATTTTTTATCTTTCTATTATTACTGGCAACATGGAAATATTAATTAAATATTAGATTATACACAATCCTTTCTAACATCATAACAAGGAGACCTATGTAGCTCTTTTCATTAAAAGATTTCAAACTATTGTTATATTTATATATATTTATTATTACGTATGTATTATATCAACTCCATTTTAGAGATCAGAAAACAGAGATAAGTGACTTGCTGACAGTGGTAGAGATTGGAAAGAACCTTCATCTATTGATACTAAGTCCCATGGTCTAATCAGTAGATCATACTCCCTATACCCAGTCAAAACTCTTTCTTGTGTGAAGGCTGCAGAATCTGGTTCAAAACCCTGAAAGGCTTATCTATCATGGCTTGATATTAAGAGAGAGTGAGAATCCGCAGCTCCAGTTAAATTCAATGGAGCAGATGTCAGCATCACTGAAAACCAGTCTCACAATCCCTCTCTTGTCTCTCTCACCACTAGAAGTTGGCCCAATAACAAATATTACCTTGTCCCTCTCAAATACAGATGCAATTGCAAAAAAGCTGGAACAAAAAAGGTATGTTTCTGAATTCTATACAAAATTGGTGGAAGCTTTGAAAATGTATGCTCGCCATGCATATGTGTATCAACTAATGGCGATAAGGAACTCCCATTTCAAAATGAACCTAAGAACACCTTCCCCCTGGAGCTAAAGCCTCAGAAAAACCTGAGTCATCAGACAAACCTTGCAAGGCACCCTGGGGAAGAGAATTTGGTTATGTCAGATAAAGGGAGAGGGGTGAAGTCATCTTTCTACAGCAAAATGGCAATGTGATACTGCGCTCTTAAGCTATATATACACTGCACAGTTATTTTGGAATGAGCTATTCTGGAATAGTTATTCCAAAATAGCTTATTTTGAAATAGTACGTCTACACTGCAGGGAAGCCTCAAAATTAGTCCGAGGCAGGCTTCCCTAATGTAGACATGCTATTTCGATTTAGAGCCCCAGGAGGAATGATCCTGGAGAGGGGCTATTTAGAAATAGCAGAAGTGGAGCGTCTACACGGCTTCATCACTATTTTGGAATAGGCATTATTCTTCGTAGAATGAGATTTACAGAAGTCAGAATAAGCTGTCTATTATTTCAAAATTATTCTGAAATAACTATGCGAGTATCTACACAGCAATTCCGTTATTTTGAAATTATTTCGAAATAATGGAATTGCTGTGTAGACACTCGCATCGTTATTTCGGAATAACAGTTGTATAACCACACCCTTCGTAACTAGCAACCCAGTCTTTAAGGTGCTGAAGAGTGAAAGGCAAGTGAGCAAGACTTTTGAAGCCATTACCTGGTAAACTCCTGACTAGGGATAGGCTAAATGCTGTCTTGCAGAGTGTCAGTATGTAGCATGTATAGGGGAAGTAGTGGTCTTCTCAGAGCAGCAACAACATGTACCATAGAGGTGAATCTGTCAGGAAGGCATACCCAGAACTTGCATCAGAATCCTGTCCTTTCCTGTAAGGACCAACTTTCCTATCTTGTGCCATCACCAGGGACCATGGACTGCCAAGCCTGCTTTTCATCCAACTGCATCATACAACTGGGTGGTTGTACCCTGCTTGGAAGGTGAGATCTAGTTAAACTTTGGGGTTCCACAAAAATTATATTAGCCTTCTCCCATTACAGACTTTATCATGTTGCCTCACCACTCATTCATCTCCCCCCACCACCCTCCATCTCTGCCTCCTCAGTGGACCTTTTCTCTCTTCCCAAACGGTTCACCCACATAGTCACATAAAGTTGAATCTACTATATTACTGAGCCCAGATTACAAAGGTTTTGCCTTAATCCTCTCCTGCACCTGACTAATGTTCTATTTTTTTCATGGAAATGGGGGAGGGGGGAATAGTGAATTTACATTGGAGTGTGTGTCCATCTCTGTTTGTATTATCATTACTGTCACTGACATCATATGGAACTTTGCCACTAATTTAATGCATGTACAATGGGGATTTAAAAAACTATCTGTCTGTGTCTAGACTGGCAAGTTTTTCCGCAAAAGCAAAACTTGCCAGCTGTCTACACTGGCCGCTTGAATTTCCGCAAGAACACTGATGATCTCATGAAAGAAATCAATGCTTCTTGCAGAAATACTATGCTGCTCCCGTTCGGGCAAAAGTCCTTTTGCACAAAAGGGCCAGTATAGACAGCTCAGATTTGCTTTGCACAAAAAAGCCCTGATCGTGAAAATGGCAATCGGGGCTTTCTTGTGCAAAAGCGCGTCTAGATTGGCACGGACGCTTTTCCGCAAAAAGTGCTTTTGCAGAAAAGTGTCCGTGCCAATCTAGACACACTTTTCTGCAAATGCTTTTAACGGAAAACTTTTCTGTTAAAAGCATTTGTGGAAAATCATGCCAGTCTAGACGTAGCCTCCATGTATATCTCCATCACCCAAGCTTGCCTCTCTTTTAATCTGTACACTAGTTATTTCTTCCCAGCTCATCTTGGGCAGCACAGCTCAGCTCCTTTTGCTTCCTTCACATTCCAAAACTCAAACAATACATTATGCTGCTACCACTTTCTCTCTTAGAACTTCTCGGCTTTTAGGTACGGGAGATACTAAATCACTTTCTGTGCAGCTGAATGTACTAAGAAAGCAAGCCTTCATCATTTATTTGTATTTAATGTTATAGGAATGCTGCAAGAGTAGAAGAGTAGAAAAGAAAGAAAAGTATGCCCCTTAGTAATTTGTAATTGTCTGAACTGTTATGGAACCATTAGCAAACAGAAAGGAAAATGTCATACTGATTGCATCAGAGGGCCTGATTCAAAGTCCACTAAAGTCGATGAGAACTGCATACAGCTGCTGATTTTTCAGGAGTAGCCCAACCTCTTTCATGAGATACTAATTTCTGCTGCCTGGCAGTAATAATTGCAAGATCAGTTACCCCTCTGTTGAAGGAGGCCATTGTTTAAAAAGAAGCCGCAACCTAGGGAAAACAGGAATCCCAGGGTGATATTTTCAAAAGCCCCAAAGTGACTTCGGAGCCCGAGTCCTGTCAAGTTTCACTAAGTGTCTAAATGACTTAGGCACTTTTGAAATTTGTATCCTTGCTATGTATGTGGTTACAAGTGTGTTTCCGGAGTTGCCGTCTGACCAATAGTCCATTCCTTTGCAGTCATTGAAGAAATCCTAGTTCTCTTCAATAAGCCCATCTTCGTCAAGGGGAGTCTTCCACTGAGGATGTCAATGAACTTTACATCAAACCCAAAATGAAAGAGTTGGGTTTTTTTAGGAACTGCCAAGGGACAGAGTAATTCTGAGCTTGTGAATGTAGTGAATTACAACAATCATGATGTCTCATGATACTGCAATGATAATAACCAACGTTAGCTAGAACAGCCCAATTCTCCCTATAACAACATGAGTGCTAAGCCATGATTTTACTGCATAGTCTAGCAGAAGTCCATTTAGGCCAATCCCTAAACATAAACAACTAGTTAGGCTAGTTACAAAAATCCCATAGTACCTTACAAGTTGTAGACATGGTATCTTGGATCCAGTATTAAAGGGAAGAATAAAGGGGTCATGCGGAAATAGACTGTTTTAATTAATATTTACAGTGTTAAAAGTGTTTTTGGTTAGTGGAATGTGAGAATACAAGCAAAACAATAACCACAAAACATCCTTCAATAATGATTTTAAAGCATGGATATAATCATGACAGTTACGTACCTAGCAGTACCATCCAATTGCTCTTTTCTTTTGGGGAAAAGAAGAGTGAAAGCAGTAGGAAAAAGCAAGGAGAGAAAAAGTATGTGTTAAATTGAGAAGTTTTCCTTCTGGCATTACTGTAGAGTAGAGGTCCTAATCTTTTTCTATCATTGACCCCAAGTGACAAAAGTAGTAGTTCTTGCATTCCCCACCTAACTAGCCCTAAAGAAAAGGTTGACATGACCCCCACCTAAAGCTGCTTATGACCCTAACATTGAGGAAAATGTGAAAACAGAAATTTGAATAGTAGGGAGGCAACTGAGAAAAGTTGACAAATTACTGCATCCTAAATAAAGTCTTCCAAGGGATTTTCCCCCATGAAGATTTATTTTACAATACATCTCAGACTAGTAAGGGTGATAGATTTTGTTAGTAAATACATTGTGATGTATTCTTTCAGTAATGGCATGTGACATGTTCTTTTCTCTCTGAGGTTACTGAGAGAGTAAATAACTATCTACATTATGCAGGAATACACATTAGGACATATAGATTGTAGATAGTAATTTTAATACAGGAATATGCATAGATATAGATATAGGAATATACCTTAGTACATATAGGTAGTAGATAGTAATTTTCATACTTAGTATTCACGTGGCACTTTTAATCTATATAGCTCAATGTGAGGAAGGATTACCATCCCCATGTTCCAGAAGGGAAACTGAGGAACAGAAAGGTTTATGCCCAGATCTGCAAAAGTTTCCATTCAGCTGAGGTGTTTCTGGTTTTTGGCACCTCAACTCAGAGAGCAGATTTGAGGATAAAACGGCAAGAAAAAAGATGACCCCATTTCCCAACATATTATTTCTCGTGAACTCTTTCCACTGCAACATCATACCCTCAATCAATGGTTGTAAAAGGAGACAATTATAAAAATCATTTGGCTCTTTCCCCTGGATTCATTAGACAATTAAAGAGCTCCCCTTACAAAAGGCCAATATTAATTCAGTTTATTATTATCTTATACTTGGGTTCTGAACTATACCCATCATTGTGAGGTCAAAACACTGGCCCATACAGTTCAAGAGACAGGGGAAAGAATCTCAGCATTAACAAAACCCTTACATATAAAAACAGACTATTGGCTTGTGTGGCAGTCACCTATTCCCAAAGTTTCCTGTAAAATCCATGTTACAAGTTCCCTCAGGAATCAAAATGGAGGTACACAAAGCTGCTCCTGAGATGACATACTGAATGAAATCCAGAATACAAAAAGAAATTGACTCCATAGTAGATTCTTAGTTTTCCCCTTTGTTAAAAGCCAAGTTCTGCTCATTCTCCCATTTCAAAGAGGATTAGATCAAAGTCAATTAACAAACAAATAATATGCATCAGCAGGGTCCACACGGACAGTTAGTCTGCAGATTTTGAGGTGCAGGTTCATACTCTGTCTCACAAACGATTTATTAGTGAAGAAAGACAGACAGACAGAAAGAAAAAGAAAGGATAGATCAAAGGCCTGTTTGTTGTCAGGTAGATTTTTCTCAGCTTGTCTCTGAGCTGTGTAATTCCACTAAGCTGACCTGAAAAGCAGGTTCCCTACTTGCCCCTGAAATCTGCAGAAGAGAGTAGAGGAGAGATATGTAATACCACACAAAAAAGGCCTTACATAGCAGAGTTCACTTAACTGACATCTGAAAAGCAGCATGCCTGCCTAATTGGGACAATTTCAAAGATTCATGTATCCTTAATGCAGTGGATAAATGACACCCCTTTCTACAGATGTTCTGTCATATTTCCAAGAATAAAACTATCACTATCTTTTGTTCATCTCAAGTCAAAGGCATTCAGATGCCACTGAAATGTGAACAGCATAAGATTCTAAATGAAATAGAATTCCCTTCTTTGAATGGCTGTGACCTAAATTATCTCTAATTATTATATATTAAGGTTATTTTAAAGTAAAGTGGTCATCTCTTTGCTCAGTATTTTTCTATGAAATATTACAAATCTGACCCATCTTTTCTTTACACTGGGATCTTCCTCCTAAATTTATTGGAATCTAGGGTGATTTCCCCATGCTTGGGTGGAGCCTATGAACAGTATCACCTAAATAGTTTCAGGATCTGTTTCTTGTACAGAGGAAACATTTCTTGATGAACTAAAGGACAGTTTAGAGTCAGAAAAGTGATTTAAGCTACAATGCATTCAGGGGTTCCATATTTATTTTCTCTACATGATTTCATGATCAGACATGCTCAGTTTACAGCCAGAAATGGTTTTCAGACTAACAACTTGTCAAACTGAACCTGAATCTGAAAAACAAGCCTCTTACTCCATATATAGAAATTAAAGCATAGCTTCACAAGCAGGTTATCATGAGCGTATGTGTGTGGGTATTTGTGTCTGTGCGCATTATAAGACTGTGTATGTGCATGCATGCCAGTATATTACATCAGATGAAGTGGATTATTGTATTGCTCTGTAGTAATATACTGAACACACTATATATTACATAATTTACCATTTTTACACTTGCTTTTCACACTGAGGCAGTGGCTTCCCAGGGTATCTGTCGATGTGCTGGGCCAGTGGCAGCAGTTCCCAAAGCCACTGGGGACCACACTTGCACCCTGGGGTGCCCTGGGCCATGATGGACTGTTGTCCCCAGAGGCTCTCTGGGTTGTCTGGGGTTATGTTGAACTGCTGTCGGCGGCTCCTGCGGGGTTGCACTTCCCACCCAATCCCCCCTTGTCTAGCATGGGGGCTAAAGGCAGGTTGGTAGTAACTTTGGTTCCCCCTGTGGTGGGCACGCGAGGGAGCAGTGGTGTGGCCTTCCCCCTATGGTCACTCTGCAGTATAACTGTCCCTCCTAACAGCCCTCTCCCTTTCCTTGTTATAAAAAACAATCCCATTCCATTCACCTCCTGTTTTCCTGACACAACGAAACCCTGACCTTGCTTTAAAAGTTAGGAAAAGAGGAATCTGCATATCAAATTTGGTGGTCCTAGTTCTTACTGTTTAGGAGGAGTTCTTGAAAAAAAATTAACAGACAGACTGACAGACACAAGAATATTTCTAAAATCTATTGGTGGAAGCTCCTCTATAAGGGCCCATTTGCACCACTCTGAGGAAAATTTAAACTAAGTTATTAGGGCTGCAGAGCCCCATTCTTAGGGGCTGTAAATCAAAACACATAGAGAAACAACACACAAATACCTTTTTTCCCCAGTGTATGGTATCCATTTTTCAAAAACACAAAGGTTTCAAAATTAGTTTCCCAGCCTCTATGGAACTGAATTATTATCGACAAAACAGAAAAGTCTGCAAACACTAAATTGATGTGTAATAAACAATAGTGAAGGACAGTGTTGGAAAAGATTATCAAAATGGCAACTGATCAGAAAAGATATATCGGTTTATGCAGCAGAACCCCTTATGGCCTGAAACCTCCCTCTAAACGAAATCTAGCGATGTTCCCTGATTTGCATGAGTAACACTGAGACAGCCCAGTTATCCAAAACATTGTTTAGCCACATAATTTCCACATCCCATTCTATGTTCCCTCCAATCTTTTCCACCCATGTATGGAATAATGTTTTATGTGCACCCAGGCATGTGCAAATGTGCACCACCAATAGAAACACAAAACCTAGTTATGGGGATTCTGCTAATCAGCTCGGTTTGAATGTATCTTCAGCAGCTGCATAAGCACTCTGCTTAAAGGAAACACTGATCCCATGTCCTGGCTGGGTTCTGCTGGATAGGGTATTACTGATCTGAGCGGGCAGCACAACACTTGCCTGAAATATGGAAACGATACAATTGATTCATAAAACCTCCAGGTGGCAACGAGATCCATCCTGTTGGGGTTAGTAGCATAGTACCTCCAGGCAGCCTGGATAACACATGAAGGGACATTAGCAGTATTAGGGGAAATGTTTATCTGTGCTTATAAGTGAATTCAGCCAGTTACTACTCTTCTTAGCTCAAAAGAAGGTATCAATGCACGTACTCAGTGAGTCGCCCTGAATTATTAAACAGCAATATTGAGAGTGGCCATTAGATGGTGCCATAGTTCAAGTAAAGAGTATAATAGGAAAAAGAAGCGGTAGGACATCAGTCCTCAAAAACTGTTCCCAGGAGCAGCATATGTGGCAAGGTATTGTGCACTGCCCATCACTTTCAGATGCCCAGAAGATGTTACATACTACTAATCTTACTTTATTCTAAAGTCTGATCAGTCCAAAAGAGCATTAAGTGGAATGTACAGTACAATGGTGATCTGTCTGATGTTTCTGGGAATCTGAAAGAGCCTTGGTTAGCAGGCAACAATCAGTTTAATATACTGCTGTGGAAAGTTCTCTTGAGTGATTTTAGACTTGGCACTATCAAACTTCCATTAGTACATAAACAACCGTACTGTGGTTACCCTGCCTGCCTGTTCTGCAGTGATTCTTCAGTATCAGTGAGTCAACCCTATCCAGACATCCTCACAGTACCTTGTGCTTTGTTAGATAACAATTTTAATGTAAAAGTATGCTGTTCAGCCTATTTCTCCTAAGAATGGGTCTGACCCTGAGAGGTGCTGAATACCCACAGCTTCCATTTATATCAAAGAGAGCAATACATCATTTGACTCAGGACATGGCCTGTAATGCATACAGAGTTTCTGTCAAACTGATTGACATCCAAGCTACCAATTTTATATAATTTTTTACAAAATAAAATGTAAGGCTCTGATCCAAATCCCAGTGGAGCCAATGGCAGCCTTTCCACTGAATTAAATGTACTTTGAACTAACTCTTAAGACAGCCAGCAATCCAGGGATGCGTAACAGACTTTTTTTTTTTTTTGCTTTTGCAAACTACTTTTTCTTCTTGGTTCTTTTATAGAAACATTTATGCATGTTATGTTGCAGCCCTTATCAATAGAAACAAGTGACTCTTGAACAACAGTCCATATAATTATGAGTTTTTACAACAAAAAGGGTGGAAACAATGGAAACTGGGGCCTGTCAAAATAGGCGATTTCTCCCTCTGCTGCCCCCCAGCGCACAGCACAAAAGGTTTTGCCATCTTGTTTCAGGTGATTCTGGACCACTGAAATGAAGGTTGGTGGGGTGTTTCCCTAGAAAATTTTAGCCAAATGAATAATTTCTCTTTAAACATGCCACTTTTGCTCCAAAAGTTTTATGAATTCAGAGATTTTATGCTAGAAGGGACCATCCTGTCATCTTGTCTGACTTCAAAATGTACATCTTCATTACAAAACACAACTTCTCATAGGGTACGGCTAGACTGCGGGGGTTTTGGAGGTATCCCGAAAAAACTCCGCCGCGTCTAGGGAACACGTTTGCTCTTCTGCTTTTTCTTTTTTGCGGAAGAGTAAATGCGTTCTTTCGAAAGCCCTTGTATTCCTCGTTCTATGAAGAAGAAGCAGGCTTCAGAAAGGGGAGGAGGTTCTGACATCTGGCCCAATCTAGCTGGGCCAAATATCGGAAAAGCCTCTTTCGACAAAAGAATCGGAAAAAGGTACGTAAAATGCGGAGCACATTTTGTGTATCTTTTTTCAACAAACTTGTAGTCTAGCCGTACCCATATATGGCACAGGGAAATAAGAACTTCAAAGGAGAATTCCTTGCTCTATTACATAGCACCCTTATTATGCACTATCATTTCAAGAAGGAAACCCAGAGAATCCTAACCTGAATAAGTTCGGCTGCCGGCTTTCTTCTTTTCTCAAAATGTTTCTGACGATGTTGTTCCTGGACTTTTAGAGCTAGCCCTGACCCCAAGATGCCCTGAAAGCAGAAGTAGTAATGGTTGTCTCGTGTTATTTGATTAAAAACACAAGAATAAAATAAAATCTGAGGAGAAAGTTTTCTTAAAACATATGGATGAGACTATCAGAATTATGGGAAATTAGTGGGAGCACTTCAAATGGGTCAGTGCACTTTTCTAGCAGTTCTAGTTCACAGGGCACCACCATTTTCTGACAAACCCTGCCTTCACCAGAGGCCCACAATTCATGAGCTTTTCAAAAAGCTTCTTAGTCATTGCCTTCTGAATAACAAGATGTGCAGCTGGTCTGTTTTCCTCCTCCACTGTTTCAGTCAAAACCGAGCTAAACTCCAAGGTGGTGCATCTGAACCATATTCTGGATACTGCATCACCTGAGCACCCATCCCTGATGAATTTCTTTTTAAGTTTTGGGTAATAGGAGACCAATCTCAAGCTCCAAGTTTTTTACTGTTTCTATTTGAAACCACAGGTTGGTCCCGGGCCACTCAAAAGTTGGCACAACCTCACATGAGACGCTTACAGATCAGGATTAATTTTTTCAAAAATAACTTGGGGGCTTTGGTGACCAATCCCATTTTGAAAAGGAATTTAGGAGTCTAAGGCTGGAATTAAAATGATATTTAGAAACGTAAGTCCCATTGAAATCCAAATTGTATTGCCTTTCAGTAAGGTTAAGGGCTTAAGTCACCTTTAAAAACTTTACCTTTACCCTTTTTGCAAATTTGGTCCAAGCCTCAGGTTTGTAACAAAACCTGAAAAATTCTCTTTAGAGGCCTAGTTCTAAAGTTTTGCACAGCACACAGGATAATTCAGATTCAGCTCCATTTTATCTTAGCCACAAGGAGAAAAGAGATTGCTTTCCCCTCAGCATGCATGCATGTGATTAAGATTCCATCTTGGAATTATTATAGGAATTATTACAAGATTATTATACGTCTGCCGAGGTGGTGGTGAGGAGAGGGCAAAGAGAGCAACTTCCCCGGGGCCTGGTGATTAAAAAATAGAGGGGTGACATCAGTGTGCTCTGGGTGATGCTAAGGACTGACTGCGGGAGCGGGAGAGGGGCATGGCATAGTATGGGTGGTGCTAAAGGCTAGCTACCTTAGCGCTTCCACTTCTGTGATGCTTCGCCCCTTCAGGAAACACAGACTTCCCCCTCCCAACTTGCCCAGAGGTCCATCAATTCTGTCTGCCACTCTGCATCATTATCTCTGTGGTTTTTTTAAAACAAAAAAGAAGGATGGTACTTACGGCAGGAAGAGCAAAAAATGAAACTCCAATAAGAGAGAACGTGGCTGCTATCAGCCGCCCCTCCCAAGTTTTGGGGGTCTTGTCACCGTAGCCAATTGTTGCTAGAGTAATCTGTGGGGAGAATGGGTTGGCCATTCCATAAGAAAGACAACACAAATAGACTAGTAGGAGGGTTTCTTTTAAGCTTTACCCTCAAACGTGCATGACCAGTTTATAAATCTTTGCTTTGACCTCTGAACATTGTAGGAAAATGCACAAACACACACATTCTCAGCATGAATTCTGCAAGCAATCTGGAAAACATAAACTGTATATACAGTTTTTATGGTGCTTATCATAGTACCTACGAGTATGACAGATGTCAATGAATTTATCCTCTTCCTTCTCTGAACAGCACCCTGCTCAGGGGTGCTATTTACATAACAACAAAGGAAGCTTCTTCTCTGCTAAGGGTCTGTGCACATGCCATCACAGTGGGCACTACAACCTATATCCTTTGCTGAAATATAAGCGGAATTTAAGTATTTAAGACGTCAGAGTTAAGCTCCAGTATATCTAAATTTAAGATGCCGAGAGGCATATGATTCTTGTGCAAAAAGGGATTTTTGCACTAAATGGACAGATCCACACTGCATGTTTTTGCACAAAAACGGGTTGGAAGAGATTATGCAAATGAAGCACGAGAAAATGCTAATCAGCGCTTCATTTGCATTGCCTCTTCCGGCAAAGCGCATAGTGTAGACGTAGCCAAATTTGGGTTTGGATTAAATTGACACGTACAGGTTGAACCTCTCTAGTCTGGCACCCTCGGGACCTGAATGGGGGCCGAACCAGAGAATTTGCTGGACCATAGGATGTCAATATTGTCTAGCAGCATTACCAACACTTCCACTGCTTATTGGGCTCTTTGAAGACATGTGGGAGTAAATTAGAGCTAAATTACAGCAGAGAACACTGACAGTTGGGACTAGTGGCTTTAAACAAACTTTATGAGACCACAGGAAACTTAGCCATATCCCTGGTAAGAGGATATCCGGGTAACTAAAATCATGTCAGACCACAGATATTGATGGATCAGACAGTGCCAGACTAGAAAGGTTCAACTTGTTGTGAGTTTTTGTGAGAGGGATGTTGGAGAGTATTCTAAACAAAGGGGCAATGCCATGGTTCAGGTCTTATACCATGATTATCTTTGGTTCAGACTGCAGCATGACCTTGCAGTTGCCCTCACACTTGGAATATGCCCCCAACATATTTCCAACAGAAACATACAACGCATCAATTTAAGCCAAACTCAGACCACTCGTGGGGGACTGACTTCATATATTACGATCCTCTAGGGTTCAAACTTGCCTCTCAGATCTGCAGAAGCACAATGGACAGTTGTGTGCCAAAAACCCAGGGAAAATCAGGGGCATTTGGGCATCTGACTCCCACTTGTGCCTTTGAAAATCTCTGCCATAGGGATTTCTTCACCAGACTTTCTGAGCCACATTTGCAAGAGAGCTCAACACCCACAATTACAGACAGATCGCCATAAGAGCTCTGCCTCTCTTTAGGCCTGTAAATGGCCAGCTTTTCAAAAAGTGCTGAACATAGGAGCAGCTCCCCCTGTTCTGAGTTTTGAAAATCTGGCCATTTCATGTAGGTGACTAAACAGGAGCTGCTGGTTGCTAAAGACTGGCCCTTAGGCTCCAGCTAACGAAGTTCCAGAGTTTAAATTTTGAAAAACACTTAAATGACCTGGGCATCTAAGTCTCAATCTCAAAAGTGATTTAGGTACACGAGAGCTTAACGCTCACGGAAAGTCACTAGAACTTACTTGACACTTAGGAGCTTACATCCTATTGATTTTCAGCCAGACTTAAGCTCCTAAGTACCCAAATCACTTCTGAGAATAGGATTTAGGTGCTTCTGAATATTTTACCCGAATTCCTTCCATTCCCCTCATACTCTAATTCAACCAGAGACAGCTTTATTTCCATTAAACCAACAAATGAGAAACAGTTTCTACAGCTACTTACCAGCCCCCACCACAGTGCATCTGCATAGGTTTCGAACTCCTCTTTCATCTCGACTCCATGGGCATCCTTTTCAGGCACATCTTTCTCGACCAGGTAAACAAGGAATGAGGAGAGAATAAGTGTCAGGAACCCGATGTACCAAGCAGTGATGAGCTCCTGGAAAAGAAACAGACTGTAAAAGGGGGGAGACTGAAAACAGCATCAGCTTCTGCGATGGCAACACCAGACGTTGAGCCACAAAAGAGGAGAGATACACAGTGCAGAACAGCAAGAACTGTCGTTCCTGTCTGGATTACAGTCCGGGTCCAATGCAGCAAAGCGCTGGCTGTTCCATACCGCAGAGCTGTGATGATACTTAGTACCTGTAAAGACCTTTGCTGCTGAGGAAATAAAAGCAATTTGCAGTTGTAGTTTGGCTCATGGCTGGATTCAGAGCCACAGCCTCATTATTCCATGGGACCTGGCACCAGGGCCTTAGCCTCTCATTGGGAATGCCCCCCTCATTTCCCTCCTACAGAAGCTCCCCTCTCCATGATCCCAGAGAGGCAGCAAAGCAGTTGGGAAGCCTCCAACACTATCTCAGCGGCCAAGGTGAATCTGCTCGGGATGAGGGACTGGGGCTGTTGCTCTCTATTGCTCCTGCCGCAACACACACAGTGGGTTTTGGAGATGACAAGCCATCGAGGTGCCTGGGGCAGTTTAACCACTCAACACTATTGTTTCAGGTTTCATGCCGATGTCACTGCATCAGTTACATTTGAGTCACACGTCTCAGCTTTTCTTCACAACCATCAGTTTAGAAACCTCCTATGGTTTTAAATGAGAAAATTGAGACACTGAGGGAATCCAATGAGCTGAGGAGTCCTTTACAGAGACGTATATTGCCTGGGCTTCAACCTGGCCCTGGTTTTGCAGCACCCCTTCGAGGCAGGAGTATACCAATGCTACAGATGTATAAATGAAGGCACGGAGGTTTAGGACCTAAATATATATTGTTTTGGTGGAGAAGGTAGCTTGATTTCCAAGCATGTTTGTAAGCTTTGGGGGAGTCAGGACTGTCTTTTTACTATATGTTTGTACAGCACCTAGCATGTTAGGCCATCTCGGTGCTACAGTAATGCAAATAAATAAACAAACAGCTACAGGTGTTCAGCACTTCTGAACATCTGCCACTTCTGGTGTTCCAAAGTCACAGAGTCCCACACTGGAAAAGGTAGGATCAGAGCCCCAGAGTCCTTTGTCAGGAAGTGAGAGAGTTTGCTGCATTCCTCACTCTGGCTGGGGAGCCCAGGGGGCAGACGAACCTGGACCTGTCCCAAGTGGGGGACATGAACCCTTCCCCCGGCTATGCCCACTGCAGCTGCAGTAGCCATGGAGAAGTGCTTCTCACCTGGCCCCAATCTGCTGCAGTGAGAGAGGTCTGGGGTTGTCCTCTCTCCCCGGGACAACCTGCCTGCTGAATCCCTCATCCCCAGCCCCATCCCAGACCAATTATTTAAATTAAGAAAACCAAAAATGAATTGAGTTAAGGAGCAACGCTGGGTAAATCTTTTAGTTTCACATAAATGGGTTGGGGGGATAGGTGAACCCAGTCACTGCTCTTTACTATATTTCTCAAGGGATAATTCTTTTAAGAGTCAGATGATGCCTTTTGGACACAGGTCTGTGTAAGGGTCAGCCCAAGGTGAGTTCTGACATGCAGATGTCATACCCATCAAGGATCAGAAATCACCTCCTGGACCCAGACTCCAGTGATGCGTAAGTCAACTTGACCATTTGGTGAACTTATATTTCTTCTTAAACGGTGACAAAGAAATTCCCAGTCCCCTCAGAGTGAAGACAGCTGCTCTTCAATGCACGCAAGCAATCACAACTAAAATTTAACCTGATGCAGAGTGGAAATTAGATCCAAAATCTTAATGGTTGCCATGTAGAGAAAAGTCTGTGAATCCCCTCTCCCACTGGAATCCCACACCTTTGATCTGTGTCATGAAGTCTGTGTTAACACTTCACTATTATATTGGGCTATCTTCCCAAGAGCTTGACACACTTTATGAATAAGGGCACGATCAAACTCCCATTGAAGTTAAGGCCAAAACATCTCACAGGACCTAAGAGGATAGGAGATTTGACTAGAGCATGGCTACTCAACTTTGGAAGCCCCGAGGGCACAATGTTACTCATAGTGCATGCCGAGGGTACAACTTAAGTATGGTTGATTACATGCAAATAGCTTCTTTTACACTGATGGGCATGAATACAAAGATTAGGGCTAGACTACACTACACGCAAGCCCCATTTAAGTCAGTTCTGTTGATGAGAATAAAATGCAATATTTATCCAATTTTCACCCATATGACAGCACTTTTAATGAGCAATGAGAGTCCAGGAATTTAACTACTAAAATGCATATCAACAGAAGACCATTATATTGACTACTTTTTTGTTTTGGCTCCCATCTGTGGGCCGTGTGTTGAGCCCCACATAAACCCAAACTGCACACCAGGCCACAGGCTACATGAGGCCCATTGGCCTCATTTTGAGTAGCCCTGGACTAGGGTGACAGAGCATGTCTGCAGGAAAGTTGGGAACAGAACTCCAGGATCTTGACTACTAGCCTGCTGCTTTAAACACTAGGCAATACTTTTCTCAAGTGTCTGATCTGACTCCGTTTTGGGATGCTTTCTCCTTAACTCAGATTAATCGTGCAAACTCCTCACTTACTTTGCTATGTGCACAAATGGCTGATCCCAAAAGCTTCCATGTGCCTCCCCTCCTGTCCATTCGGAGCATCCGTAGGATCTGAAGGAAGCGCAGACTTCTGAGCGATGTTGCCAGAACATTGCCCTGGTTCCCAACAGCTACCACCGGCACAGAGGCAATTAGCACAAAGATATCTGCCCAGCATAAAGGAAAACAAAGACTAATAAAAAAGTGGATCCATCATCTGCTGTTAGGGTTGCCAGATGGTTGAAACAAAAATACCGAACACCCGCACGTCCCCCTCAAAAAAACCCAAAAATTCCGTTGAAGAAAAAAAAGTGGGGGAGACCAAAGTTATTGAGCAAAAAAAAAAAGGACTCCAAGATTTATTAAGAAAAAAAAAATAAAAAAAAATAAAACAGCATTAAAACAGCATGTCCCCTTTAAGACCTTTAAGAGTGAGTGCAGGGATAGGAAGAGGGAAGTGGTTGAGCACTAAGACCCAGGGCAGTCATTGTTTCCCCTAGGTCTTTTGTGCTGGCAGCCTTGCAGAACCAGGTAAGCATGGGGTCTGGGATTGGGGGGCTGGGGATGTTGGGACCCAGGGGAGGGTTCGGGTGTGGGGAGGGGAGAGGCCAGGCGCTGAGTATTTGTAGGGTTGCCAGTTGCCTGTCATTTTTACCTCTTGTCCAGAGAAAAAAATCAGAAAATACCAGACATCTTAGATGTCCGGTATTTTCTGAATTTTTTTACCGGACAGGAGGCAAAAATACCAGACTGTCCGGGTGAATACCGGACACCTGGCAACCCTATCTGCTGTTTAATTCCATTTTCTGTGTGGGCTGTAAAATCCCCTGCAAAGATCTCAGATCCACCAATAAGCTCTTTCCCTAGCCAGTTAAATGGACATCTGTGAGTCAAAACCACTTATGGCACCAGTCTGGGATCCAGGTTATCTGCAATCTTACATTGGTATGGAGCACGCTTTGAGCTGGTTAACAGAAATGGGATATGAGAATCAGTGCTGCAAACTTCAGGCTAAGAAATCAAAAGGACAAACAACCCAGAGGACAAATATCCTATGAGTGGGATGCAGCAGAAGCAGGAATACCAAAACATACTGGTTAGTGAACAGGAAACCTCTTTTTCCTAATGTTTCGGCAAGTTGGCTGGCTGTCTAGGTTAAACTCTTAGGGTATGTTTACACTACCCCGCTAGTTCGAACTAGCGGGGTAATGTAGGCATACCGCACTTGCTAATGAAGCCCGGGATTTGAATTTCCCGGGCTTCATTAGCATAAGCGGGGAGCCGCCATTTTTAAATCCCCGCTGCTTCGAACCCCGTGCAGCGCGGCTACACGGGGCTCGAACTAGGTAGTTCGGACTAGGTTCCTATTCCGAACTACCGTTACTCCTCGTGAAACGAGGTGTACCGGTAGTTCGGAATAGGCACCCTAGTCCG
Source organism: Pelodiscus sinensis (assembly GCF_052426305.1). NCBI lineage: Eukaryota > Metazoa > Chordata > Testudines > Trionychidae > Pelodiscus > Pelodiscus sinensis. Next base: position 16,130,937 of record NC_143053.1, on the reverse strand, counting down.
AACTACCTGGTTCGAGCCCCGTGTAGCCGCGCTGCACGGGGTTCGAAGCAGCGGGGATTTAAAAATGGCGGCTCCCCGCTTATGCTAATGAAGCCCGGGAAATTCAAATCCCGGGCTTCATTAGCAAGTGCGGTATGCCTACATTACCCTCCTAGTTCGAACTAGGAGGGTAGTGTAGACATACCCTTATTACTGAGAGTGAGACAGGACCAACTGATCAATTAAATAGGTCTGAAATGGAGATTGCTTTTTTTTGAACTCATGGACCTTTACGAACCCATAATTATCGAAACAGAAAGAGATAGCAATTGTATCAGAAATATTCTCAGAGTTCTTAGCCACTCCGTCTTCGATGTATACAGGCAGTCCCCGGGTTACGTACAAGATAGGGACTGTAGGTTTGTTCTTAAGTTGAATTTGTATGTAAGTCGGAACTGGTACATATTTTGGGGAGGGACGGGGAGCTGGAGTTAGGTGGAAAAGACCCTGATTCTCATACAACTTCCTTATTCTAAGAAAAACACATACTGTTTTGATATGAAGGTTTTTTCGGTTGATATTTTAATTAAAAATTGATCATAAGTTTCAGTGTTTCATGTTATATCCAAATCTTCCTTTTGGGGTACCTGAAAGATCCCAGTTATTCATTTAATAGTCAGAATCTTTGTTTTTTATAACTAAAAAAGGTTTATTAGATGCATATTACTGTTCCAAATAGAATTTGCTACAGATGGTTCAGTGAAATGGGTATTAAGTGTAATCAATAGTCATTGGAGAGCACAGTGAAATATTGATACAATCAAAGCTGTTGTTGTATTCTGCTGAGCAGAAAATGGAAATCCCTTCCTGTGAAGTGTGTGTGTGAATTTATCCACAGGATTAATTTTAAAGAAAAATTCTGTATTGGGAACAGGAGTTTAGCCACAGGTGGGTCCTCATTGTCCACTCACCCACTTTGCAACCAGACCCATCCCCTCGGGGCTTACCTGCTCCGCTCCAGCCAGGGTGTGGGGTTGGGGCTTATCCCCTCTTCCCTTCTGTCCTGCTCCTCCCCATTCTTGCCCACCCACACCACTGGGTAATTTTTCAGCTTCACCTCTGCCAGGCTGGAAGGGACTTGTTAATTTCACGTGACGCTAACAAGATACTTGCAGCTCTAGTGCTGAAGAGGGAAAGAGCTGTTGCTCCTAAGGTGGGGACTGTAACACAATGGGTCTCACTGCCTGCTGCTCCTGCTGTTCCCTAGGAAATTAATTTTTCCGCTCTGGGGTGCCCCCTTTTGGCTGGTGTCTTGTTCCCCCCAGCAGACCCACATCCTCTGCGGCGAGAAAAGCCGCTCTGCATCTCCCTGGTCTGCTAAGGTGGGGGGGGGGCACTAGCTCCGCGTTTCCCTGGTCTGCTGGGGGGAAGCGCCTCCCCGTGCCGCCGGAGGCGGCGACAGTGGGGGAGGCACCTCGCACTGGCTGCGCGCCCCCCCTCATTTGTAACTAGGGATCCGACGTAAGTCAGATTGATGTAACCCGGGGACTGCCTGTATTTATAATCAGGTGTCTTTATAATGATTCCATGTGGGTTTCTTACTCATTCGCTCTCAATAATTCCATAACAAATTTGTGTAATTTACTAATCAAGAGATGATTTTCTAATCTAGGATTTAAAAATACAACTGTGCTCTTCTTGGTTTTTACATAGTCATCAATAGTCTGAGCTTACAATTTAGCTGACAATATTTATGATGATACATGAGACAGAACAAACCTGAGCTTGTTTACCCATAGCTATACTCGCCCTAAAATACTAATAAGACTATTTTTATTGATTTGTGTTACAATAGCACTTGAAGACCATAATTGAGAACCAGAACCTATCTTGCTAAAGCCAGGTCTATACTAGCGGAGAAAATCAATGCAAGATACGCAACTCCAGCTATGTGTATTGCTTAGCTGGAGTCGACGTACCTTACATCGATTTTCTGCAGTGGCCCCACAGTGGGAGGTCCATGGGAGAGTTTCTCCCATCGACTCCCCTTATTTCTTGCGACTGTGAGGAGTGTCATGGTCGATTGGGGGTGGTGGTCATCAGCATTTGATTTAGTGGGTCCTTACCAGACCCACTAAATCAAATGGTGGAAGACTGTCCTCTGGAGCATCCATCTTCCTGGAAGTGTAGATGTGCTCTTAGTGCTGCAAAAATACTTAGTGCTGCACTACAGAGCTTATATTTCTGAACAGCCACGACAAGCAAGGTGTGGCAGAGGAAACAGAGGTACCAAGAGAGAAACAACTGGCCAAGGATCATATGATAGAGTTTGGAAGAGATTTCTTGACTCCTAGTTCAGTGCCCATTAGCCCTCACTGCAGTAAAAGCTTGTTGGTGTCAGTAAAGTAGGCAGACAGAACTCAAAGATACAAGGTGAACAGATAGGTTTAGTAAAGATGTGCCATTTTTACAGTGCTTTTTCAAACTATAACTAGTGCGTGAATTAATGCTGAGGCAATCCTGCAGAACATCTGAGTAGATTTTGCAGTAAATATCCAATTCTGACTCACTGTCAAACCATGAACACTGTTCTCAACTGAACCCAGGTTATAATTCTTTCTAAATAGTGCAGAACTCAGCACACATGGCAGGGCTGAATTTCAGTGGCATTTGTATCTATCATTCATGGGGTTTTAGACATCAACCACATCTGACTCAGCACAGAAAAGAATGTACACATGGAGAACAATCAAAGAGTTTGTGCTTACCCAACATACACAAAGGCTTCCTGGCAAATTTGAGCCTCCCCCTCCATCCTTTATAGCGACAGCAACACCCAGCAGCCCAGATTCTTAAGGCAAATTCTGCTCCAAAGATGAAAATGGCAAATGTTTCCTGTATCAAAAACACAAACTATATTCTTAGACACATAACAAGTCTTGCAATAATTCTGGACTTGCAGCACTGGCTGGATCAGACGTGTGTATGTCTATAAATACATACATAAATACACATACATATAAAAAATTTGATTTTCAAAAACCTCAGCACCTCCCATTGTTCTCAATGGAGAGGGGGAATTCTCCATTGTTTTCCGAAGTAGTAGTTAGCTGCTGAGTGCTTCTGAAAATGTGTCCATTTCATTTAGGTCCCTAGATGAGAGCTAAGCTCTTTTGAAAATCTGACCCTGAATGTCCTTGTAGTCTATGTACAAATGATTTGGGGCTTTTGAAATGTATACAGATAGACCTGAGCTGGAAAATTGGAATCTGGAATGAGATTCATATTTACTAATTTTTGGGTACATTTGGAGCCTGAGTTTTGATTTAGACCCATCTCTGAGATAATCAGTCCAATAAGCGCTCCTCCTAATTTCTCAGAGGCATTTACGATCATGCCTGTAAGACACTGGTAAGCTAATTTTAAAATCAAATCTCTTTTCTAGTCTTAATACAGCATGTCCAATTTTGCTTTAGCTGGCTGAAATAACTTGGGGTTGAGTCACTGGAGATAGTGTCATTGCGTTAAAGGGCTAACTCCTCAGTTACTCCACCCCATAAGATGGCCTTACTTGGGGGCTGCTCTAACTTTCACAGATGGTTAATTGTCACTGAAGGGTGGGCATGATGGCCAAAGCACATCTCCCTTCACGTCCACCAGACAGGTCCATTTCTATGAAGATTCACTACAAGGAATCTTCCTAAATCCTAATGCAGCAAAAAGGAAAATCTCTTAGGGTATGTCTGCACTAGCTCGTTAATTCCAGCTAGGTAGGCAAATCAGGGAACCGGGGTTGAAAATGAAACCCGGGATTTAAATATCCCGGGCTTTATTTGCATGTTCCCGTCCTGCCGCCATTTTTAAATCCCCCTTAGTCCGAACCAACGGGGCTACAGACGGCAGTTTAAAGTTAATCTGAACTAAATCCTTAGTTAGTTAAGTCCTTAGTTAGTTAATCCAAACTAACTGTTACTCCTCATAGAAAAAAAAGTCACAGCTCATTTTAATCCCCAGCTAAAGAGCAGAGTCCTGACTTCCCACCAAACCTAGGGGCCAACTCCCCCTCCCACGGCACACGGAAATCCCTGCGCTCAACTCACCCCTCCTGAAGCACACAGAAGCCATTGCGCTCCTCTGGGGCCGACGCCCCCTCCCGCAGTGCGCCCAGCACGCCAGCGCACTTCCAGATTTAGGGCACGGGGCCTTTTTAGGCACGGGGTCCAATTCGGGGTAATCGGGTGAATCGGCCTGAAGCCGGCCCTGCGTGTGGGCGTTGAGGGTTGGGTGGGCTTGAGAATACGGTCTGCCACATTGTTCTTTCCAGTGCACTCATTCAATACCTACTAGTGCAAGTCTGTCCACCCGGGCTGAGCGGCTGCAGTCTAGACATACCCCTGGGGCTGGATTTTAAGAAATGCTTAGCTTCAGCCGAGCTCTGCTTGCACTAAAGCCAATGGGAATTTTACTAGTTACTTCACTGGGTGCAGAATTAGGCTACCATTGAACAGGTATTACTGAAAATCCCACCCTGAAATTATAGGACCAGCAATTTCCTCCCCCATCCACTATTTTCTTCTATTTCCGGTGTTATTATAATCTACCAAGTGATGCACAAAAATACAGTCACTGCTTGAAAACCAGCTGCTTGCTGCACATAGGTGACTAAATCAGACTGCGTGATGGGGTATGCTGACTCTCCACTGAGCCCACAAAGGGTCATGAGCTGCTGTGGGCCCATGCAGCCCTGTCCCCCTCCCCCACATCGATATTTCCTGTCAGGTAATGAAGGGGCAGTTAAAAGGAGAGGAAGAAAGCTCATTTGCTGGATAGTCAGGAGGAGAACAGATCTCCTACCCTTTGCTCCTTGAGGAAAAGGAACAGCCTGGGACTTTTGTGAAGGCTGTAGACTGCCACAACCCACTGGCTCAAAACTACAGTTTACTTTTCTTTGCCTGTCTATAAACCAGCTACTGGCCCAGGCTGAGCTGCTGAGGAGACACATGAGGGGCTTAGAAAGCCTGTTGAAGAACTCCAGCCTAGGAGGGATGTGGGGTAAACTACAGGGACTTCTTGCACCCGGCACGAACCTTCCCTTCAGTGTGTCTTGGACCCTGAAGAGTGTGTGGTCACCAACGGTAATCAGTTTTCATTACTGCTGAATTCAATCCAAAAACGTTAACAACTCGACACTGCAATGCCAGTCTACTTACCAACAGCAGCAGCCAGTCTCCTGAAACTGTTTCGTATTCCTTGAACGTTGTTAGGATGGCTAAGATCAAACACCCCAGAACGATGAGAAATCTGGATTAACACAAAAGGAGAAATGGGGCATCATTACTACTGCATCCACTTAAAAAGAGATGGTCTAAAAAACCCTATAGAGGTCCAAAAGGAGGTCACCATCCATGATTGGAGTGAGATGAAATGTTGCCGGGATAAAGGGTTCTGAGCCTCAGGGAATCACAAGCAGTGTTGGGATCAAAACTATACTGCTCTTCCCATAATGTTAAGTGGGAAAAGGGCCCTGGCTTATTCCCAGAGTACTGGGGTCCTGGTATGGAAAAAGGGTTCACAGTATGGGAAAAGGGAAGATACTTATGCAGTCACTGACTCTGACCCATCAGACCAGAAGTTCTATGGAGGGAGCATAGCATCTCAATGAGATGTTCCATTTATGGGTATTACTGCCTATGTAAGGATTTAACTTATCATTACTAATAAAATGGCATTGCAGTAACGATAAAGCAAATCCACTTGGCATGTATTGAAAGCCAAGAGACATTAAATTAACATTTCTGCGCAATTAACATTTTGGCACCAATACTATCATCTACTGCTTTTCATCAGCAGATCGCAAAGAACTTTACAAAGAAGGTCAACAGCCCAGGAAGACATTAATAATTCACAAAACCTTGCTTACACTGAAAACTTTATTGCTTTTTTTTTAAAGTAATGCAGGCTATGTCTACACTATAAAGAAAAGTCGGAAAAATATATGCAAATTGCGAATGTGCGTATCTTTTTCCACTTTTATTTTGGAAGAGGTTTTTCTGAAATTTGGCGTGTCTACACGGTGCCAAATTTTGGAAAAACCTCCTCTTTCAGCACAACCCTTCTTCCTCGTACAAAGAAAAATTTTCCAAAAATGTGGATGTGCTCCTTGGACGCAGCATAGCTTTTCCAGGAAAATAGCTGCAGTGTAGATGTAGCCACAGATATGCTGGAGTATGTACTCCACCTAGGCGCTGGAAGGGTTGATACAGGCCTAAAAGGCCAATTATGCTAACTGGTTGTACATGGAGGGTGGGGGAATGCTTAATTATTATGAAGCCTAGCTGCAGGAGAAGCTGGGTTGTTAATATAAATAGAGCAAGTTGAGAGAAGAAAGGGACTGGATTTTCACTGAAAGAATGGGGGAAGTATGGAACCAAAATTTCTATGCAGAGACAATTCAGGTAGTTTACAATTTTACATTCTTAGGATTTATGGTTGATTAACTTGGAAGGGTCGTATAGTTAATATCAAGAGTAAATGTATAAAAAGCATAAATCTGCCTCAAAGTATTGTTGGGAACAATACTCACTGACAACAACAACAACAACAACTCACTGACGATGCTGAAAAGGGCACGAATATGGATACCAAACCTTCACTTCAGCCTCAAAATCAACAATTAAAAAAATTGAACGTCTGTCTCCAAACCCAAGTTTGGATCACATGTGGTACCACTATATAGTGTAGACGTGGCCAAGTATAGTGTAGACATGGCCAGTGAATAAGGGTACTAAATAAATATGTAAGGACTGTTGGGAATTAAGTAGACAAGATGTAACTGGATGCCAAATACTCCAACAGGCTAACGGTCAAAAGGTGGGGGGAAGGAAATGTGAATGAAAAGGAAGGACAAGAAGAGCTTGAAATCTTCAGCCAGGAGCAGTCAGATTACAACTGGACAGTTGTCTCACTATTTGTGGATTTGGAATTCTATAAAGACAGAGGAAAAAGCAGAACTGTAAAATATTACTGTGATGCTGACAAACCAGGTGACAGCTCATGACAATGTCCCAAGACCTCACTGAACACTGACAAATGCATAGTTTGAAACCAATGGGGCTCACCTGTGTGTTAGGGATATTGTAATCGATATTAGAGTTCTAATCCTGTGTTTAGACTTCATGGAATGCTTGTAGGATGCTTCATATATTAACCCTAATTGTAATATCTGTTCCTCATTGTAACACTGGACCCTGTATTCTTCACTGAGATATTAGTATGATATGATTATGACATACCTACGATGTATCTTATGCAAGATAGGTCATGTGAGATCATTAAAAAACATATGATTTACTGAATAGGATCGTCCTATCTGTATGCATGCAACATTTTTGCATCCAAAGTTAGGAATATTTACTCTATATCTGCATTACAAATGTGTTTATGCCTGGGGAATGACCATCAGGCAAAAGAATCTCTCTAGATAGCTCACTAAGAAGAAACGTATCTTCCTGAGGATGCTACTAACAGCCCTCTCATTATGGCTGCTACCACACTACAGAGACATATAACCAGCTCACCTGATACCAGACTCCATCTTGTGTGTGATATTAGTGTTTTTCCACAGACTGGTTTGGAAGCCAAGCTTTGAGACAAAGGATTCCCACCATAGCAAAAGCTATTTAAGGAAAGGGAGTGACATCATCATAGTTCTTCAATGACTCCCTACCAAAGAGACTACTAGAAACCCCTGATGAACAAAGACCGAACTGGGGAGTTGGACCCAGACTAAGGGGATTTTTAGCCTGTGAATGGAATATGTGGGGTTTCTAAGCTGTAAGGCAGCATACATTTCCCCTTAAGAATCTGTAGCCTGCTTGATACCATTTAGGGTGAGAATTTGCTATTCATATCTGACGTATGTAGTATATTCGGTTTAGTTTGTGTGTTTTGTTTATTTGCTAGGCAATCTGCTTTGATCTGTTTGCTAACTCTTATAGTCACTTAAAATCCATCTTTGTACTTATTTTTGCTTTGTCTAAACCAGTGTATGGGAGTCATAACTCAGAGCAGAAAGCTGTTGTATATTCCTTTCCACAATGCCAGTCAGTGAATTGCATGAGCTTACACTGTACAGCTCCCTGTGCAGCACAAGACAGTGTAATTTTGGGCTTACACTTGAGTCCAGAGAGGAAGTGTGCCTGCATGCTGGGAAGTTCCACAGGTAGAGCCTTTCCATGCAGATCTGCTCAATGTCTGTCTGTACTGCAGTGTCATTTTTGGTGTAAGTGACTATCTATCACATAATCAAGATTGGCTGGGAGGTAAGATAGACTGGAATGCCCAAGGGAACTGTCTGTAATGCCACATTAAGAACATTATAGTACTTCAGGAGTTTACACTTGTTACTTGGTTGGGGAAATGTAATTATACAACATACACCCAGTTTGGGGTTTCTGTCCTGCCTTCTAATAATCTGGCCTGAGGTTAGCATTCATAGTCATGCACCACTCCAGACAGCATGACAATGGTGAATAGCATTTAGGAGTTTATACATGAAAAGTGGGGTCAGCACTGTCAAATCTATATTGACAAACCTAAAGATGACAACATTGGTAGTGTGGGAATGGCCTTTTGTATCCCTGAATCTACAATTAAGAGATCTATGGCATTATCTAATTTGGTGGCCATTATGATGGTCGAATACATGGGTGCTCTGTTGGCACCTACTTGGCTAAGGTATGTATACCCTAATATAGCTGCTATCACACCTGACTCTTTACTGAGTACAACCCCAATCAGTAAGGGAAACTCTGAAAGCAGGTGTGACAGTGAAATATTGTGCTTAACTATGGAGCTAGTGAAAAGAGAACAAAAGGACAAAGGTTCTGTCAAATAAGTCCTAGACTTGAGGATAGGGTTTATACAGAAGAAGCACACTGCCTATATTTAGAATGTCAACAGGTCACTGTGGCCTAAATGGTAATTTATGTCTACTAAACACACACAAAGATAGATTGTGTGAAACATGCAAGGTTAAAAAAACAGTTGACTATCTGCTGTGGCAATTCAGGGAGAATTATTCATAAAGTGAGACCGGAGATGCGTCCAAGTGAAAGAACACAGTCTGAATGGACTGGTGAGAGAACAGGGAAAGTGAGGTAGCATTAAAAACATTACTGTGCATTTCTAAGGAGACAGGACAGGGTGGGAGGACATAAGCTATTTGGTTATATGAAAACTGTGGCAAGTGGCATCATAACCTCACATGCTGAAGCTGCTGAGCCATAAAGTGACAGGAAAGGGAAAAAAATAAAGGGACTGAAGTCAGGAGAGAAAGGATCTTTACTGTGACTAGGGATGTTGTTGTGGGGAGGAAATCCAGGGGGAGAAGCCCTGAATAGAAGAGGCTGGCACAGGGGGAGACATAAAGCAGCCACTCTGATGAAGAAGGCAGCTCTGGTGGTATGCACTGAAAGAAGGGCAGGGTTTGGACATCCAGGGAGAGAGTGCTGGTAAATGTTCAGTTAAGGAACAAAGCAGGGGAAACAGCAGCAGAGAGAGGGGAGAAAGGGCCAGTCTGGGAAAGTTGGAAGTTGGTTTAAGTTGGTATTTTTAGCTGGATTCAGTTGGGGGATTCTAAGCAGAACCTTGTGAGACCTGGCATGAGACAAAGGGGAAACTAGAGGTTGTGGGGAGAATACTTGAGAAAAATTGGGTAGGAAGAAGTCTAGCAAGGCAATAGCAAGGAATTTTGTGGAGCAGACCTTGGCTGCTGGCTAGAGACCCTAGGTTGGAACCTAGTGTATGGGGAAGACCTGGGTTCCCTTACCAGTTAATCAAGAAAGTGATGTGAATTCCTCCCCATGACACCTGCAAATGATCTGGACCAAGGTCTCTTCTCCTCTCTTTTAATTTACTAAGATAAACATTTAATGATTGATATTGAAAATATTCAAGACAAAATACTTTTGCAGAAAGCTTTTATTTGGAGCCCTGCCCTGCACGAGCGCTGAAGTCAACAGAAGTGCCAAAGAGGTTGCAGGGTTGAGGCCCAGGTTCTCTTAATGTACGGCTTAAAGATAAACAAGATATTTATATTCTATTTCCTTTAAAAGCCTTATCCACTGAGTAGTGTGTGGTTTGTTTTACCCACTAGAGAGCACCGACGTTCCACAGAGTGAAACAATACTGCTCTCTCCTGAAATTTCTCTCCATTAAAAAAAAAATACCACCCTCATTCCAAATGTTCAGACTATGAAATCCACAGGCAAGCAGTGTAAAGGAAATGAAAGTCTCCCACTCCCACCCTGCCTCATGTCTATTTAATCTTTGAAATGAGTGTGAGAGGTGCTGGCCGACTTGATAAGTGGGATTAATGGGCAGAGTCTATGAAAGCAAGAAAAGCTCCATCCCTTCAGGTGAGGCACTGGCTACAGGACCCAGAAATCAACAGAGGACAGGGGCACAAGAAATGAAAAACCAAGGACAGAGCTATATGTCATAGGGTCAAAATGAGGGCCTGGCAAGCAGATAACTCCGGATAATGCCTGCAGGGTACCACAGAGAAGAGCTCTGCCCAGAACATCCTCATTGAACTTCCTCCTGGACTGATAGACGGCCATCTTGGCCAGTGTCAGGAGGAGGCTGACGGGGAGGTCTTGCAATCTGGTGACACCAGAAGTGGGGAGTACCAAGAGGAAAAGATGTGGGGAGCAATGCAGCAGGAGTTTCTGGAGGAGCCAGAAAAGGGTCTGCAATCTGGAGTATTGCGGGTAGGTGTGGGCCTGGGTCTCTCTCTCGTCACAGAAGAGTAATGCATCTGGGGCATCAATGAACCATGCCAACCACACGTGATGCTCGCAGTTTTATGGAGGAACTGCTACCTAATATCACCAGTGGGACCTGGAACCAGGGTGGAGTAGAGGTGCCAGCCCAGGAAACAGAAGTGCACATTATCCAGCAGACTGGCTCAACACAGGAAGTGACCATGATAGCTGCACCATGCTGCACTCATGTGGCCCCACAGGGACCTGGGCAAAGCCCCCTGGTAATATAAGAGTGCTGCTGATGCTCCTGTGATCCTTAGTCTTCCTTCTCAGAATGCCAAGAAAAGTGCCAGTGAGGCATGGGGTCATGAAGCATGAACACTGGCTCCTTGGATATGTGTCACTGACCTGCTGTTATGTGATGACAATAACTGGCTGTTAGACACAGTTCTTATAAACATTAACTCATTAAACTGTACCAGGCCCCATTAAAGCAGGCTAGGAGCCATATCCCTCTCCAATGGAAAACTCAACCAAAAGGGTGAAGAGATTGACCAAAGGCCACATCTGAGGTGGTGGAACTTGGCACCCGGCTTTGTGTTCATTCCCCCAGAGCATGCTGCCTCACCCATTGGGTTTTGCTTACTACTGATTCAAACCTAGAAGTGAGACGCTCAGTGTTTCCTTACCAATCCTCTGGGCCATTCAGCAATCATAGGCTAGTGCATATCTAGGCCTGGCAGAATCCTTTCATTTTTATTTGTTTTAATTTCAGTGGGAAAAATATTTTTATTTTATCGGTTTTAATGTTAAGTTTCTGAGAGTTGTTCAGCAAGCTGGAACAATCCCCCTTCCCAACATAAATGGACACCCCACTTCTGAATAGGTCTTGTTGGGGGCTCCTCCTCCTCCTTCTTGCCGCCTTGATCAGAAGTCTTTGTGCAATGCTGACAGGTGGCACTGAACCTGGGACCTCCGGAGCTTAGTGAATGAGCCTTTACCACTTGAGCTAAAAGGCAGCTGGCGCTCAGCTAAGGCTGTACAGCAGACTCATTCTCTCGCTCTGTAAGTCAGGGGTGGGCAATCACATTTTTGAAGTGGCCCTGGGCCACGTCAGAAGGGGCGGGGCCAGAATGCTTCCCCACCCACAGACCATGATTGGTCTGGGAGTGGAGTGCCTTTGCCTCCCTGCCCAGGTTCCCCCTAGGCGCTCATGCCCCTGGTGGTGGGAGGAGACTTTGCGCGCTCCCCCATCTATCCACATGCCAATCAGGGCTTGTGGGAAGGGGAGCACACAAAGCCTCCTCCCACCCTGTCAGAAGTGTGTGGTGCTTCTAAGCGCCACTCACTCCTCGCAGGGTGGGGGCAGGGTAGAGGAAACTTTGCACACTCCCCCTGCCCCTAGGTCAATCGGGACTTAGGAGCGGGGGAGCACGCAAAGCCCCCTCCCACCCAACTAGGAGCGTGTGGCACTTCTAAGCGCCATGCACTCCTGGCAGGGTGAAGGAAACTTCGTGCTCTTTTCCACTTGCCCCAGGCCCTAATTGGCCTGGGGACGGGGGAGCGGCAGAGCCTCCGTGGGCCGAATCAATCCACTTGGCAGGCCGGATCTGGCCTACGGAGGCCCTTTTGCCCATCCCTGCTGTAAGTGACTTAAGGGCCAATACATGGGACAGTGGATCACACCCAGTAGGGCTATGTCTACACTGGCGCGATCTTATGCCAGAGATATGCAAATGAGGCTAGGCGTGGAATATAGTTGAGCCTCATTTGCATACCTAATGAGCTGACATTTTTGCAGAAGAGGCTCTTGCGCTAGAAGGAGCTGTCTACACTGCCCTTTCTTGCGCAAGAAAAGCCCTCTTGTGCAATGCCGTTATTCCTGAAAATAATCAGCGTAGCAAAAATAGAGGCTCATTAGGTATGCAAATGGGGATCGGTGATATTCCACGCTTAGCCTCACTTGCATATCTCTGGCGCAAGATCGTGCCAGTGTAGACATAGCCTCGGTGCTTGGGTTATATTTACTCTACACTGCCAGGCCTGCAGCCTCCCCTCTCCAGCTTGTACCTGCAGGAACTGTGTGTCACTATCTCTGCAAGGTGCCCTCTGCAGCTCCCCTGTCACAAGTGTGAATGAGCAGCTCCTGGCAAAGCAGAGACCCCCTGCACTCCCAGCTGGTGAATGAGAGAGCGTGTGCAAGACTGCAGGGCTGCAGAAGGCTCCATGACTTACTGAAGGGTCACTGACACCCAGTCTCGGTGGGTGTAAGTGCAGGAGCAGGTTACATGCCTGCTCGGAGTTGTGGGTTGGTATTTTTCTATTGATTTCCATGTAGACCTTTTCCAACCTTTATAGATGACAATTGAATCTTGCCAACCCTGCATGTCTCACACTGTGCTCTTTGTGCTCCTCAAGTGTCACAGGCAATTGTTAATAAGTTTATTACTTAAAGTTAATGCACCTGCTCAAGGAGTTAACAGCTCATGGTTTTAGATCTAGAGGTACAATATGCAGTGCTTCCAGAAGACCCAACCCAAGACATCAATGCATATGCAATTAATGTATTTAAAAAAAAAACTCAGACTCTAGATTCAAAGACCATTTATATTAAACTACAGAGGAACAATTAATCAGCATGCGCTTATTTGGCATTAGCAAGGAAGTAGTCATGCGTATCTTCACCAGCCATATGCAGTGTTGTAGCTGCAGTGACCACAAGGCATTAGAGAGATGGGTGGATAAGCTTTAGAGGAGTAGCTAAGTTAGTCAGTAACTGGAAAAACTTAAAATACAACAAATAGTCTTGCAGCACCTTGGACTAACAAAACACATCTTCCTTGGGAGCAACTTCTGTTGGTGAGAGAGAGAAGCTTCCGAGCTCTTCCCTCTCACCAGCAGAAGCCAGTTCCATGAAAGATATTACCTTACTCGCCTTCTCTCTCCAATCACTGCTGTTAGTTTTCTACAATGGTTAGTTCTGCAAGTCAGCTTGGAAGCTTGTGGTCTTTTGCCCTGAGCTTCTGCATTGCCAGGAGTTTATCAAAATTAGTTTTGTTCCAATTTTCCTTAGGGGAAAAAAATTCTCTCTTTGCAGGGAGAGGGCAAGAACTTGTAACATCATGAAGAAATCTGTGCTTCAAAGCAGGGGCCATTTAAAGAAAAATGTACTAAGAGCTTTTTAAAGTAGGTTTCCTTCATGTACAAGCCAAGAGACAGCACCTAGTTAGCAAACCTCCACCTCCTTCTTCTTCAGACACATTCTTAAAAGCTCTTTGCTTCAGTGCCCAAAGCAACACCACCACAGGTGTCCCTAGAGTCTGACAAACTGCTTTAAATGTGCTGGGGCAGCAGTATTAGGTTGCTCAAATACCAGCCTTCTGGAGTTTCAGCACTAGGCAATCTTTTCCTAAGAGCAGCCTGGCTAATTTGTTTACCCCCCTGCAATCCACGTTCAGAAAAGCTGCCATTTCTTACTCCAGTATTTGCAGTCCTGAAAGAAAAAACGCAATCTAGACACTGAGACAAGCGTTAAAGATTCTTAACAGTGTGAACGGGTGACAAGGAAGCCCCCATGTCCTACTTATCACATGAATGATCTGGAGGGGGCCATAAAAGCAAAGGTGAAGCTCCTATAATGCTTGTTACCTGGGGTTGATTAATCTCTGGTGGGTGTATAACCATATATTCTGAGTTGCTTTGCTCTTTGCTTTTCAATTTTATTGGTGTTAATAAAGCTAGCTCCGAGGAACAGGACTTGAACTCTACTTAGGGGATTTATTTTACCTCCCAGGGCTGGGTAGCTGCCTATTGGCTTACTGTAGAGATTGCCTTGTGTTTTACCAAAATCCTAAACCTGAGGACTAGAACTGGGCCCAAACTCCTCCAAAATTTGCAAGTCTTTTTAGACCAAATGTGGGTGCTCTGACAAAGCCTGAAATCAATGCAGAGACCATTGCTTCCCACATTAAGAGCCACAGGAGAGGAGATCTCCCTCAAAAACATCATAGCTGAAGGGAGAAAAGCCAGGGGGTCACCTGCAAACCTAGTGAAATTCTTGGACTACACAGGAAACCAGGATCATTCACACAGAGGTTCTTTAAACATCTTCCTGCTGATCTCTCCACAAACCTTTCCCATTCCCTCCCATGGTAAGACTGTGAGGGACACACATGGGTGGCGGGTGAACCCCAGCTTTGGGGAGGCAAGCCTGTCAGCTCCTTCCCTTTCGCCTAAGGCCCACTCCAGCATGCCAGAGCCCCGAAGCCTCCCCTCCATAAAGGAAAATTCCAGAAGGGCCCCTGGACTGGGGGAGCCCTGGCCTGCCTGCCCCAGCCATGTTGGGCCAAAGTGCCACCATTCCCCTCCTCTATGCAGACTGAGCTGCTCTTCTAAGCCCTGAGCACCAGTACCTGGTTGAGCCAGCAGCCTCCGCAGCCATAGGTCTGCCCTGCCACCAGTCGGGCCAGGTCAAGCTGCCAGGCTCCCCGAGCGCTGGGCTGGCCCCAGTGCTGCTAAAGTTGGATTGGGTCAAGTCAGAAGCCTCCTCAAGTGCCATCTCCTTGTGCCCTGAAGCTCCCACAGGCTTTCTGCATCACTGTTCACTCCCCTGTCTGCAGAAGGAGGGACATGGTGAGGAGTGAGGAGGCAATGGGGTTCTTAGGGAAGGCGGGACACCACGGTCCAGATTTCCAGCAGTGAATCGTCGGCAGCAGCCTACTATACCCACCGCCTATGGGGACAGGAATATAGTCTCACATTTTAGTCAGTGTCTAAATCTGAACTCACAGAGGAAAGACTGGTCCAGATGCTGTGCCGTGGCTGCTGCCTTTAGCTGCTCAATATGGCTGAGTCAGGCAGGTTGTTTTCAACCCCATCTCTTCGAAATGATTTCACAGTAGAAGGGCTGAGGAATGGGCCATATTATGGTCCTAGGCTGGGTGGCTGTGAGCAGAGAGGTCAGTCATCCTCATGGTACTTGCCCCATTCCCTGGATTCTGCAAAGATCCCTCTGCAAGGTCAAAGATCTACACTTGGGGAGGGAGCAGGCCTGGGACTACACATGATCCCCAGCTTCATGGGGAATCCCTGAAAACGTAAATGCTGCCTGAGGCCATGTTAGTGTTTATCTTGCGTCCCTATTCCACAAGGGGAGCTTCCAGGGGCTCCATCGCTGTGGATTGGCTGGGATC